>NC_081406.1:53431714-54169214 GCF_030272615.1 Cryptomeria japonica | reverse complement strand
TTGGAATGCCTTCATGTTTTAGCTTTTGATTGACTAACGCTAACTTCTTGTGTGTTTTGTGTTGATTGATCTTAAACTAACATTGTGCCATTTAGGAAGGCATCATTTGGTGAACCCGACGTGAATCGAACATGCAACCTTCTGATCATTGTTTTTGAAATTAACATTTTGCTTGTTGAAATTGCCACACAGGTCGCGCTTCGGCGCTATTGAACGCGTTTTAGCGCTATTGAAAAATTTCTTTTAGCACTATTGACCATAAAGTAGCGCTATTGAAAATGTTTCAGTGCTATTGGAAACATTCTAGCGCTATTGTCACAGTTTCAGCGCTATTGACACACTTCTAGCACTTTTGTCTTCTCGGATTTTTCTCTTCTTTCAGCGCTACCGTTTAAATTAGCGCTTCTGCTCACGCAGACTAGCGCTATTGCATGAATCAGCGCTTCTGCAAAAACACAGACTAGCGCTATTGTAACAGAACGTTGTAAAAAAAGGCCTTGTAATTGATAAAATTATTTTTCTTAGGTTTGTGAGAGGCAGAATATATATGGAATATAACATTTCCTCTTCTCTTTTCTCTTTCTTATACTTTCAGTTATATTCCATATATACTTTCAGGATGTTTGAGAGGGGTTTCAGACCTCTAGGAGTTGTAATGCAAAATCTAGTTTTTGGAAGATCCTCCAAATTTCAGACTTAGTCAAATTTCAGGGCATTTCAGAATCAGGATTTGTAAAATTTGTAACCGAAAAATTGAGTATCTTAGGCTTGTGGAAGCCCCCCTTGAACACCGATTTTTACTAATTTGTTTTTGTTGATACAGGTTAACAACTCACCATAAATATCACAAATTTGTCATTTAGTGCTTAAAAAGAACTTAAAACTACAAAACAAAAAAAAGAGAAGTTTCATTGTTTTCTAGTTAGGACTCATCTTTATTTTTGGTGCTTAAAATCAACAACACAAATTTGATTTCCTTGCATCAATTGGGACCTAAAATTTACAATCCACACTTCAAATTTTGGTGCAAATAAAATACACAATCCACTTGTTTTGATTTTTGCAAGCGATTTTTACTTCATGCAAACGTGTTTTCCATTAAGTTGACCAGGATTTCAAATTCTAGAATACAAAAACACATTGCTTTTTGAAGTTAAAAAGAACACCATGACTGTTGGAGCAACATCTCCAAATAGTTAGATCACATTTGCAAATGCTGGATTAAAAAGAACAAGTGTTTTACGTGTTTGGCACGCTTGTGCACAAAAGTCAGTCGAGTGGTCCTACCTCTAACACACACTATCCTCTCCCTTGGCTTTCGTGGTCCTAGGTGCAAGAGAAAAGTGTTAGTAACGCTCATATTTTATCTTTTTAAGAGAGGCCTGCCAAGGGATCGATACTCTTGGGAACGACCTCGAGCGGTAAATCCTTCGAGCCGCTATAGAAATCAGGTGAGAGCGAAAGCTGTAGCCTTGGGTATAGCTGTTCCTACAGTGTAACTGGCCGAAAGGACAAATGGGCCCCACCACCAGTTACAAGGCTCTTAAGTGAGTCACTGCAGAATGAACTTATGTCCAAAAACATCGAACATGACTAAACACCTTTAAGTAGTAGCCCACCCGTTCTATTGATTGAGGATATTTGAGATATAATTTAGTGCAAGAGCATAGATGGTTTTGTTCCCAAGATACTCACCATACATATTTCCTTGAGTAGAAACATAGCTTTTTGAAAGGTCACTTGTGGCTTGATAAAAGTGGTGACTCCCCCATCATAGGGATCATCTAATTGTTATGCTCGTGCAAGACTTAGTATATCACATCCTTACCTGCCACGGCGGGATTCATAAGGTATGTAGTACCAAAGTCGAAGAAATATCAAGATGTGGGCTAAATTTATCACAACTGGCCATTTGACCTTAGGGATAAAAAGTGTTTGAAGTGTGTTCCTTTTACAGACCTAGTGCAAATTGAGCCGACTTCAGGCTTTGGAAATACACCTTAAAATAAATCTAAAGGAAGGGTCAAAAACAAGTCCAAGGATTGGGTTGATCTAGACCCATACTCATTTGTGCCTTTTTGAGGCTACAATTTTGTGTTTGTGTGCTTGCTTTGTTTTCTTGTCAAAGGAAAAATCAGAAAATCAATCCCAAAAACAAAGTATTCATCCAACATCTGTCAACACAACCAAAAATACCAAAAACAAAGGGGAAACAACACGGATTCACAACTTTTATGACCATTCTTCACATCTTGCGAAAGAAGAAGTGTCATCAGAATATCACCTTGAAAAGGAGACCACTAAGCTCAAAGGCTTTGATCAAAAGGAGGAAATTCTTCTATCTCAATAGACAAATCTTTGTCTCACATAGAGTCTTTCTACATCGCATGCATCTATACCTTCAAGGTAAAACAAACGAGTTTGATTCTGAATCATTGAACCACAGAGCTTTTATGCAATATAGAGCTCTGAGTTATCACAAAAATCAAGGAGGTAAGATTAATCCCAACTTCTTCCCAAACATCTGTATCACCTACAACACAGCTCGAGAAGTGCCACCAACGCCCGAAAGGGAAGAGATAGAGTTTGTCCCATTTGTGACACAAATTTTTTATTGAAGTTGAAAACAAAACATCCATCATCTCATTCATACATCATCAATCCATCCCAAAACTCTCAAAACATTAAGAGGTTCTTGTCCCAAGATTCCTTTTTAGATATTGCTTGAAATCAAACACATCACATCACTTTTTAGATTGTTTCTACATCTAGGATAAGCTCATCCTAAGAGACACATCTACGCAGGTTAAAACTAGTTCATGAGTGAATCCTCTCATTGCTAGGTAGTCAAAATCTGTAACACATCTCAGATTTCTCTACACCTTCTCACATCAAATCTTATCAAAACAAACAAGAAATTCAAAGAAGGAATTTCGGTTACATCTACCTTAGAGTGCTAGAGATCCCCATACAACACACATCACCAACCCATCAATCTTTCATTTCATCACCACTCATCATCATCTTCAATCAACTTCAAAAACAAACTTACAAACAAAATGGCTCAAACCCGATCACGATCAAGGCAACGAGAAATAGAAATTGAGGAAGAAGAGGACAACCTCAATGAATTTCAAGAAGCACTTGGAGGAAATGGGAATGATGAAAACCCAGGTACACCCACTCCTTCAACAATCGAAAGGGTTCAGCATAATCCTCATTTTAACAGATTATTTGATGAAATACTAAGGAGCAACGCAGATGCTCACTTCTTAAAACTCGCTCAAGAAGGAGTCAAACTCCCCTTAGACTTTGATCTTGCCCAATTAAGACAAGCATCAGAAAGACAAAGTCGCCATGAGGAGGAAAGGCGTAGAGATCCCATCAGATATAACATCCCTCGAGGTAACCCACCACCTCCTCCTCCTAATGAAATGGAGATGTTGCGGCAACAAGTCGAGAATCTCGCCCAACAACTTCATAGTGGTGTCAAGATTAACCAATTTTCACTTAACGACATCTGTCCTTATCCTTTTGATAGGAATCTTTATATGCCACCCTTTCCACGCGGGTTCGAAACACCCAAATTTGAAAAATATAGAGGAAAGGGGGATCCCCGTGATCATGTCCGAGAATTTCATTCTGCTTGTCTTGAAGTGGCTTATGAGGACACATACCTAATGTGCCTTTTTCCCCAAAGATTGGGAGGAACAACCACATCATGGTTTTCCCGACTTCCAGGTGGCATTAGAACATTTGAGGAACTCATCCAGAAGTTCCTATCTCATTACTCTTATAACATTGAACGCGACATCACCATGGCTGATCTATGCAACACCAAACAAAAACCAGGTGAATTATTCTCAGTATTCCTGCAACGATGGCGCCAAATGTCTAGCAGACGTTCTCTTCAGTTACCTGAACGAGAACTAGTGGAAATTTTCATTTCCAACTTAAACGAAGAAATGGAATTTCACCTGGATGTCAAAGATACAGATTCTTTTAACGATATGATCACCAAAGGTATAAAATGTGAAAGGGCACTCATCAAAAAAGGACTCATCAAAATCTTTAATGAACCCAAAGATGGTCCTCGCCCACGCTTCAATAGCGATAAACCAAACTTCTGGAACAAGAACAAAAATATCGTCAACGATGGAGTTGTGGATGCTCGAACTATCCAAAATGCACAACCTGTGGTTCGATTTGCAGGACAAAATCCTCCACCTCAAAATAACACCAATGTTCCTCCTAATCAAGGTCGCATCACATCTCATGATGAACCAAGACCTCGTCCACAAAAACAAAAACGCACATACACTCCCTTAGGGGAACCCATTGAAACAGTGATGCGACAACTCATTTCTCAGAATTTGATCACTCTACCTAAGTTATCGAATTATGAGCCTCAAGTCAAACCAGCATGGTGGAGAGATACTGAACATTGTGAGTTCCATCAAGGAAGAGGACACAAGACAAGTAATTGTCACCGATTGAAAGATCTCATTCAGGATCTTATTGACCGAGGAGAAATTGAAATTGAAGGGCATGACCCAAAAACAACCAATAATGATCATCAGATGTTCAAGAATCCACTTCCATCGCAAGATCAAAGGGGTCCTTCCACTTCCAGATGAGGTCCTGATACCACTGATTATACGCAAGCTGCGTATAATTACACTGTCAATCACCTATATGATGCCAGTGAACAAATTGCAACTATCACCTTCAAAAATCCCACCTCAAATTGCAATGTTGTTACGCGTCGCGGCAAAATTACCATCAAGGCAGCTCCACAAGGCACCACCTCCATCCCAAAGCAGTACAATCTTGTGGAACAATTAGACAAAACCCCTGCACTTATATCCATTTTGGAGCTTTTGCGTCTGTCACCCTCTCATAAAACTATCTTGGATCAAGCACTCCAAGAAGCGTCAGTCCCCGCAAATCTAAATACGGGCCAATTTCAAGCCATGGTTGGAAATCTAAAGTCATCACCTTGTCTCACTTTTTCCGAAAGTGACAACTCTTCGTTCCAGCAACCTCATAACGCCTCACTCCACATTGAAGGCTTTGTCAACCAACACAGGATCAAGCGAGTCTTGATCGATAATGGAGCAGGCCTAAACATTTGCACACTACAGTTGGTCACAGCATTGGGATATGCAATAGAATCAGTGGATCCTTGCAAGAAGATCACCATCAAGGCCTATGATGATGCAGAGCGTTCATCCAAAGGAGCTGTGGTACTACCAATCCGAGTCGGTCCTGTGGTAAAGCACATAATTTGTCAGGTTCTGGACCTTCCTCTGCCATATAATCTATTATTAGGGAGACCTTGGATACATGCCATGCAAGCTGTGCCATCTACCTACCATCAATGTATCAAGTTCCCACATAATGGTGCAGAGATCACAATCCTGGGTGATGCAAATCCTTTTGCATTTTGCCATAATATCAGCCATCAACCAGAAATTACTGTTCCTAATAATAGGGAAGCCATTTCCTCCACATCATATGTAAGTCCCGCCTCTCTTGCCAGTTCTAACACCCCTATACCCAAGCAAGAAAAGCTAAAGATGAAAGTAGCAGAGGAAGGTCCCGGGGAATATAACTTGAGTCAGCTCTTTTGTGTGGGACAAATGCCTACTTCTCCTAGAACTCATGGTAAACCACAACAGTTACTCCAACAACCACTAATCACACCTGCATGTGCCCTGACACCTTTTGTTCTTGGAAAGAGTCAAGAGGAAGAAACACAAGATGAGGACCTGGCAGAATGGATCTATAAAGATCCCATCACCACTGACAAACCGCAAGTTACACTTCCTACGAAACAGTATGGTAAAGGCCTCCTCATTATGCAAAGAATGGGGTATGATGGTCAGAGTGCTTTGGGATACTGCAAACAAGGACGACATGAACCTCTGCTACCAGAATTCAAGCCCAAAGGTAATACAGGCCTAGGCTTTGAAAAAGAAGTCCTTCCTAAACTCAGATTTAAAGGAAAACCTAGCAAACCATTTTGCCCACCTACTGTAAAGAGGACACCTTTCATAATCAAAGCACCATCAAGCAATGTTGTCACTGCCCCATCGAGGCTCAAAAACCCACCGCAACCGTCATCAGTGCCAAAAATCCCACCAATCGAACTAGTAATCCCATCCATAGCAGTCATCACATCAATAAAACCATTCATAGCAGCAACTATATTGGAACCCGTAGCAGCATCTATGGCACCAACCGTTCCAATAGAAGCCACTAAATCAACACTGTCGATACTTCCAGTGACAAAACCTTTAAACCCCATCACAGTTCCTGCAGCACCGATCACCACAAAGGTACATAAACCAATCACGCCTGCAGTATTCAACTCCAGCGACATCCCAATATGGTATAGCAATCGGATGCTGGAAAGTGATTCAGAGACCGACTCACATGAGTGGGAATTTGATTCTGTACAGCTTAACACTTCAGATGAGGAAGACACATCACCACCTCCGCCACGCAAAGACATTCCTGTTTATGGAGAAGCACAGATAAAGACCACTTGGGTACCTGAGCTGGAAACATCTTCCACAGACCCTACGTCTCATCCTATGCCTGATTCTGACAGGGAGAGTACCATCAACGACCTTCACCACACTGTCTTAACCCTCACTGATACATCTCCCGCACTTAACCTAATCGATGAAGTAATGCCCATTATCCACCCTGAACTCATCGAATGGAACCAATCAAATCCTCCATGTCTTGACCTCTTCCAAAACGATGAGGCTATCATTGACTTTTTGGAATTAAGGGATAATCTACCAAGCGGGGATCACAAAGCTGGATTCGCCATTGAACTTAATAGTGCAACATACTTTGGGGTGGATGCCAAACCCTTCAGCTGCAAAAATATAACATTAAAACATGGATCTTCCAGTGAAAACCACACTGTGGCACTGTTTGATCCGACAACAGTAAAAAGAAAGAGCGTATCCAACGGTGAAAACCTCTCTGAGGCGCCTGAGGATGAAGGGTTTGACATCCTCCCTGCTAGTACACAACAGGAACGATCAACGATTCTTATCGAGGAAACCAAAGAATACAATGTGGGGACTCCTGAAAACCCTCATATCATACATCTAGCATCTCTTCTCACTACAAAGGAACAACCTCAATTCATAGAATTCTTCCAGCAACGTCAGATCAACTTTGCATGGTCATATGCAGACATGCCTGGGCTTGATCCGGATTTAGTTATGCATCATCTCACAGTAGCAGAAGGAGCCAAACCTGTCAAGCAAAAGCTTCGTAAAATGCATCCCCAGATTGCAGTGCTAGTCAAAATAGAACTCAAGAAACTCCTGGATGTTGGTTTCATTAGACCAATTGATTATGCAGAATGGATCTCCAATATTGTGCCTGTCGGCAAACCAAAAGGGGGCATCCGCATTTGTACTAACTTCAGAGATCTGAATAAGGCATGTCCTAAGGATGACTTTCCCCTACCAAATATCGACATCATAGTGGATCTGACAGCAGGACATGCCATGCTTTCACTCATGGATGGCTTTTCAGGATACAATCAGATAAAGATCGCACCCGAAGATAAACATAAGACAGCCTTCACCTGTCCATGGGGCACATATTGCTGGAATGTAATGCCTTTTGGTCTCAAGAATGCAGGAGCGACCTATCAACGAGCAATGACCACCATCTTCCATGACATGATGCATACTATGATGGAAGATTATGTGGATGACTTACTAGCAAAATCACTTACTAGAGAAGGACATCTCCGCATCTTAGATCAAATCTTTGATAGACTGGAACAATACCATGTTCGACTCAACCCAAAGAAATGTGTCTTTGGAGTGACCTCCGGGAAGCTTCTAGGATACATTGTCTCAAGCAAAGGTATTGAGGTCGATCCAGCAAAGGTTAAGGCAATAATGGACATGCCACCTCCAAAGAATATCAGTCAGCTAAGGACACTACAAGGACGAATTCAATCCATCCGCAGATTCATTGCACAATTGGCTGATAAGTGTCCACACTTGCTAGATAAGAACATCCGCTTTCAGTGGGATGGCAAATGCCAGCACGCATTTCAGGCACTCAAAGACTATCTCATGAATCCACCATTGCTGACACTACCAGATCCAAGTAGACCGTTGTTACTTTATATCTCAGCGACAAGTACAGCATTAGGTGTACTACTGGCACAACATAATGTAGAAGGAAAAGAGTGTGTTGTTTACTATATCTCTCGCACACTAGTGGGCTATGAACTCAATTACACACCTATTGAGCGAGCTTGCCTAGCAGTAATCCTGGCAGCCACTAAATTGCGGCATTATCTGTTGACACACAAGGTACAACTCATTGCAAAGATTGATCCACTCAAGTACTTACTCAGCAAAGCAGCATTGACAGGTCGTTTGGCCAAATGGGTAATGATTCTAAGTGAATTTAACATTGAGTATGTGGACCGTAAGGCTATCAAAGGTCAGGTTATTGTAGATCAATTGGCCGATGCACCACTCATAGGCGATCATCCCCTCATTTCCAATTTTCCAGATGAAGAGCTATTCATGATCACAACAGCACAACCATGGAAACTATATTTTGATGGTTCATACACTAGGCACAGCTCAGGGGCAGGCATTTTGTTTATCACACCTCAAGGTGACAGCATCCCGAAGTCTTACAGGCTCACATTTCCATGCACCAACAACATAGCAGAGTATGAGGCCTTGATCACAGGACTCAGGCTAGCCGTACAATGGAAATTACAAGAACTACAAGTATATGGTGACTCCCAACTGGTCATTCGACAAGCAACTGATGAGTATCAGACTAAGGATGATAAACTCATGCCATACAAGCAAATGGTGGACAATCTAAAGACATCATTTATTACTATCACCTTTGAGCAGATACCAAGAGATCAAAATCGAGCTGCTGATGCTATGGCTACCATCGCATCTCTACTAGATCTTCCGCAAAATTCAACACGCTACGAGTTCTTGGTAGAACAGCTTTGGATTCCCGCTTATGATATCCCCGAATCCAACATGATATGTCGCCTTGTTGGTTCCGAATCCCCATGGTACGGTGAGTTCTACACCTATCTCCGCGATCACACCCTTCCTCCCAACCAATCAAATAACCAACGTAAAACCTTCATTCGCCAAACTGCTCGATATACCATTATTGCCGAAACCCTATACCGATGTAGTCTTGATGGTACTCTCCTTCGGTGTCTGGAACAAGATGAGATAACAAAGGCTTTGGAAGAGGTACATGAAGGAATTTGCGGGACTCACTTAAGTGGTCCGTCACTAGCCAAGAAACTCATGCGAGCTGGATACTATTGGCCATCTATGGAAAAGGATTCCTACTACTTTGTCAGAAAATGCAAGAAATGTCAAATTCATGGCGACCTGATACATGCACCCGCACAGAAACTGCAACCAATCACAACACCATGGCCTTTTTGTCAATGGGGCCTTGACCTTGTGGGTAAAATTCATCCATCTTCATCCAATGGCCATAAATTTATTATTACCGCCACCGAATATTTCACAAAGTGGATCGAAGCTGTTCCACTTACCCAAGTCACCGGCAAGCAGATCGCCTCATTTATCCTCAACTACATCATCTGCCGGTATGGTGTACCCATGTCCATCGTCACAGATAACGGTCTTCCTTTCAAAAATCAGGATGTCCGTGAGCTTTGTGAGAAATTTCATATCCAACATCGCTTTTCCACTCCCTATTACCCACAAGGCAATGGTCAGGCCGAAGCATCCAATAAAAACATATTAAGAATCCTCAAAAAGACAGTCAATGATGCCGGTCGTGATTGGCATGTTCAACTAAATCCAGCATTATGGGCATATCGAACTAGCATTCGAACCCCTACAGGTGCAACTCCTTATTCATTGGTCTATGGTGTAGAAGCTATCTTGCCTATTGAGGTTGAGATACCATCATTACGGGTTTCCTTGCATAAACTCATCGATGATGATGCATACAGAGTATCCCGTCTTCAGGACTTGGAGTTACTTGATGAGAAGCGACAAGCTGCATACAATCACCTCAAAGCCTATCAGCAGCGCATGAGTAGAAGTTACAATCACCAAGTTAGATCTCGTACATTTGAGGTAGGTGATCTTGTTCTTCGAGAAAATCCTCGCAACCAACCAAATAGAGAACATCAAGGCAAGTTTGAATCAAATTGGTTGGGCCCATATGTTGTCACTGCTGTATTCGGGTCCGGGGCATATCAGTTGGCTACATCAGAAGGAGAACCGCTTGCAGATCCAATCAACAACATGCACCTCAAATGGTTTTATACCTAAGGTGTACAAGGCATCAGGCTCCCCTACATATCAGAAAAATACCAAAAACATTCAGAAAATGTCCTAAAGAAAATACAAAAACATTCAAAAAAGTAAAGAAAAATCATGCATCCAAACGGTGAACAACCACTCCAGTGGCACCTTGGGTAAGTACGATGGCGAAAACCTGGCAAACAGGCACCACTCGTAAAGGCAATGGCTCCAGTATCTTTCAGGCTCATTGCGATCCCATTCATACATACACACATCCATCCATCTAACCATGGCTTGTTATTTGATCTGTAATCCAAGAAAGTACTTCATGCGTCTGGCATCCCGCTTTTTCATAAATCATGTCCAACTTGGGGGCAATGCCCTTACAATCTAGATGATGGAAGTGGATTCTACATTACTGGTGATTCATTGGCAAAAACATTCAAAAATGTCTCACAAAATACAAAAACATTCAAAAATGTCTCGCAAAATACAAAAACATTCAAAAATGTCTCGCAAAATCCAAAAACATTCAAAATGACTCATAAAATCCAAAAGCATTCAAAAACTATTACACAAAATCCAAAAACATCGAAAAACCCATCAAAAATCACACAAAAACATGGCAACACCTTGTACATATTCATTCAAGCAGATGCAAAACCAACATTAACACAGTACTCACACAATGACCACTTATCAATCAACCAAAACAATCGACATCAACAATCCAAAACTGTCTTTAAAACAAGGATGCATCCTTCCTTACCAAAACAAAGACAAAATGACGTTTTCTTTGACAAGAAAATTATGTTAAGCTATCAAATGCTTGGTTGATTCGTGAGTAATTCATTTGTTTATCTGTATCGGGATCTTTCAGCATTGTTTTGTATCATTTGCGCATTATTTCCGATGAAGTTCTGGGGCATGTACTAATGGTGTCTACGTGGGAAGTTCACTAAGCTACGTGATCTTATGCAAAATACAGTCATAGATCATTACGGCTTGCTGACTACAGCGTATACCTCGACCATATGGGCATGAACCATTACCAAGGATCCTTATTCTTTATTCTTTATGTATATACTGTTTGTTTGTAGGTACAATGCTCTTCCTTTGGTTCCTCCTACCTCATCCAAACTGGATAAAGGAGTTATCTCTTAGTACGGTATGCACTTGTCTCAGGATCTGATCAGCCTAAGATCAAGGAGGACGATCCAAGTCATGCATGAACGAAGATAATCCTTGTCTGTTCCGCAAGCAATACTCAGGTCAACTTGATCCATTATATCAAGTTGCTTGTATTAACTTGCTATATTAAAATCCATGTAAGGAATACTCAGGTCATCTTGAATCATTATGTCAAGATGCTTGTATTCTCTTCCAACATTTAAAAGCTCAATGATGAAAATAGAGCACTATGGATCATCATTCCATCTCATCTGTATATACTGCATTCCGTTGCATTCCAACCATCCATACATTCATAATAGCTGCATATCATGCATACATAGTCATAATAATGCATACTCTATTTTCCTCTTCTTCCATAGGAATGAGTCATAGGTCCTCCATTTCTTCTAACATCGAACCCCCCCAACCCTCCCCATCTCAACAATCAGCATCACATACCCTACATCGTGTCCCATTCAACCTAATCAAGCCACGTTCATCACCATCCATCTCTAAATAGGAGGGATTGTGTTTCCTATCCTAAGTCATCCAATAAGTCAAGAAAGTTACTCTATCTGAACAGATACATCGACTCACACACACCTAGACTATCAACAACTACTCTGATCAAGTATCTTCGAGTCTCAACAGGTAATCGATTATGGTAATCCTAGACTACATCAGGGATTTATCATAATGACCTAGTCTCAACGGGGCTGCCATGATTCCCCACAACCATCCATCACACGCACACACTATCAATTGATCAACCAATCAAACACAATCCAACGGACAATTACATCAATTGTCTACGTCTCAACGAGTATTTTGCTTCATATACCTTGACTTCATCGGACAATTACATCAATTGTCTAAGTCACATCAGGTCACTTTGATTCACTTACTCAGACTTTATCATGTCCAAGCGACCAACTGACATCAACTGTCACGCTTTGACTTGATCGGGGCAATTAAACCGATTGCACCAGATTGTCCAACCAATTTTGATCAATTGTATAGCATCAATCCAAACCCCACACTACATCTGCTATGTATCTCTTGCATGACCTCAGGGTACTCGCTGGCTTGTTGTTTCTTCATATTCACTCCATTTTCTCCCATTCTTTCATCATTAGTTCTAATTTCTTCTATTCTACATCCCCTCCACTTTTCATTCTTTTTCGAGAGATCGCCCGATTTTTTTCAAAAAAAAAAAAAAACTCGGCCCATCTCTCGAGGGGGCATACCACCGATTAAATTTACATTTTATGGGGCATTTCTTCACACCTTTTTTTCTTTCTTTGAAACGACGCGATAAACCGCACCGTCTCAAAGAGGGGCAAATGTAGTCACATAAATCTGTCCATTTTAATTAAATGAATATTTCGTATTTATTTGATTAAAAATCCACTAACCATCAATTAATTAAATTAATATTTAATTAATTCATCCCCAAACATTCTTCTATTAATTAAATAAATTATTCAATTTATTTTAATTAATTCATTAAATCAAATACAAATCAATTAAATAAATAAAATCTATTTATTTAATTAAATTCCCTTTTCCTCTTTTAAATAAATTAAATAAAATTTATTTAAATCATTATCCCCACCCCACTTGCATTTTCCTACAAATGCAACTTGCACACATTTATTGAAATAAATGAATTTTTATTTTAAATAAAATCCTATTTTCCCTCACCCACCAAATCCACTTGCAAAATCTAATCACCTTCTAGATTCTTCTAACCCCTTCCTAATTAGCCTAATCCATCCCCTAAATATTGTCACATTCCTAAGCAAAATGGAGTCACTTCTCAAAGACCCCAAAGTCTTTGAAAACCATTAAAGGCTTCCAACTTTCAACCACTTAATTCCCTAAAGTCTCCAATAACCATTAATGGTTAATTCAACCCTCCCACATGGTTAAAACATTTGTTTGACTCAACCTCTATCCAACCACAAAGGTCTCATCAAGCATTTAATACTTTGACCATGATTATCTCTTAATCATTTGCACAAAGGTTTATCCTTGGATTAACTCTTAATCCAGTGGGTAATCCTAATTTAGGCTTGACCCTTAGCCTTTAGATAACCATGAGGTCTTCTCAGGCCTTTAATGCCTCCAACCTCTTCTTTCAACCCAATCCTGTGTTGACACTTGTCATTATTTTATTGGTGCCAATTGTGCACATGGATTCCCAACTTTCAAGCTTGACCCTTGATTAAACCTTTCAATCCTGGCCATCCATTGCTCCATTTTTCCTATAAATAGAGCCCATTCCTTCATAATCCAGATCCTGAAAACTTGTAAGCATTTAGACTATAGCCATTTTAGAGAGCATTTAGCATAGCATAACTAAATCTTGTCTTTTTGGTAAAATCAATCATTTTAGCATTAAAAATAGCTTTTCATTTCATGTTTGGAGCTATTCTACAAATCTCAATCCTCCATAAGCATCCATAGTGCAAAAAGCTGCTGAGAGCTACACTATTTTGGAACTTGGAGAGGAGAGGAACAAGGGAGAAGGAGCTAATATCATGCTATGAGATAGTTGGAGATATCTCATTGTCTTTACTTCTTTAGTTAGATTCATTAGCATGTTTTTAGTGTCTCCTTTGGAATGCCTTCATGTTTTAGCTTTTGATTGACTAACGCTAACTTCTTGTGTGTTTTGTGTTGATTGATCTTAAACTAACATTGTGCCATTTAGGATGGCATCAATATGTTTATTTAGACAAAATATTTTATTTACAATATTATAAATGATTAAAAATGGAAAAAACCATTGGGGGATGACCCTTTGGTGAAATGGTGGGGCTACTTGCCTGTAGTGCCTACAACCTAGGTTCAAACCCCCATGGGTTCGTCTCTACCGTGTTAAAAATGGAGTACCCTTACCTTGGGGAAAACCTTGGAGAAATAGTGGGGCTTCTTGTCTATAGGGCTTACATCCTTGGTTCAAACCATAATTTACCTCAAATTATTGGGATGACCCTTTGGTGAAATAGTGGGGCTTCTTGCCTGTAGTGCCTACAATCTAGGTTCAAACCCCCACGGGTTCGTCTCTATCATGTTAAAAATGGAGTACCCTTACCTTGGGGAGAACCTTGGAGAAATTGTGGGGCTTCTTCCCTATAGTGCTTACATCCTTGGTTCAAACCATTATTTACCTCAAATTTTAACCTATTAATGGGTCTTTGGGGGTTGATCTAACTTTTTCTGTAGAGAAGGTTAAATGGGAACCATTGAGCCAACAATGGATAAAGATCAATTTCGATGGTGCATCAAAAGGAAACCCGAGAACCTCATGTGCGGGTGTGGTGGTGAGAGACAACAATAGATTCATCCTATTCAAAGGAGCTCAGCGATTGCAGGATGGCACCAACAATGAAGTAGAGGTCCAGGCGGCTTTTCTAGCAACAGAACTAGCCTCAAACATGAAAATCAAAAGGCTTCACTTAGAAGGGGACTCTCAGATAGTGATTAATGCAATAACTAAAGGAAACACGCCATGTTGGAATCTAAACAGATGAGTGGTGATGATCCGAGAGAAACTCAGCACATTCATGGAGTTTCGTGTCACATAAATTAGGAGGGGAGCAAATACAGTGGCAGATATATTGTCAAACATTGGAAGTGAATTGGATAGTTGTGCGACCAAATGGTGGAAAGGCGATGGTCGCGTGTGGGAGTGGCACTAAGTGCAGTCTTTCAAAAAATGTGCAGTCTTTTAAAAAATGTGCAGTCCTCAACTTGTTAAGCAAATAAATGTGGCAAGTACAACTATCAAGGTGGCGAATGTTTGTTGCAGAAGGAAGTTGTCTACGGCAGGTCACACGAATAGAGGGAGGAGAGGATGGTAGGAAATATTTTTCCTAATCTCATGGCATTAATGCCTTATCCTCCACACTCATTACCCGCCCTAGATGGAGGCAGAATTTATTACCTTTTGATTTGCATGCCAGATTTTGTTTTGAAGAAGAGCAAATTTGTATTTTGTAGCTTCTGTATTACATTATTTTTGTAGTAAGTGTTTTTTGAAATTGCAGGTGACCATGGAGGCCAATTTCACGCTGCGAATAGAAAAAAAATTGGTGCCCTTTTTGGGCAAAGTATCAACTAAATGAATGCAAGGATTATTCCAGTTTAAGGATGAGAAGCTATGGGCGGCAGCTCGTCTGATGCTT
Organism: Cryptomeria japonica; assembly: GCF_030272615.1. Classification (NCBI taxonomy): domain Eukaryota; kingdom Viridiplantae; phylum Streptophyta; class Pinopsida; order Cupressales; family Cupressaceae; genus Cryptomeria; species Cryptomeria japonica. The sequence goes on along the minus strand of NC_081406.1, from coordinate 54,153,520 downwards.
GCGGAGGAGGTAGCACATATCCATCACCAATATTGAACCAACATGGAGGTATACTCTTTGATTCTGGGGTGGGCCTGTGAATTCGAACCAGAGGTGGAAAAGGTGAAACTCACTTTGGTCAAATTGATAGATGGGGATTTTTTGATTAACCTGGACTCAATTTTGGAGTGGGTGGTATCGTGAGTTGGCATTCAAATTAAGGAAGGGGACGACCAGGAGGAATTGCTCCCTTTTATCCATGGCCTAGAGGATGAAAACAAATACCAGTGCTGTGAACAAGCTCGTGTGGGGTGGGAAGCTATGAAAATTTTCATGAAATTAACCAAGGTGGATGAAGTCTTGAAGGCTTTGCACATGGTGGCAAGGATGGAGATTAGTAGGGAATTGAGAAATAAATTTGAAGAAGGCAGGGCCATACAACTACTGCCAAGTTTGGGGGGCGACCCCAACTTTGGGTGCCTAGATTGCATTCCAAAAATGAAAGCTAAAGCGACAAAAGGGAAAGCATTGACCTCCGAGGAAGGAAGGGAGGAGGTGACCCAGGGGGATAGCGAGTGAGTGGCCTATTGGCTAGTGCTTTTTAGTTTGCTTCCAAATGTTTTCAACTGTTAGTTTTTTAATTCCAAAACTTTTTATCAATGCTGGAACATTTCTTGGATAACCAGCCACGAATTGGTTTTTTGTTTATTGCTACTAGATGTAGGGTAGGAAAATTTACATGTTTGAACTGTGGGTAGTATGGATCTCTTTCTATCTATGTTTATGCATGGTGATGGACTGCAAATTTTGTATTTTGAAATCTCTAAATCAATAGAATGAAAAAATATTTACCGATAAAAAAAAAAATGAAAAAAATTATTTAAAATAGACATTTAGTTTTTAAAATACAAAGAAATCCCGAAAAAACCTAAAAAATCTATCATCCTTAAAAATTTGCTCCTATAACACCAATTTTTAAAAACCAAACATAGTGTAGATAAATAATTTTTACACTATGTTAAATTAAAAAATATAAATCTTAACTTTACAATGACCAAGTTTTTTTTTAAGAAAAAATAATAATCACTTCTAATTGGTGCAAACAAATTGAATAAAGCAGATACGATTGGAAAAGAGCATCGCTCCTTTGTGGAAGAGATTGGAATTGCTTAGGCAAAAAGAGATCAATAGGAACACTAGGGCTTCTTTCAGATGGACGAAATAAGCTATGGTTCACGGTTATGATTTCTCCATTGTGAGGAAATTTCAAACACTTATGAATAGGATAAGCAATAACCTTCATGGAAGATAGCCAAGGGTATCCCAACTTCACATGAAATTGTTCGGAAGAAGGAATGATAGCAAAATTGACATCCCTAGATTTAGTGTGAACTTTAACAAGAAGAAGAGTGATGGAAGCAATTGTAGGACAAGAGAAGCCATCAAATAACTTCACAACCACATTAGAGTCATCATAGATAGGTTTATGCAATCATAAAGTGAAGAGATACTCCTCAGTGATGATATTAACCATGAAAGAGGGATCAACAAGAGCACCATGACAAGGTATGTCCTTAACCTTCTCAACTATGTATAAAGGCCCATCAGGTGCCCCAATGGTCTCACTAGGGTCAAATGTAATACAAGGATCCTTAGGTGTCTTTTGTTTCTCTACCATGCTCACCAAATGTGGAGTTGTGGTAGTAAGATCAGAAGGAGAGAAAGAGGTATGTTCAGTCTCAATCACGTTAGAGGTATGAGAAGGCAAAGGATCAGTGAAAATCTTAAGATTTTGATTAGGAGGAGCTACTGATTTGTTTCCCTTATCATTCACACATGCCATGAATATAATATTATTATCAATCAAATCTTGAATATTAATTTTCAATGCAAAACATTTATCAGTATCATGACCAGGTTGACGATGAAATTGACAAAAGGAATTGCTATCAAAATAAGGGGATGCAAGCTTATATGGGTCAACTGGTTTGACAGGAGGAAGTTTGATAACATTTCTTTGTAACAACTGAGACATAATACTATGTAAAGATTCATTCAAAGGAGTAAATTGTCTTTCTTTTTTAAAGAAAATAGGAGGCACACCTGTTGTAGCATTCACATTGTTGTTGTTGATTATATCATTGAACTTGATGAAGCTTTTTGTTGGTTTGAACTTCACAAATAGTTGTTGAACACTCCCCCCCCCTTATCACTCAAATTCATAGGAGTAGATTGCTCCATTTGACTCACAATCAGTTGATAATTGTGGAGTGTTGCGCACAAATGCGGAAAGGAAGTAAACTTAGACAAAATAAGTTTTTCCCTAATATCTTTGTGCAAATTAGAAATGAAAATTATTTCGAATATCATTATCAGGTACATGAAAAGAAATTTGAGCACACAAATGCTTATATCTACCAATGAAATCGATCACTTTTTCTTTAACAACTTGTTTGCAATGCATTAAATCAGTCAAAGTTATTGTAGGACCAATGTTGTTTTGAAATTGTTGAATGAAAGCATTTTCCAATTATTGAAAATAAGTGATAGAATAAGATGGAAAAGAGAAATACCATTGTAAAGCCTTATCTCTTAGTGTTCTTGTAAACAGTTTTGCAAGCAATCTTTGATCATAAGCAAAATCAGTACACAAGGTTTGAAATGTTTTAACATGCGTGAGAGGATCACCTTTTCCTTTATAGAGTTCCAATTGAGGGACCTCAACATGCTTAGGTTGGACAACTTTAACAATATCAAGAGAAAGTGGGTTCGCAACATCAAATGTGGGCACACTAAACTTGGATTGATTCATGGAAGAAATTTGTTGTTGTAAGGAAGACACAATTTGAGCAAGATTGTTAATGGTTGCTTCGGTAGAAGAATTGATGTGAGAAATGGTTGATTGAGAAGGTGTTGTGATGCTATTGAAGGAAGGCATGGATTGAGGATAAGGTGGTGGGACATTGTGATAAGTAGGCATAGGTGATGATTGAGTAGGAAATGGGATACTTAAAGGAGGAATAAAATTGTGGAATGAATTGCCCCCTTGTGTCACATTGATTGGTTGAGGGATATTAGGAGTACTTATGGAAGGCATAGGTAAATATGGAGGATTAAATGAAGAAGAGGGATTGCCCCCATGACCAATTGTTGTAGGAATGGCATTTTGAGTTGATGTTGCCATGATGTTTGAAGCGAAGGTAGGAATACTAGACATTGGAGTAGACAAAGGAATAAAAGAATTGATTTGATTCGAAGATTGTGAATAACCTAAGTTCTCAACACAACTCTTTATAGGCATGAAATTATAATTAACAATATGAGCAATGCCACACAATATATCAATTTCATTCTTATCACTTTGAATCATGCATTTAAGGCCTTCAATTAATGGAAGAGCTTCACTATTAGGGTATTCTTGGGACATCCATTGTTGAAAGTTATCAAATTGATTGTCCAATTTTGAAAGTTGATCTATGGAAACTCTAGTCAACGCTTCTTCTTGTTCATCATGGGATTCATCAATTGGATAAACAGGGACATGATTAGGACGGGAAGAATTAGTATTATCCTCATTAAAGAAGTCACCCAAATTATGCTCCATCTCCTCGATAATTAAACCTTGGGAAGCCTTAATTCTAATGCTTCGTCTAATGGGGATAGTGTAGATAGGACTAATAGTGGTGAAACTCATGCACTAGAGGGAAAATTTGAATTTTGAATAATAGGAACAAAGTGCCCAAAAATTGAATAATGTAAAATTTGAGAAAATAATGATTAAACAATTTGACTTTGTTGGAAGAAGAAAATGACATAATTTCCAAAAAAATAATGTTTATGATTAATGAAAGTAAATTGAAATTTAAAATTAGGGCCAATGGGATACCACTTAATTTTTAAATTGATAAAATTAGAATTTTTAAAATCAGGGTAGAGTATAATTAACCACTTAATTTTAAAAAAAATCTTGAAAGTTGAAATGTTGAAATTGGAAGGTATTTTTAATTTTAGAGGGATAAAAAATCGACACAATCAGCCAATTTTCTGGGTTTAAGCTGTTAAATACGGTCATAACTGTCTCCTGAAATTTCGGGAAAAAATTCAGGGACCGTGTTGAAAGTGCAAACAATCCGACCAACTTTTTTCGAAATTTTTAGGGATGAAAGTTACAATGATTTTAAAGAGAACCCCAAAGAATTGGCGAATTTTACGATCTCTAGATAGGCGAAATGAAGGTTTGAATGGGAAAATAGGACCCAATTAGGATTTTGAAAAAAATGAGGAATTGGATTGAAAATTTGAAAAGGGTCAAACCTAATGGATAGGGACACCTTGAAAAATGTTTAGAAAACTGAAATTGATTGAAATTTGTACAAAATCCAATTAAATTTTAAAATTAAGGTTTGAGGACCTAACCACTTAATTTTTGAAATTTTGAATTTTGAAAAAGGAGGGAAATTGAAAATTTAAATTTTGGGACAAAAGATAAGTCTGAAAATAGTCACAAATCTGAAAATTAAATGGAAATTAATTTTTTGCACAATTTCAAGATGATTTTTAAAAATTAGGGTTTTGACAATTAACCTCTTAATTTTGTGAATTTGATTTGCAAATTGAACAAGAGAATGAAGAAACATAATTTGACAAACAAAGCAATTTTAAGCTCAAAGACAATAACAAGCAATTTTTTGCAAAACACAAGTTCAATTTCAATTTTAAAAACTAGGGTTTTGAATAAATTAACCACTAAGTTTGCAAAAAAATTAAACTTGTAAATGAAAAATATTCAATGATTTTTAGAATAAAGCATGTAAGACATCGGGCTCACCAAAATGTAATGGTGAAAAAGGGGGAATGATGGAGAAATCAAGAGGAAATCTTTTATTCCCTTCGAGGAGAGATGAAAGTTTCACTGCGGATTTCCCTTCAAACACCTTATTCACATTATATTTAAAAGAGGGGAAATTCACTAGATCCAATCTCTTAGGGCAGAGATTGAATACTAAATGAATTGATATTGGGATAGAAATGATAAGCTAACCCCTCTTTTAGAGTGGAAAATGATTGAATTATGTTAAGTGTAAAAGTAGCAAAAAGGTGATTATAACTTGAGATAGAAGCATGAGATGAAGTTGTGCACCTGGATCTGGCTATAATATGTATAGACGAAGTCGCCCTGCGAATTTGAGGAAAAGTTGTCATGACCGTACTGAAAGTGTCAATGGTCCTCCAAAAAATCCGCAAAAAGAAAAGGGTTTCTCCGCCTCTGCAAATGGAGTCCAAATATGCAAACAAAGCTGCGCACTTACAACCTACACACATAAAAGAGAGGAAAAGTGGTTGGGATTGGGGGTTTGCCTTCAGGTCAAACCCCAGTTTTGGAATTAACCAAATGATGAAAGAAAGTACTTGCAAGTAAATGTAAATGAAAGACTGAAATGTAAGTCATCTCAAGGGAGGTTGTAGATATAATGTAGATAGATTTTCTTGTATTGAATTAAATTTTGAAAGGGATCGCTTCTTCAATGGTTGAATCCTTGACTTGAATGCAACACCTAGCCTTGAAGAGAGACTTGAGAATGCTCAATGCTAGAAAGGAATGCTTGAATGCTTGAACGCTCTTGAATGCTTGAATGCGTAATTGATGAAACTTCCAACTTATTGAACTTATGCAAATGGGAAGGTGAATGTGACTTATATACCCGTCAATTAGGGTTAATTGATTGAGTTTCCATCATAGGCTGACACAAGGAAAGTTCTTCCCACTTAATGCAAAGTCCAATGCAGAGATAGAACAGAGGGGCCCCAAAATAGGGCAAGGACAAGGGTGCCACACCCCTATCCTAGGAGGACAGGGGCGCCATGCCCCTGTCCTAGGCCTTCCCTTGTCTCAAGATAGGAAGTAGGTTCAGGTAGTGTGAAGGGCAGAACAAGATAGGTTATGGGGGTTTAGAAAGTCTTGGGTCTTAGATCAGGCTTAGGGATTCGAATCGCCAACATGAAGACCCTAATGTGGTCGCAAATTGTAAGGGTTGCAATTTCATGACACTACATACATACATATATATATATATATATATATATATATATATATATATATATATATATATATATATATATATATATATATATATCCCCTTACTTTACATCTCTCTATCCCTCTCTCCATCTCTATTTTATATATCTACTTCTCTTTATATCTCTCGCTCTCTCTCTACCCCTCTATCTATATCTCTTTATATCTCAATCTCTCTACCACTCTATCCCACCATCTCTCTCTCTTCCTATGTGTCTCTCTATCTCTTTCTCTCTAAATCTCCCTCTCTATCTCCCAAACTCTTTCTATGTTTATCTCTCCCTCTTCCCTCTATCTCCACCTCTAGCTCTATCTTTCTCTCCATCTTCTATCCCTAGACATCTCTTTCTATCCATCCATCTATCTCCCTCTCTATATCTATATATCTTTGCGTCTTTATCTTTATCTCTCCATATTTCTTCTCCTATCTCTCTCTATCTCATTATATCTCCATATCTCTACCTACACATGTCTCCCTGCCTCTACATTTCTCTCTATATATAACACTTCCTATCTCTATCTTTTTATATCTCCTCTTCTCTATATACTTATCTCTCTCTCTCTCTCTCTCTCTCTCTCTCTCTCTCTCTCTCTCTCTCTCTCTCTCCATCTTTGTTTCTATCTTTCTCTCTATCACTATCCCCTACCTCTGTCTCCTTACCTCTCTCACACTCTTCCACTCTTTCTCTCCCTTTCCATGGGAGCTTCACTTAGTGAACTTGGGTTATAGCACATACATTCACGACATACTAAATAATCCTCCTATTTTCAAAACATATTGCCCTAAAATCCTTTTTTTTCACCCTCTCCCAATACACAACCCAAATTAAAAACACCCCTATTTTGACCATATATTGCATTTTTTCATAGCCCAAATTAAAAAACCCTCTATTTTCACAAAATAGGCAATATATTGAGCTTATTTTTTGAGATATTAAACCCAGCAATATGAATGCACATGATATAACATTGCCTGTCCAGTGAAGCCCCCATGTCCCTTTCTCTCCCTCTCTCCCTATTGCAAACAAAATGAGTCTGTTTTTTGTGGAGTCTGATTATTTTCCCAATTCAGATGTTTCATTTCATTTGTGTTTGGATCCCTATAGGTAGATGTATAGTTGATTAGAAGCTATGACTCCTCCATTGTGACCTTTGTTTCACAAACAACATCATTTTCTAAATAGCCTACCTTTTGACCTCATGTACTATACAAATGTGTGCAAAAAAATAGACCATTTTTTCCCCTAATTGTCCTTCAACACCTATTTAGCATACCCATATCTCTTGCTTCGCATTTCTATCTCTCTATTTGTATTTATATATCTTTTTATACATATCTCTCTACCTCTAACTCACTATCTTTTTCTATCTCTTTGAATCTCCCTCTACCTCCTCTATTTATAGGTCACCTTATCTCTCCCTCTCTATCTATCAAGCTCTCTCTATCTTTTTCTCACTCATTTCTCTATCTATTTATATCGATATCTTCTCTACCTCTATCTCCCTATCTCTCTATCTCTCTCCTAATACTCTATTGATTTATCTATCCCTCTTTATCTCTTGATACCACCCTCTCTCTCTCTCTCTCTCTCTCTCTCTCCATATATATCTATATTTCTCTCTTTATCTTTTCATTTCTATTTGTCTATTTCTACTTTTCTTTATTTCTCTCTCTCTCTCTCTCTCTCTCTCTCTCTCTCTCTCTCTCTCTCTCTCTCTCTCTCTCTCTCTCTCTCTCTCTCTCTCTCTCTCTCTCTCTCTCTCCCTCTCCTTGTGTATCCATCCCTCTCCCTTTTGTAAACATAAAATAAGCCCATCGATAATGGTCATTGATTATCTTCCTAATTCATAGGTTTCGATTTAGTTGTGTTTAGATCCCTATAAGTGGATGCATAGTTAATTTGAAGACATCACTTATCTATTGAAACCTTTTTTACACAAACAACATCATTTTGTAAATCGCCTATCAATTGACCCCTTCTATTGCACAAAGGTATGCAAAAAATAGACCAATTTTATTTCTAATTAACCTTCCACACTTGTTCGACGTACCCATTGCACACTAAGGTGCAATTGCTAGTAATAAAAAAAAAGACAAGCTTTTACCTATGAGCATCAGTGAGTGCAACAGATGTCTAATTTAACTTTTTTGTTGGATGAAAAGTATCATTAATACCTGTCAATTGGTTTGAATTATTTAATATAAAATGTGCCTTCATTACTAGTTAATGATTCCATTTATTTTACATTTTTTAGATATTCAGTGATGATGATGCAGGAGCATCCCCAGTTCACAACAATCTTGCATCAACTAAAAATATTTTCCTTTATAATTTTCTTTCTATTTGTAGTTTCAGTTTTCCTTTCTGTGTGTCTCGGTTTTGGCTCATCAGATCCTGTGAAATTGGATTCTACTTGAAGACTTGACCATCTTTCTTACTTTCAGACCGCATCGCATTTGGATCACTTTCCGGTAAGATATCGCTATTGGTTTCCATGACAGTTTCTTGCTACCCGGATTGACAGTTCTTTGTTACTGGTTGCCTGGACCTATTCTGGTGATCTTTCGGAACCCATTTTGAAGCTTGCGGAGCCTTGGGCGTTGATTTCAATGTTCCTTGGCATGTGGCTGACAATTTTCCTTTGATCTACGTTTCATCCTTTGGATTTTCCAAAGGAATCTCTTGGCAGAGGCCGACCTTGTTATTTTCGTGTTAGGTCTTGTTCTTTGGGTTTTGATCCCTTTTGGGCCGACTAGATCCTTTGGATCGATATATATATATATATATATATATATATATATATATATATTATATATATATATATGTAATTATGCTTTAGAATGTAACAAAGAAGAGAATCAAGCAGCTATACTATGCATAAAAGATATATCTTTCAATTCAAGGTCTCAGTTGTGACCTATTCTACTAGTCCTGTGAGCCAGTATGTTGTGACCGGTTAGATGTAATCAGATTTCATGCAATAAATATATCTGTTCTACATTACCTCCATCATATCTATGTGTTTCTGTTGTGCTACTCTTGTTGATTAGTCTGGATTGATCTCCTTGAGGTCCCTCCTCACTGGTGACTACTTCAAGTGGTATCAGAGTGAAGTTTCATTCTAGAGGTTGTGTGCCTTGAATTTCTTGTTGTAGGGTGGCAAATTGTGGATTCGACCTGCAATTGCAGAGGACTAGCATGAATCGATGGCACGAATAGGAACTAGGAATGGTGGAGAATGTGGGAACGTAGACCTGTTGTGATGGAGATGTTGCGATGAATAGAATCCCAGGTAGAAGCCATGGAGACAGCCCAGAGAAGAGGCCGACACATTGAGGATGTCAGTGAAGATGAAGGAGAAGAAGCCCAAACAAAACAAGTAAACCTACCGGCAGTTGATACAAATGAAGAAATTTTTTTAAGGGTTTTGAGTAGGGCAAACACTAAACCTCATTTTACCCCACTAGAATATGATGGGAATTTAGATTTAGATGAATTGATGGATTGGATCTCGGAAATGGAGAAGTATTTCGATTTTGAAAACACTGCAGAAGAGAGGAAGGTGAAATATGCATGTACTCGGTTGAAAGGTCACGTATCTCTTTGGTGGGAGCATTTGTAGGTTGGTAGACAAAGAAGAGGTAAATAAAAGATTAAGACATGGGATCAGATGATTGCTAAGTTGAAATCAAAGTTTGTGTTGGCGAATTATCAAGTGGACCTGTTCTGAAAGTTGCAGAATTTGAGGCAGAAGGAATCTAGTGTGAAGGAGTACACCGAAGCATTTTACAAGTTGAACATCAGATCCAGACATGTTGATGATGAAGTTGAACAAGTTGCAAGATATTTGAACGGATTGCGGATGTCTATACAAGATGAACTCAATATGATCAAATTAGAGAGTGTTGAAGACGCTTACCAGTATGCCCTAAAGGCTGAAGAGAAATTGAACAAAAGACATGAGTAGAGACAGAGAGGTAGAGGTGGAAGGTTTATTGAAGGAAGATTTCAAGGAGGAAGAGGATATACCGGAGAAAGAGGAACAAGTATAGATTAGAGCAAGGACAAGGAAGTGAGCAAAGAAGGTAATTCATATCGAAAGGATGATAGAAATTTCTATCGGAGGAGAGAACTAGATGGTTACCAAAATGAGAACTTTGGAAGACAATACAAGAGGACATTTAGAGGAACTTACTTTAAGTATGGAGGAGAAGTACACCATGCATTCGAGTGTAAGAAGATAGAGGCTACCAGAAGGGCAGCGGTGGTGGAAGAAAACCCCACTAGATCATAAAATAAACTAAAATATGGAGAACTGTTGATGATGAGGAGAGCTTTGTGTCATACCGGAGGAGATGAAGAGCCCTTTCAGAGGAAGAATCTGTTCAAGACCAGATGTAAGGTATCTAGTAAGTGTTGTAAAGTTGTTATTGACAAAGGTAGTTCAAATAATCTTGTCTCAGAAGAGATGGTGAATAAGTTGAAATTGGAGAGATTGAAATGCCCCACGCATTACCAAATAACATGGATTCAGGATGAACATAAGTTGTTAGTATGTGAACAATGTTTGGTGAAATTAAAAATTGGGAATTATCATGATGAAGTTTTGTGTGATATTATGCCTATGGATATTTGTCATCTTTTGTTGGGTAGACCTTGGCAGTTTGATAGACAAGCAATACATGATGGGAGAAAAAATACATACACTATTGTGGCCAATTGGATGAAGCAAACCTTGTTACCTTTGGAGGAACCTTTGAAGAATGAAGTCTATATGAATGCCAGAATATGTTTAGTAGATGAAAGGAAATTCATGGATGGACTAAGACATGAGAATGTGGGTTTTACCTCAATTCCTAAGAATACTGAGAGACCGGAACTAGAAGGAGAGCACTCGGAAGAGATAAGAGATTCACTGACAGAATATAAGGACATCATTTCAGATAATGTACCTGATGGATTTCCATCTATAAGAAGTATTAGTCATTGCATGGACTTGGTTCCTGGAGCTAGTTTTCCTAACAAAGTTGCACACCGGTTGACATCGACAAAGAATGAAGAACTGAATAGATAAGTGTAGGAGTTGTTGAAGAAATGTTTGATCAGGGAGAGTCTGAGCCCTTGTGCAGTACCAACAGTATTAGTAGCTAAGAAGAATGGAGAGTAGAGAATGTGTACTAATTCAAGAGCAATAAACAAGATCACAATGAAATATCAGTTTCCTTTGCCTAGGATGGATGACATAATGGATTGTTTGAGTGAGAAAAATGCTATACAAAGATTGATTTGAAGAGTGGATATCATCAGATCAGGATCAGAGAAGGTGATGAGTGGAAGACATCATTTAAGACAAATGAAGGACCATATGAATGGTTGGTGATGCCTTTTGAATTAACTAATGCATCAAGTACTTTTATGAGGCTGATGAACAAGGTAATGAAGAAATTCTTGGGTAAGTTTATTATTGTGTATTTGGATGACATTCTGATTTTTAGTAAGACAAAAGAGGAGCATTTGTTGCAGTTAAGACAAGTTTTGTAGAGATTGAGAGAAGAGAAGTTGTTGATCAATATCAAGAAGTATACTTTCATGAAGGATCAATTAGTCTATTTGGGATTTATGATATCTAAGGATGGTTTGAAGATGGACCTTGAGATAGTGAAAGCAATTGTTGAATGACCTACACTAGAAAGTATTGGAGAGGTAAGATCATTTCATGGATTGGCTAGTTTTTATAGAATTTTATCAGAAATTTCAGTTCAGTTTGTAACCCTATGATTGAGACCACGAGAGGAGATCAGAAGGAATTCAAGTAGACCACTGGAGCAAAGAAATGTTTTGAACTGTTGAAGCAGAAAGTGACTAAGCAGCCAGTGTTAGCTTTACTGGATTTTAATAAAGTATTTCAAATGGATTGTGATGCAAGTGGAACAACAATAGGAGAAGTCTTGAATTAAGAAGGAAGAACAGTAGCCTATTTTAGTGAGAAATTGAATGATGCCCAGAAGAGATATTCAATGTATGATCAAGAATTTTATGCCATAGTTCAAGCCTTGAAAAAATGGAGACACTACTTGTTGCCTAAGGAGTTTGTGTTGTACACAGATCATCAAGATTTGCATTATTTGAACAGTCAGAGTAAGTTGAATCAAAGACATATGAGATGGGTAGAATTCTTGCAGAGTTACACCTTTGTGTTAAATCATTGAAGTGGAAAATCTAACAAAGTTGTTAATGCATTGAGTAGGAGAAGGAATTTGTTGATAGAGATGAGAGTGACAATATTAGGTTTTGAAGATTTGAAGACCTTGTATGATGAAGACCCGGATTTTGTAGAGCCTTGGAAGCATGTAGAGAACTGGTTATGGTTGATAGGAGTAAATTGTTGGATTAATTCATTCAGGATGGGATGTTATTCAGAGGAGTTCAGTTGTGCATACCTAGGAGTTCCATGAGAGAGAACCTGATAAAGGAGAAACACAGTGGAGGTTTTAACGGACATTTTGGCATTGACAAAATAATTGCATTAGTGAGTGAGCAGTACTTTTGGCCCCAAATTCATAAAGATTTTAAGAGATATGTGCAAAGTTGTAGAGTTTGTCAAGTTGCAAAAGGTAGTAGTCAGAATGTAGGATTGTATAGACCTTTGATAGTACCGATAAGACCTTGGGAGGATATAAGCATGAATTTTGTACTTGGATTGCCTAAGACACTAAGAGGGAATGATTCTATATTTGTAGTAGTGGATATATTTTCGAAGATGGCTCATTTCATACCTTGTAAGAAGACATTAGATGCATTGCATGTAGCAGACCTATTTTTCAAGGAAGTGGTGAGATTGCATGGATTACCTAAGAGCATAGTTTCAGACAGAGACACTAAGTTTGTTGGTTATTTTTGGAGAACACTTTGGAAGAAGATGAAGACAGATTTGAAGTTCATTTCTACTTTTCATCCATTGACCGATGGACAGACAAAAGTTATTAACCAAAGTTTGGGAAATTTGTTGAGATGTTTAGTGGGAGATAAAACCAGAAGTTGGGATTTGATCCTTGCACAAGCAGAGTTTGCCTACAACAATTCAATGAATAGAAGTACTGAAAGAACAAATTTTGTGATTGTTACCGGAGTGCACCCTAGAGGTATAGCAGAATTGAGAGACATTAGCAGTGAAGACCATAAGAGTTCAGAAGTAGAAGATTTTGCAGATCAAATGGAAGCATTGCATATTCAGGTTAAACAACAATTCAAAGACATGAACAACAAATATAAGGAGAAGGAAGATGAGAAAAAGGAGACATAAGGAACTTGAAGTTGGCGATGAAGTGATGGTATATCTGAGAAAAGAGTGATTCCTGGTTGGAACTTATAATAAGTTGCAGATGAAGAAGTTTGGACCTTGTAATATTTTGAGGAATTTCAATTCTGGAAATGCATATGAAGTGGAGCTACAAGATAGTCTAAGTATTTCACCTATATTCAACATTGCAAATCTTCATGAGTACCATGAACTAAAATTCAGTGGGGACAGTGTTGCAGACTTGGAGAAACAGTTGCCCCGAAAGGAACCGGATCAGATTGAAGAGATTTTGGATAGTAGGATTGGGCGTAGTACCCGGAACAACCAGTATATGGAATATCTTGTGAAGTGGAAGGACAGACCAGTTGAAGATTCATCTTGGATTTCTTAGGAAGAGGTAGACTACCTTGGTTTCCTTCTAACCCTAACAAAGTGAGAGGCTCACTTTTTTAATAACTCCGGATGTCAGATACAAGAGCATCCCCAGTTCACAACAATCTTTTATAAACTAGAAACATTTTCCTTTCTATTTTGCTTTCTATGTGTCCTGGTTTTGGCTCACCGAATCCTGTGGAGTTGGATTCTACTTGAAGACTTGATCATATTTCTTGCTTTTAGACCGCATCACATTTGGATCACTTTCCGACAAGATATCGCTACCAGTTTCCATGACAGTTTCTTGCTACCAGATTGACAGTTCTTTGTTACTGGTTGCTTGAACCTATTTTAGTGATCTTTCAGAACCCATTCCGAAGCTTGTGGAGCCTTGGGTGTTGATTTTGATGTTCCTTGGCGTGTGGCCGAAGTTTTCCCATGATCTACGTTTCATCCTTTGGATTTTTCGGAGGAATCTCTTGGCCGAGGCCGACCTTGTTATTTTCATGTTAGGTCTTGTTCTTTGGGTTTTGGTCCCTTTTGGGCCGACTGGATGATTTGGATCGATATATATATATATATATAAAATTATGCTTTAGAATGTAACGAAGAAGAGAATCAAGCAGCTATATTGTGCATAGAAGATAGATCTTTCGATTCAAGGTCTCGGTTGTGACCTATTCTACTAGGCCTATGAGCTGGTATGTTGTAACCCAGTTGTGACCGGTTGGATGTAATCAAATTTCATGCAATAAATCTATTTGTTCTGCATTGCCTCCATCATATCTGTGTGTTTCTATTGTGTTACTCTTGCTGATCGGTTCAAATTGATCTCCTTGAGGTCCCTCCTCACCGGTGACTACTTTAGATGATTAAACATTTAGTGAACTATAAGATGTGACAAATTTTATATTTTAATTTAAATAGGTAGAACTGACCAATGTGGCAAGTGGATTACAAAGGCATACTCGCTTAACATCCACGTAGACAAATTTTTTTCCTATGGCAATACTATAGTCGTACAAAAATAAAAGTAACGAAACATGAAAATACACAGAAAATTCGATGGCTTATGTTGCATGTCTATGTAATTTTGCATCGTTGATTTTTAAATAGAGGTTGTCCATCTCATAAAAGAAACACCTTTGGTGTCATAAAGGTTAAATCTCTCTTTTTGGCTAAATACTATTGGGCCATGGATTTTCATTATCTATCTATGCCGATTAAAACTATTTGGTAGTAATATTCATTTCAAATAAATTTCTATTTTCATTATAAAATTATGATTTATTTTTTTAACTTAATATATTGTAGAAATTATTTATCTGCATTAATTTAAAAAATATAATGTTACCAAAAAAAAAATTTAGAATAATAATTTTTTTATTTTTTTTATTTATATTTAAAAAATAAATATCTATTTAAATATTTTCATTTTTTATTTATAATATTGTAAAGAAAGTGATTTTTTATAGGAATTTGATTTTTTTAATTATAAATTTATTGCAAAAATCAAGTAGCCCACTATAAACTATCACATGGATTGGGGGAAGAGTGGACCTCATGACCTTGTGCTTTACCATAAGCCAATCAAGCCAGCCCCAACCCATTTTATTATTATAATTATCTAGATTTTTTAATTAAATTAGGATTATGTTTTTAAGAAAAATGTATATTTTTTACTACAATTTTTATATTATATTATAATTATTAATATTATTTTATTAAAGTAATAATTATAATTAATATTACATAAATATACTTAAAATAATAAATTTTAAAATAAAAAATAATTTAAAATCATAATAATTAATAACTATAACAAATATTTTTATTACAATATTATGAAAGCAAAAACTCACCACCGCGTAGCACTTGTTTTTATGAATTGATTTCATTTGTTTAATTCTAAGACGTGTTGTTGGAATGAGTTGTTTTATTGTTTTTAGTTGTAGAGCCAAAAACACAAATTTAGCCCACCCTTTCATTACTTAACATTCATTTTATCTTTATATTTATCTTTTGTGTTTAAATTTACAAATAAATCTAATCATCCTTAATTTGAATTTTAAGGGTTTGGATTTCAATATCCAATTTAATTTTTATTCTAGTCATTTTATGTTGAATTATTTTGATTTTTTTTAATAGAATTTGCACTTTTTTATTTGAATTTATTTTTAGCAAAAAAAAAAAAGAATTGAATTATGTCAATCAATTTGTACATTAAAATATTTGAATTTAACATATAAGATGCCATATTTAAACAAGAATTCTTAGAACACTAGAACTATTGGTGTAATTATTTATTCATCTTGGATATAATTACACTTTACTAAAGTTTACTTAGGTACATGCATAACATTGTAGTTTGTATATGAGACACTTAGGGAGATTCGCATACATTGGGAGTGTGTATATAGGAGAATTTCCACCTTTTACGGTGTGAGTTTGTTATTACTTTATCATATCCACTTATTGTGGGATAAAAAATTCCACCTTCGGTGGGTGATCCACCTTATGTGAAATATTATACTATTTCTCCAACCTACCCCTACCTACTCTTGCATCTCATTGAGCCACATGTCATCATTGTGTGCTCTCTTGTGTCTTAGCCTTGCCTTTATAAGCAGGCTCATCTACATTGTATGCAATTCTTGATGATCCAGTTGATCTCTTTTTCATCTTGATAGGAATACAGTTTATTCTTGTCATATTTTATTCTCTATTTGTCATTGTGCTATCTATTGGTCTCTTTGATCTTGGTTGCTTTAAGCATAATCTCGCATGGTATCAAAGTGGTTGGAGCGTCATTGTATAGCCTCTGGAGAGATTTTATTGCGTCTTTGAAGAAGGTCAAGAGGCAGATCTAAGGAGCAACATCTTTTAGAGGTATCCTAGACCAGATCTAACCTCGCCATTGTGTCCAGGTGGCCGTTTCCATGAATTTTGACTATAAATTTGCCTATATTGGGTGAAAATCAGATTTTGGGCTTTGGAGGAAAAAATCAGCGTATTAGGTTGTACAGTACGATTTTTTCCAAATATATATATATATATATATTTTAAATTTTTTCTATGAATTTTAGTTTATTGCAAAATTTTTATTTTCATTTCGCAGTTTTTAAAAAAAATTGTAAGTCTATTTTATTTTTTTAAATTATATATTACAAGGGGGTCTCGTGACCCCACCCCCGTACCAAACTATTCATGTGTTTGTAGAAAGTGCAGGCACCACCGCACTCCCTACATTCACCATACATCCCATCGGCACCATCGCGTCACCAACTATCTCCACTCTTGGTTGCCTGTTCCAATACCTTGCGTGCTCTCACTGGCCATTGCTGCTCCGACTTTTGGCTAGGCCCCGCTATTGTGTGTCTTCCAACAGTCCTTTGCGCCGCCTGATGAAAGCCACTCCTTGGCTGCCGCTTACTCCCGGCTAGCCCCACACGCTACTACCCGTGACTTTCCTCCCACCATGTGAGCCACACCAGCATGCCAACTCAGAGTACGACCTGCCACGTAGCACACCACACATTCAATCGTACACACATGGCCGCCCAGTTGGCCGCCACGTTAGACGCTCCGTTAGCAGCTTGACTCAGCCATCCGTACTACCATGTTGTGTGCCACATAAGTCAGTGCTAGTCGAGTAAGCTAACCACGTGGCAATCCATGTTAGCGACACACAATCCATCTGTACTCCACGTCACTCGGTTCCGTACTGTATGGAGCATATTGAAATCTGCCACATCATCACAGTTCGTACTATACAGATGCCCAGTCAGCAGGGTAGGTAAAGTTTTCCCGTCAGTCATACGACCATCAAATTTAACCTCGTGTTTTTATGACATCATCTTTTTTCAAAAAATTTTAGGCCCCTCTCATTTAGCTTTTCAGTTTTGCAGTTCAACTTTGGAAGGCCATATCTTGCTCATTTTTGGCTCCTTTTTCAATGCAATTTTTTTTTGAAATGGGCTAATTTTTTTTGTACTTTCACATGGTGGTTTTATTTTTTGATTTGGGTGGACAAATCTTTCAGAAAACTCAGTTTTTGGTGACTGTACCTGTCCAATCCCCGTTTCTACAACTTCCGGGATTTTGTTCGGGTTCATACGAACTGCTTTTCAGGTGTTGTTTTTTTTTGAAAGTGCATGATTTTTGGTCACTTTCATAATCAACTATCATTTTGTAGTGATCTTGAGTGAAAATTGTACTTTCAGCAATTGTCTTTTTTGGCCAATTTGGCGCTTGTATTGCATAGATCTATCCTTTTGGTCTTTTGCGTTATAGTTCTTAGCCTATTGGGGCAAGTTGTAAAACAAAATCAGAAGCCCACTTTGTCTTTTTTTGCAAGTGGCCTATTGTACACGCACTACATATAAAGTGTCAAAATCATCATTTTTTTTTTTGGGTGGGGGGGGGGGAGGGGGTACTTTGATTGAGTGAATTTTAGGGGGTGTCTCTTGTGCTCTTTCTCTCTTGTGTTATTTTATTTTGCTACTATGGGTTCTCCTAAGTTTCCTCTCTTAACTTCACATAGTTATGCTACTTGGAAAATTGATGACATGGAGTAAACTAATGGAAAAAGGATTAACTCATTGCATTGATGGAACTATTGTTGGTCCCGCTGATCCTAAGGCTGATCCAAATTTTCACTTGGATTGGCTCAATAAGAACATCATAGCAATTGGTACCTTAAGAAAATATGTATCAAATGATCTCATATTTCATATTAAAAAATGTACTTTAATTAAGGATGCTTGGCAAAAGTTTCAAGACTTGTATGATCAAGTTGATGAGATTAGGGGATATCAAATTGATAGTTATCTCACCATGTTAGATTCCAAGAACTTTTATATAATACAAGATTATGTCACTAAGGCAAAAGAGTTGAGGGCACAACTCAAGGATTGTGGCATTGATAAGAAGGATACTCAATTGATCTTCAATTTGATGGGCAACCTTCCACAAGAATATGTGGCATTTGTTTCTAGTTTCCAAACCCATAGGATGACAATGGGTTCAAGCTACACAATGCCCACATTTGATGCTTTCACTGACATGTTGATGATGGAATGAACTAAGTTGATAAGCATGGGCATTCTTAAGACTTCTAAGTCTCAAGCATATGTGGCAACTCAAGGGAACAAAGGAAATCAAGGAAAGGACAACTCAAACAAGAAGAAAGGCCAATGAAAGCCTAAGGACAAACCACAACCTTCTCCACAACAAGGGGATTCATCCTCTTCCAAGAAGGACAATTCACCAAAGAAGGAGAGACCAACTTGTGCCTATTGTAAAAAGGTTGGTCATGAGGAGTGTCATTGACATTCTAAGAATATTGATGAGCTCATACATATCTGCATTGATCGGTGTGCGAGTTTTTGGTGGTTTTCATCAATCGGTATTGATTTTTGTGTTATGCGTATTTCTGGTGGTGTAGCGTGTTGCGGTTGATCTTGGCGGGATTTCTGGTGGAGTTGATCATTTGGGAATTTGAATTAGGTCCATGTTATGTCATGTAAATCATTATATTGGTCTAGTAGTCGATCTTTGTATCATGTGATGTAATTTTCTAATTAAGGGTTGAGGGTTTAGCTAACTGTGAGATTTTGCCAAGATCAAGGGCACAATGAAAAGTATAAAAATAGAGACAAAAGAATGACAAGAACAAACTGTAATCTCATCAATATGAAAATGATCAACTGGATTAACCAATGCAATGAATATAGGCCTTCTTATATAGGCAAGGCCATATGGATGTACGAGCACACAATCATGACATGTGGCTCAATGAGAAACAAGGGTAGGTAAGAAATACTAGGGGTAGGTAGGATAAATAATATAATATTCCACAAGAGGTGGATGACCCACCGAATGTGGAGTGTAACAATAAAACAAGACCACAAAAGGTGGAATTTCTCCTACAAGCTCTATCCCTATGTGCACACTTCTCTAAGTGTCTCAAATCCAAACTACGAAGAAATGCATTATCCTAAGTTAACTTAAGTAAAGTGTAATAATATCCATAATGAATATTTATTTACACCAACACCCCCCCTTAAGTGCAACTTAGGGGAATGAAGACTCAAGTCAACAATGCAAGATGGGTCCCGGCTACTAGGCCATGATAGGTACCCATGTACAATATGAAAATACAAGCAAAACCATGCAATGCAATCTCTCACAAACGGAGAAAAGGAGAAAACTCAGTGGGAAAAAACTCCCCCCCAAAAGAGAGATGAAAGTACAAAATACTCTCAAAGAAGAAGGAAAAAACCTCAAAGAGGAAAAAGTCCCCCCCATAAGAGAGTAAGGAGAAGTCAGCTGACCCCCCCTAATGACACATCCTGCACCCCCAAGAGAGCTCGCAACTGTTGGAACTTACTCTCGGTGAAAGGTTTGGTGAATATGTCTGCAACCTGCTCTGCTGTAGGACAATATTGCAAATCAATGACCTGCTCCTGAATCAACTCTTAGATATAGTGCATATGAATCTCGATGTGTTTGGTCTGCTAGTGCTGGACCGGGTTCTTCGAGATAGCAATAGCACTCTAATTGTTGCAATGTAGAACTGTCAGTCGTGGAGTGGTGAACCTAAACTCTGTGAGAATTTGCTGAAGCCAAATGGTCTCAGTTGCTGCATTAACAACGCCTCGATACTTAGCCTCAATCGAAGAAAGAGCAATAGCATGCTGCTTCTTGCTCTGCCAACAAATGGGGCCTGAACCAAGGTGAAAACTGTAACTGAAAGTAGACTTACGATCATCAAGATCACCAGCCTAATCAGAGTCTGTGTAACCAACCAAGCAAAGTCCCATGCCTGCTGCATAGTGAATCCCATAGTGATGTGTACCCTGGATGTAATGAAGGATGCATTTGGCGGCTTTCCAATGAAGCTCATGTGGTTCCTGCATGAAGCGGGAAACCATGCCAACTGCAAATGAAATATCAGGCCGTGTATGGGTCAAGTAGATGAGACTACCCACAAGCTGACGATACAAAGTGGCATCAACTGGTGGAGAAGAACACTGAGCCTCAAGCTTGACTTCTGAAAGAAAGGGAGTTGGTGCAGGCTTACAATCAGCCATATGAAAGCGTGCAAGTAGATCAAGAGCATACTTGGGCTGCGATAGTGTAATCCTGGAAGGTGACTATGAAATCTCTATCCCAAGAAAGTAGTGTAAAAGACCCAAGTCAGTCATAGCAAATTTGTCATGCAAAGAAGATTTGACCCTGCTAATGATGGATGTGGTACTCCCTATAATGATCAAATCATCAACATAGAGCACAAGTATCAAGTGAGAGTCATTCTATCGCAAAATATAGACATTTGGATCAAAATGACACCTGGTGAAGCCTGCTGAAAGAAGAAAGGAATCCATCTTGGCATACCAAGCCCTGGGGGCTTGCTTGAGGCCATAGAGAGATTTCCTTAGTCTGCAAACCAAGGAAGTATCCTGGATGAAACCCTACGGCTGCTCCATATAAATCTCCTCATCAAGGTCACCATGAAGAAAAGCACTCTTCACATCCATTTGATGTACAACCCAACCATGAGCTGCAGCAATAGCAAGTGTCAAGCGAATGGAGTTCATCTTGGCTACAGGTGTAAAGGTCTCAGTATAGTCAACACCTGCAACCTGAGAGAAACCTTTTGCAACAAGCTGAGCCTTATACTTACCCACACTACCATTCGCAGCATACTTGGTCTGATAGATCCACTTACATCGAACCATCTTTCTCCCCTTAGGGAGATGGACTAAATCCCATGTGTTGTTCCTCATCAAGGAACTATACTCTTCCTCCATAGCTTGGTCCCACTCAGGAACCCCTGATGCTTCCCGAAATGTTTGTGGTTCAGAAGCGGTAGCAATGAATGCATGTGGAAGATTCTGATGTTGTGATCGAGTTGTCCGTGTATCTAAAGGATCCCCAACAAGAGAACCCACGGACTCAAGTGTCTGTCAAGCCCAACGAGGTCTAGGTGGAGGTGGAGAATGAGGCTCCTCAACTACAAGTGGACCCTATGGAGGTGTAACCCTGCGAGTTGGAGTTGAAGGAGTCTCATCATCTAAATCACTAGCATCACTATCCACAATGGAGAAAGGTGGAGGAGGTAGAGAGGCTAAGCTAGGAGAGCTTTCCTCAAAGTGAACACTCCTCTCAATGAACACCTCATGTGTCTCAGGATCCATCAATCTATATGCCTTAACACCCTCAGGATATCCAACAAATATGCAAGGCCGACTCTGAGGTTCCAATGCCTTGCATTTCTGTGGAGGTATGCGAGCCCATGCTGGACACCCAAAGACTCTGAAATGTCTCACAATCAGTTTCCTACCAGCCCAAGCCTCAAAAGGAGTAATACCTTGCAAAGCTTTGTGAGGAACCCGATTCTGGATGTGTGTGGCACAACTGATAGCATCTGCCCAAAAGGCGGGATCAAGAGAACGTGCATGTATCATACAACTAGCCATTTCTTTGAGAGTTCTATTCTTGCGTTCTGCAACTCCGTTCTATTGTGGAGTGTATGCGATAGAATGCTAAAGATCAATCCCCTCAAATGTAAAAAAATCCTCAAGTGTTTTGTTCACATATTCCCTTCCATTATCTGTGTGAAGAATTTTCACCACTTTCCTGGATTGCTTCTCCACACGAGTCTTGAAGTCCTGAAATCTGTCAAATATTTTACTCTTATGAATAAGAAAGTAGACCCAAGTGAAGCAGGAGTAGTCATCAATGAAGGAGAGGACATAGCGGGCCTTACTAAATGAAGGTGCTGGAAATGGACCTGCTACATCGCTGTGAACAAGTTGAAGAGCTTCCAAAGCTCTCCAAGCTTTCCCCTTATCAAACTTTTCCTCGGGATGCTTGCCCATGGAACAACCTAAACATACACCCTCTGAAAAACTGATTTGAGGTAGACCTGTGACCATGTCTTTAGTGCTGAGCTGTCGAAGATAGCGGTAGTTGAGGTGACCAAACCGCTCATGCCATAGCTTACTTTCTGAATTTGAATGAGTAAGCAAGGCCCTAGAAGGTGAACTTGGCACAAAGTGGGAGAATGAATAAAGCCTTGAGTTGTCATTGACTTGTCCCACTTCTACCAAGGCATCATCATCAAGTTCCTTTACCACAACTGAATCTGGTGTAAACTCAACCTTTTTCCCATTCCCATAGTGAGTGATTTGGTAGATAGAGAGAAGGTTGGTAGACAAGTTAGGAACATAGAGAACATTCTCAAATGTTCCATCATCCATGTCAACTGAACCTTTCCCTTCAACCTCTACTTGTGTATCATCACCTATGTAAATGTGAGGTATCTTAGATGGCTCCAATGAAGAAAACTGCTCCTTTGTAGAACCCATGTGATATGAGGCACTTGAGTCAAGTATCTAGTGCTGTGAAGAACTTGTTGTAGCCACAAATGCTTGCCCTTTTCCCTTAGACTGTGAGGAAGAGGAAGGAGATGAATCCTTCTTTGTGTAGGCGGATAGCAAGTTGATGTTGTTTTTCTTAAGAAGATTAGTTAACTCATCAACTTGCTTTGTGTGGCATCAATGCTCATCATGACCATACTTCTTGCAATATGCACAAGTTGGCTTATCCTTCTTAGGTGGTGTCCCCTTCTTGGAAGAGGATGAAAAATCGCCTTGTGATGGAGAGGATGATTGTCCTTTTTCTTGTTGTGGTTGTGACTTAGATTGCTTCCTCTTCTTGGAATCTTTGCCTTGACTTCCTTGATTCCCTTGATTAGCCACCAAAGCCTTGGACTTTGAAGACTTGAGAAGCCCCATGTTCAACAACTTAGATTGTTCCAATATCAACATTTTTGTGAAAGCATCAAATGAAGGCATAACATAGGAACTCCCCACTGTCAAACGATGAGTTTGGAAGCTAGACACAAATGCAACATATTCTGGTGCAAGCTTGTCCAACAAGTTGAATATCAACTGAGCATCCTTTTTGTCAACTCCACAATCCTTAAGCTTTGCTCTTAGCTCATTTGCTTTGGTGACATAATCTTGGATTGTAAAACTCTTGGGATCCAAGTTGGTGAGCTCATTTTCAATCTTATAACCTTTGATTTCATCAACTTGACCATACAATTTCTAAAACATATCCCAAGCATCTTTGATTGTAGTACACTTTTCAATATGAAAGATGAGGTCATCTAATACATACTTGGACAAAGTTCCAAGAGCCATGCAATTCTTAGTGAGCCATTCTAATTGAGCAATAGGATCAACCTTAGGATCAGGTGCTGCTATTGTTCCATCTATGTAATGCATGAGACCTTTTTCCATTAATTTGCTCCATACTTTAATTTTCCATGATGCATAATTATGTGGAGTTAAAGGTGGAAATTTATGAGGACTCATTGCAACAAAAATGAAAGAGCACAAGGAAAGAGAGGCACAATCACACAAGACACCCCCCCAAATTCACTCAATCAAAGAACCCCTCCAAAAGTGATGATTTGACACTTTATACTTAGTGCGTGTACAATGGGCCACTTGCAAAAAATGGTGAAGTGGACTTTTGATTTCAATTTTACAATTACCTCAATAAGGCCAAAAGAGACTCAAACTAATAGTGCAAGAGATCTAAACTAAGATCCAAGCAATTTACAAATACCAAATAGGCCAAATAAGACCAATATCTGAAAGTACAAATTCTACTAAAAATCTCTAAAATCTGATCATAGATTATGAAAGTAGATTAAAAAACATGCACTTTAAAAAAAAATGGCACCTGAAAAAGAGGTCGTATGAGTTTAAACGAGGCCATTGAAGTTGCAGAATTGAGGATTGGATAGGTACAGCTAAGAGAATCTGAAAATTCCAAAAAACCTATGCACCAAAACTAGAAAATAACCACACCACTACGAAGAGCATGAAAAATTAGCCCACATAAAAAAAATTGCACCCAAAAAGGAGCAAAATTGAGCAAGTTATGGGCCTCCAAAGTTGAACCAAAAATCCAAATTGCTCAACGGAGAGGGGTCTAAAATTTTCCAAAGAAAATGCTGATTGGGCGTTGACTGGGCACTGATTGGGTGTTGCTGACTGGGTGCTGCTGACTGGGCAGAAGATATGGATCCCAAAAATAATTTTCAAAATTTTTTTTTTTTCAAAAAATATTTTCAAGCTAGAAAATAATTTTCAGAAAAAAAATAATTTTTTTTTTGAAAAAAATCCGAAAATTCCGTACCGTACCCCCAAAATTGGGCAGAAAATTTCCTCCACACCCCAAAATCGATTTTCGCCAAAATAGGTCGAATTGATACTCGATTTTTATGGAAACGGCCTCCTAGACGCAATGGTGAGGTCGAAAATGCTCTAAGATGCCTCCAAAAAATGTAGTCCCTCATATACGAAAATAGAAGCCTTCCACGTTGTCTCCAAAAACCAATCAATGAAGTCCCAATGGCTCTAATACCATGTGAGATTTTGCCAAGATCAAGGGCACAATGAAAAGTATAAAAAATAGAGACAAAAGAATGACAAGAACAAACTGTATTCTCATCAATATGAAAATGATCAACTAGATTAACCAATACAATGAATATAGGCCTTCTTATATAGGCAAGACCATATGGATGTACGAGCACACAATCATGACATGTGGCTCAATGCGAAACAAAGGGTAGGTAAGAAATACTAGGGGTAGGTAGGAGAAATAATATAATATTCCACAAGAGGTGGATGACCCACCGAATGTGGAGTGTAACAACAAAACAAGACCACAAAAGGTGGAATTTCTCCTACAAGCTCTATCCCTATGTGCACACTTCCCTAAGTGTCTCAAATCCAAACTACGAAGAAATGCATTATCCTAAGTTAACTTAAGTAAAGTGTAATAATATCCATAATGAATATTTATTTACACCAACACTAACCTTGTTATTAAGATTGATGATTTGTATATATCGGTGAGTTATTCATGTAGTTTGGGTGTCGATGTTGTGTCTGCATTATTAGAGAGAGATTTGTGTGCGAATAAGTGATTTATCATTCGGTGTTGAGTTTGAGGTGAGATTGGTGTTATAGGGAAGACATCTGTGCTTAACTGGAACTGTAATCAGGCATTTGGAGATGTTATTCTTTCAGTTCATTTCTTCTAGATTGTAGTCTGAATCTTATGTAAGTCAGTGAGACTTTCTTGAGGGTTGTAGCCTTCCAGGCATATATCTTTTGAGCAGTGAGCTCTAGGCAGTGTGCCTGAATGCATGTGTATTCCCCATTGTAATATTTTCACATACTACTGCAGAGTATCATCTTACTGTGGGTAGGTTCCCACCGTGGTTTTTTCCTTAACCAAGTTTTCCATGTCAAAATTTTTGGTGTTGTGTGTTGCGCTGTTAATTTTCTTATATATTCATTGTTGCAATTTGTTAGATTTGTTGTTGTGCTTAAAGTTTTCTTCCAGTGAATACTAATTCACCCCCGCCCCCTCTTAGTCTTCCTTCTTGGCTACTGCTAACAAAACTCCCATAATATCTTACCATATGCCTTGCTAACATCTAACTTAATCATCATCTCTTTTTTTATTTTCAAATTTCATTGAATGAACTACTTCGCTAGCTAATATTATGTTATTTGTTATTTCCCTTCCCAAAATGAAGCCATTTTGTTCCTCAGATACTACAATTTTTTTTTTAATCTATTAGCTAACACCTTTGTAATAACCTTATAAATGGTATTACATAAAGAAATTGGTCTATAATCTCAGAAAGAATCACATACCTATTTTTTAGGGATCAGATAAATGATGGTGTAATTGATATCTTTTACATATCTCCTGTTGATACAAAAGTATTCAACCAATTTCCAAATCTTTGTGCTCATAAATGACCAACACTGGTGATAAAACCTGGCTGGAAATCCATTTGGCCCAGACAATTTATCAAGATGAAGCTGAAATAACTTAATATTGAGTTGTAATGGCCTTTGCAACTGCCCGATGGCCGGTTCAGGGAATTGGATACCAAGCCCGCCACATAGATTTGAACCATTACCGCCATAACTAGAACATAGAGGGGATGAGGTCATTGAGAAATAGGCGGGGAATTATGCATAATAATGCAGTATTGGGTTGTAATGGCCTCTACAACTGCCCAATGGCCGATTCGAGGAATTGGATACCAAGCTTGCCATAGAGATTTGAACCATTACCACCATAACTGGAACACAGAGGGGATTAGGTCATTGAGAAATAGGCAGGAAATTGTGCATAGAGGCCATCGGTTTGTAGACATGGTTGGTAAACAGCAGGACCTTGCAAATAAACATTGGCAGAAACAAGAATTTCATGATCATGACATAAAAGGAATAGAACTTCTTAAGGATTTTGAAGGCTTTAGGTGCTTCCCATTTATTACCTCATGACCAAACATCATTTCCATTCGAAATCCTAAGTTCCCTTCGAGGTGGAGCAACACTTTCAAATTTGAACAGGGAAATAGGCGAGAAAAAGTGCAAAGTGGTCATTGGGCTGCAAACAGGGATGGTAAACAACACGGCTTTGTAGAAAGATACTAGCAACATCAAAGGAATAAAAAAGTTCCTCAAGACCAGCTTGTTTGGAGGGGCAACCGTAGATTGCAGAGACAAGGTCCATAGGTCATTTTTGACATCTGTGATGGTTCCCCGCCACAGTCTCCCTGATTTGTGAGGGAAAGATATGAATATCACCAAGATGTTGAAGGTCTTAGGTGCTTGCCACCCTTTTTTCCATGGCCAAACAACAGTTTCACCCAAAACCCTAATATCCTCTCGCACCCTATCAATACTCCTCCTCAAAAGGGGGCCTGGTTGGTGGGAAATATGCAGAACACACGAAAAGAAAAAGATTCCTTTGATCCCAATGGAGTAGACCAAGTTTGGAGGAAAAATATTCCAGACAACGATAAAGAGAGTCCTACATAGCTACTGAAAGACAAAGATGGCGCTAAGGTAACCCACATGAAGGATCTGGAGGTGAGGAGCCAAGAACCCAAGATCACCTTACCAGTAGATCTTCTCCCTATTTAGGTTAGTTTCTTAAGGGAAACAACACTCATAGGTAAATATTGGGACCCTATGATTCAGATTTCTGAAATTTGGGAATGGGCTAAACGTGCATGGAATGGAGTTAAAAATATTTTCTTCATTGGTTTGGTTTCGAAGTATTTCATTGCTTTGTTTGATTCTAATGCAAATAGAGAGACAATTCATAGACATAAAGGATGGTTTTGTAAGGCTCAGGTCTATTTACCTTGTCCTAGATTCCAAACTTTAAACTTGATCCAAATCTATGTAAATTCATACCTTTTTGGATTGCATTTCCATCCCTACCTCTAGAATATAGGGACCCTGAAATTATTGAGACTATTGTTAATAAGTTGGGCATTTTTATTAAACACGATTTGATTCCATTTGAACACACTCATAAGCCAGTCAGAGTGTATCTTTTACTCAACCTTGCAATGCCATTTCCTTTCTCAATTTCTATTCATTCTCATTGGGGAGTTTGGGATCAGGAAATAGAAGTTCAAGATGCATGTATTGTTAATAAACATCAAATCTTTTTGGGCCATTATAATACCCAATGCTAGGGCTCTGAGAAGGTAGTGATATCTGTGTGCAAGGATCATACTACGAATCCTCTCCAATGTTCCTTTTTATATGATAGATAACAAGGGTCAGTATGACTCTGATGAGTTGGAAGACAACCCAGAATTACATCAATCCCCCCATAGGATCTGCAAGCTAATAGTGTCTCCTTGACTCAAGAGGGACATAGATGTGCCAAATTTTAAGAGGGTGTGCACCTCTCTACTGCATGCTCTTATTAGATCTCATCATCCAACATCATTAAGGAATTGTATTCTCTCAGGCTATGAAGAGATTTGGAAGAATGTATCATTCAAGCGACCTCCTCTTTCTTTGACTTCCATTTCATCAGAATCAACCAGCTAACCTTAATCAAAATCTCCTGACTATTCCAAACAATGGAATTTGTATTCATAAAGAAGTGAAAAGGATGGTCCAAAAGTTGTAATTCCAGAGCAGTCCAATTGATGTTACTCACAATATTTTAGCCTCACCTCCTCATCAACCCCTCCAACGCAAGCAAAAATCGATTGAGGAGTAAAAAAGAATGGCAGAGGAGCTAACCCTGGATGTGGCAACACAATGTTTTGATCAAATAGCAGGAGAGGAAATGTTTGGGAAATATCCGCACAAAGTGAATCTCTTAGGTCATGTTGATAGAGCTTGCATTAATGTACAAGACAAAGAAATTAGGGACCCTCAACTAAATCAGTCTAAGGGTTCCAAAGTCATACCACATTCATATTGTAAAGACTGGGCAGTTGTAAATCAACATCATCAAGATGAAGTAGTAGACATGGAATCACTTGAGTGTTTCACCAACTTTGACAATCAACAATATGATAACATAGTTGGTTGCAGTTTAGAGGATATTGAGAATAATGAGTATCAATCAACACCACCTAAGAGCTCAAGAAAATTATCACTGGCAGATCCTGAAGAGTTAATGACTAAAGATGAGAATGCAACAACTTCTCCTTATAATTCACTCTTGGAAGAAGAGAAAGTTAAAGGAGGATTTGATTTTTCTCAAACCTTGTCTATTTTCCAAACTCCTTCAAATAACGCAGACAAGAGGACTCCCAAAAGAAGAGGGCATAAGTTCAAAAGTGATAAGATCAAAGAGGAAATAAAAGCAGGAGTACAATCCACAATTGAGGAGAAGTTCAAATCATCAAAAAGAGTTAAGAGAAGAACTAAGTGTTCTCCTCAGCAAAAATGAAAGTCATTTCATGGAATGTCAGGGGTAAAAATGCCTCTGACAAGAGAAAGAGAATCAAGCTACAACTTGATTCCTCTCAAGCGGATGTAGTAATGCTTCAAGAAACCAAATTGTCAGATGAAAATTATCAGAACTCAGTAGCCAAATGGATTCAATGGAAATCAGTTCATAATCAGGGTATAGGAGCTTTAGGTGGTCTCACTGTGCTATGGAATCCAAATTCAGTTGTAGGGCAACTTGTTAAACAAGGAAGTAATTGGAAATTAATACGAATTCAACATTATGATTTAGTGTTTAATCTGCTAAATATCTATGGCCCAACGCCTACACAAGATAAAAAAAACTATGGTCCTTGCTCATTTCTATTATCCAACAATTTGTAGACTAGAATACCATTTTGGGTGGGGACTTTAATGCATTAACTTCCTTAGTTGAAAAGAAAGGTGGTATATGCCCTCCTATTAGGACCATGGAGGATTTTAAATATTTTATAAATGAAAATGACCTGACTGATATTGCTCCTTAGAATGGTAGTTTTACTTGGACTAATAGGTGACTTGGTTTTTAACAAATTGTGGAAAGGCTAGACAAATTCCTTATATCACATGGTTGGAGGATTCTAGACTACTCCCTGCAGTCTCAAATTCTATCTTATTCAAGCTCAAATCATTTCCCCATTTTATTGAGCATTAACAAAGTGCCTGCTCTGTCAGATTGTAAGCATAAGTCCTCCTTTAAATTTGAGAAAATGTGGTTCCAACATCCTCACTTCCAATTTTTGCTTAGATAATGGTGGGTGAGTGCTCCTCCCAATGAAGGTACCAAGATGTTTAAGTTTTATAAGAAAATTCAGCATGTTAAAGCTTAAATTAAAATATGGAATAAACAAGTTTTCAAGAATATCTTTGCTCAAATTTTTTTTGTCGAAGAACATCTAACTCAAATAAATGAGCAGATCATATCCAAAGGACTAGGTGAAGACTTGTATATTAAGCAAAAACAACTTCAAGAGGAACTGGAAGAGCTTTACAAAAGGGAGGAGGAATATTGGAGACAAAAGTATCGAGAGCTATGGCTTAGAGAAGGGGACAAAAACACAAAGTTCTTTCATATGTCAGCAAAACAAAAGCGAGCAACCAACACAATTTTCTCTATTAAGGAAGCCTCCTCAGGTAATATACTGTTGGAAGCAAAAAAGATCCAAGATGAGGGAGTAAATTATTTTAAGAACCTACTGGCTCCTCCACCCTCTCCTCCTCCCCTAGTTGAGGAAGAGAAGGAACTGCTGAACAATATCCCTTCTATTATAAGTCCTCTAGATAATCAACAATTATTGCCCCCCTTCACATTAGAGGAGATTCGTAGAGTAGTATTCTCCCTTCCACCAGATAAGGCTCCGAGGTCGGATGGTTTTATAACCCTCTTTTTCCAAAAATGTAGGGATGTTATGTGCCTTGAGTTATTGGTTGTTTTGGAAGAGTCAAGAAAAAGCACTTCTATCCTAAGAAATTTTAATGCCACAAACATTGCTATTATTCCTAAGATTAAGGAGCCCAAAACATTTGCAAACTTTAGACCCATTTCGCTCTGTAATACAATCTACAAGATTCTTACCAAGGCCATTTATTTAAGACTGCAGAACTTGATTACCAAAATCATATCTCTGGAACAAGGTGGTTTTGTGCCAAGGAAAGAAACTATGGAGGGTGTGCTAGTTGCTCATGAGGTCTT
This sequence comes from Cryptomeria japonica, assembly GCF_030272615.1. Classification (NCBI taxonomy): domain Eukaryota; kingdom Viridiplantae; phylum Streptophyta; class Pinopsida; order Cupressales; family Cupressaceae; genus Cryptomeria; species Cryptomeria japonica. Next base: position 54,122,232 of record NC_081406.1, on the reverse strand, counting down.
GCATTCTATGAATTCTAATCATACATTGACTTTTGTAGTAAAGCTAGACATGATGAAAGCATATGATATACTCAACTGGTCCTTTCTCTTTAAAGTCTTAAGAAAATTTGGTTTTGCTGAGAAATGGTGTAAGTGGATTAGAGCTTGTATATTAGGAGCACACTTTTCGGTCATAATTAATGGAGTTCCAGCTGGTTTTTTTGCTGCCTCCCAAGGAGTTAGACAAGGTGATCCCTTATCCCCTTCACTATTTATAATCATGGATGAAGCTTTTAGTAGAACCATAAAGGCTAGAAAGGAACAAGGGCTATGGATGGGAGCTCCTATTGATGGAATATCCATTTCATTCACGCACTCCTTATTTGCTCATGATACACTACTATTTGGAAAATTGAATGTCCAAGAGGCTAAAAAATTTAAAAAACATTAGGTGATCCCTTGTCCCCTTCACTATTTATAATCATGGATGAAGCTTTTAGTAGAACCATAAAGGCTAGAAAGGAACAAGGGCTCTGGATGGGAGCTCATATTGATGGAATCTCCATTTCAGTCATGCACTCCTTATTTGCTGATGATACACTACTATTTGAAAAATCTAATGTCCAAGAGGCTAAAAAATTTAAAAAACATTGGATCTTTACATGGTAGTCTCCGGTCAAAGGGTTAATGCTCTTAAATCTAAGATCTATGTTTTCAATATAAATGATGTGGTAACAAGGAAAATTGTTAATGTTTTGGGTTTCTCTCAAGAAACTTTACCCTCTACATATTTAGGTATTCCTTTCTTTGTTGGCTCTAATAAATCATCCCATTGGAAAGCTATTGTTGAAAGAATCAAGAATTCCATTTCTTCTTGGAAGACTCATTGGTTGTCTCTAGCAGGTAGATTACTCCTCATCAAATAAGTCTTATTAGCTATTCCCAAATACTATATGTCAGTCCTTAAAGCTCCGACTGGAATTATTCATCAGCTTGAAAGGCTGATCAGAGGATTATTATGGAGGGACCACATATTGGAAGAGAAAAAGGTGCCTCTTATATCCCTAAAAGAAATGGCACATGATAAAGGAGAAGGTGGAGCAGGACTACACGTTCTTTCAAAAAGAAACACAGTTTTTGGGGGCAATCTTGTATGGAAAATGGTCACCAAACCAGAATCTAAGTGGTGTAAAATTATGCAAGAAAAGTACTTGGACTCTCTCAATCCTTCTTGAGTTATCACTATCCTTGATCCCCCGAAGGAATTAGTTGTTTGAAATTTTATGATGTCCTCTAGATAGGTTGTTACAAGATATGTGTCCTGGGAGGTTCACAATGGGGAGAGCATTCAGTTTTGGGAGGATTCTTGGAATGGATTCCCACCATTGAAATATTTAGATCCTTTATTGGAGGCTATTTCAACCATCAAAACTTGTTGGGGTTCTTTATTGATCAAGTACGTTTCTTGAGTTGAACTCTTCTCAGGTAAAGTCATTTGGAAGGACCCATTGGATTTTCCCATTAGAGATGACCAAAAACTTTTCTTTTAGGAGATACTATCAAATAGAACAATATACATCTCAAAACAGGAAGATAAGTTGATTTGGGCCCCTGCACATGATTGTAAATATTCTATTAAAACTGGCTATAAGGATATCCGGTATATGGAAATTCAACATACTAAAAGTAGGGCCTTCTCCTTCTGCTAGAACAGTGCTATCTTACCTAAAGTTGGTTGCTTAGCATTAAGAAAGAGGATTTTAACAAGTGAAAAACTAGAAAAATTACGTATTGCCAACTCTTTTAACTGCGTAATTTGCAAGGAGGAGACTAAAACTGTTGATCACTTCTTCCTAAGGTGTCCTTTTTGTCAACAATGTTGGTCTTTTTATTTTGAGGAAACTTAATTTATGAATGCCATTGCCTTATACTTTATGGGAGTTGTTTCAATCGTAGCCTTCCCTCTTTTCTAGTTCCCTCTTTGCATGTCTATCAAAATGTATTCCAATGATAGCAATATGGTCAATCTGGTGGGAAAGGAATAATAGGATTTTTAGACATGTTGCTTCTCCATTGATAAGGATTATAGAATGGATTGAGAAACATATATCAGATCAGGTTAATGCTTACATAAAGAACACAAATAGCAACTTTAGATTTTCTTCTTGGGATGGTGATATAATCAAGGTATGGAAAGGCCTTTCTATCCCATCTTTTTTTGCTTCAAATGGGCAGAGTAAGTACAAAATTAACAGAGCCTTGGTAAAATGGAAACCCCCATCATAAGGTTTTGTGAAATTAAATTTTTATGGCTCATCTAGAGGTAACCCAGGGGATTCAAGGATAGGAATTTGCATTAGAAATCATTTAGGACACCTCTTGACATTCAAAGCCTCCTCTATTCCTCTTGGGACTAACAATATGGCTGAAGCCCTTGCACTACTATCTGGTTTGACATTGGCTAATAAATTGAGATTCCCTAAGATTCATATTGAAGGGGACTCCTCTATTATAATCAAGGCTTGGATATCTAGATGTTCTTTTAACTGGAGGATTACTTACATTTTACATCAAATCTGGGTGCTTTTGGACTCTTTTGTAGAATGTTCCATATCTCACATATTCAGGGAAGGTAATAGAGCAGCAAATATCCTAGCAATATGAGTTGTGATAAGCTAGAAGTAGATTCTACATTGATGCATCTTAAAATAGAAGACTTTCCTTTACTTTTAGAGGTCATAAATTCAAAAAAATAAGTTTTTTGTTAAACAACCTCCCCATTCATGCCCAAACGACCACACAGTCAGCTACATAGTGAACAGGTAAATGGGTCAGCAAACTGGTACACAAAAATAGTGTTTTGCTTAAGAGACTGGTAAAGGGATGTCATACAAAAGTTATCTCAATCTTGAAGGGAGACAATATTGATGCTAACAAAGGCTTGATAGGGAAACCATCATCTCCTCAACATACCAAGGGTGAAGAAATGATGGATGGTTGGCATCTAGTTGGCATCGAGCGTATGTGATCAAGGATTGTCAAGGGTTCACATGTGGTCAAGGGTTGAGCAATATCTGCAGATTCAAAACAAATGTTGAGCTTCATTAGAATAGAAACAGACTCTTTCCAGCATAACCTATCTGGTATAGCCTTACCGGTTCTACTCAATCAGTTTACCATAACCGGTAGTTGAGTCACCAATACAATGTGCTGACAATGAGTACGTCTTAGGTATCTGACATTCGTGAGCAAGGAAGAAGTAGTAGTAGCTGAGTCAAGGTAATTGTTGAGCCTGCACCTAACATAAGTCAACTCCAACCGGTACAACCTAACTGGCTAATCGACCATTCAATGAAATGGTAAATGGGATAACAATCTGGTATATAAAAACAATGTTATGATAAAATGACCAGTAAGGGATGCAATAAAAACAGAGTCAAGGTAATTGTTGAGCGACAATATTGATGCTAACAAAGGCTTGAAAGGGAAGCCATCATCTCCTCAACATACCAAGGGTGAAGAAATGATGGATGGTTGGCATCTGGTTGGCACTGAAAGTATGTGATTAAGGATTGTCAAGGGTTCACATGCGGTCAAGGGTTGAGTAGTAGCCACAGATTCAAAATAAATGCTGAGCTTCATCAAAATAGAAACAGACTCTTTCCAGCATAGCCTATCCAATATAGCCTTACCAGTTCTACCCAACTGATTTACCATAACCGGTAGTTGAGTCACTAATACAATGTGCCAGTAATGAGTACGTCTTAGGCATTTGACATATGTGTATAAGGAAGAAGTAGTAGTAGTTGATTCAAGGTCTCCATTTTCTAATTCCCTGGACTTACTTCAATCGTGGAGTAGTTTACAAAATATTACAAGTAAGGCCATGAAACCTGAGTTTATATTGGGTAACAAATTACTCTCTGTAGTTCAGAAATACGATCTTTGGAATGGACAAGCAGACATTGGTGGTCTCTTCCCGAGACATTATTTGCAGAGCTGAGATGATTTTATCATCAGATATGATAGTATTAAGTGCTCATTGGACCTGAACTTGGTTCGGTCATTTCAACAAGCTGCTCGGAATATGGGAAGAGCTCTTGACTCAGAGACAAGAAGAAGGATCTATTCCAAGCTTCATGCACTCCTAGCGACCTTAGGACATGACCACAACGTTCCTGGCCCACCGGCAATATCAAGTACAATTGTTCACACCTGGCAACCTTTGTCTCAATTCACTTCGGATTTGTCACTGCCCAACTTGGAAATCCCCATTGTTCGCCTTCAGAATATGTGTTTATGAAGCTAGTGAAGATCAGTGCCCACAACCTATGGAAGAATAAGGGTCTTAATTCCCAAAATGCACTTCTGGCTTCATAATTTTGTCTTTGGCACTTCTTAGCAATGATGGTTGATGTTAATTAGGGAAGATTTGATGGAAGGTTTTATGCACATTTTTTCCAATTTTGCACCAGATAATATGGCCTAAATACAAAGTACTTTTTGAAGATCCAAATGTTTCATTTTGCAGCAGGTTCTTCTTCCGATTGCGCTCTTTTTGGAAGATTAAGGAGGGAAAGTTTCAGGTGATATCCTTCAAATGCCTTATTTTTTTTAGAGTTGATATAGCCTCACTGGTTCAGCCCTTCCAGTCTACCAAATCCAATTCTTCCAAACTGCCACAACCTAGCCGATATAGTTTTGCCGATATGGCTCAACCGGTTCCCTATCCAGTTTACCTTTACCGGTTTACCCCATCCAGTGTAGTCCAATCGACAACAAAATTAGCTACACAGTCAACTGGTAAATGGGATCCTACAAGTTACCACAGACCGATATACACATCTTCTCACTAATGTTCGATTGTCGTGGAAGATCTACAGTGAACCAACATACAAAATGGCAAATCGGTGCTCAAGTTTAGTGGTAACCGGTAGTGGAGGCAGTTCTTCTTATAGCTATGATTCCCCTTTGTTCATTGTAATTGAGCAAGGGTATAGGGTTTTCTTTTTGGTTCTTTCCCTATTAAGCTCTTGAACTATTTTTTATTAATATATATATATTCCAGTGGCTTGCCACTTTTGCCAAAAAAAAATAAAAATGCAGTATTAACTTCCTCAATGAAAATGGGATCACACAATATTTGGTTATCCTCTTGATTTATTAATGAAGGAATATAATCAATATTGATTTCCATTTCTTGGGAGACAGGACCGTTCTCCAAGAGACTCTTGAAGAAACTCATCGCGTCAAAACCAACTTCCAAAGCACTAGAAGCCTAACTTCCATCTGGCCTTGTAATACGTTCTATTTTGTTTGCTAACCTGCGAAAATTGACAGGAGAGTGAAAAAACGTAGTTTTTTAGTCACCTGCCTTGAGCCACATTTTCCTCGATTTATCCTTATAGAATATCTCCTCCCTGCCTAAGATCTCCTTCCTCTCCATAATCAATGACTTTGTCAAAATCTTCTCTGAACATCCAAAACCTTATCACCTTTTCATTCAAGGTTTCCATCTCGTGCTCTATTTTGATATTTTCTTTGAAAATATTCTTAAAGATGTACTTGTTCCATTCCTTCAATTTATTCTTCATATATTGAAGTTTTTTTGTGAATTTGTAGCTCTTTGTCCTAGTTATCATGCATGCATTCCACCATATTTCCAGTAGATCTAGGAGTTTATGATCCCACCACCACGTATTTTCAAACTTGAAAGTAATCTTATTGGTCTTATCATGGCCAGTGATTTCTAGTTCCACCAGGAAATGATTAGATGTAGAGTTTGGAAGGAGCCAAGCTTCAATCGAGGCATAATTGTTCAACCATTCTAGATAAATGATAAAATGATCCACTCTTTTTTCAATGTTTATAAAGTCCTACCTTCTGTTAATCTAAGTAAACAGTCTGTTGGAAGTGGAACAGTCCATCAACCTCGAACTAGTCACGAAGTCCTTGATATCTTGTGTATTTTTATTGATTTTTTTGAAGCCTCCACTTTAAAAAAAAATCAATTATGGCATTAAAATATCCTCTCATAATGATTTTGATGTCTTTGTGTCTATCTAGGAATTTCAAAATCCCAGTCAGGTAGCTTCCTTGTCCTCCGTCCTTGTAGGCTCATACACACAAATTATCATGAAGTACTCATCTAAAGATATGTTGTAAGCCTTGTTTTGTTGGGATGTGAAGTTCGACTCTTCATTTCATCTTCCCCATCTTTGTCTCTTCATCTTCTGTTGAAGACTGTTGTATAAATATGAGGGTAAATCCCTATGTATGTATGTTGCAATGATAATAAAGATCTTTGCTCTGCTTTCTGGTGGATGTAGCCAAATCGGTGAACCACATTAAATACTATGTTGTGTATAATTTGTGTGTTCCCAATCTATCTAATTAGTTTAACAATTGGTATCAAAGCCTATGAGATTCCAAGAGAGTAGGGCGGGAGTGAATAGTGACAGCGAACAAAGAGTTTTAGAATTGGAAGTTCTATTAAGGGTTCAGTCCAACATTACCATAGATATGGCGGCTGAGAAATTGTCCCCAATAACCAATTGATATTGTAATTATAGATTGTAGGGAGATTCCACGAGCGACAAATGATGAAACTTCAAAAAAAATTTAAAGAATGGAGATCTATACCCAGATTGAGCGACTGATCTTGATGAGTAATCAGAACAAATTTCATGGTAGATGAAGGTCGTAGATTCTGCTGAAAGTTTGGAAATGACAACTATAAGGAAGGGAGTAGAATTGGATATTATAGAGGAGTTTCGAGGAGGTGAGGCATCGAGCAGAGGTCCAAGGAGGAGTTGTCTTGATGCTTCTCTTGAGAAGAACAAACTGGGATGATAGAGTGATTTGCCAAGATCCCTGTAGAATAAGCTAAAGCAAGAATCAGAAGGGGGGAGTTACAAAATTGGCCTTAAAACCTTTAAAAGTGGCTCGATGGCTGAATATTGAGCCAATATTATGGGACTGATGGGAACCTCGTGGTTAGAGACTAGGCTTTTTGCTAAAGTCACATAAGAACCAGGCTCTTGCAATTTGTAGAAGAGAGAAATTGATTTTCCTGAAAGTTAATATTGAAAATGATTCATATGGAGCCAAAATTTCTTTAGGTTGGAGCTATTTTAATAGCCCAGCTAGTGCGTGAGTTGTGGTCACCGGGGTTTAAAATGAACAAACAGGGGAAGATAGGAAAAACCATGTGAATAAATAAGGAGGTTGCACAGGAAGAGAGAAACATAGTAAATGGAGAGAAGTAATCTTCCGAAGATAACTGAGGCGTAGGACAAGAACGCCCCCTCCCTCCCTTACAACATGCCAAAGGAGAGCGTATTGACCACACTAAAGGGACCATTGATGTCACTAATTTGGCCTTTGAAGAAAGTTTTTTCTAATGTCAAGGCCACTGTAGGTGACACAAGGGATGTCATGAAATTGCAGAAACACAAAAGAGCATGCAGGAGCGATAACAAATTGGGGGGGGGGGACGTGTGTTGGCATATTGGGGTGTGTGTTGCTGTTGTTTATGCACATTGAAAAATCTATCACTAGTGTCATAAAGAACATGGGTATTGCCTCTGGTAGAGCACGCAAAAAGAAAAAAGTCAAATCAATATGGATTTGGATAGGAAAACAAGTGAAAAATGTTTGCAGCCTAACATTTGAGTCAAGAAACAATTACAAATGTTATAGAAAATCCAGAGTTATTGGTTTGGAGTCAACAATTATGAAGAGAATACTAATAATGGGGCTGTTATATTTGTCCCATGTCCTGACTGTGATGGCAACCGCAAGATTTTCAGAGAAGAGGCAATTTGATGGTGACAAGGTTTTTGTAGCTGTAAGTTATAATTGTTCAGTGTGATGTTTTTCGGTATCATTTTACAAATTTTATTTATGATGTCTATGAATTTGACTACTTGTTGTAGATTGGAAAATTGGATCATGGATCCGGTGTTTGAGTCTTTAGGTGTATAGATTATCTAAATGGATAATTAGGGTGTCTCCACTGGACTTGTAGCATGCTTATCATGATACCAAGAATAATTCAGTGTCACACTGCAGTGGGAGTTTTTATTTTTGGTAGTGATATTTTTTGTTGTCAATCTGGTGGTTATCTTCATGTGATTCGAGATTTTGATTCTTAGATGCCATGGTAGGCTCTTGATTCTAGATTAGAGCGTTGACATGATATAGGTTCTCTTGATAAGTTATGCTCATTGGAGCATGTGGTCTTCATCTGTGAATATGTAAGATCAAGTTGTCATGTTGTGTTCCCAGGTAATGCAAATGTGCAGTGGGAGTTTTGACGTTGATCTTGTTAGTGCTCTTAGTATTGAGTACATTGGTGGATTGACCATGGAGGTGCTTTTGAAACTAAGAGGCTTGGGTGAGACTAGAGTTCTCTTGGGTTTAGAGAACATTTGTTGAGATGGTTTCTCTTTGGAGGTTTTAGCAAGAAGACCGAGGAGCCTACACCTTGTGATAGAAGCGAGTTCATTAGAGACCTAGAGGAGATTTCTCGAGGAGAGAGTCATTGTGGCTTGGTGTATCCTGGAGGAGCATTCTCATTCCCCACTCTTGGTCTACTCAATAGATTTATCTCCTTGTAGGAGATGGTTCCTAGTTTTGGAATGATATTGATCTTTATCTTCCTTGATTACAGGAGCTTACATCCATGTTTATTGGGCGTTGTTAATGCTTTCATTTGGGGAGGTAAAGGAGATCATACTTGGCACAACTGAGTACTTGGTGGTGTTGGTAGAAGGATGAGATATGGTTTGCATGGATGTTTCTTCCTAATTTTTTTTGAAGTTATCTATTGTTTTTGTACTTTATTATTTTTTAACAACAGTATGTGGTCTTTTCATGAGGACTTGGAGGATGTCAAGTGAGATTTTGTAGTAGATTGGTTGCAGTTTGTAGGCCATTGTGATTTGATTATTGCCACACCTTTTATGTTAGTGTTGATTGGCAGATTTGAGTTATTTTGGTTAATAATTCTCATGCAACATGTGGATTGCTATATAAGTGTCTTCTAGTTTTTTGCACATCAATGGTTTTTGGTGTGTTTTGTTGGAAGATGGGATTACACAAAATTGTAATATGGGCTGTATATGTTGGCATGATTTTATTTTATGTTGTATGGTTAGTTGGATGTGATTAACAATTAGTTGTGGTTGCTATTCCATCTATGGTGATTGATTCTCAACCTATTTATTACCATGGGATTTTGTGATTACATTTGGATATTGGTTGAGAATGAAAAGTAGGGGATATACTTCAAGTGCGAGGTTGTTCAGATGTGAAGTCACAACGTGAGTCAAACTTCAAATGGGAGATTGTTGGGATGTGAAGTATGACTCTTCATTTTATCTTCCCCATCTTTGTCCCTTCATCTTCTGTTGAAGACTATTGTATAAATAAATCCCTATGTATGTAAGTTGGAATAATAATAAAGATGTCTACTCTGATTTCTGGTGGATGTAGCCAAATTGGTGAACCACGTTAAATACTGTGTTGTGTATAATTTGTGTGTTCCCAATTTGTCTAATTAGTTTAACATGGCCCCCATCCAATTTTACCATGATTCAACTATTATCATCAAGATTTCCTTTTCTGTCCACATTAATACTAAAGCCCCTGATAGTGCCCAAGGCTTTAAATCAAAGAGCCCACACCAAGGTCTGCAATATGAAAGAATTTTTTTTGCCTCATCTTATGATAGCTTTGTTTCTTTAAACGTTACTATGTCTCCTGTATGCGGGAAAAGCGGGTCGATAGAACTCAATATGTGAAAAATGGAGCTCTATGGAGCCTTGCTCACACACTCACAGGACTTCTTGGTGCAAGCTATGGAGTAATGAAGTATCACTCAGCTTCCCAAGGTTGGTCCCATGGTTCTCTATCTTACACGGTCCCTCAAACCAATGTTTTTACTCTTAGATCACTGAGCAAAATGGTTTAGGGATGGCAAATGCAAGAACGAGGGATGCTTTTGTTGGTTTTAATATGAGATGCATCCTAAGCTATGCATGATTCTAGAAATGCAATAAACTAACTATAAGATGATAAGGTTAGTAAACAAACTATCCTAGCATACTATATTAGTTCAATGATTTAGCTAAATGATAAAGAAAGTATTCTAAACATGCATATTTAGACTAATTCCTATTTAAAAGAGAGGCTAAATGATGAGCATAAATGGTATATGAAAGTTTGAATGTATTTGAGCATAAGTATGATACTACAAACTTGGATGATATGAGAATGGAGGAATGAGAGCTCTATTTATAGCAAAAATAGGGCAATGGATGGTTAGGATTGAAAGGTTTAATCAAGGGTTGAGTTTGAAAGTTGGGGATCCATGTTTGCAATTGGCACCAATGAAATGGTGACAATTGTCAACATAGGGTTGGGTTGAGAGAAGGGGTTGGAGGCATTAAATGCTTGAGAAGACCTTATGGTTATCTAGAGGGTAAGGCTCAAGCCTAAGTTAAGATTACCCATTGGATTAAGAGTTAATCCAAGGATAAACTCTTGTGCAAATGATTAAGGAATAACCATGGTCAAAGCAATGAATTCTTGAAGAGACCCTTGGGTTAGATGGAGGTTGAGTTAGGCAAAAAGTCTCTAACCATGTAAGAGGGTTGAATTAACCATTAATGGTTTGGGAGACTTTGGGAAATTAAGTGGTTGAAGACTTGAAGCCTTTAATGGTTATCAAAGACTTTAAGGTTTTCAGAAGTGACCTCCCCTTGCTTAGGGATGTGACAAAGTTTAGAAAATGGGTTAGGTTAAATTAGAAGTGATTAGAAGGGTCTACAAGAAATTAGGAAGGGGTTTAGGAAGCAAGTGGGAGATGTAGGAAAATGCAAGTGGATGGAGGGATAATAGGATTTAATTGAAATAAAGTTAATTTAATTCAATTTGGTTGTACTTTGGGGAAATTAAATAAATTAGATTTATTCAATTTAGGATAACTATTTAATTAAATTTGAATTTAATTAAAAGTGGATAGAAGGGATTTTAATTGAATAAAATGATTTATTCATTAAATGGGTATAGTGAATTTAATTGAGTAATTTACTTAATTAAATAGAGGAATGCGGGTAATTTAATTAAATTGGATTTAATTAAATAGAGAAATGAACATAAAATATTCATTTAGGAATATGGTCATTTTTATACGTCTACATCTCCAATAAATATTTATATTTGATGCTTAATTACTTCCACCTTTTGTTAGAAGCGTTAAGGTCCCGATACTTCATCCTCCCTTAGTTTCTTAAGGGACTTCCTACCTCTTACCTTTTCAATTCATCTAGCTTTTGTCATTTCCATAATCTTAGTAGCCGATTGCAATATGCATCTTTCATCGATAATACTCACTTAATCGAATGTCATGTCATCTTCCAAATCATCATCTTCCTCTTCTAAGTGATTTGGTATATCTTCTGACTCATTATGATCCTTTTGTAGAATGACATTAGTAGATCCCATTTTTACATTAATTATTTGGCTAGCTCCTTTGGAATTGACTTCAATTCTGATCGCTTCTCCTCTGCTGAAAAAATTTCATTAACCTTGGGCGATTCAATAGATTTTAGATTGGCCTTTTGATTGGTCTCCAATAAAGAAGAGTTTTTAGGGTTTTTGAATTTCCATAACAATTTAGTTCATCTGTTATGGGGGCAAACTACTTTTAGATGATTGTGGCTCTTACATTTGAGACAAAACAATTTTATCTTCCTCAATTTCAATCGTTTGGATCCACTACCTATTATCAACTTCTAGGGCAATTCTATTAAGAATATTTCTTACAACCGCAATATATATCTAGGCATAGAGGCCTAAATATTCATCCAATATATCCATATCAATCTTCATTATTGTTGCCAGTGATCACCCATTTTTTTTTCTAGGCATTCACTTGCCTAGTATTGGGGTGTCATTGTTGGATATACATTGGGGCATCGCCAATTTTCCAAAGTTCATTGAATAATATTCTCTTAATTCTTTTCTTCTTCATTTGTGAAGATTACCATGCAGAATATTTTGGGAAGGAATTTCAAAATTACTTGTGTCTTCTATTTTTCGGTAATCCATGATCCAAATTATGGATTCAGATGACAACACCTGAGTGAGAACCTGCGGTATTGTGGATTTGCTTACACAAACAAGGTAAACACAAGATTGAAGCAAGCCAAAAAGTAATCCATTCAATTCAAAAGTCCAACATATAATAGTTCATGAGATTACAAGGGTCACCAAAACCCCTTGAGAATCGAAACTCGACATTCATATTTGTTTATTACATAATAAAATCCAAAACTACGAAATTTTCAAAAAACTATATCAATTTTTATTCTAACTTTGACTAGACCTAACTTTCTACTTAGGACTCAAAATTGTGAGCCGTTTAACTTGTTGGAAAGGTCTTGAAGAGTTGAAGGTGAAGTCCTAAAAAAACGTGCCTGCGACAATGTTCTAAACGACCGGCCAAAGTTTTAAGGGCTGAAAATGCCTTGAAGGCCTTCAAAAAACCCAATTACTAACATGTAGAAAAAACTAGAAAAAATATAAAAATATTTTTTCGATATTTTAAATTTGTTTTTGATCATTACTTTCCCCTTGAAAAGAAATGGGCCCCATTGCATCAACACTCTAGATGAGATGAGGAAAACGGAGCTGAAGCTTCTCCTGGGTAAACCACTTTCCTTGTTGAGCAATCTGGCCTGCTCGAACCACTTTGTATAGATAGATCTGCTACTGTTTGAGTGATTTCACCATGCTGTCCACAATTTGATCACATTGGAATGGAGAAGTTATATCTAGTTTCAATTCTATATTGGAAATTGTTTCTGCCACATCTGCAACATCTAATAGTGGGGGAAAATATGGCTTCAAGAGTTCCACATTGAAGACTAGATGAAGACCCAAAAAGGGGGTTAAATTGAGCTCAAAAGAATTATCACCAACTTGCTTGATGATTGTGTATGACCAATAACATAGAGGACAAAGCTTCCTATTGGCACCCTACAATCGTTCCTTTTAGATATGCAACCACACCTTGTCCCCGACTTGAAAATTATGAGGAGTACGATGCTCATCATGTATCTCCTTATATTTCTGATTGGTATTCTCCAAGATTTCATGAACTTGTTGTTGCAGATGATGAATTCTATCAATGAGCTGTGTTGCCTTATCTTCCTCCTTATCAACACGTGGAACTAGATCAGGTTGAATAAGTGGTATGGCAACATCCATGGGTGCAAGTGGTTGATAACCAAGACAAATCGCAAATGGGATGTGACCATTCGAACTATGAATTGTCCTATTGTAGCTATGCTGAACATATGGAAGACTTCCATCACATGTGCGGGGATGTTTTGAGTGATACATGCGTAGGATCTGAATGATCATCTGATTCACTACCTCTGTTTGGCCATCTGTTTGAGGATGGAAAGTAGTAGACTTTGTTAATTTTGTGTCCATCTTCTCCCATAATATAGACCAGAACTTAGTAAGTAACCTATTGTCCTTATTTGAAATAATGGTATTCGGCAGACCAAAATGAACCCAAATGTGTTCAAAGAAAAGCTTTGCAGTGTCCTTTGCAAAAATTGTCTTTTTACAAGCCACTATTACTGCCATTTTTGAGAACCTATCTACCACAACATACACACAATTTTGGCCTCTTTTGGTGGAAGGAAGAGCAAACATAAAGTCCATAGAAATTGAATGCCAAGGTTTTTTAGGAACAGGAAGTGGCAAATATAGTCCAAGTTTATGATTGGCAGGCTTAGCAATACCACATGTAGTACAAGCTTGAAATAAATGACATCATTTCTCAACTTTGGGCAATAAAAATACCTCTGAAGTATAGCAGTAATCTTACCTATGACAAAATGACCAATAACCTTACTATAGTGATCTTCCCATATCATCTTTTTGCGTTCTGCATTGGGCACACAGATTTGGCCAAGGTGACAAAGCATTCCATCCTACAAATAGAAGTCATTCACTTGATTTCCCTTCACCAATTGATTATAAACATCTGCAAACTCAACATCATTCTCATACAAGCGAGCCCAGGCTTCAGTTTGATGACCACATGAGTCCAATACCATACTTATAGTTGCAATCAGAGGCCTGCTCAAACAGTCTACTACTTTATTTGTGCTTCCCTTCTTGTGGCGAATATTGAGATGAAATTGTTGAAGATAGGCTGACCATCGTTGATGTTGATCATTCTGCAACTTCCCTTGTGTTTGCGAAAATTGAAGAGGTTTGTGGTTTGTGTGGATGATAGTCTCCTTACCCAAAATATAATGTTTCCATCGCTTACAAGCTTGAATGATAGCATACAGTTCCTTGTCGTAAGTGGCATAGCGATGCATTGTATCAAAAAATGTCTCATTATGATATGCAACTAGGTGACCATGCTGCATGAGGATGTTGGCATTTGCATGAAGTTTGCATTAATGAAATGTTATGTTGTCATTGATGTCAATTAATTGGTAATGATATTGTTATAATGTTGCTTTGTAACCGGTAGGAAGAGATAGTGAAGGGAACTATAACCGGTAGGTAAGTTTATGGAGTGAACCAGTATTGCTAAGTATTGGAGAGTTGAACCAGTAAACCCTACCTATTGATTTGATAAACCCTAACCGATTAAGTTTGGTGAATTGCTTATATTGGTTTATGATCTGATGATGAGTGGTAATGATTATGACACGTATGCATATTGTATGAAGAGAGTTTCAAAGTGTTTTTGGCGTGTTGAGATAACGGTTTTTTGATGAATACTAAGAGGGGGGGGTGAATTAGTATACCATAAAAATACTGAACTTAAACTCTTAAATAGTTTAACAGTTAATCGGTATAACAGATTTCCTAACAAACCGGTTAAGACAAATGCAAACCAAACAACAAATATAGCATTTACCCACAAGAGCACAATCACTATAACACAAGAGGTTTTGACATGGAAACCCAAATGGGAAAAACCATGGTGAGCTAAAACTCACAAGTAACTATTTGCAAAATAGTAACCAGACTGGTTAAGGTCATACAATGTTCTTCACCAGAACAGATCCTGTTAGGAATCTAGATCTCTGTTAGGAGACGAGTCCAATTAAATACTACCTTGTGAGAGGATTTTAGATCCATAGTTGTGAACCACCTTGTTAGAGGATTTACAAAGGTTTGTCAAGCCTACCCGGTTAAGGGTTTCAGACTTGTCGAAGATGTGAGTAATCAACAAGTGAGTGATCTAGATACTAGCATGGTATTCTTGGTTAGATTCTTGATAGCTCATTGTTAATGCACATTTAGCATTACTTCATTCTTCAGTATCTCCACACTCTGTTTCTTCACACAGACCTAATCTTCTCTTCTGTAATCGCACATACAAAAACCTCATACACTTCTAAAACCCTTACAACACCTAAAACCCTAGACATGATGTCCTTATAAAGGAATCTGATTTCATGTCGGTCCAATAGGATTACATTGCAAGTTCCTAGGTTCAGTGCATTTGGACACATTTGGTAACATGACACAAAATCACCACCAAAGTGTCAGTGGATGATAACTCATCACAAAAATACCGGTTGGTAACTCATCATAGATTAATATCGGTTCATACATTTAACCGATTGCCGATTTGTCAAAATGAAGACTGGGAAAAATGATAACAACCGCTTTGTTCCTTCGTACCACTTTGGGATCATCGAACCACTTGAGGTCTTCGTACCGCTTTGGGTCTTCATACCGCTTGAGATCGGTAAACACTTTTTGCAAAACACCTATATTCTAAAGACTATAATACATAAACCAGTTGGAACAATTACCGGTTGAGCATAACTCATACATACAAAAAGTGTTCTCAAAGCAAGTGTGTGCCCATCAATGACAATCACAACATCATCATAAAAAATGTCAACATTTTTATCTTGGGAATGAGCAAGTATATTGCATGTAATGCAAAGCACATGATGAGTTACTGAGTTTGATGAAGCAGTGATCAAGGAGAGGTCGAGGCTTTCTTGAATGATGTGCAAAGATTGTTATGTAATCTAGCAGAGATTTTTATGTAATCCAACGGTCATACTTGAATTGAATTTTTTGTAATCTCTATGAGAGAATTAGGTTTTTGTTGTGTTACCGACCTAGTGATTTGTTGATAAGGTCGATGAGTTATTTTGTTTAAGAGTTGGAAAAGTTTCAGTTAAGTGTGTGGTTGTTGAGCCAGATGATGTATCTGCAGTTTGTATAAAGGCAGATAGGAGCATGAAAAGGATCTGAACAAGTAAGTGTAGTGCTATTCAAATAGATCGACAAAACCCCTATTGTTTTCTAACAATTATAGCAGTTGAAATCCCCTAACCGGGTAAGCTCTAACAAGCTTAGTGTTATTCAAATCCTCTAACCAGGTGGTCCATTAGCTTGGATTTCAAATCCTCTATCGAGGTTACTCCTCATAGGGTATTGCTTCTAACAAGTCATTATAGTCAATTCCTTAACCGAGTGGTCCCTAACATGATCTGTTCTTAACAAGACTTTTTGTAAATCTTTAACAGGCTTGGCTCTTAACAGGGCGAACTTCAGAAGAGTTTAGATAGTTAACTTGTGAGTCTCATCTCATCGTGGTTTTTCCCATTTGGGTTTCCACGTCAAAAATATTGTGTCAAGTGGTGAATGTTTTTGTGGTTATGTTTTCTATTGTTGAATTGCTTAACTGCTTAATCCACTTTGATATCTCATGATAACCGACAACAATCTGAAATGAGGTTTTACTTATGTCAGTAAAGTATTTGGATGTTTGTGGAGTTTCTAGTTGTTTACTGTTAATATGTTATAACAGACAACCGGTTTATCTTGATAGTGATATTGCATTTACAGTTCAGTGGTTTAACTTGTCAGTTTAAAGTTTGCTTTGAGAGGTTGATTATGAGATTGGTGAAAGTTTATATCAGTTTTTCTATCTACTGATTCACCACCTCCTCTCAGTAGTTGACCAAATCCTTATTCTTTCATCATACCATCAATTGGTATCAGAGAATCTTAGGTCCTCTAAGGTCTAAGCCTAACAACTTGAGGTAAAGATCTTGTAGAACATGATGAAGAATGAAGGTTCAAAGATTAATAGAGAGAACTATAGAATATGGAGTGATAGAATGGAAATTTATATCAAGAGTCTAGGACATCAATACTGGGAACATGTTGGTACTCAATATGTTGCACCTATTGGGATTATGACTGATGATCAGAAGAAAGAGCAATAAGAAAACAATCAAGCACTGGAGGCTATTATGAGTTCTTTGTCTAATGTAGAGTATGTAGATGTCCATGGTCTGGAGACTGCATATGAGGTATGGAAGAAACTTAAAGAGATTTATAGTGGTGATGAACATGTGAAGATTGCCAAGGAAGAGAGTCTAAGAGGAAAGTTTGATGACATGCGAATGACTGAAGGTGAGAATATCCAACAGTATGGTCAAAGAATAAAAGAGACAGTTGGTGAGATCAAGAGTGTTGGTGGTAAAGTGGAAGATACCACAGTGGTTAGTAAGGTGTTGAGAACCCTGCTACCGGTCTACGCTATCCAAGTTGGAGCCATTCAGGAGCTAAAATCTGTTGACAAAACTAAGGTAACCCTTGACTCCATCATTGGTAAGCTTACTGCTTTTGAATTAAATGGTTATGATGGTAGTGTTCAAAAATCTGAATCTGCATTTAGAGCTTCAATTTCTAACCCATCTATGAGAAAAAGTAGAGATGTCAGTCACAGTTATAAATCTAGATCTAGCAGAGAAGTTGATGATGAAGACAGTTTGGTTGAGCTTGAAGCATTGTTGGCCAAGCGGTTGCCCAGAGGTACCGATAAATATAGAGGTAAAATACCTTTGAAATGTTTTGCATGCAACAAGATTGGACACATTGCGGCTAACTGTAATAATGGTGATAATGAGCACAAGCGAGAGAAGTTCAAGAAGTACAAGGGAAAAGGCAAAAGAGATTGTCTTATTGCAGTTGATGGTGGTATCACTGATTAGGAATCTGAGGGTGACGCTAATGAAGACATTGTGTTTGTAGCCATTAAAGAGGAGACATTTGATCAGAAGGATTTAGTTTCTTGCATGGATAATTCTGATGATTGGATCATTGATAGTGATTGTTCACATCACATGACCAGTGACCGGAGAAAATTTCTTTCTTTGAAGGAATTTGATGGTGGAGTTGTGAGATTTGGTAATGACTCACCCTGCATGGTTAAAGGTAAGGGAACTATTTATCTTAATGGAAAGAGTAGTGCAGATGATGTCTACTGGGTTGAAGGATTAAAGCATAATCTTTTGAGTGTTGTTCAACTCAATGACAGAGGATACCCATTGGAGTTTAAGAATTGTATGTGCAAAATCTATGAGAGCAAAGGTGAACTGATTGCAACCGGCAAGCAAACTAAAGGTAACCTATTTCACCTGAATCCTAAAGTCAGAAATTGTTTAATTGCTAAAGTAGATGATAGTTGGCTTTGGCATAGGAGATTTTGTCATATAAATTTTGATAACATTGTTAAAGTGAGTAAGCCCAAGACAGTGAGAGGTTTGCCTTAGTTGGACAAATTGGTTAATTCTCTATGTAAGGAATGTCAGTTGGAAAAGATGACATCCTCAACTTTTAAGATCAAATCTTTTTCAGTGGAATATCTGTTAGATTTG
The DNA here is from genome assembly GCF_030272615.1 of Cryptomeria japonica. Lineage (NCBI taxonomy): Eukaryota > Viridiplantae > Streptophyta > Pinopsida > Cupressales > Cupressaceae > Cryptomeria > Cryptomeria japonica. Next base: position 54,103,513 of record NC_081406.1, on the reverse strand, counting down.
GTTCATACAGACTTTTGTGGACCAATAAGGACTAAAAGTATTCAAGGTGATAGATATTTTATGATCTTTACTGATGATTGCTCAAGAATGATGTGGGTCACATTCTTAAAGGATAAAACATAATCATTTAGTAAGTTCAAGGCATTTAGGGCCTAAGCTGAAAATGAGAGTGGTAAGAGAATAAAGTATCTGAGGACTGATCAAGGTGGTGAATTTACTTCTGAGGAATTCACTAGATATTGTGAAGAAAATGGTATCAAATAGCATCTTTCTGCATCGAGGACACCACAACAGAATGATATTGCAGAGAGGAACAACTGATCAGTTGTTGAAGCTGCTAGGACGATGTTGACACAAGGAGGTGTAGCGAAAACTTTCTGGAGAGAAGCTATCAGCACAACTGTCTACACTATGAATTGGATTTTGGTAAAAAGAGGTAAGGATAAGACTCCTTATGAATACTGGTATGGTAGATCACCTAATGTTAGTTATTTTAAGATATTTGGCAGCAAATGTTTTATTAAGAGAGGTGACTATGTTAGTAAGTTTGAGGCTAAAAGTGATGAAGGTATATTTCTTGGTTATTCCACCAAGAGTAAGGCCTACAAATGGTACAACAACTAGACACAGAGAATCATTGAGAGTGCTGATGTTTGAGTGGATGAGTATCCTGAAGTCTCTGGAGAAACCAGTGTGGAGAAAAAGGATGAAGATCCTTGCAATTTGTTTTTGGAACCTGAACCTGTGAAACCTGAAATTGAGAATGAGAATGTTGTTGTACCAGTTCAACCAAAACAAGTAGATTCAAAAGAAGATGATGATAATGAAGAAGAAGAACCTAAAGATAATGATCATGTTATTCCAAGGTATGTGAGAATCAATCTCAATCTTGACCAAATTATTGGAGATTAGGATGTTGAAGTGTTAACCAAAAGAAGAATTAGAGAGAATTCTTGTATGATCTCCACTATTGAGCCTAGAACTGCTAAGGAAGCATTTGGAGATGATCATTGGGTCAAAGCTATGGAGGAGGAGCTTGATCAAATTGAGAAGAACAATACATGGACCCTACTACCCAGACCGGTGAATAAAAATGTGATAGGTACTAAGTGGGTATTCAGGAACAAGCTGAATTAAGATGGTGTTGTATTTCACAAAAAAGCTAGATTGGTTTGCAAAGGTTATGCACAAGAAGAAGGAGAAGATTATGGTGAGACTTTTGCACCAGTTGCTAGTCTGGAAGGTGTCAGAACTTTACTTGCATTTGCATCACATAAGGGATTCTAAGTATATCAAATGGATGTGAAGTCATCATTTTTGAATGGAATATAGGAAGAAGAAGTATACATTGAGCAGCCAGATGGTTATGCTCTGACTGATGAAAAAGACATGGTATGTAAGTTGCACAAAGCACTTTATGGATTAAAGAAAGCACCGAGAGCATGGTATGAAAGGCTTCATTCACACCTGATGAAGATAGGTTTTCAAAGAACCAGTGAAGATAGCAACATATATTTCAAATCTGAAGGAGATACAATACTGGTTAGTGAAGTGTTTGTAGATGATATCATATTTGGAGGCAATGATGACATGAGCAATGACTTTGCAAATGAAATGAAAAGTGAGTTTGAAATGTCTCTAGTGGGAGAGATAAAAAATTTCGTAGGCTTGCAATTTCAGCAAATGAAGAGTGGTATTTTCATCACACAGTCTAAGTATGTGAAAGGGGTATTAAAGACATTTGGTATGAGTGACTATAAACTAGCTGGGACACCAATGGCTATAGGTTGTAAGTTGTCTAATTAAGATGAAACCACATCTGTTGATGAAAAGAAGTACAGGTCAATGATTGGGAAATTGCACTATGTTGTTCACAACAGGACAAATATATCTCATGTAGTTGGTATAGTTGATAGCTTTCAGAAGAATCCAAAGGAAACACATTTGATAGCAACCAAGAGGATATTCAGATATTTGAAAAGCACTATTGACTATGGATTATGGTATCCATATGAAGGTAACTTTGACTTGAAGGTGTATACAGATGTAGACTAGGCAAGTAATGTTGGTGATAGGAAAAGCACAATCGCTGGATCATTCTTTCTTGGAGGAATACTTGTTTCATGGAGTAGCAAGAAGCAGAGTTGTATATCACAGTCTACTGCGAAGCTAAGAATGTTGCAACTTATATGAATTGTACCCAGGTTATTTGGATGAGGCACATTTTTGAAGGTTTCAAGATGAAGTTTACAGAACCTATAAAGATCTTATGTGACAATACTAGTGTCATTAATATTTCCAAGAACCTTGTTTTGCGCACACAAACCAAGCATATTGAATTGAAGTATCATTTCTTGAGGGAAAAAGTGCAGAGTAAAGATGTGATCTTGGAGCATGTTTCTACCAAGGAGCAGCTTGCAGATATCTTTACTAAACTTCTGCCTAAGACTACTTTTGAGTATCTTAGAAGTCAGCTAGGGGTTGTACCCCTTCATGAGGTGAATTGAGCATGATGTAGAGTACATAAGTCCTAGAGCTACTTGCAGAATTTTACAACAGGATTGGTGTAGAAGTGGAGTTATTCCACAAGGGAGCATCAAGTTGCAGGTTGTTGATGTTGAACAGTAAAGTTTGACATTGCATGTTTTACTTTCATTTTGGCATTGCTATCAAAAGGGGAGAAGAACTATGTGATTATGGGGAGAAGAATTGTATGATTGACAGAGAGAAGATCTACAACTAGCTACCAGCTGAAGACAGGGAGAGTACATCAATCAATGGTATTGATATTTGTATTGCCATCAATGGGGGAGATTGTTGGCATTTGCAAGAAGATTGCATTAATGAATTGTTATGTTGTCATTGATGTCTATTAATCGGTATGATATTATTATAATGTTGTTTTGTAACTGGTAGGAAGAGCTAGTGAAGGGAATTGTAACCGATAGGTAAGTTTGTGGAGTGAACCGATATTTTTAAGTATTGGAGATTTGAACCGGTAAACCCTACCTGTTGTTTTGATAAACCCTAACCGATTAAGTTTGGTGAATTGGTTATATCGGTTTATGATCTGATGATGAGCGATAATGATTATAACACGTATGCATATTGTATGAAGAGAGTTTCAAAGTGTTTTTGGCACGTTGAGATAATGGTTTTTATCTTGGGAATGAGCAAGTATATTGCATGTAATGAAAAGCGCATGATGAGTTACTGAGTTCGATGAAACGGTGATCAAGGAGCGGTCGAGGCTTTCTTGAATGCTATGCAAAGATTGTTTTGTAATCTAACGACCATACTTGAACCGAATTGTTTGTAATATCTATGAGACAATTAGGTTTTTGTTGTGTTACTGACCTAGTGATTTGTTTATAAGGTCAATGAGTTGTTTTGTTTAAGAGTTGGCAAATTTTCAGTTGAGTGTGTGTTTGTCGAACCAAATGATATATCTGCAATTTATGTAAAGGCAGATAGGAGCATGAAAAGGATTTGAATGAGCAAGTGTACTAGTATTCAAATAGATCAACAAAACCCCTATTGTTTTTTAACAATTACAGTAGTTGAAATCCCCTAACCGGGTAAGCTCTAACAAGATTAGTGTTATTTAAATCCTCTAACCAGGTGGTCCATTAGCTTGGATTTCAAATCCTCTACAGAGGTTACTCCTCACAAGGTATTGCTTCTAACAAGGCATTATAGTCATTCCCTTAACTGGGCGGTCCCTAACAGGATCTGTTCTTAACAAGAATTTTTGTAAAAGCTTTAACAAGCTTGGCTCCTAATAGGGCAAACTTTAGAAGAGTTCAGATAGTTAACTTGTGAGTCTCATCTCACCATGGTTTTTCCCATTTCGGTTTCCACGTCAAAAATATTGTGTCAAGTGGTGAATGTTTTTGTGGTTATGTTTTCTATGGTTGAATTGCTTAACTGCTTAATCCACTTGGATATGTCATGATAATCGACAATAATCTGAAATGAGGTTTTAGTTATGTCAGTAAAGTATTTGGATGTTTGTGGAGTTTCTAGTTGTTTACTATTAATCTGTTATAACAGACAACCCTTTTATCTTGACAATGATATTGCATTTATAGTTTGCTTTGAGAGGTTGATTATGGGGTTGGTGAAAGTTTATATCAGTTTTTCTATCTACTGATTCACCCCCCCCTCTTAGTAGTTGACCGGATCCTTATTCTTTCATCATACCATCAGAGGACTACTCGTAGGGCATATTCTGATGCATCAGTTTGTATTTCAAATGAATATTGCAAGTCAGGAAGAGATAAAACTGGTGCAGAATATAACCTTCTTTTTAAGGGCATATGCACGAAGTTGTGGTACCAAAAAGGTGCCACACTTCAAAAAAAATGAAAAATGCTCATAAGGCGCACGCCTTATAAGGCATGCGCACTATAGGGCGCGCGCCTTATGAGAGAATGTGGGCTTGGATCATGGGTCAAGGGTCCCATATAACAATTGTTTTAGTGCAGCTCATTTGGCTATATGGCGCTAGCCAAATGACTTCCATTGAATTTTTTTAACCTTTGATAAATTTATACTCTATACCCTATAGTTTGATAGCCACAACCATAAAAATTAAACCATTTCAAACCTATAACAAATACCCGAGATCGTATGACCAAATATGCTAAATCCTCGACCCTATACAATAACCATAGACCCTATAACCCAATATGCTAAACCATATGAGGTCATTATGGGTCGTATGGTGTCCTAAGGGCTCATATGGTGTCCTATGACCCCTTAGGACACCATATGACCCCTTAGGACACAATGTGAATCCTAACAACACGTAAGGGGTTATATGGTATCCTAAGGGGTCATAGGACACTATATGATCCGTTGGGAGACCATATGACCCCATAGGACACCATATGACCCATGACGACACTATATGGTGTTCTAAGGGGTCACATGGTGTTGTAAGGGGTCATATGGTATCCTAAGGGGTCATAGGACACTATATGACCCGTTAGGACACCATATGACCCCTTAGGACACAATATGGTGTCGTTATGGGTTGTATGGTGTCCCAAGGGGTCATATGGTGTTCTATGGGTCATATGGTGTCCTATGGGTCATAGGACACCATATGACCCCTTAGGACACCATACAACCCATAACGACACTATATTGTGTCCTAAGGGGTCATATGGTGTCGTAATGGGTCATATAGTGTCCTATGACCCCTTAGGATACCATATAACCCCTTACGTGTCATTAGGGTTCACATTGTGTCCTAAGGGGTCATATGGTGTCCTGTGACCCCTTAGGACACTATATGACCCCTTAGGACACCATATGGCGTCGTTATGGCTCGTATGGTGTCGTAAAGGGTCATATGGTATCTTATGACCCCTTAGGACACCATATGACCCCTTAGGACACAATATGGTGTCATTATGGGTCATATGGTGTCCTAAGGGGTCATATGGTGTCCTATGACCCCTTAGGACACCATATGACCCCTTAGGACACAATATGGTGTCTTTATGGGTCGTATGGTGTCCTATGGGGCCATAGGAAACCATATGACCCCTTAGGTGTCGTTAGGGATCATATTGTGTCTTAACGGGTCATATGGTGTGTTATGACCCCTTAAGACACCATATGACCCCTTAGGACACTATAGGACTCATAATGACACCATATGGTGTCCTAAGGGGTCATATAGTGACCTAAGGGGTCATAGGATACCATATGACACCTTAGGACACAATGTGAACCCTGACAACACATATGGGGTTATATAGTATCCTAAGGGGTCATAGGACACTATATGACTCCTTAGGACACCATATGACCCCTTAGGACACAATATGGTGTTGTAAGGGGTCATATGGTATCCTATGACCCCTTAGCACACCATATGACCCCTTAGGACACAATATGGTGTCGTTATGGGTCGTATGGTGTCCTAAGGGGTCATATGGTGTCCTGTGACCTTTTAGGACACCATATAACCCCTTAGGACACAATATGGTGTCGTATGGTGTCCTAAGGGGTCATATGGTGTCTTATGGGGCCATAGGAAACCATATGACCCCTTAAGTGTTGTTAGGGATCATATTGTGTCTTAACAAGTCATATGGTGTGTTATGACCCTTTAAGACACCATATGACCCCTTAGGACACCATACGACCCATAATGACACCATATGGTGTCCTAAGGGGTCATGTAGTGTCCTAAGGGGTCATAGGACATCATATGACTCGTTAGGACACAATGTGAACCCTAACGACACGTAAGGGGTTATATGGTATCCTAAGGGATCATAGGACACTATATGACCCGTTAGGACACCATATGACCCCATAGGAAACCATATGACCCCTCAGGACACAATATGGTGTCTTTATAGGTTGTATGGTGTCGTAAGGGGTCATATGGTATCCTATGACCCCTTAGGACATCGTATGACTGCTTAGGACACAATATGGTGTCGTTATGGGTCGTATGGTGTCCTAAGGGGTCATATGGTGTGCTATGACCCCTTAGGACACCATATGACCCCTTAGGACATAATAAGGCGTCATTATGGGTCATATGGTGTCCCAAGGGGTCATATGGTGTCCTATGGGACCATAGGACACCATATGACCCCTTAGGCATTGTTAGGGATCATATTGTGTCTTAGCAGGCCATATGGTGTGTTATGACCCCTTAAGACACCATACAACCCATAATGACACCATATGGTGTCCTAAGGGGTCATATAGTGTCCTAACGGGTCATAGGACACCATATGACCCCTTAGGACACAATGTGAACCCTAACGACATGTAAGGAGTTATATGGTATCCTAAGGGGTCATAGGACACTATATGACCCGTTATGACACCATATGACCCCTTAGGACACCATATGACCTCTTAGGACATAATATAGTGTTGTTATGGGTCGTATGGTGTCCTAAGGGGTCATATGGTGTTCTATGACCCCTTAGGACACCATATGACCCCTTAGGACACAATATGATATTGTTATGGGTCGTATGGTGTCCTAAGGGGTCATATGGTGTCCTATGGGGCCATAGGACACCATATAACCCCTTAGGTGTCGTTAGGGATCATATTATGTCTTAACAAGTCATATGGTGTTTTATGACCCCTTAAGACACCATATGGCCCCTTAGGACACCATACGACCCATAATGACACCATATGGTGTCCTAAGGGGTCATATAGTGTCCTAAGGGGTCATAGGACACCATATGACCCCTTAGGACACAATGTGAACCCTAACAACACATAAGGGGTTATATGGTATCCTAAGGGGTCATATGGTATCCTATGGTGTCCTAAGGGGTCATATGGTGTCCTATGGGGCCATAGGATACCATATGACCCCTTAGACATCGTTAGGGATCATATTGTGTCTTAAAAGGTCATATGGTGTGTTATGATCCCCTAAGACACCATATAACCCCTTAGGACACCATACAACCAATAATGACATCATATGGTGTTTTAAGGGGTCATATAGTGCCCTAAGGGGTCATAGGACACCATATGACCCCTTAGGACATAATGTGAACCCTAACGACAAGTAAGGGGTTATATGGTGTCTTAAGGGGTCATAGGACACTATATAACCCGTTAGGACACCATATGACCCCTTAAGACACCATATGACCCATAACGATACTATATGGTGTTCTAAGGGGTCACATGGTGTCGTAAGGGGTCATAGGGTATCCTATGACCCCTTAGGACATCATATGACCCCTTAGGACACCATATGACCCCTTAGGACATAATATAGTGTCGTTATGTGCCGTATGGTGTCCTAAGGGGTCATATGGTGTCCTATGACCCCTTAGGACACCATATGATCCCTTAGGACACAATATGGTGTTGTATGGTGTCCTAAGTGGTCATATGGTGTCCTATGGGGCCATAGGAGACCATATGACCCCTTAGGTGTCATTAGGGATCATATTATGTCTTAACGGGTCATATGGTGTGTTATGACCCCTTAAGACACCATATGACCCCTTAGGACACCATACAACCCATAATGACACCATATGGTGTCCTAAGGGGTCATAGGACATCATATGACCCATTAGGATACAATGTGAACCCTAACAACACGTAAGGGGTTATATGGTGTCCTAAGGGGTCATAGAACACTATATGACCCGTTAGGACACCATATGACCCATAATAACACTATATGGTGTTCTAAGGGGTCACATGGTGTCCTAAGGGGTCATATGGTGTCCTAGGACCCCTTAGGACACCATATGACCCCTTAGGACACAACATGGTGTCCTAAGGGGTCATATGGTGTCTTAGGACCCCTTAGGACACCATATGACCCCTTAGGACACAATATGGTGTCATTATGGGTCGTATGATGTCGTAAGGGGTCATATGGTATCCTATGACCCCTTAGGACACCATATGACCCCTTAGGACACCATACGATCCATAATGTCACCATATTGTGTCCTAAGGGGTCATATGGTGTCCTAATGGGTCATTAGGACACCATATGACCCCTTAGGACACAATATGGTGACATTATGGATCGTATGGTGTCCTAAGGGGTCATATGGTGTCCTATGGGGCCATAGGACACTATATGACCCCTTAGGTGTCGTTAGGGATCATATTGTGTCTTAACGGGTCATATGGTGTGTTATGACCCCTTAAGACACCATATGACCCCTTAGGACACCATACGACCCATAATGACACCATATGGTGTTCTAAGGGGTCATATAGTGTCCTAAGGGGTCATAAGACACCATATGACCCCTTAGGACACAATGTGAACCCTAACAACACGTAAGGGGTTATATGGTATCCTAAGGGGTCATAGGACACTATATGACCTGTTAGGACACCATATGACCCCTTAGGACACCATATGACCCATAACAACACTATTTGGTGTTGTAAGGGGTCACATGGTGTCGTAAGGGGTCATATGGTGTCCTATGACCCTTGAGGACACCATATGACCCCTTAGGTATTGTTAGGGATCATATTGTGTCTTAACGGGTCATATGGTGTGCTATGACCCCTTAAGACACCATATGACCCCTTCGGACACCATACGAGCCATAATGACACCATATGGTATCCTAAGGGGTTATATAGTGTCTTAAGGGGTCATAGGACACCATATGACCCCTTAGGACACAATGTCAACCCTAACGACACGTAAGGGGGTATATGGTATCCTAAGGGGTCATAGGATACTATATGACCCGTTAGGACACCATATGACCCTTTAGGACACCATACGACCCATAACGACACTATATAGTGTTCTAAGGTGTCACATGGTGTCGTAAGGGGTCATATGGTGTCCTATGATCCCTTAGGACACCATATGAGCCCTTAGGACACAATATGGTGCCGTTATGTGTCGTATGGTGTCCTAAGTGACCATATTGTGTCCTATGGGGTCATAGGACACCATATGACCCCTTAGGTGTTGTTAGGGATCATATTGTGTCTTAACGGGTCATATGGTGTTTTATGACCCCTTAAGACACGATATGACCCCTTTGGACACCTTATGTTGTCATTATGGGTCATATGGTGGCCTATGGGATCATAAGACACCTAATGACCGTTTAGGACACCATACGACCCATAATGACACCATATGGTATCCTAAGGGGTCATAGGACACCATATGACCCCTTAGGACACAATGTGAACCCTAATGACATGTAAGGGGTTATGTGGTATCCTAAGGGGTCATATGACACTATGACCCATTAGGATACCATATGACCCCTTAGCACACCATATGACCCATAACGACACTATATGGTGTTATAAGGGGTCACATTGTGTCCTAAGGGGTCATCTAGTGTCCTATGACCCCTTAAGACACCATATAACCCCTTAGGACATAATATGGTGTCGTTATGGGTTGTATGGGGTCGTAAGGGGTCATATGGTTTTCTATGACTAGTTAGGACACCATATGACCCGTTAGGACACAATATGGTGTCGTTAAGGGTTGTATGGTGTCCTAAGGGGTCATATGGTGTCCTATGGGGTCATAGGACACCATATGACCCCTTAGGTGTTGTTAGGGATCATATTGTGTCTTAACGGGTCATATGGTGTGTTATGACCCCTTAAGACACCATATGACCCCTTATGACACCTTATGTTGTCATTATGGGTCGTATTGTGTCCTAAGGGGTCATATGGTGTCCTAAGGGATCATCGCACATCATAAGACCATACTGACCCCATATGGTGTACTAGGGGCTCATATGGTGTCCTAAGGGATCATAGGATACCATACGGACCATACTAACACCATATGGTATACTAAGGGGTCATATGGTGTCCTAAGGGGTCATAGGACACCATATAACCCCTTAGGACACAATGACCCCTAACGATACTTAAGGGGTCATATGGTCTCCTATGACCCACTAAGACACCATATGGTGTCGTTATGGGTTGTATGGTGTCTTAAGGGGTCATATGGTGTCCTATGACCACTTAGGAAAGAATATGGTGTCGTTATGGGTCCTATGGTAACCTAAGAGGTCATATGGTGTCCTATGACCCCTTAGGTGTCGTTAGGAGTCATATTGTGTCCTAAGGAGTCATATGGTGTCCTATGACCCCTTAGGACCTAGAGAGAGGAGCGAGTGAGGAAGAAACTGAGGGAAAGAGGTGAGAGAGGGAATTTGATGGGTGTAAGGATGAAGAGGGAGATAGCTCGAGGGATAGGAGAATAAGGGAATTGTGAGAGCTAGAGAGGGGAGGGACAAATAAGAGTATGTATGTATAAGAATGAAGAGCCCGAGAAGAGGTAAGGGGAGAGAGAGAATATGAGATCTAGTTCATAGAGAGAGATGGAACTACGAGGGAAGGGATATAAATATGGGAGAGGTGAGATGGGGGTTTCTATGTACACATTTGGTGCTCTCCCTATTTGGCGTGCGCCAAATGTGGAATATGGACCACATTTGACACGCACCAAATGGAAAAATCTATTCATCACATTTGGTGCATGCCATATTTGGCGTGTGCCAAATAGGGCTAGCGCCATATTTGGCGCGTGCTAAAGGGCCCGCTTTGGGAAATACCAAACCTATGGGTTGGATTTGCCTTGGGAATCCAACCCAAAGGTTTGGACGACCATTTCAAGCTAGAGATGTGTTTTTATCAAAACATTAAAAATTTTGACATATTTTTGGTCATGCTCTTTGTTAGGTTTACACGTGTTTCGATGAAGTTAAAAAAAAATACCGTGGTAAACTTGAGCTCCCTCTTAGCTATCCAACAATGTAATTTATTTCAAATTTTGATTTCGTTAAGTCTTTCATCTATAATTTCTTTTGTCAGTGTGTCCGTTTTTTGTCAAAAACCAACATGCATCATTTTGGGTATAGATTTTTACATGTTCATCAGATTTTGAACAAAAACTTACATTTTTAGAAACTAGACTCCATTCTACACAACTTAAAGATTTTTTTTTTGATTTTTGATTAGTTTTCAATGATTTTAGGGGGGAGCACGCTCAAATTTTTGTTTTTCAGGATGTGTCCACTTCGAAAATTATTAAAAAATCATATACTCATTAAAAAATTAACTGAAAAATCTGGCATAAACTACAAGGTGTTAGCTAATTTCTCACCGAAGCGATTTTAAAAATTCAAAAAAAAGTTAACATTTTAGGGGGGCCACAAAAGACGCTATGTTATGTTTTTTGCATAAAAATAGGACCACTTTTTGTGGCCCCCCTTTTTGAAGCCCTTAATCTCCTCCATTTTCAAAAAAAAATAGTAGTTTAGAAAGTACACTCGAAGCACTCTGACTCTTGTTCTTGTTGCATCTTCAAATTTGGAGTGTAACTATCTTCAATTTGTCGTTGAATTTCAAACTTTGCTGATTTCAGAAAAAAAGTGGCATCTTAAGACCCCCTTTTGGTACCACAACTTGGTGCACATACCCTTAAACCCTCGAATGCTTCTTGTTGAGCACTTGTCCATATGAACTTTGCTTGTATTCCCACCGCAATAACTGATTTAAAGGCCAAGACAAATGGGAAAACCCCAACACAAATCTACGATAAAAGTTTGCCAACACGAGGAAACTTCGTAACTTTGTGAGATTTGTAGGAAGTGGCCAGTCCTTAATCACTTGTATCTTCTCAGGATCAACATGGACACCTTCACTGCCAATAACATATCCTAAGTATCTAATACTCTGCATACCAAAGGAGCACTTTCCTTTGTTTGCATAAAGCCCATGATCTTGTAAAGTTGAGACAATTTTTTCCACATGTTGCAAATGTTCCTCCCAAGTTTTGCTAAAGATGAGTTCGTCATCCAGATATACCACCACAAAGGAATTAGTGAACAATTTGAGTACATCATTCATCATTCTCATGAATGTCCCTGGGGCATTTGTTTGACCGAAAGGCATCACCAGTCATTCAAACAATCCCTCTTTAGATTTGAAAGTTGTCTTCCATACATCAGCTGAGTCAATTGGTACTTGATGGTATCTCGAATTCAAATCATTTTTTGTGAAGAATCAGGCCCATCTAAGCTAGTCCAAAAGGTCATCTATCCGGGGAAGTGGATACCTATATTTGATTGAAATTTTGTTCAAGGCCCTATAGTCAATACAAAGTCTCCAAGTTCCATCCTTTTTCTTTGCCAGAACAATCGGACTACCACAAGGTGATGCACTTGGATGAATATGTCCCTTCTCAATCAATTCTTATATTTGCCTCTTAATTTCATTATTTTTTAATACTGATCTATGGTAGACTGGTTCATTAGGCAATGAAGTTCTCAGTATCAAATCAATAGTGTGTCTTACTTAGTAGTGTGAAGGTACCCTAGTTGGTAACTTAAACAGATTCTCATATTTTATCAAAATCTGATCCATTGATTTTTTCTACAGTGTTGCGGTGTTTGTGATGGCATGGGAGTTATATACTGATTTCCTTTCTTCTTCAGAACTAATCATCAATAATATGAATGTTCTCATTTTGGCAACCAACCTCCTACATTTATTAGCACTAATCAAAGATATAGAGTATGTAGGGCTTACCTCTGGTATTCGATATTTTTCTCACCTAATATGATTGTCACGCTGCAAGGTTTGAACTCATAAACACCATGGCACTGGTACATATATGGTTGTCCCAACAGAACATCACAAACATCTAGAGGAGCTACATCACAAATTACCTCATATTTGAAAAGCTTTATAGAGTATGAAAGGCGACACTACTGGTGCACTTGAATATCTCTCCCTTGACTTACCCATCCCATTGAATAGGGTTGTGGGTGTGCTGTTATTTTTTGATTCAATCTCTTCACAGTCTCCGTTGATATTAGGTTCTTTTGACTTCCACTATCAACAATAAAGTGCAGGGCTTTTCCTCTAACCCACATCTGTGAGTGGAACAATCTTTCCTCATCCTCCCAAGGCAATATCGTTGTAGTAGCTACTATTTCATATGGATCAGCCTCAATGACCCGTTCATGACTTTCTTCTATGCAAGATTCTGCCACCTTAGGTTCTGCCTTGTCCTCATGCGTCTCCATCATTAAACATTTTATGGTTCTGCAATCTTTTGTGTAATGAGAGGGAGTTTTATGGAATTCATACCACATATTGTTCTCTTATGCCTTCTTCATACCCCATGCCTTTTTCGGTGGTGAATTGGGAGAAGATTCCTTGGAGGTTTGTTTCCATGCAGTTTTGCCACCTTCACCCTTCCATTTGTTGTTTGCGAAGTTATCCCTCCTTCTTTTTGTTTGAATTTCTCCTCAATTTTTGTAGCAAATTTATATGCACTAGGTAAAGTCTCTATGTTCAAGAATTCCATTTCAGTTTGGATATACCTATGGAGCCCACTTTGATATTTCAGAACTCGATGCTTCTCACAATCTTTGATGCCAAGCTTTGTTGCTAAAGCATGAAACATATTAGTATATTCCTGAACAGTTTGGTCCTTTTTCTATCGAAGCAATTGCCACTGCATATATTTCTGTTCATATGTATCTATAGGAAAATATTCTTCCTTTACGTGCTCCATGAATTCTCCCCATGTGGGTTTTTGATAAAAAAATAAAAGTACTACCAGTTTCTTCTGCCTTGGATGCTAACTTTGCTTCACACAAATCTTTCACATGATTTTCATCTTTGAGAAGAGCGAAATTTATTTTCTCTTCATTTGAGAACTGGTTGACAGAGAAACACCTTTCCAATTTTGAAACCCAATCATCAACAACATCCGCATCAATCTTTCCTTGATACATGGGTATATCGAAATTTACTTGCACCTTGAATGGTGTATACCCTGTGAATGGTGGGTTTGCTTGTGACCCATGACTTTCCAACATTTGCTTGAACTACTCCATCATTTCTTCATGTTGTTTAATGCATATGCAACCAACACTTTAATGTCATCGTCGGTTTGCAACTTAGCCATCTATGATCGTGTGCGTCTCAAAGGAAGGTATCCTGAAGGATTTCTTATTTCCAACCCCAATCTTTGATATGTTGATCGCGTGCGATATGACATACATGAGCGAACTTGCTCTGATACCACTGATCCAAATTATGGATGAGGATGACAACATCTGAGTGAGAACCTGTAGTATTGTGGATTTGCTTACACAAACAAGGTAAACACAAAATTGAAGCAAGCTAAAAAGTAATCCATTCAATTCAAAAATCCAACAGATAACACTTCATGAGATTCCAAGGGCCACCAAAACCCCTTGAGAATCAAAACTCAATAGTCATATTTGTTTATTACATAATAAAATCCAAAACTATGACATTTTCAAAAAAGTTATATCAAATTTTATCCTAACTTTGACTAGACCTAACTTTCTACTCAAGGCTCGAAATTGCAAGCCGTTTAACTCGTTGGAAAGGTCTCCAAGAGTTGAAGGCAAAGTCCTGAAAGAAATTGCCTACGACAACATTCTAAAAGACCGACCAAAGTTTCAAGGGCTGAAAATGCCCCAAGGCCTTCAAAAAACCCAATTACTAACATGTAGAAAAAAATAGAAAAAACATGAAAATATTTTTTTGATATTTTAAATTTGTTTCTAATCAATCCATTTGCGGATAGTCTCCCTGTCGGATTTAGGGCCAATAAATCTGCATATTATTGCAAGATCCGACATAATTTGCACATTTGTTTTAACTTGCTCTGAGACATCAATAGTTTGGATGTTCTTTGGGCACTGATTTTGATTGGATAGATTGTTTATGCTACCAATATTCTCCCTTTGATTATTATCTCCTCCAGTGTTATTTGTGTTTTGCGAATTTAGATGTTTACCATTATTCATGAAGTTCACAGAATTCACATTTTTAATTATTTTAACAAATTTTCACATCAAAATTATATCAACAATATATATATTATAATAAATTATTATATATATATAAGATATATCAAATTTGAGACAATAAATTTATGACATAAATATCTCTCAATACTTTTTAAATAGATTTATTTCAAATGCCAATGTACACACATACTTGAAATAAATATCTATATTTTCACACCTTTGCATTTAATCTCTTTAGATTAAAATCTAATTATTCTAATATTTACCCAACTCTACAATTCAAACCAGAAAAGTACAATTTCTCCTTACATATATATCAAATATCAATTGTCAAGAAACTCCAACTATAGATGATCTCATAGTTCACGACAAAAGTCTCTTAATCAATCCTTAAAAATTAAAATCAACACTTACGTATGTTAAAAGAATTGAAACTCTGTTATGTAAGATTTGAGTCTTCGTGTTTCAATTCGTCTACAATGCCCTCTTGTATGACCAGCAATTATATTAATAATAATATTATTTTCAGCCCATCACTTTGAATTTATGCAGGGAAACCCATTTAATATTTCCACGGTAAATAATCTTCCTCGTTTCGACCTGCAGTTTGTAATCGACATGCCGGCATATTTATTCAGTCAAATTCCTCAACCAATGCATCGTAATCTCCTTTTACTTAACGAAGAAAAGACTTCCACTATTTAATAATCTAATCTCTCCTTAGAATTTTTATGCTTTATCCTCTTAATATATTGAGAGAAAACGACGTGAACATCATGTTCCAATCAGTTGGTTCTTCCTGCAATTGAAGATTCATGATTATTTCCAATTTAATATTGACTAGTGGTGTGAACTGATCAAACATTCACTTTCAACGACCACTTCTTCTCGAAGGGAGTAGAAATTAGTAACAATCTAACGTAATCAATGTCTTATTTAATAGCACGCACTGATCTTGTATACTGCAATGGTGTTTATGATTGACCCGTAATTTTTCCATGAATTGCTAAAGAAACAGAATAATTTTATTAATTGCCCCAAGAATCTGTAGATTTTGCCTGAAATTATTCGAGCAATTTTCACAATTACTGGAACATGAAACATGTACTAAAAAAGGATCGGTTCACCTTCAAATAAGAAACAATTGTAGACGTAAATTCTAATTGAGTATCGTAATATGAATCCCATTTACAAATACCCAACAGTAATCGGGCTAAGATTAACTGGTGAAGTAGATGTAAAATATACAATAAATGTTTGGAGAGCAATAAACTGAAATTCTGAATACTACCAAGACCATCTTCTTTATTCTTATCTAACCGTAATGTTTGGAAGAGGAGATCTCCTGTGGAGCGATCAGGTTATCCTTCTCCTGGACAATGGTTTCTGTAACTTTGACAACGTCTTCCTCCACAGATAAAACTATTTCGTCATGGCCACTGGGCGTGTGTTCAATTCTCTCTGTCACCCTCACCACATCTTCTTCCACAGTTTCCTGGACCACGGCGGTAGAAGCCACCAACACAGGAGGCTCTCTTTTCCTGTGCCTAGCAAAGCAACACAACAGGAACACCAGAAATATCAGAAGCAAAGAACCACATACAGAGGTTACTATGATAATAATCCTATGGTGTGTGTTCTTTTCCGGAGGTGGAACATTATAAAGGGGTGGCGGCGCCACTGGAAACGGAGGCGATGTACTGGAAAGTGGTGGCGGCGCCACTGAAGGAGGAGGCAGAGCATTCGAAAGTGGTGGCGGCGCTAGTAGAGGCGGAGGCGGAGATTTAGAAAGTGGTGGCGATGCTAGTGGAACATTATAAAGGGGTGGCGGCGCTAGCGGAACATTATAAAGGGGTGGCGGCGCCACCTGAGGCGGAGGCAGAGCATTATAAAAGGGTGGCGACGCCACTGGAAGCGGAGGCAGAGCATTCGAAAATGGTGGCGGTGCTAGTGGAGGCAGAGACGGAGCTTCAGAAAGTGGCGGCGGCGGGTAGAATTCATGTGGGGGAGAAGGGGTGGTAGGAGATTGATTTGGAGGAGAGAGTGTTATTGTAGGTGGTGGCGGCAGTGGGTAAGCGGAGCTTTGAGGTGGTGGAGGCTGCACAACAGAGGGTTGGGGTGGCGGCGTTGGGTAATTTGATGGGTGTGGGGGAGGGGGTGAAGCGTAGATTTTAGGTGGACATCCATTTGGAGGAGGGAGGTGTCGATGGTGCCAGGAAAATGACCTTGTTGGGAGGCAAAGAATAAGAGCAACGATGAAAAGTGGAGAAGGGGATTTCATTGTTGCGGAGTAAAGGTAAGCGATGGTTGCACTTTCTTTTGTAGTAGGGGAGGATGAGGGAAACGTGCGAGGCGAAGGAGAGAGGAAGATCTAAGGCTTACGTTCCGTATTAAAGTTGAGCTCGCATGATTATCTCAATAGTGCGGTTGACATTTTTCTCTGCAGTTTAAAACGTTGCTCTTATTTCTGGGTCTACCATACCTCCTCACCCTTCTCTTAAAAATTTGGAGCTTGACCTTTTTACATGGGAGTACTTTTAATTAAATATTGTCTACAATTAATTTGAGCAATAAGCATTCTCAAAATTATTCTTTTTATCATTGAGTCTTTGGTTTCTTGATGAAATTGAATGGTTTAAAATGAGCCTATCATGGATCAAGTCTTGTTGAGTGCAAGCATTGACATCATAAGAGATGAGGTCAAGATTGTGTTTGTTCATATGTGAAGTGATTATGCTATTAGATACCAAGTTAGATTCTTAATCTAGGTGGAGATAATGATATATATTTGAAATGATGATGCTATTAGATACCACGCCAGATTCTTGATCTAGGTGGAGATAATGAAATATTGTAACTAATTTCTCTATGTAAAAAAAAAATACACACAAATGATTTATCTAGTTGCTATAATTAAGATATGTAATATTTAAGAGTAACATTTTCTAGAAAGCTAGTTCACCTACTTTTTAGTTTATAAGCAATAGACTAGTTAATGGTCAAAGGAAAATAGACATTCTTTAAGCTTTAGTTTAGGCACTAAAATGTGTTCGCATAAGTATTATCAGCTTAGAATAGTCAATAAATTACTATTGATAAAGATGAAAACAAAAATAATGGTACTTAGTTTATATTTAAAGAGTGCAATAAATTTGAGAAGAGTCTAAATTTTCTATGCTTCAAGATTACGAAAAACGTATGAGAGTCTAGTATTTTCTTTGAAATAATAATTTTTTATTTACTTCGTGTAAATGGACAAATCTGGGATCAATGAAAATTTTACAATCATGGCTGTGTCATGTACCGACAAACTTGTTTCTTCAAATTTGTAGATTGTATTCTTCCCGCCTTTATCTAATGTATCCTTGTATCTTCTACCTCTTTTGATAACTAGAGGTACATTTATAAATAACTTGGTTGAGCTATTGATACGAGACAAGAGGATGTGTTCTCCTAAGTCAACCTACACACAAAAACATATCAAGGATTTAAAATAATAATGTTCAAATCATATATATGACTCTAAGAATATTTGCACAAAAATCAATTCTTTTTTTGTGTGTCAATGTATAATGTGAATGATATACAAATGATCCCTCAAATCTTTGATACATAAAAATGAATATATTTAAATACAACTAGGACACACCATCAAATTAAATAAGTTTTTTGTTTATTAAATCTTAGGTGGGAAGGATATAGGTAGTGTTGGCCTTCACCCCAAAATACAAAATTTGTTTGTTTTAGCTTACTTTTTGGGTTATATTTGGATGACAAGAATATAGAGTTGCCATGAGATATTACACAAGTCACTTATGAAAGAGCCATACAAAGTTGGCCACAAAGTAGCCACAAGACGCTGACTTTGAAAGTTTAACATTGAAGTTATAATTTTTTTTATGAATAAGTGTGTTAGATTCTAATAAATATTAATCAATGTATACATATTCACAAAAGAGGGGTTGGGTTCATACAATATCACACCCCAAATTTTGAAATGGGTAGTTTTTTAGAAAACATATAGTTCAACATATAAAGAGCAAATTAAACAACAAGAGAAAATTATAGTTGTAGGAGGTAGAGGATTGTTGTCACCAAGATTGCACCCGTGATGCATAAGTTGAAAGCTCTGTTGGTACGATGAATCAATAAGGATCCGATCAACTACTGAGAGGGGAGGGGGGGGGGGGGTGAATCAATAGATAGAAAACTGATTAGACTTTCACCAAACTTAAAAACAACCTCTCAAGTCAAACTCAAAATTGACTGGTTTAAACACTGAACTGTCAAATGCAATATTACTGACAAGTAAACCGGTTGACTGTTATAACAGATTAACAGTAAAACAACTTTGAAACTCTCAAAACCTTTTAACCAAATCATTCAAATACTTTACTGACAGTAGTAAAAACATATTTCAGATTGCTGTTGGTCATCATATCATATCTAAGTGGATTTAGTATTTAATCAATTTAATCAATGTAAAACATAACCACAAAAGCATTCACCCCTTGACACACTATTTTTGACGTGGAAAACCAAATGGGAAAAACCACGGTGGGGATGAATACCCACAAGTATTCTAAACTCTTCTGAAGTTCACCCTATTAGGAGCCAAGCCTGTTAAAGCTTTTACAAAAGTCCCGTTAAGAACAGATCCTAGTAGAGACCACTCGGTTAAGGGATTGACTATAAGGCCCTATTAGAAGCAATACCCTATTAGGAGTAACCTTGGTAGAGAATTTGAAATCCAAGCTAATGGATCACCTGGTTAGAGGATTTGAATAACACTAAGCTTGTTAGAGCTTACCCGGTTAGGAGAGTTGACTGTTGTAATTGTTAGAGAACAACAGGGGTTTGCTGATCTCTATTTGAATAGCACTATACTTGCTTGTTCAGATCCTTTTCATGCTCCTATTTGCCTTTACACATACTGCAGATACATTATTAGGTTCGACAACCACTCTCTCTTACTCTCAACCACAAATTGCCAACACTACAACAAAACAACTCATCGACCTTATAAACAAAATCAATAGGTCGGTAACACATCACAAACCTAATATCTCATAAAGATACAAACAAATCAGTTCAAGTATGACCGTTGGATTACATAGAAATCACTGCACATCATTCAAGACAACCTCAATCGCTCCTTGATTGCTGCTTCATCGAACTCTGTAACTCATCACGCGGTTTCCAATACGTGTAATGAACTTGCTCATTCCCAAGATAAAAAACTGTTATCTCTATGCGCCAAAAAACTCATTTGAAACCCTTCTCATACAACATGCATACGTGTCATAATATTTACTGTTCATCATTTGATCATAAACTGCTACAACCGATTCACCAAGCTCCATCAGTTAGGTTTGGTCTCATCTACAGGTAGGGTTACCAGTTGATCTCTCCATTTCATAAGCAATACCAGTTTCGTCCACAAAATCACCTATTGGTTGCAGTTCCCTTTACTAGCTCTTCCCACCGGTTACAAAACAACATTATAAAAACATCATTGCTGGTTAATTGACATCAATGACAACATAACATTTCATTAATGCAATCTTCATAAAAATTCCAACAATCTCCCCCTTTGACATTGATGGCAATACAAGTATCAATACTCTTGATTGTGATGATGTGTATAGGAATCCTGGTTTACATTATACCATGTATGCTCCTTCAACTGAGGGGTATGGGCACAAAGATGGTGGTCAGAAAAGTAGACACCACCCAAAAAAAACATGAAAAAATGAGGAGCGCGTACGCGGTTATAAAATTTGAAATCATCGCGTACGCGCTTAGGTTTGTTGTTCCCGAGCCTAAAAAAGGTAGCGCGTATGCGCTGCTTTTAGGAAAGTGAGCGCGTATGCACTACTTTTAGGAAAGTGAGCATGTGTGTACTGCTTTTAGGAAAGTGACTGTGTACGTGCTCATAAGCCCTAAAGAACCGCCTACGTGGTACCTGTCAAAAAAAGTTAAAAAAAAAACAGGGTCTTATTTTCCCATGACAACCACATTTTTTTCCCCATTTTCTCCACGAAACCACAAACAGGGTGCCTCATTTCTCCTCTAGACACTATGGATCAAGGTTAGTTTTTCTTAATTTTTGTCTTTCTTTCCCATTTGTTCAATTTGTTTTACGTTTTGAATTTAATTTCATTAATTTTGATTAGGTTTTTTTGTTTTTTGTTTTAAAAACTAGATTCTGATAATCCACAACAAGAACAACAAAATGCACCTCTTGAAAACCCACAAGATACACCTCCAATTCATCCTTTTGATTGCACACCTGGAACATAGGAGCAATTAATTAATTAGTTAGGGCAAAACACGTCTAAAATAAATAGACTGATTGATAAATTGAAAACATCTGAACTTGAGCATCATAAATCCCTCGCCACTATCCGAGAAACATTAACTAGTGGTGCCATAGTTGTTTCCATATAAATTATAAAATGGGGACACTTTAGGGATAGGTGTCGTCAATACTATGCTGATGGGTTATCATTCGAGGGAGTGAAAAACAAAAATATTAGTAAACAATAAATATGTGCCCTTTTTTTTAATCCTAAAATTGGCCAGTCGTTACCTCTTAATGCAAAGAGGTTTCCCATACATTGGTGTACCAATGTGCAGATGAAGAATCTTTTTCGGCAGAGGTGGTGGATGGTCTTTGATGATCCACCTTGTACTAATTATGAGGTGCCATTGTATATTTTGAGAAAAGTATACTGTGAGTTTGTGCTGAATGTGTGGCCAAACTATTTTGATATGAGAGAGTTCTGTGGTAGAGGTGGCAGCTCTGCCCAAGATAGACTTGGATCCCGTAGGCGAGTAGCCCCAGAGAGTCATCGCCCCCTAGCACCCAAACCCAAGGTGCATCAGGCTATCCTAGTAGAGCTGAAAGAGTCAATGGAGCTACAAACTCTTCAGGCGGCCACAATATTAACTGGTGCCATCATCCAGCATGGGACGTCATTAGCACACCCTATTATATTGGATGATGAGCCATTAGTTACTCCAGGTGGCGACATAGAGCCCATTTAGCATATGTGTGTCAGTTTCTCGAGGATATGCTTTGGGATAGATGATGTGGTCGGTGCAAATGGATCCACATCTCATTCATGCATGATTTGCGGGAGTAGATGTCAGGCCCGCATGACTGAGGATTTGGCGCTGACAGATGAGTTGATGGACATGGTGTTTGCCCATTAGCGAGAGACACATGTGTTTTGATTTGAATTTATAGCATTTTATTTATCAATCACTTTAAATTTGTAATTACATAAATGAATTTTTATTTATACATCGATTTAAATTGAGACAAATAATATGCATTTCAGGATGCAGCAACGGTATCCCATACTCCTCCCACAGTTACTACAGCTGCAACTTTGATGCCTGAGGTATAAATTTTGTAACATGTTAAAATAGAATAGTACACTTTGAATTCAAAAATATTACAAGATATACTAACTATCTTTAATGCTTGGTCCAATTTTTGGTTTGTAGGTGTTGACAGGGGACCAAATGTCCCAGATTGATGACATCACGCTTTCACCGATCGATTTTGGCCTACAAGGCTATACGATATCATATTTTGTACAACCCTTTTCATGTATTGTTTTGATGGAATATGCAAGTCATTTCATTTTAGATTTTTTAAATTATTTTTAATATATTATCTGTACTAATATCTCATGTTAATTTTGTTTTTTTAGGGTACCCCCTCCGCATCTAGGCCTCATCCTAAGAAAAAGAATTCCTCGAAGACGCCAAAACGTGGGAAGAAGGTAATTGAACACATTTTTAGTTGTACAATTGTTTGAAAATGTTGAAATCAAGTATTAGTTGGGGTTTGTAGATTGATTAGTGTTTTTTGTTTATTTTACATGTGCATCAGTCATTGAGCTATGTAGATTTGTTGAATGCACTTGATTCACCCGTGGATCAAGAGAGGGCGAAGGTATGTATCTCTACTTAATTTTCTTGATTTCATGATTATATGCATGCGTACATGTGAACTTGTGATATATTATAATCTTATAATTTTTTCATACAAGAAATATCCATAGCTACTTCATCAATGGCGAACCCTCCTCCGTGCACTGGAGAGGCATCTCAGGATTCGATACACTTTTGTTTGATATATTACATTAATTATTTTTAACCTACAATACTAAAATCTAAGCAGATAACCTAACCGAACCCCGGACACCATATCGAAAGCACGGGGCGAAACAGACGTAATTGTGCCTAGAGCCTTACATTAAACAAGTGATTGACGCGTATTAATTGTATTTAATCTTTGATCATTTTTTGTATAGGTAATAGCGACAGTTTCTCCATTGATGGTGAGCCATCCTCAGTCCATTGGAGAAGCATCTCAGGCACCAATATGTCATTGTTCTCTATATTATAGCTTTTTAAGTGTTTTTGATGTATTTATGTTAGTACATTGTATTAATTATACATTTAATCTACAATAGACCCCTTCGTGGTACAACCATAACGTGGATCCTTTTAAGTATGTCTTCAAGAAAACTCCTAAGAGTAACAAGGAGAGGAGAGCGAACACATTAGCTCCGAGATCAACCGATGAGGTAATCTACATTTCAATTGCAAAGGAATTATAGTTAAATGCATAGTTATGTTGTTAATTGTGAACTATTTTCTATAAAAGAATTCTAACTTTGCTTTTGAATTGTGGTTTTGCAGCCATCTATAGAGCCGCGTACTGCATCGAAGAGGCTCGATTTTGATGATCCACCACAAGTTTAGGATCATATAGTGTTACTTGTGGTCATACAATGACCAATACAAGTAGATATATTCTACATTTTTATTGAATATTGATTTGGACATGGCATACACCACATTTTTGTAATACTTGTATTGACTTGGCAGACATGCCTTTTTTTGATATATATAAATGTTGATATTCGATCCAATAATTGTGTTTAGAGTTCATTATTGTGTATTCGTTATATTTCGTGGTTGTCCTTTTATAAAGTTAATTGATCATTTGCCTTTGTAATCAACAATATGAATATAAACAACAAAAATCTATGATATAAAACATTGCAATCGTGGAATATGATTTGATAAAATTTCTAAAATGTTGAATTAACCCTGCAAAACTCCTTGTATTTAATTCATTATTGTGTATTTGTTGTATTTGGTGGCTGCCCTTTTATAAATTTAAATTAATATTTGCCTATGTAATCAACAATATGAATATAAACAACAATCTGTGTGTGGTGCGAGAGCACCCTCACGCTCACAATGGTCAAATTTTGGTTGTTGTGTGCACAAACGGACGTCACGAGCGCATCCGGGTGGGTATTTTTATGTTAGGTATTCTTCTCTCATGCATCCCAAAGCGCTGGAACGTTGAGAGTCATACCCTACCAGCGCGATCTCTCAAGTGCCCTGAGTCTGAAAAATTGTCAAACTTTGACAGACTATTTCTTCCAATCCAGGACACATATAATCGATCTGTTTGAACTTGTGGGGTTGTATGAGGATTCTCTATATTGGCCTATCTCAAGTTTTGATGACTTGGAGCCATTTTCAATTGGTAGCTTTTTTTCGCTTGCTGCAAAAACCGTCAGTTACATGCAATGCAAAGTTGCAGGATAGGCTAGAATTGATTCAATTTGTCGTGTACACAAACTGATGTCACAACCACGTCTGGGTGGGAAGTTTTATGCTACTCATGCTCCTTTCATGCATCCCAAAGCATCAGAACGTGGAGAGTCATACCCTACCGGCGTGATCTCTCAAGTGCCCTGAGTCCAAAAAATTGTCAAACTTTGACGAACTGTTTCTTCCAATCCAAGACACATATGATTGATCTGTTTGAACCTATGAGGTCATGTGAGGATCCTATACAATGGCATATCTCCTTTTTTGATGACTCAGAGCCATTTTCAATTGGTAGCATTTTTTTGCCTGCTGCAAAAATTGTCAGTTGCATGCAATGCAAAGTTGCAAGATAGGCTAGAATTGATTCGGTTCATCGTGTGAACAAAGTAACATCATGAGTGCGTCTGGGTGGGTAGGTTTACGCTAGGCATGCTCCTCTCATGCATCCCAAAGTGCCAAAATGTTGAGAGTCATACCTACCAATGCGATCTCTCAAGTGCCCTGAGTTGAAAAAATTATCAAACTTTGACAGACTGTTTCTTCCAATCCAAGACACATATGATCAATCCGTTTGAACCTGTGGGGTTCTGTGAGGCTCCTCTATAATGGAATATCTTTGTTTTTGACAACTCAATTGGTAGCATTTTTTTGCTTGCTACAAAAATCGTCAATTGCATGCAATACAAAGTTGCAAGATAGGCTAGAATTGATTCGGTTCGTTGTGTGCACAAATCAACGTCATGAGCGTGTCTGGGTGGGAAATTTTATGCTAGGAATTCTCCTCTCATGCATCCCAAAATGCTGGAACATCGAGAGTCGCACCCTACCGACGCAATCTCAAGTGCCTTGAGTCCAAAAAATTGTCAAACTTTGATGGACTGTTTCTTCCGATCCAGGACACATATGATCGATCTGTTTGAACTTGTGGGGCCACGTGAGGCTCCTCTATAATGGCCTATCTCGGTTTTTGACGACTCGACCATTTTCAATTGGTAGTATTTTTTCGCCTGTTGTAAAAACCGTCAGTTGCATGCAATGCAAAGTTGCAGGATATGCTAGAATTGTTTCAGTTTGTCGTGTGCACAAAACGATGTCATGAGCGCGTCCAAGTGGACAGGTTTACACTAGGAATGCTCCTCTCATGCATCCCAAAGCACTAGAATATCAAGATTTATACCCTATCGGCGCGATGCAAAAGTTGCTTGACAATTTTTTTGACAATAATGACAATTTTTGCTCAAATTGTATCTAGACTCAATCTATGACCCCTATGACCCGATAATGACTCAAATAATTCTCCATGATTATACAAGAATCAAGAATGCTCATGATTGACCTTATCACATCACATAAACTCAAAACATAGTCACAAAATATAGACACAAAAAATAGTCACAAAACATTGTCACATATTATTCAAAAATTTGCCTCTAAATATGGTCAAATCAGCTCTTGGCTATTTGAATATACAAAAAAATATCTTAAAAATCATCTCATGGGCTTTTATACAAAATTTGGCATTACAATATGTGCGATTCAGCTCATCGCCATTTTAATATACAAAATTTGGCATCTACATATGTACAAATAAGCTCATTGTCATTTAAATATACAAAATTATGCCCCTAAACATGTAAAAATAAGCTCATGGGCATTTATATATACAAAAAATGAATATACAACAATTCATCAATGATATATACAAAATTCTTAAAATCATTCTACTATGAACCGTAGAATCAATGAAGTGAGCCTTCAGGATCGACTCTAACCTGTATTGTGTCAAGTATTTCCTCGTGGTCAGATTCACGAACTTTCCACAAAATATTGTTATGAGGTCTACCACGATACTTCATCAAATGAATATTTGTTGCAACAACAAGGTTAGAGAAATGAAGAAAATGTCTGTGTGTTTCAAAGTCCTCGAACAACAAAACATCATAATTCTTGATAGGGTATCTCCTAAGCCATGTTCCCGTCACAACAACATACCCTATTGGGTACTCAATACCCTCTCCGTCAATGATTGTGGTTGTTAATTTTCTCTTAGGCTCAACACAACGACAAAAATAGTAATTTGTTCCTTCATTGTTCTCTTCTGCAAAAACTACATACACATGACCTACATTTTATAAAGTGATAATTAATACCAAAAATAAAGTATGATGTACAACAAAATGAACCAAAAAGAATACTTGCAAAAAAATTAACTCAAAAAATCACCTGAATCCACTAGGTCAGATACATGGTAAAAATCCACTGATGTCTCCATCTGGCTCAATTGTAGTGCTTTGGGAATTTGATATGTATCAATGGGAACCCATGGTCTACAAGATCATTTGTCAGCCCACTCTTGTGATTCACATTCTTCCCACAAACAATACATGCATGAAGAGCAAAAACATACTATTTGTCTCGTATAAATTACTAGTGAACTTACATTTGAAATCATAAATGAGTGCATGTCACTCGATCCTGCAACTGTACAACAATCTAGATAGTTTTCAATGTTAGATTCAGTAATCAACCTAAATATCTATGAACCATTGACGTACTCGTATTACCTAGACCCATCGTAGACTTACACCATCACACAATTGTTTCTGCATCTATCAACTCAGCACCACCTTCGTACTTCAATTCTTCTCTAGCTAGGGCTCTTTTTACACATGCTCCTGCACCATCGTGCTCTCCCTTACCATGTCCAGCCAAGTGAAATTCCAAAAATGTTGTACACTGCTTGTCATATGCATCCTTGTCAACCAATAAAACATCCTTGCATTCTTGAATTGTGCGGTGCAATTATCAGACCATATTAAGTGTCAGTTGTATCCTATGTTCCTTTCCCTTAAACTATCATAGAAAACTTTAAAGCATCCTTGTACAAACTCCAATGAATGAGTACGATCATCACTTATGTAGAACTGATACTCTCTTACAACCTTTCTATCCTCCTCTGTGCTATCATCTACATGCATGAATGTTATGTGAACAAAAATAGAAACTTGTGTAGAATGATAATACAAAGATTGCACTTTATTTTGAGGTTGTAGTGTATAATTTTCAGAAAAATTAATGATAGAGACAATGGTGCCAAGAGGAAATGTGTCTAGTGTAGGAGCACCTAAGGGTGAGCAAAGAACCTTTTCAATTTTGGCAATTTTGGCATAAGGGCTGGTTCTAGTCCATTGGGTTGTCTGTTTGGAGCCTAGTGTGCATTTTTGTTTTCTTTTTGGAGTGCATGTTTTTGGCGAGACTTACCTTGATGACACCGCCAACGTATGGAGTGCTACCATCGGCTATCGGAACAACCGGTTTCACCCTACCCTGATAGCCCGATGAAGTCGCCAGTGGCTGGAGTGAGTCAAAGCAGAATCATCAGCTATCAGCATAACAGGTTGGGAGCTACGCCGATAACCCGATAAGGAAGTGGAGTGCACCATCGGCCATTGGCAAGAATGTTTTGTTGCTACTCCGATGACCCGATGGAAACCGACGAGGAAGTGCGTAATTGGTAAAATGTCATCAGTCGTCGGAGTGAGTGTTTTGATGCTACCCCGTTGTCCCGATAGAAAAGGAAGTGAGTTGTAAACTACCATCGGACATCGGAGTTAGTGTTTCGATGCTAACCCGGTGACGCGATGAGGAAAGCGATGCTAACTCGATGACTCGATGAAGAAAGAAAAATCAGTTACAGTAAAAAACTGAATTGTGTCGAGTTGAATCTCATCTGTTAGGGATGATTCAAGACATGTATAGGAGGCTATAAAAGACCCAATGGGCATTCTGTAAGGGTTGATTGGATTGGTATTGTTGGATGTGTTAGTTCCACAAAAACAAACTTCTTTGTAATAACAATTGGAAGATCATTTTCTGGTTATTTTCTTAGTTTTGTTTTCTGTTGTAAACATGGCTTAAATCCTTAAGTGCTAATCTAGATAGGGTAAATGTTGTTTTTCCTTGTTTTCTAAATTCCAAGTTGCATTCATGCCAAACTTGGCTCTGTAAATAAAGTCGCCTTTTGTGCTCTTGTTTTTTGTTTGTGTTTCACATTTGCGAACATGGCTTTATCTTGACTCTCCATCGTGGGATCCACACGACCATTGGAGGTTGTCAAGAAGGGCCAACCATGTACAATAGAGTTATATATGTAAACAACCAGGGAATGACGTCATTCGTTTCATTATACTAGCCCTAGGCAATTTTGATGATAGCCCGACTAGGTACCAGTGACCAAGAGGAATCAATTGCAGGGTAGACCAGAGTCTAGGCTATTAGCCTCAGACCAAGGGAAGATGCGATCAATAGGAGGAAGGATCCAAGTATGAGGGGGAAACGAATTTGGATTGGTATTAGAGCTAGTTAAAGATTTGGGGTGAAGAGTGTAAGACTGATCTAGTATCAGAAGAAGGAGTAAAGATGGTGACCAATGCAGAATTGGCTAAGTAGGTTGTTGAACAAGAAGATGAAAATCGATTGCTCAAGGAAAGGTTGGAGCAGTTGGAGCAGAAACTAGGTGTGGTGGAAGTCAAGATAGTAGAAGTGAGTGGGAAGATAGAAGATAAGGGTAAAATGTTGGCAATAGAGGATGAAGTCCCTGCCCCATACCCTGTTATTGATCAAGAACCATTCTTGAAGGCTTTGAAGGCAATGAGTGGAAAGTATTTGGAAGGAGAACCACTGTTTAGCGACAAGATGGAAGCAGAGTTGGTAATGGAATGGATTGAGGGTATGGAAAACCATTTTGAGTGTGAAGGTGTGACTGAGGCCCAAAAGGTTAAGGTGGCTAAGTCAAGAATGAAAGGTGCTACCATTACTTGGTGGAAGTTTTTACAAAATGAGAGAGAAAGAAAAGGTAAGATCCCCATCTCTACTTGGAAAGGGATGGTAAGAAAAATCAGACAGACTTATCTTCCTGAGGATTATAAGGTGTAGTGGCATAGGAAAAGACAAAACCTAAGGCAAAAGGATTTAGATGTAAGTACCTACACCGAAGAGTTCCAAAAGTTGTGTCTAAGGTCAAAAGTGATGGAGGATGAAACCATTAGAGTAGCAAGATATCTTAACGGTCTGAGATGGAACATATAAGAGGAATTAAGTTTGTTGAGTCCAAATATCATTCACAAATTTTATTAGCTGGCCCTGAAAGTAGAAGAAAAGAATAAGAAGAAACATGAAAACTCTAGTAGAGGCAGAGGTAGAGGCCGAGATTCAAAAGGTTATAGAGGAAGCTACAGTGGTAGAGGAAGTGAAGTAAGATCACAAGGAGAGTCAAAATTGACTGAGCAGACTAATGAATCTGGTGGAAGAGGAAATTATGGTAGAGGAAGAGGTCATAACAACAACAACAACAAAGGTAGATCTGGAAGTTCTGGTGGAGGTTCATACTTTGCAAACATGAAGTGTTACCACTGCATTAATTTTGGTCATCCTTCCTATAGGTGTCCAAAGAAGGCAACCTCATCATGTTCAAAGAAAAGAATCAATTATGTGCAAGAGGATTCTAGTAGTGTGAAGTCTCTTGAAGTAAACCTTGACTCAGAGAATGGCGAGAATTTGATGGTTAGAAGGGTACTAATCAGGGAATCGGTTAATGAAGAGCCTAAACAAAGGAGGTCTCTTTTCAAAGTAAAGTGAAAGATACTTGGTAAGGTCTATAAGGTGATCATTGACTCAGGATCAACAGACAATATCATCTCCGAAGAAGCAGTAAGTAAACTTGGGTTGAGTAGCATGCCACATAGTCATCCTTACAAGGTCACATGGTTGAATAAAGGACAGCATGCGTTAGCAAAATGAACAAGTATGGGTTGAATTTTCAATTGGGAAATATTCTGACAAAGTTTTATGTGATGTTCTACCCATGGATGCCTGTCATTTGTTGCTAGGCAGACTATGGCAATTTGACAGAAAAGCTATCCATGACGGAGAAAAGAACTCCTATGCATTCACAAAGGAAGGGGTGACATAAAGGATTCAGTCTTTGGTAGAGGATGAAGGAATCAAGACTAGTGGTCCTAATGTGTGGTTCGCCAGAGGAAAAGAATTTTTGAGAGATCTCAAGAAAGGAGATGGAGAACATTATGCTCTCTTAGTGAAACCTAGTCAAGAAAAGAGGACCGAACAAGAAAGTTTACCTAAAGAGGTTCAACAGTTGTTAGAATAGTTCAAGGACATTGTGAGTGATGGAACACCCACAATGCTACCTCCTCCTAGAACAGTAAGTCACCAAATAGACTTTATACCCAGAGCATCACTGCCTAATAAGGCTGCATATAAGATGACTCCTGAACAAAACAAAGAAGTGGAAAGACAAGTACAAGAGCTGCTTGATCAAGGTCTAATAAAAAAAAGTATAAGCCCATGTGTTGTGTGAATGGTCTTAGCAACCATGAAAGGAAGTAAATGGACATTATGTACTGATTCTCGGTCAATAAACAGATTCACCATAAGATACAAATTTCCTATCCCTAGAATTGAGGATTTAATGGATTGTCTTGGAGAAGCAAAGTATTTCACTAATCTAGATTTAAAGAGTGGATATCACTAGATTAAGATTAAAGAAGGGGATGAATGGAAAACAACTTTTAAGACTACAGAGGGGTTATATGAGTACTTAGTTATGCCATTTGAGCTTACTAATGCCCCTAGTACCTTCATGAGGTTGATGAATGAGGTGTTGAAGGAATACATAGGTATATTTGTAGTGGTATACCTTGATGATATCCTCATATTCAACAAAACAGAGGAAGATCATCTTGAACACTTGTAGATTGTATTAAGGAAACTGCATGAGGAACAATTGGCAATCAATCTTGAAAAATGTGAATTCATGAAACAAGAACTCATTTATCTGGGTTTTTTTGTATCCCAAGGCACTTTGGAAATGGATCATAGTAAGGCGGAAGTAATACAGAGTTGGCCTACACCAAAAACTGCTACTGAGGTAAGAAGTTTTCATGGACTTGCCCAATTTTATAGGAAGTTCATTTGAGGTTTTAGTGAAATTTGTCTGTTCTTGATACAATTAAGGGTGGGTTGAAAACTAAGTTTAGGTGGACTAAAGACGCTAACCAGGGGTTTGAGTTGCTCAAAAAGAGGATAGCTACCCAACCCATCCTAGTTTTACCAAGTTTTGATAAATTGTTTACCCTAGAATGTGATGCTAGTCATATAGCAGTAGGAGCTGTTTTGAACCAAGAGGGAAGACCAGTAGAATTCTTTAGTGAGAAAGTGAATGATGCCAAGAATAGATACTCATCCTATGACTTAGAATTTTATGCCTTAGTGCAAGCTCTTAGGAAGTGGAGGCATTATCTTTTGCCAAAAGAATTTGTAGTGTTTATAGATAACCAAGCCTTGAGTTTTATCAATTCTCAAGAAAAGTTGAGCAATAGACACATCAAATGGATATAATACTTGTAGGCATACACTTTCACAACCACAAAAAGGGACAGTTGAACAAGGTAGGAGATGCCTTAAGTAGAAAACTTCTCACTGTCCAAGAAGTGACTTTGCAGAGCATAGGTGTGGAGAGTTTTAAGGAGCTTTACAGAGAAGATGAAGACTTTTCTGAGATATACAAGGTATGCAGTGAGTTTAATAATCATTTCAATAGCTAGTATGCAGATTACACATTGCAGAGTGGTCTTTTGTTTAAGGGATGTCAGTTATGTGTGCCAAGAGGATCTATGAGGGAAAATCTCATACAGGAAAAACATAATGGAAGTCTTAGTGGACATTTTGGTCTGAATAAAATACTTGAGTTGGTGCAAAGATTTTATTATTGGTCGAAAATGCATAAAGATATCAGGAAGTATGTTGAGCAGTGTATTATGTGTCAGAAAGCCAAGGGTACTAGTTCAAATGATGGACTATAACAACCTTTACCAATTCCCAAAAGACCATGGGAGTGCATCAGCATGGATTTTATTATGGGTTTGCCAAAAACCAAGACTGGCTTGGATAGTATTTTTGTCATTGTTGACCATTTTAGTAAAATGAGTCATTTTGTTCCATGCAAGACTACGCATGATGCTAGTTACATTGCACATTTATATTTCCAAGAGGTGGTAAGAATTCATGGGCTGCCTCTCACTATAGTTTCAGACAAGGATGTGAAGTTTATGGGACACTTTTGGAAAACTCCATGGACAAGACTAGGAACTAACCTTTCTTTTGGTTCTGCGTACCATCTGCAGACAGATGGTCAAACTAAGGTCATTAACCGAGTATTGGGTAATCTTCTAAGGTTTCTGATGAAAGAGTATGGACAAATGTGGGATCAAATGCTACCACAGGAAGAATTTGCATATAATGACAATGTCAATAGAACTATAGGTAAGAGTCCTTTTGAGATTGTTTATGGACTCCACCCACGTGGTGTTTGTGAACTTTGAGATTTGGGAAGCCTGGAAGGAAGAAGTGGACATGCAGAGGATTTGACTCAGTCTATGAAAGAGGTGCATGAACAAGTGCAGAGAACCTTGATTGACACTACGTAGAGGATTAAGGATAAAGTAGATGAGAGGAGAAAATACATTCAATTTGCAGTGGGAGACATGGTTATGGTACATCTGAACAAGGCAATATTGCAGAAGGGATTCCCTAGTAAGCTTCAGATGAGGAGAATAGGTCCTTGCAAAATTTTGGCTAAATATGGCTCAAATTCCTATAAGGTGGACTTACCCAAAAATTTGGCATTGTCCCTTGTGTTTCATGTCCAAGAATTGGTTTAGTTTAAAGGTCTCGTAGCAGTGCCAGATGGACCAAATCCAGAAGGGGAAACTACTCTCAGTGATATTCCAGTACCACCCGTTTCTAAACCTCAGGCGGAACAAATTTTAGATTCTAGGGTGAAGAAGCAAATGAGGCATGGCATGTATATGGAACACTTAATCAAGTGGCGCAACTTACCTGAAGCCGAAGCCATTTGGGTTACAAAATCCAATTTCAAAAGATTGGGCATTGATGTCGCCTTGCTGCCCCTAGGGGGGACTTGATATTTCATGTGGGGAGTATGGTGCATGAGCACCTAAGGGTGAGAAAAGACCCTTTTCAATTTTGGCAATTTTGGCATAAGGACTGGTTCTAGTCCATTGGGTTGTCTGTTTGGAGCTTGGTGTGTATTTTTATTTTCTTTTTGGAGTGCATGTTTTTGGAGAGACTTACCTCAATGACACTGCCAGCGTATGGAGTTCTACCATTGGCTATCAGAACAACCAGTTTCACCCTACCCTGATAGCCCGATGAAGTCGCCAGTGATTGGAGTGAGTCAAAGTGGAACCATCAGCTATTGGTGAAAGTGTTTTTCACCTACCCCAATGAGCTGATGAGGTCGCCAATGGAGTGGATTAGGGGAATAGTGAGAGGAGCATTCCCGAGTTAGTCTAGGAACAAAGCCTTAGAGTGAGTCAAGATGACTCAAGCAATATAGGGTCCTTCCTATCAGATGAATAGCGAGAGGAGCATTCCCAAGTTAGGCTAGGAAGAAAGCCTTAGAGTGAGTCAAGCTGACTCAAGCAATCTAGGGTCCTCCCTATCAGTGTCCTTACATAACAAATTTCTCATCTAACAATCGAGCTCTATGTGTATGCATTATGTATTCATAAACCATTTTCTCTTGAGACATTTTTATAATTCAGCTACACATATCATTTTTCACTAGCTCACATCTCTTCAAATCTTTTCCATCTTTAACTCCATATGTGATTGTCTTATATTTTCCAAAAGAAACTAATTTCCTACCAATTTCATGTGTGCTCTCCATATGTACACATCTTGGTAAATGTTGCAAACCACCACATATAGGACAAATACCTTCATAACAAGGCATCTTATAATATATGCAACCATCATGCCTATTACATAGCACACTTGAAATAAATTCTCTTACCGACTTAGGAGGTGCTTGTATATTGCATTCCTACAAAACATCGTTAGTGTGCAAAGTAGAACAAATATGATGAAAAATATCATAGTGCATGGAAAATTCAATATGCATCCTACAACAACACATGGTGCCTACATGATTAATCTTAATATAAAAAGGTTTTTCCATTTCAAAAAATCTTTGAGAAATTCTTATTTGAGGAAACTTTTGAAGGAATCTTTCATAAAATTTAGTTTGAGTCATATCCAAATAGTGTTTTGCATGTGGCTCACGATTTGTAGACCCGATTCACCTTCTAACAATATCTCTTTGGTTGGGCGAAACTCTTGAGTTGTCATGCCAAAAATTTTCAATTAATGTTCTTAGTGCATCAACAACAACCTTGTCTTTGTATGGTAGTCTACTCGAGAATGCCCAAAGAGAATTATTGTTAGGTTCCTCTATTTTTTATCACCTCTATAATTCTTTACTTAATGTTGTTCTACTAATGTTTAATGACTTACTTATTTTCCTTATCAAACGATCTTTTTTTATTTTCTTGCTAATTATGGTTGATGTAATGACACGTAGAGTAGCATTGGAATCTTTAGTACGTGATTTTGAACCAATAGCTTGATATGCATCAAATAGATTTCTCACAATAGTTCTTTCACTGTTACTTTTAGATGATCTTAGGCCTAGAATTTTCATTGTCTCTCTAAAATTCAAATTTTTAATCATTTGAACAATTAATTGACATCTTGCGGTTTGATTTAAGTTTTCAAAATAGTTTTTCCATATTCTTTAAACCATTCTCCTGCAAGTTTGTTCATTCATTTTATCGGGCATTGGCTTCAATATATTCTAATCAATGTCAATTAGATACTTTGGTTTCCTACAAATGATTCTAGAAGGTGTTAACATCGGTGCATTGTGTACATTCAATTCATCAAATAGAGAAGGTCTATGTTCATCATTTAATTGATTATTCAATGTGGTATCTTCTTCAATTGCATTAGGTTCATACGGTAAATCAAATGTCTCTTCTTCAATTGCATTAGGTGCATTATGTTCGTTTGGTAAATCGAATTGAGATGTTGAGGATGACATACCCTCTTCTCCCATTGTTCTTATGTCACGTAATTTCTTCATACGTTGCCTTTGTCTTTCCTTTTTAGCCTCTCATTGTTCCATCACTCCTCACATGTTCTTTCCCATGGTTGATATAGGTTGTCCTAAATAGAATCATATTACATATATATGTAAACAAAAGTTCATAAACAAACAAATAACCATAAATATGCATCTTATAATTATTTTTTTGAATAAAAACTATTAAACAATCACAATAATATTGACAAAACTAATAAGAACAATAATTCGATCATTTGAAATCATGCAAAAACCAAAAATTCACTTACTTCTATGTATAAAATAGTGATAGAAGTGCAGAAACAGTTGCAGCGGGGCCTTCAACGACCTCAAAAACTTCTTTTGAGGTCGTTGAGGCTCTTGGGAAATAAAACCATGTCTCACTACCGCGTACGCGCTATATTAATAACCGCATGTGTGATGTTAGTCCCTAAAATGTTGGCAAGCCCAACGGTATTTTTTTCCACCCTGTACTAATAATTAGCACGTAAGAGCTCCTATGCCTTAAAAATGTTAAGGCAGGGCAGCGAACTAATAGTCTCAGTACCCCATACACACTTACAAGTAATAAGTAGCGTACGCGCTATTTTTACCAAAGAAAATGTGAAGGAAAAGGGAGAGAGAGAGAGAGAGAGAGAGAGAGAGAGAGAGAGAGAGAGAGAGAGAGAGAGAGAGAGAGAGAGAGAGAGAGAGAGAGAGAGAGAGAGAGAGAGAGAGAGAGAAGGGGTATGGAAGAGAGGGATGGAATGGGAGAGAGATACACATAAGAGAGGAGGAAAGTGGGATAAATAGATAGAGACTAATGAGGAGAGAGGGAGATAAGAAGGGGTATTGAGGAAGGGAGAAGGGGAGAGTGGTAGGGAGAGGTAGAGAGAGAGAGAGAGAGAGAGAGAGAGAGAGAGAGAGAGAGAGAGAGAGAGAGAGAGAGAGAGAGAGAGAGAGAGAGAGAGAGAGAGCGGGGGGGGTATGGAGGAGAGGGATGGAATGGGAGAGAGATACACCTAAGAGAGGAGGAGAGTGAGAGAGAGAGAGAGAGAGAGAGAGAGAGAGAGAGAGAGAGAGAGAGAGAGAGAGAGAGAGAGAGAGAGAGAGAGAGAGAGAGGGGGGGGGAGGGGGGGAGGGGGGGAGAGAAGAAGGGGTATGGAGGAAGAGAGAAGGGGAGATAATCAAGTCTATTTTTTTAGTTAAGTCTCTCTCTCTCATTCTTTATCTCTGGAGTCTCTCCCTCTCATCCTCTATTTTATCTATCTCACTCTCCCCTTCTCTCAGGTGTATCTCTCTCTCATTCTCTCCCTCTCTCCTCTCCCTCCCTCTCTCCCTTTCTCATTACCATATGACCCCTTAGCACACCATACGACCCATAATGACACCAAATGGTGTCCTAAGGGGTCGTAGAACACTATATGACCTCTTAGGACACCATACAACCCATAACAACACCATATTGAGTCCTAAGGGGTCAAATGGTGTCCTAAGGGGTCGTAGGAGACCATATGACCTCTTAGGACACCATACAACCCATAATGACACCATATGGTGTCCTAAGGGGTCATATGGTCTCCTATGACCCCTTAGGACACCATTTGACCCCTTAGGACTCCATATGGTGTCATTATGGGTCGTATGGTATTATATTTCCCTCTCTCCCTCTCCCTCTCTCTCTCTCTCTTTGAGTCCCCTTCTTTGTGTTGCTCTTTATCTCTATCTCTCCCTCTATTTCCCTATCTCTCTCTCCATCTCTCTCTCCCCCTCCCTTTCCCCTTCTCTATCTCTATACCCCCCTCTCTCTCTCCATCTCTATTTCTCTCATTTATCTCTTGTCTCTCCCTCTCAGTCTCTATCTATCTATCTCACTCTCCTCCTCTCTTAGGTGTATTTCTCTCCCATTCCATCCCTCTCCTCCCCCTCTCTCCCTCTCTAGGGTCATATGGTATTCTTAGGGGTCATATGGTATCCTAGGGATCTATGCATATGTCCTAAGGGTTCATAGGACACCATATGACTCCTTAGGACACCATATGACCCATAATAATACATAAGAGGTCATATGGAGACCTAAGGGGTCATAGGACACTATAGGACACCATATGACCTCTTAGGACACCATACAACCCATAACAACACCATATGGACTCTTAAGGGGTCAAATGGTGTCCTAGGGGGTCGTAGGAGACCATATGACCCCTTAGGACACCATATGGTGTCCTAAGGGGTCATAAGGTGTCCTAGGGGTCATAGGACACAATAAGACACATAACGACATCATATGGTGTCCTAAGGGATCATAGGACACCATATGACCCTTATAACACAATATGACCCCTGACAACATCTAAGGGGTCATAGGACACTATATGATCCCTTAGCACACCATAGGACCTATAATGACACCAAATAGTGTCCCAAGGGGTCATAGAACACCATATAATCCTTTAGGATACCATATGGTGTTGTTATGGGTCATATGGCATCCTGAGGGATCATATGACATCCTATGACCCCTTAAGACACCAAATGGTGTTGTTATGGGTTGTATGGTGTCTTAAGGGGTCATATGGTGTCCTAAGGGGTCATAGGACACCATATGACCTTTTAGGAAACAATATGACCTCTAATGACACCTAATGGGTCATATGGTGGGCTAATAAAACAATGTATTATTTAAAATTATGAATAGAACATCATACAATAGAACATCGGTAGTTTAGTTTTGATATAACTAAGTTAGACCATTGTCAGCATAAGAGAGACTCCAGGTGAACAAAAAATGAGGCTTCGCTAAAAAGCAAGTGTAAGAGCTTAACCTAACCCTAAGAGTACATGATAAAAATCAAAGAGGAAGTTGCAGAGAAGAAATAAATTCACTTACTTCTATAGAAGTGTAGACATAGTTGCAGTGGGGTATGGAGGGAGGGAGGGAGAGAAGAAGAGAGAGAGGGATTGGGTATGGAGGAAGGGAGGGAGAGAGAGAGAGAGAGAGAGAGAGAGAGAGGTACCTTGTACAGGCTTGAGAGGGGGAGACAATACACTTATATGTGTGTATATATATGCTTAACATATTATATATTATATAAATATTATATATAAAAGTTATATATTATATGTATATACACATATTATATATACAATATCATATTATACACACTCCCAAAATTAAAACAAATGTAGCGCGTACGCGCTTTTTATAGTAAAAGTAGTGCATACGCGTTGTTTATAGTCAAGATAGAGC
Source organism: Cryptomeria japonica (assembly GCF_030272615.1). NCBI lineage: Eukaryota > Viridiplantae > Streptophyta > Pinopsida > Cupressales > Cupressaceae > Cryptomeria > Cryptomeria japonica. The sequence goes on along the minus strand of NC_081406.1, from coordinate 54,064,269 downwards.
GTATGCGCTTTTTTATGTTGGCATATGTGCAGAGTTTGATGACATGATGATAATGTATGTTGTCATTGATGTCAATATGATGAAGTGTGAACTGGTATGTTGAAGTAGGTAAACTAGCAAGTGAACCGGTATGATGAAGTGTGAACTGGTATATTGAAGTAAGTAAACTGGCAAGTGAACCGGTATATGCAAAGTTTGTATCGAGGTTTCACTTGATATGAATACTGGTTGGTAGTCTTAGCTTCAGGGTTTCCAGTTGATGCATTCCAAGTCTATGTGATTCAACCGATGACATCCTATGATGAGTTAGCATTGAAATGAAGATTAAATCATGCTGCCATGTCATCCTTGTCCGCGTGAAGGATTTCCTTGAGGATCTTGCATGAGAAGATTGAATCTATCTACCTCGGGAATGTAAAAAATCTTAGTAAACGGTGGAGAGCGTGTGATGGGTTATCAGCTTCCAGAAGTGGTGAAGAACGGATGATGCAGAACGTCTTGAGATTTGTTCAAGATTGTCTTACCCTATGTAATGTGATTAAACGGCTAGGATTAGACCGACTATATTGTTAATCTAGATGCTTACGGTTTTAGGTTTTGGCCACCGACCTAATTGTTGTCTATAAGGTCGATGATGATTTTCATTTCAAGTTGTTGGCAAATGAATGTATGTGAGGTGATTCTTGCCAGACCGAAGAAGTGAGTAGAGATTTGTTGAGTGTGATTGCAGATGTAAAGGAACTAAAGTGGATCTGCTTTGGCATTGAGTGTTGTTATCAGATCAATGTATTACCTGTTGACTTCTAACCACTTCAGCAGTTGGAAAATCCCTTTACCGAGTAGCTTTAACAGGATTTTTGTAAATCCTTTAACAGGGTGACTCAAAATCATTGAGTTCTTCAAATCCTCTTGCGAGGTAACCTTTAATAGGGTTTTAACCTCTAACCGAGTATTTAGCCATCCCTTAATCGGATGATCCCTAGCAGGATCGGTTGCTAACAGAACCTATTGTAAAGTCTTTAACCAGACTAGGCTCCTAATAGAGCAGACTTCAGAAGAGTTCAAGAACAACTTGTGGGTATTCATCCCCACCGTGGGTTTTCCCAGTTGGGTTTCCACGTGAAAAAATTCAGTTTGTTATGTGATGCTTTTTCATGTGATGATTTTGTGTTTTTTGTTAAGTGGTAATGCATGCTGATCTAATGGTCATTGTATTTTTGTTGTATTACTTGCTTAAGCATGTGGGGAAGTCGAGACGAGCTATTAGGTTTTGAGAAGTTCTAAGTGTTACTGGTTTAAGTCTTTTATAGTCTTACTATGTTTTACCGATAGTGGTTTAGGTTGATGATATTGTTTGCCAGTTAGTGCAGTCTTTGTAGTTTAAGTTGTCGGAGAAATTTTTTGTCTGTACTGATTCACCCCCCCTCTCAGTACCTATTGGGTATGTACTGTTCATCATTATTCATCATTTTACACCATAATTACCCCATACACGCTTTTTATACCATAGGTACCCCATACGCGCTTTTGACTGTTTAGGCTTGGGAATAGGCCTGGATGACAAAGCTACGGTTTGGAAGTTTGATTTCCGTCCATTTCCCTCCTTTTTGACATGTTTTATTTTATCAACTTGGTTTCTCGACTTTGTCATCATCAGGTTTACACTTCATCAAGTGGGTATTTCTAAAATTTCCACCATATTTTCTCCCATCTTTTGAGCTTTCTAACCATATAATTTTTTTAAAATTTGAACAACAATAACATATTATTATTGAATTTCTTTTACCAGTGTCTCCATAGTTCTCACAAACATAGGTGCACCATTTTTTTAATAACTTTTGATATACTTATCCAAATTTTAAAAACTTTATATATTATTGTAGTGCACTTTATTCTTTATAATTTAAAAAAAAATTATATTTTTTGATTTGTTTAGTGCAACTTATGCTTCGCGCATGAACAAGTACCTAATTTTTAGAATGTGTCGATTGGAAAAATCATAAAAAAAAAATACTTAATAAAAAATTATAAAAAAATACACATCTTCTAGTGCTCACTCTTAACTATCTTTCTGCCAAAGGATTTGTCAAAATACTAAATCTAACTATGAATTTTTTATGCGTACATCAAACACTATGTTATGTTTTTCAGAAAAAAATGAGGGTTTTTTTTTGTGGGCGAAGGATTTGACCCACTTAATCTTATCCAATTTTGAAAAAGTTTAGTAGTTTTGAAACTAGATTCAGAGTACTACAATATTTGTTCTTTGATTATCTTCATATCTTGAGTGGATGACATTCAAATGTTGCCTCCAAGTTCAGGTTCACCTGATTTCAGAAAAAAAGTGTCCACTTATACCCCCTTTTTGACCACCATCTTTGTGCAATTACCCTGAGTCTCCATGAATTCAACTACTAACTGGATATAGATCTTCTCACAATCATACAATTATTCTCATAGTCTTATAATTCTTCTCCCCCTTTGACAACAATGCCAAAGTGAAATTAAAACATGCAATGCCAAACTTCACTGTTCAACATCATCAACCTACAACTTGATGCTCCCCCTATGGAATAACTTCCACTCTACACCAATCCTGCAATAAGATTCTACAATTATCTCCAGGACTGATGTATTCTACATCATGCTCAATTGACCTCATGTAGGGGCACAACCCCTAGCTGACCTCTAAGATACTCAAAAGTAGTCTAAGGCAGAGGTTTAGTAAAGATATATGCAAGCTGCTCCTTGGTAGAAACATGCTCCAATAACACATCTTTACTCTACACTTTTTCTCTCAAGAAATGATATATTTCAGTTCAATATGCTTGGTTCTAGCATGCAACACCAGGTTCTTTGAAATATTTATGGCACTGGTGTTGTCGCATAAAATCTTTATCGATTCTATAAACTTCAGCTTGAATCCTTCCAGAATGTGTTTCATCCAGATAGCCTGGGTATAGTTCATATATGCTACAACATACTCATCTTCAGCAGTAGACTAAGATATACAACTCTGCTTCTTGCTACTCCAAGATACAAGTCTTCCTCCAAGAAGGAATGCACCACCAGTTGTGCTCTTTCTATCATCAACATTACCTGCCTAGTCTGCATCTGTATAAACCTTTAAATCAAAGTTACCTACATATGGATACCATAAACCATAATCAATAGTACATTTCAAATATCTGAATATTCTTTTGGTTGCTATCAAGCATGTCTCCTTTAGATTCTTCTGAAATCTGGCAACTAGACCAACTGCATGAGCTATATTTGGTTTGTTGTGAACAACATAATGCAATTTCCCTATCATTGACCTATACTCCTTTTCATCAATAGATGTGGCTTCATCCTCAGACAGTTTACAACCTGTAACCATGGGTGTCCCAATTGGTTTACAGTCACTCATTCCAAATGTCTTTAATACCTCTTTCACATATTTAGATTGTGTGATAAAAATACCACTCTTCATCTACTGAATTTGCAAACCAATGAAATTTTTTTATCTCTCCCACTAGAGACATTTCAAACTCACTTTTCATCTCTTTTGCAAAGTCATCACTCATGTCATCATTGCCTCCAAATATGATATCATCTACAAACACTTCACTAACCAGTATCTTATCTCCTTCAGATTTGAGATATATGTTGTTGTCTTCACTAGTTCTTTGAAAAACTATCTTCATCAGGTGTGAATGTAGCCTTTCATACCATGCTCTCAGTGCTTGCTTCAAACCATATAGTGCCTTGTGCAATTTATACACCATATCTTTTGCATCAGTCAAAGTATAACCATCTGGATGCTCAAAGTATACTTGTTCTTCCAGTATTCCATTTAGAAATGCTAACTTTACATCCATCTGATATATTTTTAATCCCTTATGTGCTGCAAAAGAAAGTAGAGTCCTGACACCTTCCAGTCTAGCAACTGGTGCAAATGTCTCACCACAGTCTTCTCCTTCTTCCTGTGCATAACCTTTGCATACCAATCTGGATTTGTTTTAGACTACTACTCCATCTTAATTCAGTTTATTCCTGAATACCCATTTAGTACCTATCACATTTTTATTCACCGGTCTAGGTACTAGGGTCCATGTGTTGTTCTTCTCAATTTGATCAAGATCCTCCTCCATAGCTTTGATCCAATGATCATCTCCAAATGCTTCCTTGGCAGTTCTAGGCTCAATAATGGAGATCATCTAAGAATTCTCTCTGATTCTTCTTCTGGTTAACACTCCAACATCTCTATCTCTAATAATTTGATCAAGATTATGATTGAGTTTAACATACCTTAGAATGACATGATCATTATCTTTAGGTTCTTCTTCTTCATTATCATCATCTTCTTCTGAATGTACATGTTCTGGTTGAATTGGTACAACAACATTCTCTTCACCAACTTCTGGTTTCACCGGTTCTGGTTCCAAAATCAGAATGCAAGGATCTTCTTCCTTTTTCTTCTCACTGGTTTCTCCTGAGAGTTCAGGATAGTCATCCACTCGAACATTGACACTTTCAATAATTCTATGTGTCTGGTTGTTATAACATTTATAGGCCTTAATCACTTTTAGCCTCAAACTTGCTAACATAATCACCTCTCTTAATAAAACATTTATTGCCAAATATCTTAAAGTAACTGACATTAGGTGATCTACCATACCAGTATTCAGAAGGATTTTTATCCTTACCTCTTTTTACCAATATCTTGTTCATAGTGTAGACAGTTGTGCTCATAGCTTCCCTCTAGAAAGTTTTTGCTACACCTCCTTGTATCAGCATCGTCCTAGCAGCTTCAACAACTGACCGATTGTTCCTCTATGCAATTCCATTTTGTTTTAGTATCCTTGGTGTAGATAGATGCCTTTTGATTCCATTTTCTTCACAATATCTAGTGAATTCCTCAAAAGTAAATTCACCACCTTGATCAGTCCTCAGACACTCTATCTTCTTACCACTTCCCTTTTCAGCTAAGGCCCTAAATGCCTTGAACTTACTAAAGGCTTCTGACTTATCCTTTAAGAATGTGACCCACATCATTCTTGAGCAATCATCAATGAAGATCATAAAATATTTGTCACCTTGAATACTTTTAGTCCTTATGGGTCCATAGAGATCTGTATGAACTAGATCTAATAAATGTTATGTTGAAAAATATTTGCTCTTAAAAGTTGATGATGTCGTCTTTGCCAACTGACATTCCTTACACAAAGAATTAACTAGTTTGTCCAACTGAGGAAAACCTCTCACTAACTTGGACTTACTAACTTTGACAATGTTATCAAAATTTATATGACAAGATCTCTGATGCCAAAGCCAACTATCATCTATTAAACAATTGTTGACTTTAGGATTTAGGTGAAACGGGTTACCTTTTGTCTTCTTATTGGTTGCAATTAGTTCACCTTTACTCCCATAGATTTTGCACATTCCATTCTTAAATTCCAATAGATAACCTCTATCATTGAGTTGTGCAACACTCAAAAGATTGTTCTTTAATCCTTCAACCCAATAGACATCATTTGCATTGCTCTTTCCATTAAGAGAAATAGTTCCCTTTCCTTTTACCATGCAGGGTGAGTCATTACCAAATCTTACAACTCCTCCATCAAATTCCTTCAAAGTAAGAAATTTGCTCCGGTCACCAGTCATGTGGTGTGAACAACCACTATCTATGATCCAATCATTAGAACTATCCATGTGAGAAACTAATGCCTTCTGATTAAATGTCTCCTCTTTAATGGTAACAAAGACATTTTCATTAGCATCTCCCTCAAATTCCTCATCAGTGATACCACCATCAACTGCAATGAGACAATCTCTTTTGCCTTTTCCTTTGTACTTATTAAACTTCTCATGCTTGTGCTCATTGTCACCATTAGGATAGTTAGCTGTAATGTATCCAATCTTGTTACATGCAAAGCATTTCAAAGTTAATTTACCTCTGTACTTACCCATACCTTTGGGCAACCGCTTGACCAACAATGCTTCAAGCTCAACCAGACTGTCTTCATCATCAATTTCTCTACTGGATCTAAATTCATAACTGTGACTTACATCTCTACTTTTCCTCATAGATGGATTAGAAACTAAAGCTCTAAATGCAGATTCAGATTTCTGAGCACTACCATCATAACCATTTAATTAAAATGTAGTAATCTTACCAATGATGGAGTCAAGAATTACCTTAGTTTTATGAATAGACTTTAGCACCTGAATGGCTGCAACTTAGATAACGTAGACCAGTAGAAGGTTTCTCAACACCTTACTAATTACTATGGCATCCTCCACTTTACCACCGGCACTCGTGATCTCACCGACTATCTCCTTGATCCTCTGACCATACTGCTGAATATTTTCACCTTCAGCCATCTGCATGTCATCAAATTTTCCTCTTAGACTCTCTTCTTTGGAAATATTCACATGCTCATCATCGCTATAGATTTCCTCAAGTTTCTTCCATATCTCATAAGCAGTCTCTAGACCATGGACATCAACATAATCTGAATTAGACAAAGAACTGATAATGGCCTCCAGTGCTCGATTGTTTTCTTGTTGCTCTTTCTTTTTATCATCAGACATAGTTCCACTAGGTGCAACATATTGAGTAACAACATGTTCCCAGTATTGAATTCGTAGACTCTTGATATAAATTTTAATTCTATCACTCCATATTCTATAGTTTTCTTTATTAAACTTTGAACCTTCTTTCTTCATCATGTTCTTCAAGATCTTTACCTCAATTTGTCAGGATTAGACCTTAGAGGACCTTAATAGCTCTGATACCAATTGATGGTATGATGAATCAATAAGGATCCGGTCAACTACTAAGAGAAGGGGGGGTTAATCAATAGATAGAAAATTGATTAGACTTTCACCAAACTTAAAAACAACCTCTCAAGTCAAACTCAAAACTGACTGGTTTAAATGTTGAACTGTCAAATGCAATATTACTGACAAGTAAACCGATTGACTGTTATAATAGATTAACAGTAAAACAACTTTGAAACTCTCAAAACATTTTAACCAAATCATTCAAATAGTTTATTGCCAATAGTAAAAACATATTTCAGATTGTTGTCGGTCATCATATCATATCTAAGTGGATTTAGTAGTTAATCAATTTAATCAAAGTAAAACATAACCACAAAATAATTCACCACTTGACACAATACTTTTTACGTGGAAACCCAAATGGGAAAAACCACAGTGGGGATGAATACCCACAAGTATTCTGAACTCTTCTGAAGTTCGCCCTGTTAGGAGCCAAGCCTATTAAAGCTTTTACAAAATTCCTGTTAAGAATAGATCTTATTAGGGACCACCCAATTAAGGGATTGACTATAATGACCTATTAGAAGCAATACCCTATTAGGAGTAACCTCGGTAGAGGATTTAAAATCCAAGCTAATGGATCACCTGGTTAGAGGATTTTAATAACACTAAGCTTGTTAGAGCTTACCTGGTTAGGGGATTTGACTATTGTAATTGTTAGAGAACAACAGGGGTTTGCTGATCTGTTTGAATAACACTACACTTGCTTGTTCAGATCCTTTTCATGCTCTTATTTGCCTTTACACATATTGCAGATACATTATCGAGTTTGGAAACCACTCTCTCTTACTCTCAACAACAAATTGCCAACACAACAACAAAACAACTCATCGACCTTATAAACAAAATCAACAGGTCGGTAACACATCACAAACCTAATATCTCATAGAGATTACAAACAAATCAGTTCAAGTATGACCATTGGATTACATAGCAATCACTGCACATCATTCAAGACAACCTCGACTGCTCCTTGATCATTGCTTCATCGAACTCTATAACTCATCACGCGGTTTCCATTACATGCAATAAACTTGCTCATTCCCAAGATAAAAAACCGTTATCTCTACGCGCCAAAAACTCATTTGAAACCCTTCGCATACAACATGCATATGTGTCATAATCTTTACTGTTCATCATTTGACCATAAACTACTACAACCAATTCACCAAGCTCCATCGACTAGGGTTTGGTCTCATCTACATGTAGGTTACTAGTTGATCTCTCCATTTCATAAGTAATATCGGTTTCCTCCTCAAACTCACCTACCAATTGTAGTTCCCTTTACTAGCTCTACCTATCGGTTACAAACCAACATTATAACAACATCATTACCGGTTAATTGACATCAATGACAACATAACATTTCATTAATGCAATCTTCATGCAAATGCCAACAAGCTCAACAATATTGTGAAATATGGGAAGACTTCTAGGCAAATGATAGTGACAAGGTGTTGATTCATAAGAAAGAAATTAAGGATAGTGTTGCAGCGAAAATTCAAGAATTTGATGTTGATTCAAACATGATTCAAATGGAACAAGAAAATAAGGAAAAAATAGTGGTGGTTGAGGAGACAATTGACAAAAAAGAAACCAATAGTAAGATTCCAAAGTTGAGCATCTCAAGAGGATGCCCAATCAAGCATCTATCCAGAATAGAAGCCAAGCATGAAGAAGTTGCTCAAGAAGAGCAAGTTGCAGCCCAAGTGAAACAAGCTCCACTCACCTACTCATTCTAAGAGATTTGCACACACAATAAACTCAATAAGGTTGGAGGCTTTGTTTTCATCCTTGAATATGTATTATAGCATTTGATAGATTATCTTCATTCTTCATCTTTTCTTAGTTGTTCATCAGCATGTAACTCATCCCAAATTGGGAAGAAAAGGGTGTTATTTCCAAAAACCATTGAATGGTTTTGTGTGACCAAGTCTTCATGTTTCAATTTTGGTTTCCAGATTTGTAGTTAGTTTGGCTGTTGTTCAATGCTATCGACAACTGAGTCAAGGTTTATTCTGAATTTTTCCAAGCCCAAATTGACTCCTGCGCCCAATTGATGCAAAAGCCAACTTTTCTTTCATGTTTAGCAGGCAAACACCCCTTAGAAGTCACCAAAATGTTGCCTATTTTCTACCACAGGCTTAAAATAGCCTCACACAATGTTCTAGATCTTTGCGGGTAATATTTGAAGAGTTTCAACTATCGAATTAGGTGAGAAATTAATCAATTATTTTTATTTAATAAAAATAAGTTGTAAATATTTGAACTCCTCCTTTGATGGTAAAGACTTCTCCATTGAAGCAAAAGAAGATCATATCTTCCCCACGCTAAAAGAGCCAAAAATTAAAAGACTCACTTGATCTAGGGTTTCTCATAGTTTCATGTTGAGTTTACTGGGAACAAGGTATTCATACCTCCATTTCATTGCTTCAGATTCACACAAGAAGCACCGATCTACACCATATAAGGATTCATGTATAAAAATAACTCTCTAAAGGTTTAATACAATATTTTTAAATCAATGAAGAGTTTGTGTGAGAGTTTGTTTCTAGAATTCAAAGAGGGAAAAACATGCATTGAATGACTTCAACAAATGGTGATGATCAAAGAGACTCAATCATGCAAAGAGAATGTGTTGATCATGCATACCCTTACTTACTGCAAAAAAGAGTAGAGTACATTGGAAGAAAGATCAAGTAGATCTCTTCACTCTATCTTTAGTTCCTTTAGTAGAAGAGGTAAATCTTTATTATGTTCTTCAGTTTTCAAGAGTGTGGGTCTTATTTACGAGGTTTTGACAAATGCATTCAATAACAATCAAGGAGAAAGCACAAATCATAAAAATAATAGCTCATGCCAAAGACATGTATGGATATTATATCTTTTTTAGGTTTGCCTTCGTGATTTGTCATTGTTTTCATAAGAGATAAAGGTATCCTTGCATTTCACATATGCTTTGAGCTAAAGTAGTGAATGCATTGTTTGCTTTATATTTCAAGAGAAAAATATATCACAAGATAAAATAAAATAATCAAAGTCAAAAGTCTGAAATAGTGGTGTGAATGTTGATCTGTGGTCATTTTTCTATCATAGAAGGTCAATATCAGAGCACAAGATAGCCAAAACAGTGAAGGTTATTGCATTAATTCTTGTTTTTAGAGTTCACTGTACCATTAAAGAGTATTCTTAGAATAAAATAATAGAAAGAATGTTATTCTGGAAAGGGACACACAATCCAACACTCAAAGACAACAAAGAGAGAAGACTTTGATGAGGAGAATGAAGAAATAATGAATTCATGATTGTAGTATTAAAGTTAAAACACAGAGAAGTAGCAGACCAAGACAAATCAAAGACAATCAACAAGGAAAGAACAATGTTTAACAAAGATTTCTCAGTCATAGTGACCATAGGAAAGGCAGGAGAAATCTTGTCTCAATGTGATTACTAATTACCAAGAACAATGACTATTCTATTTTGGCATGTACATGATGCATCATACTATTAAAGGGACATGACATGACACGAGCTAGTTACAATAAAAAGTGACATTTCTTGTCAATGGGTATATAGATGCAACTCTTGAAATCACCAAAAGATACCATATATCAGTAAAAGAGGAGACTACACCTTAGCAAAGGACATGACATCAAAGGGACAATGAATCATTTGTAATAGGAAAGCATTGTCTAGAGTAGTCATAGTCCAAAAGTCACAACACATAGCAATAAGCTTGTCAGAGAGGCATATAACAATCAAATCTCATTCAAGACAAATTAGAAGACATGCCTAGACCTCCATTACAATGATGTTCCAGTCAAAAGCCAATAACATAGCTATTTCAAGTCCTCAAAGATATTTTCAACCTTAGAGTATTACATATGTAATTGGTAAAATTAGACAAAATAGAAACAAATAAGACAAAGATATTATTCTAATACCCTCCCTTAATGGTCAATCTATCTATTACACCAAGCAGCCCCTTGAACTTAGAAAAATTATCTAGAAGTAGGGACTTGGTGAGGATATCTGCAGTTTGATCCTTTGTATGAATATACTGAAAATCCACGGATCCATCTTCAACCAGCTTGCGGATAAAGTGACAGTGAATCTCAACATTATTGGTTCTCTCATGGAAGACCAGATTCTTTGTGAGTTCCAACACCCCTTGTGGTGCAGAGCACCTAGCTCAAAGTTATATTTTCTTGCATTTTAGAGTTTTTGTGTGATTTCAAGTTATTTTATATTGTAATAAGGTGGAAGAAATCCTATTATGCTTTTTGAAGCCATAGTTTGGTTGTCCACACTTTTGTTGTGCTCAGGATCCAAAATTGTCATTATCCTGAAAAGTTGTCAAAATGTCATTTTTTGGTTTGTACCAGGTGGATGCTTGGAATTTTTTAAAATCCATTGTGGGATTCCATTTTAGGGATGTTTCAGGCTTTGAGAGCCTTGGAGTGTGTTTTTGCACTCATAGGTAAAAGTTGTCAAAAATTGGTCATGACAACTTTTGCATTTTTAGGCAAAAGTTGTCCATGAAGGAAATGGCGTTGGAAGTTGGTTGGAACCAAACTAAAATTGTGTATAAAACCTTCTAATAATCTCCAATAATAGGCTAATCAACTTTTGGTTTGCATTCAATTCATTTGCCAAGGGTTTCCTATGCTTTTCCTCACGTTTGGACTGTTTTTGCTTTGAATTTATGCTTTTGTATGACCTGTACGGTCTAGTACGGTGCTCATGATATCAGAGGAAGTTAGGAATTTTTTATATATTTCCAAAAAGTATAATATGAAGGTCTAAAGTGCTTTGGATCAAATTTTATCACTGTTTTTGTAAAAGTTGCTCACAAACCCTTGAAACTTGGGGTTTTGGTTGTAAAAATGCATTTTACATGAGCATCCACGAATGGCACAAGTTCCAATATAGTTGATGGCTTGGGTAGGATTTGTAAATAGTTTTAGACTAGGCATTTTTTGTTTTTGTAGGACAAAAGGAGGAGAATGGGTGAGATGAATAACACACAAGCTTGTAGCTAGTGTGTGAGGGCAGCAGAGATTGCTCATTTTCAGAGCCATGGAGAAGTGATACCCCAGAAACCCATAGTGTTTTGGAAAATTATATGGGTGTAATAAAATAATCTAAGATTTTCTGGGTTGGTAATTGTAAAGCGGAAAAATCGAACCCTAGTCGTTCTCCCCTCCGCCAACTCTGAGGAGAGAGAAGGGAGGTCACTAGGGTTGATGGTTTTCACTTAGGAGAGACTTTACATTCAAAAGAGGGGTTGAAACCCACAAGATCCAATCCCACACAATGCAGGATTGGATTCTAAATGAGTTTCAAGGGTTAAGACATCAAGGATACCCTCTTTTGTACAGAAATGTAGATAGGATGATTGAACTAAGAATGCATGTAAAGTAGGAAAGATTCACTTATAAATAGAGATAGGGATACGGGATGAAGCTGCGGACCTGGAATTAGTAGTAAAATGTTGAGACGGTGCTATTCTGCAAATTTGAGTGAAAGTTGACGGGATGATGGCGCCCGGCGTGCACACGGTCCTCTGAAAAATCCGCGAAACGAAGGGGGATCTATTCGTCTCTGCACAAGGATTCTAGATCTTCAATTACAGCCGCGTACCTGCAACCTACACACAGAAAAGAGAGGACGATTGGGGGGTTAGGGATGAGGGGTTTGCCTTTAGGTCAAATCCCGGTTTTGGAATTAACCAAGAAATGAGAATGCTATAAATGTAAATGTTTGTAATGTAAACAAGTACTGATACCTTGTTGTAAGAATGTTTGTATTCTTACATGCGAAGGTGTAATGTATGTAGTATGTTGTATGTTGTATGTGATCTCCTCTTCAATGGTTGAATCCTTGTCTTGAATGCAACACCTAGCCTTGAATGGAGACTTAGAATGCTCAATTGCTTGAAGGAATGCTTGAATGCTTGAATGTTTGAATGTTTGAATATCGCTTCCGCGTCTTGCTCACATATGTCCTCCTCCCATTTTGAGAGAGGAAATGTAGTTTATATACTTGTCAATTAGGGTTGATAGACTGATTTTCTCGACCTTAGGCCGACCAGGAAATAATATTTCCCGAATTGCAAACTTAGAGACCCGATGCCCAAAAGAGACCGGGCCCAAAATAGGGCCAGGGACCAAGGCGCTTGGCGCCATGGTCCTGGGGGACCAGGGCGCTGGGCGCCATGGTCCCACCTCCTAGGACAGCAGGGTGCAAGGAGGGATCATACCAAGATGCAGAAAAATGCAGTTTTTGATGTCACAAGCAGGTTTCGGGGTCTCCATTCAGGTTTAACGTTGCGCCGCCATCGTGAAGACCCAAATGCAGTCGAAATTGCAAGTGTCGCAATTTTAGGACGCTACATTTAGCCCCCACTTTAGCGGGAGTATAAGCGTACGCTCATACTTCTGGTAAAGTACAAGGAAACAAAATTGAAAGACTTTCACCATGTCAAGGAGGCAAGATACACCAAGCCCCCAGTGGACTAAAGATCTTATGACTTCTATTGACAAAGTAAAAGGGAAGATCACAAGGGAGAACCATGACTGTCAGTAGTAGGGTTCCCTCACTATGAGTCATGCAAGAAAGATATCAAAAATTTTCAAGGCAAAGCTAAATTTGTCAAGAAATTTTCAAGTATCTTGAAGAGATATAGACGAGGTGTATGCCCCCCTACATTAAAGTGATCACACATGTCTCATCGGGGGTGATTGCTTTAAGGTAGTGATACATATAAGAAATGAGAAGGGAAAGGAGCATGTTATCACAAGGATTTAGCCCCCAAGTGTGAGATAAGCCCAAGGATAATAGACACAAAACACAAAGCACAAGGTGACTTCGCTTTCCTCGGGGTCAGTATGCTGTATGATAATTCATGTATATCATATGTATGTATGCATAATTGTTCTTCATTCCCCAATCAAGGAAGGTCACCTAGAAGAAGGGAACACATGTGTCTTTTGAGTCAACATGAGAGAGACCAAAAGAGATCTCAATGTTTTGCATCGTCCTCAAGTAGACAACACTAAGGACAACAAATAGAAGAATAAGAATAACACATAGAAGAAGTAACAAAAGAGATCAAGAGAGGAGGAGAGAGTTTGCTATGCTAATGAAACTAGTCTAGCACGTCATCTACCCCCCGATCTTGCTGATCAATATTTCGGGAAGGCAGGAAACACACTAGAGGAGGAACATCCAACACAGCAGATGGGGCTATCACAAGATCCAAACAAGGGCTATGTTCATGTTCCGAGCCACGTTGTTCTTGTCTAGGAGCTAGGATAAGTGCTTTAGAAAATTCGTTAGATAAATTGTTATCAACATCAACATATTCATATTCACTATCAGAATGACGAGGAGTAACATTTTCATCATGAATAACATTTTCATCTATATCATCATCAAGATTTATAAAAATAGGATATTTAACTCGCACAGGATCAAGACCATCATGCATCTTATGTTTAGGAGATTTTGGCTCAATTTTCGGCTGAGGAGAAAATGGAATAATACTGGCTGAAGGTGTTTTTGGGGATTGCAAAGTTTGAGAAGTAGCTGCCTGAGCTCTAAGACGACGCTTTCGTTGGTGTTCACGTCTAGAACGATTTCGTCTAGTCTTAGTAGGGAGCTGAGGAGATTGAGGAGGAGGAATGTTCTCATCCTTATCACTTGGGTGTTTAGGTTGTGGTCTCTTAGGTAGAATAATAGGAGATGAGGAAGGTCTCTTCTCTCTATAAGAGGAAGGAGGAGGAACTGCTCCATATAAGGGAGGAATATTTGGTTTAGGAAGGAGACCAAGCCCATCATGACGAGGAGGTATAGGTCTAATTTTGGGAAGTTTATTAGATATAGGCATAGTCACATCCATAGGGATGGGTTGGGAATCTTCTTGAGGAAAGACATTAGTTTTATCTTTCAAAGGAAGAACTTCCTTCTCAAGAACGATAGGAATGTCAAGTTTGGGTGTTCTAGGTTCACTTAGAGATAGGATCATATCTTTTTTCCACTTTTGATAAAATTTGAAAAGATGATCACTTCGCGGTGGAAGAGATTGGAATTGTTTAGGCCAAAAGTAATCAATAGGAACGCTAGAAGTTCTCTCAGCTGGTTTAAAGAGGCTATGATTGATAGTAACAACTTCACCATTATGGGGAAATTTCAAGCACTTGTGAATAAGAGAAGAAATAGCTTTCATGGAAGATAGCCAAGGATAGCTTAGCTTCACACGAAATTGTTCAGATGATGGAATAATATCAAAGTCCACATCAAGGGATTTGTTATGGACCTCAATAGGTAATGTAATAGAACCAATTGCAGGAGAAGAAAATGCATCAAATAATTTCACAACCACATTTGTTTTGTCATACATCACTTGATTCAATTGCAAAGTAAAAAGAAATTCTTCAGTAATGACATTAACCATACAAGAAGGATCAATAAGCACTCCACGGCAAGGTGTATTTTTTACTTTTGCAACTATATATAAAGGACCATCAGGTGCCCTGATAGTTTCACTGGAATCAAATGTGATGGAAGGTTCTTTAGGGATTTTCTGCTGCTCTACAAAGTTAATCACATTCGGAGTCATAGACACAAGATCATCAGGTGAGACAGAGGAATCATTAGTATCAATCACATTAGAGGTATGAGAAGGAAATGGATCAGTAAAAATCTGAAGATTTTGGTTAGGAGGAGCTACAGATGTGTTGCCTCTATCATTCACACCAGAAACAGAGATAGTATTATTATCAATCAAATCTTGAATTTTACCCTTTAAAGCAAAACATTTTTCAGTATCATGCTCAGGATGACGGTGAAATTGACAAAAAGATTTGTTATCAAAATAGGGTGAATTAATCTTTGCAGGATCTATTTGCCTTATAGGAGGAAGAGTAAGCACATTTTGTTCCAATAACTTATTCATAATACTATGCAATGATTCATTCAAAGGAGTAAACTTTCTTTCTTTCTTGAAAAACTTAGAAATAGGAGGCACACCTGATGCTGCATTCACATTGTTGTTGATGATGTTTTCATTGAATTTAATGACCTCTCTATTCGGTTTAAACTTCCCAAATGGTTGTTGACTACTATCACCCTTATCACTCGGAGCCATAGGATTTGCTTGTTCCATTTGACTCACAGTTAGTTGATAATTGTGAAGAGTTGCGCACAACTGTTGGAAAGAAGTAAACTCAGAAAACAGAAGTTTTTCTCTAATGTCTTTTTGTAGATTAGAAATAAAGATTCTTTGAATATCATTGTCAGGCACTGGAAAAGAAATTTGAGCATACAAATGCTTATATCTACCAATGAAATCAGTCACTCTTTCTTTAACACCTTGTTTACAATGCATTAAATCAATCAAAGTAACTTTAGGGCTTATATTGTTTTGAAATTGTTGAATAAAAGCATTTGCAAGTTGTTCGAAAGAAGTAAATAGAATAAGAAGGCAACGAGCAATACCATTGTAGGGCTTTATCTCTTAATGTTCTAGTAAACAGTTTTGCAAGCAACCTTTGGTCATAAGCAAAATCAGTACATATTGTTTGAAAGGTCTTAACATGTGTTAGAGGATCACCCTTACCATTATAAAGCTCCAAATGCGGAATTTCAACATGCTTAGGGGGGATAGCTCGAACAATGTCAAGAGAAAGTGGGCTCGCAACATCAAATGTGGGCACACTAAAATTAGATTGATTCATAGAGGCAATTTGTTGCTGTAAAGAAGAGACAGTTTGTGCAAGATTGTTAATGGTCACTTCAGTCGAAGAGTTCATATTAGATTGCGATGGAGGTGTTATGTTATTGAAAGAAGGTAGAGAGTAAGGTGGTGGGACACTATGATAGTTAGTCATAGGAGATGATTGGAAAGGAGGAACAATACAAGGAGGAATGGAATGGTTAAATGAATTGCCCCCTTGCGTCATGTTCATTTGTGGAGATATAATAGGAACACTCATTGAAGGAATGAATGAAGAAGTTGGATTGATTGAAGAGGAAGGATTGCCCCCATGATTGGTGATCATAGGGGAATGTCTTGTGTTGAAGTAGTCATTATGTTTGATGTAAAAGTAGGTATACTAGCAATAGGAGTCATCAAAGGAATAGAATGATTGACTTGAGTAGGAGGTTGTGTATAACCTAAGGTTTCGGCACAACTTTTCATCGGCATCACATTCAAATCCACAATGTGTGCAATACCATGCAAAATATCAATTCCATTCTTATCACTTTGAACCATACGTTTTAGACCCTCAATTAATGAAAGAGCTTCACTATCAGGGTATTCTTGAGACATCCATTGTCGAAAATCATCAAATTGGTTATCCAATTTTGAAAGTTGTTCTACAGAAACCTCGTGGAGAGCTTCTTCATCATTAAGAGGATTAGAGGAATTACCCATGTCCTTGTTAAAGAGGCCATTCAAATTAGGTTCCATCTCCTCAGTAATTAAACCTTGGAAAGACTCAATTCTAAGGCTTCGTCTAACGGGAATAGTGTAAGTAGGACTTATTGTTGTAAAACTCATGCACTAAAGAGAGAGAGAAGATTTTGAATTTTAGAGGTAGCAAATTTTAATAAAATCAGCCAATCTCCTAGATTTAAGCTATTAAATGCAATCAGGACAATCTTCCAAAATTTCGGAAAAAATGTCCGGGACCGTAGCGAATGGAGTGCACACGGTCCTCGCAACTTTTTTCGAAATTTTCAGGGATGAAAGTTATGATGATTTTAAAGCTAATCTCAAAAAATTGAGTGATTTTACGATCTGTAGATAGGCCAAATTAAAGTTGCAATCTCAAAATTGAACCCTACCAAGATTGTTGAAAAATGTAAAATTTGAATTTTGAAAAAGAGGGGGAAACTGAAATTTTGAATTTTATGATTTTAGAGGGAATACTGAAAGCAATGCAGGCTTTGAAATTTAAAAGTTGACTCGATTTCATGCAAAATTCAAATTTGAAAGTGGAAATCAAAGTTGTTGTAATTAAACACTTAATTTCAAAAGTCACAAACTGTAAAGATTTGAATAAAGCACTGAAATTTCGAATGAATTCCAACACACTTTTCAGATTTAGGATAGTAAGGAACACAATTTTGATACAAATTTAAATTTCAACAATTTTTGAATGATTAGAAGCCTTAATCCAAGCAATCACTAGACCAACTTTGACTTTAATTTTGAAAGTGTTAGAATTGATAAAATCAGCCAAAATTCTGGATTTTAGCAGAAAAATACAGTAAGATCTAGCTCCTGAAATTTTAGAAAAAATGTCGGGGACGATGGCGCTCGGGGTGCACACGGTCATCGCAACTTTTTTCCAAATTTTCAGGGATGAAAGATATTGTGATTTTATTGCGGAATCCAAAGTTACAGCCGATTTGGAAGTGTTTTGATCAGTGAAATTATCAGTCAAAGGTTGAACCAAGAAGGTTTTAAAAATTAGGGTTTTGACATTTAACCACTTAATTTTCAGAATTAAAGCACAAATATGAATTGATAATTTGCAATAGAAGGGTAGATCTGAAACAAGCATTAACAATTAAACATTTCACAAGTTTAATTACTAAAAAGAAAATTTTAGGGTTTTTATGCAATTAGCCTCTAAAATTTGCAAAAGATCAAACATGGAAATGTAATTAAGGAAGCAAATTTTTCAGATCTAACCATGAATAATCAGAATTAGGATGTTCACGTCAGGTTCACCAAAATGTAAAGCGAAAAAATCGAACCCTAGTCGTTCTCCCCTCCGCCAACTCTGAGGAGAGAGAAGGGAGGTCACTAGGGTTGATGGTTTTCACTTAGGAGAGACTTTACATTCAAAAGAGGGGTTGAAACCCACAAGATCCAATCCCACACAATGCAGGATTGGATTCTAAATGAGTTTCAAGGGTTAAGACATCAAGGATACCCTCTTTTGTAAAGAAATGTAGATAGGATGATTGAACTAAGAATGCATGTAAAGTAGGAAAGATTCACTTATAAACAGAGATAGGGATACGGGATGAAGCTGCGAACCTGGAATTAGCAGTAAAATGTTGAGACGATGTTGTTCTGCAAATTTGAGCGAAAGTTGACGGGACGATGGCGCCCGGCGTGCACACGGTCCTCCGAAAAATCTGCGAAATGAAGGTGGCTCTGTTCGTTTCTGCACAAGGATTCCAGATATTCAATTACAGCCGCGTACCTGCAACCTACACACAGAAAAGAGAGGACGATTGGGGGGTTAGGGATGAGGGGTTTGCCTTTAGGTCAAACCCCAGTTTTGGAATTAACCAAGAAATGAGCATGCTGTAAATGTAAATGTTTGTAATGTAAACAAGTACTGATACCTTGTTGTAAGAATGTTTGTATTCTTACATGCGAAGGTGTAATGTATGTAGTATGTTGTATGTTGTATGTGATCTCCTCTTCAATGGTTGAATCCTTGTCTTGAATGCAACACCTAGCCTTGAATGGAGACTTAGAATGCTCAATTGCTTGAAGGAATGCTTGAATGCTTGAATGTTTGAATGTTTGAATATCGCTTCCGTGTCTTGCTCACATATGTCCTCCTTCCTTTTTGAGAGAGGAAATGTAGTTTATATACTTGTCAATTAGGGTTGATAGACTGATTTTCCCGACCTTAGGCCGACCAGGAAACAATATTTCCCGAATTGCAAACTTAGAGACCTGATGCCCAAAAGAGACCGGGCCCAAAATAGGGCCAGGGACCAAGGCACTGGGCACCATGGTCCCACCTCCCGGGATAGTAGGGTGCAAGGAGGGATCATGCCAAGATGCAGAAAAATGCAGTTTTTGATGTCACAAGCAGGTTTCGGGGTCTCCATTCAGGTTTAACATTGCATCGCCATCGTGAAGACCCAAATGCAGTCGAAATTGCAAGTGTCACAATTTTAGGACGCTACAGTAATTTTGACTAGTGAAGAGTTTGGAGCACATCTTCCAAAACTGCCTAGAAGCCCTAAACCCCTTTAAAATAGCTCTTTTTCAGTTACCCTAGTTGTACGAAAAACCCAAATGGGAAACTATGTGATATTGTTTAACTTCCAAATGGGTATCTGAATATGTAAAATTATCTTAGGGTTGTTACAAAATTTTTTGGGAAAAGACCAAAAAATAGTCCAAGAAGGGCTAGTCAATTAGGCCTAATAGCAGCTGGTAGAAGCAAGTTGAAATCCTAGGGCTTGGGAGGAAGGTGCAGACCTTTTCAATTCATAAAATGACCTTGAAAATACCTGCACAACATAACCACAACCTTTAAACATGTTGTTAGAGTGAAGATCCTTGGTGGAGGTCTTCGGAGTCTAGTTGGAGCTTTGGGAACCTAGGAGGAGACCATCTCAAAATCAGAGATTTGGGTCAAAACCAATAAGAAACCTCAAGAGGATATATTTAGGAGGAAAGCTAGTAGATTTTAGGCCTTGGAGGTCTAAGGAGTGTACCCTAAAAAGTTACCTTGCAGGAGCTTGAGTAAAAGGGTGAGTAGAGGAATTGGGGTGAGTAAGGGTGAATAGGAGAGATAGGCACAAGACCTCTGCATCACCTTGATTGCCATAAAAGAGGGTTGCAGGACCTGCTTGAGACAGTTGGATTTTTGTAAGCATCCGACAAAGACAAACTGCCTCACAAGATGCTTTGATTGTTCCTCGATATTGAGCTTCAGTCAAGGAAAGAGATACAGTCTATTGCTTCTTATTGGTACAAGTGATAGCACATGTACCCAAATTGAAGGCATATCCAGACGTCAAATTTATTTCATCGACAAAGCTTGCCCAGTCCGAATCTGTGTAACCGATGAGTCTGAAATCTTTAGTTCGTCCATAAAGGATACAAAAGTCTGAAGTGCTCTTGACATAGCACAAGACCCGCCTCGCTGTAGCCTAATATTATGATGTAGGATTTGTCATGAAGTGGGATATGTAGCTGACTGCATAGCTCAGATCAGGTATAGTGGAGGTGAGATATATTAAACTGCCCACTAGTTTCCTGAAATTGGATTCATTCTCAATTGGAGAACCAGATTTGGCCGACAACTTTAGGGCTCTCTCCATAAGTGTAGATGCAGGTTTGCATTCTTGCATTCTGAACTTGTCTAGCAGATCCCTGACATATTTGGACTGAGAAATTAAGATGCCATGAGATTGCTGCCAAACCTCAACACCTAGGCTATAGTGCAAAAGCCCAAGGTCGATCATGTCAAAAGACTGGCATAAATTCTGTTTGATTCCATGAACCAAAGATGTTGAGCTGCCAATGATGATCAGATCATCAACATAAATAACCAGAATGATGATATCACTGCTAGTAGTCTTGAATACAAATTTGAGTCAGAAGGAATCCTCTAGAAACCATGATATGTGAGGTACCTATCAATTTTCATGTACCATGCTCGAGGAGCTTGTGTCAGACCATAGAGTTCTTTCACCACTTTGAGCACCTGGTGTTCTTTGTCAGCAACCTTGAATCCAAGAGGTTGTGTCATGTAGACCTCTTCCTATAACTTGTCATTCAGGAAAGCACTCTTGACGTCCATCTGATGGACCTTCCAGCCATACTGAGCTGCCATGGCTAGGAATAATCTGATGGTGCTCATCTTTGCAGTCATAGCAAAGGTTTCCTCATAATCAATGCCTTCACACTAAGAGAAGCCTTTGGCGACAAGATGAGCCTTGTACTTATCTAAAGTGCCATCAACCTTGAATTTTACCTTATAGACCCATTTTCACCCAATGGGTTTCTTCCCTGGAGGAACATTTGACACAACTTGAGTGTTATTTTTTAGCAAGCTCTGGTGCTCAGTCGTCATAGATTGCTCCCACTCAGGTATCCCTTTCACCTCGGTGTATGATTGAGGTTCATACTGAGTGGGAGAAAAAGTGACACTAAGCAAACATGCCCTAATCTCACTTTCAACCACACACTTGTGGAATACAAAAGAGCCTAGAGGTATCACACAATTGGCTACTTCTTCTTGTGGAAGAGAGAGCCACGGGCTACCTATTAGGATTTCTATTCCTTTGTTGCAATTTAAAGATGAAATGATGCAAGTTCAATCCCTAACCCCAAAGTGCAAGTATGAACTAATAACAAGATTGCAGAATTGAACTTAAACAATGGAAAGCTATAAACACAAGGACAAGACAAGAATGCAAATGCGTACCCGGAGTTAAAATCTGACTGAAAATGTTCGGGACGGGGGCGCGGGCGCCACTGTCCTGATTCTGCCCCTGAAACTGCTCCGAAAACTGCTGTTTTTGCACTCTGGAAAAGCTGTCAAAAATGCTGAAAATGCTGTCTGTCAGGAGGACCAGGGCGCCCAGCGCCCCTGTCCCACGGACCAGGGCGCCCCACGCCCCTGTCCTGGTCTTTTGCTCTGAAATTTGGTGTGTTGTTTAGTCTCCGTCTGCTTCTTCTGGATCTGTAACTTGCGGCGTCGTCCAAGTCCCGAAACCTGCACTTATATCTGAAAAGGTGTTTGGGCGGCTATATAGGGTTTTGCCTTAGTCAAACCCCCGCTTCGGTGATTTCCACCTCCATGAATAGCCAATTTGTATTGTAAAATGTATTGTGTGTGCAGACCTAGTGTGTGTGCAAGGTCCTTAAATGCAAGAAAGCAAACTAGAGCAACCTAGAAAGTAAACCCTAATTGCTTGTAAATGATAATGTAAATGCTCTAAATCAAGATGCAAAGTGATCTAAAGCATGAATAAAGGATATATTGAAGCTTATGCAAAGACATGAAAACAACATGAAATCATACCCAACCCTCAAGGGAGGAGTACAAGCCAATCTTCAGTCGGTAATCTCCTATTGTTCTTCAATGTCTTCCAAGCCCTAAATGGATGAATGAAATTGATAAATGCTTGATAGAAGGATGTTGAATGTTGTTGAAGTCTTCAAAGATCTGCTCTTTCGCTGCATATGAGGTTCCTCCCAAACAAAAATCGGATCCTTTCAAATGAAGAAAGAGAGCTCTTATATATGAAACCCTAGGTCGTAATTCCGTCTTTTGGCCGACCTAGAGATTGAATATCCCGCCAATTTCTTGGGGTTAAGCTTTATTTTATGATTGGATCATGCTCCCAAAATTTCGGGAAAAATGTCCGGGACCATGTGCACCGGGCGCCACGGTCCCGACAACTTTTCACCAAATTTTCAGGGCCGTTGGATATGATGATTTTAGAGAGAATCCCGAAGTTACAGGTGATTTTGAGATGTTTTGACCCCTGAAATCAAGCCCCCAAGTTCAAAATAGGACCTAATTAGGGTTTTTGATTAAATGATGTATAGGAGGAATAAAATGAAAAGGGCACACTTTAATGAAAGGGCCCAACTTTATGATGTAGGAAATGATAAAATAGGACCTTAGACCTAATTAATTTAATTAATTAAGTGCTAAAGGGGAAATGCAATGCAAAATGCAAAATGCAAAATGCGCCAAGGCGGGTGCTAAACTAGGTGTGAAATTGTACCACCCTAGCAAGTGCGTACAATTTACGATGCTACATTTAGCCCCCACTTTAGCGGTCATATGAACACTACGTGCATATGCAAGCTAAAGTACAGAAAAGTAAACATTATTTGAAAAAGGATATATCCATAAGTCTGTCGAACGAAGCCCCTAGCGGTATCTGCAGTACACAGTTAGGAACCACAACCTACAAAATCACATGTTAGATCACAAAATCACCTAATGCTTACTAAGGAAGGTGATGATAATTCGAGGGTAGCTATATGCCCCCCCCTGTTTCGGCTTGCTAATTTTAGTGAGTTGAAACAGGGTATCATGTTTACCACTTCGAATTGTTAAAGAATATTGATGACAAATGCTCACGAGAAGATTTGATATGAGATCAAAAACTAATTGAGAATCATTTGGTAAGAAAGAGGACTAAATCTCAATTCCAACACAACAAAGAGTGTGAGGATTTGAGAGTTCTCTAACACAAGATGAAGGATGTAAATGGAAACAAAATGCAAAGAGAAGAAAAGAAAAGAAAAAAGCATGAATACACACATTGGTGATCCATGAGAAGAATAGTGAAAGAGAAAACATGGACTTCTCGCCCCTAGATCTTGTCTAGGTGATCCATGGAAAAAGGACATGGAAAACTAGCCCCTAGAGTCTGTCTAGGTGATCCATGTAAGGGAGGAGAGTGAGAAAGTCTAGCCTTATGCTGCTAGTTCCACTCAACCTCGTGCATGTGTGTGTAAGGGAGGTTAGAAGCACCTCATAGGAGTCTATGCCCGAGTATGCTACAACCTGTATATGTATAGTAAAAAAAGTGTGACATCTCGCTCTAAGAATCTGTGCTCTGGTTCCGAGAATAATCACCTTGCATACAAGAAAAATGGAGACATCTCACTCTAAGAGTCTGTGCTCTGGTTCCGAGAATGACCCATTGCTCAAAAAGTGTAATGTTTATGTCATAAGCAAAGTAGAACAAGGATACCTACCTTCATCACAAAAGAAGATACCCCAAAAAATGCAACAATGTCATAGATCCAAGCAAGAGAGTTTTACACTCTTTAAGCAAGGATAAGATAGTTGAAAAGGGATATCTTGTAGTATGTGTAAAGGAGATCCTTAGAGGAGAAGAGATCTTTGTACAAAAGACACCTATTCCTGAGAGAAATTGTGTTAGACAAATATAACATCTTCTAGAATAAGACAAAGAAGAGAATAACAATGCAATACTTCCTTCTTTTGCGAGGTGAAAGTGATTCTTAATGAAGGATGACGCTCTTTTTAACCCAATTGGGAGAGTGAATTCATTATAGATGTATTTTACCAAGTGCAAAAGAGGTTGTAGTCAAGGACTTACACCTCTTGTAAGAGAGAATCCTTGAACAAACAACAACAAATGCATACAAGGAATAACATCAAGTAATAAAGTTCACACCATCCACAAAATAGGAAAAAGTGGATCCTTAGATAAAAATAAGGAAAGATCATTGCCTCAATGAGAAGGACTTACACAATCTTCCAGGGAGAGATTTGGACATAAGCAAAAGAAGAGATGTATGAAATCACTCTTGTCCCCATAGGAACAAGAGATAACATAGAGAATTAGGCTATTATGTTGCTTCAAAAATATGATTGCACTTGAAATTGTACTATCATGAATGACAATGAGCCCCTAGTAAATGAGCTACCAATGTCACATAATGATGAGCAACATAATAGCCATTAATGTTATTTAAAGACATGATAGATTGAATGAGGTATTTGACATGCTAAATGCTCAACTATAAGTGAGATAAAAAACATGTATAAAGTGATAGAAGTAGAAGATGATTTAGTTGAAGTGAGATCATCATCACTACTAAATATAGCATTCACATTAAGAGATGGTCTTTTAGATGCTTTAGTGTGTTCGCAGGGATTATAGCCAAGTCCACAGGCATAATTGTGAAAATTAGTCTCTAGAGGAACTTTTATCCCTTGTTCATGAGCACCACAACCATTTCCATGATACCCATGCTTAGCAAAAATGCGAAAACCACGACCATAACGATCAGCCATTTCAGGAAGAGAAGGTGGTTTTTCATAAGACAAAGAATCAAACTCTTCATAATTAGAGGTGTGAGGAGAAGAAGTTTGAGAAGCGGCCACAAAATTATTGCTCATAGGTTCAAGTAAGACTGATTGATCTCTAGTTTCTTCCTTCTTTTTACCTTTAAGATCTCTAGGAGGAACCCTATATTCACCTACAAAGGTAGGATTAAAGTCAAGGGACCCCCAATCGTCTTCTGCGAGAACCTTCTCAGGATCAAAAGCCTTTTCATGTGTAAACTCAAGTCGAGAAGGATCTTCTTCAGGAGCTTTAGACTCATCCAAAGAATTTTGATTATTAGAGGGTGATGATTCATCCATAGGTATCTTGTGTAACGAGTCATCACTAGAAGAGGAAGGCTTAGAAGAACTCCCTTTGGAAGTAGATGTTTGCAAACAAGCCTGAAGATTAGTATCACCTATCAAGGTATATGTCTTATTGTTATAAATAAATTTGACTTGTCTATGCAATGTAGAGGGGACAGCTTGCATACTGTGAATCCAAGGTCTCCCTAATAACAAGTTGTATGTTAGATTTCCCGACATAACATGGATAGGAGTAGGCAAAGTAACAAGTCCCACTGTGACGGGTAAGGTGATAATACCTAATGAAGATTTAGCCACATTATCAAAGCCTCGAATGGGACGAGAGTCAGGCTCAATGAGGGATGTATCCACATTCATCTTATGTAATAGATTAATGCTACATACATTAAGGCCAAAGCCATTATCTACTAGTGTTCGTCTTATAGCCGTGTCATTTATGATAACCACAATCATCAAGGGATCATATTGTTGTTGAATTTCACTAGTAGGCAACTCATCTTGGGTAAACACAATTTGAGCTTTAGGATTCATCACAGAGTTAACTAAAGATGCTATATTACTAGATGTATTAGGTGGAGGAACATTCAAATCTTTCAAGGCATCTTGTAACATTCCATGATGAGCGGAAGAAGTTTGGATCAAATCCCAAAGGGATATCTTAGCAGGGGTAGCTTTAAGTTGTTCTATGAGATCATATTCCTTACAAAGAACTTGTGAAATACGAGGAGCTTGAGGAAGAATAGGTTGAGAAGGAGGAAGTGAATTTGGGATAACTGGAGGAGGATTAGGTTGCCTATTGTTTCTTGTGTTATAGGTATGAGCAACCGCATGATAACTCTCTCTAGTCAGTTGCTTAGCATACTCATAAGGGCTCTTAGAAGAATAACCTCCTTGCACAGTAATAATAGGTTTCTTAGGAGTGCAAAAAGAATCATTAGCATAACCACCTTGAACCACTAAGATAGGCTTATTTAAAGGTTGAGAATTTTGAGAAGGACAAGCACCTTGGACAGTGAAGAGAGGTTTGTTAGGTGTTTCATTCACATGTATCAAATTGATTGAGGATGGTTTAGAGGAATGAAAAAAAGTGTTGGAAGAATTGTTGATGGTCTTCTCTTGCACCAAAATCTCATCACGGATTAAATCAATTTTAGGAGAGAGACAAGGGGTAGGCATTGATGTTCTAGTAGGAAGAGGAAAGGTCATATCATCCTCTATCATCAAATGATCTACATGGGGAATAAACTCTCTAGGAGAAGGATCAACATTACTCTCTAAAGTCTCACTTTTGAGAGGGAGATCTCTGAAAGAAATGTTAACCATCTTGCTTTGAACTAGGGTTTCCTTATGAGTAGAACCAAATTGAGGAGAGGGAGAATAATTAAGATTCAAGGAAGGTGAGAAACTATCAAGGGAGTTTTCAATCTTGATTTCATCCCCTTTGGCTAGGGGTAGAGAATAATCTATACCTTCTTCTAATGGTTCATCCCAAATAGTGAGTTTGTTGAAAGGAATGTTTGAAGTATTGTCAATTTCGGGAGAGGAGATAACATTGTTTATTAATTCCTCATCCTTAGAAGGGAGAGCATCAATAGATGTGTTAAACTATTCCTCTTTCCTCAAAATATGTTCAATATGATCTTTAGGGGAGAGAGAGTTAAGGAAATTGCTTATTATTTCATCTTCTTTCTCTAAGGGATGCTTATGGGTAAGACAAACTTTAGGAGAAGGGTAAGCATTTATCATTAATTCATCATCTCTAGTGGGAATTTTGTTGGAAAAGGAAATGCCATCACTAGGAAATGTAGGGATAATGTCATCTTCTTGCACAAAAGGATCCTCATGAAGGGAGTGTTTTTTAGGAGGAACATGAACATATTTCTCCAAAGATTCATGCTTAGGAAGGAGATCTTTGAAAGAAGTGTTCATAACCTCTTGTTGCACTAACATGCCCCCATTGGAAGGACCAACTTTAGGAGAAAATAATTCAATGTCCATCAATACCTTTTCACTTAGAGAGGCATCATGGAGGGAAGGTGAAGTAACATTAAGAAAGGTGTTTATGATATCATTCTCTTCCTCTAGGATAGCTAAATAGGAAGGGCACATTTTAGGAGAGTTATCAAGATCACTCTTAAAGACTTCATCCTTAGAGCATGGGAGAGTCTCAAAGGGATTGGTAGCGACTCTTTTAGGCACTAAAATGTTGTTATAGATAGGGGGAGGTTCTTTAGGAGAAGGAAAAATTGAAACAAGGGAAGCTAACCCATTATCACATCTATGAAATGAATGCATTATGACAACAATTTTCCTCTTTCAAATGATAACACATGCAAAATAGAAGGAAATGTTTAATTTTAACCAATGCAAGCACTTAGAATGTGGATTTAGAAAATGAAATTTATGATTCAAATGAGTTCCTAAATCAGATTTGAAATTATTGATCCAATTAAGCTATCCACAAGTTCAACTTTGAAATGAAAAATTAGGGTTTTAGCAAAAATTTCCTCTAAATTTTTGAATCTTGCAAGAAATTAAAACTTGTAAATAGCATAAACACTCAAATTTGAAAACGTAAATCAGAATTAGAGAAGATTGGAATTCACGTCGGGTTCACCAAAAATGTGTGGGAGAAAAAGTGACACTAAGCAAACATGCCCTAATCTCACTTTCAACCACACACTTGTGGAATACGAAAGAGCCTAGAGGTATCACACAATTGGCTACTTCTTCTTGTGGAAGAGAGAGCCATGGGCTACCTATTAGGATTTCTATTCCTTTGTTGCAATTGAAAGATGAAATGATGCAAGTTCAATCCCTAACCCCAAAGTGCAAGTATGAACTAATAACAAGATTGCAGAATTGAACTTAAACAATGGAAAGCTATAAACACAAGGACAAGACAAGAATGCAAATGCGTACCCGGAGTTAAAATCTGACTGAAAATGTTCGGGACGGGGGCGCGGGCGCCACTGTCCTGATTCTGCCCCTGAAACTGCTCCGGAAACTGCTGTTTTTGCACTCTGGAAAAGCTGTCAAAAATGCTGAAAATGTTGTCTGTCAGGAGGACCAGGGCGCCCAGCGCCCCTGTCCCAGGGACCAGGGCGCCCAGCGCCCCTGTCCTGGTAGGACCAGGGCGCCCCATGCCCCTGTCCTGGTCTTTTGCTCTAAAATTTGGTGTGTTGTTTAGTCTCCGTCTGCTTCTTCCGGATCTGTAACTTGCGGCGTCGTCCAAGTCCCGAAACCTGCACTTATATCTGAAAAGGTGTTTGGGCGGCTATATAGGGTTTTGCCTTAGTCAAACCCCCGCTTCGGTGATTTCCACCTCCACGAATAGCCAAGTTGTATTGTAAAATGTATTGTGTGTGCAGACCTAGTGTGTGTGCAAGGTCCTTAAATGCAAGAAAGCAAACTAGAGCAACCTAGAAAGTAAACCCTAATTGCTTGTAAATGATAATGTAAATGCTCTAAATCAAGATGCAAAGTGATCTAAAGCATGAATAAAGGATATATTGAAGCTTATGCAAAGACATGAAAACAACATGAAATCATACCCAACCCTCAAGGGAGGAGTACAAGCCAATCTTCAGTCGGTAATCTCCTATTGTTCTTCAATGTCTTCCAAGCCCTAAATGGATGAATGAAATTGATAAATGCTTGATAGAAGGATGTTGAATGTTGTTGAAGTCTTCAAAGATCTGCTCTTTCGCTGCATATGAGGTTCCTCCCAAACAAAAATCGGATCCTTTCAAATGAAGAAAGAGAGCTCTTATATATGAAACCCTAGGTCGTAATTCCGTCTTTTGGCCAACCTAGAGATTGAATATCCCACCAATTTCTTGGGGTTAAGCTTTATTTTATGATTGGATCATGCTCCCAAAATTTTGGGAAAAATGTCCGGGACCATGTGCACCGGGCACCACGGTCCCGACAACTTTTCACCAAATTTTTAGGGCCGTCGGATATGATGATTTTAGAGAGAATCCCGAAGTTACAGGTGATTTCGAGATGTTTTGACCCCTGAAATCAAGCCCCCAAGTTCAAAATAGGACCTAATTAGGGTTTTTGATTAAATGATGTATAGGAGGAATAAAATGAAAAGGGCACACTTTAATGAAAGGGCCCAACTTTATGATGTAGGAAATGATAAAATAGGACCTTAGACCTAATTAATTTAATTAATTAAGTGCTAAAGGGGAAATGCAATGCAAAATGCAAAATGCGTCAAGGCGGGTGCTAAACTAGGTGTGAAATTGTACCACCCTAGCAAGTGTGTACAATTTACGATGCTACACATACACACTGTGAATATTGGCCATGAGAGAAAAATTGACATAATCAAGCTACTTACTCTTTTTCTAACCAGTTCTACCCTTGTTGAGCTAAGCATCATAAAGATCAGCAAGTGTCTTAACCCACCATTTAGGCTAGAGAGTAGAAGTACCAACATCAGATGCATGGGGTGCAACAGGATCAGGGTTATCTAACAGAAGATCGAATGAATCTTGTGGAAAATCAGGTGGTGCAACTGCATGTCTAGGTGATCCTGTAGGAGAAGGAACTGGAAAAGGTGC
Organism: Cryptomeria japonica; assembly: GCF_030272615.1. Classification (NCBI taxonomy): domain Eukaryota; kingdom Viridiplantae; phylum Streptophyta; class Pinopsida; order Cupressales; family Cupressaceae; genus Cryptomeria; species Cryptomeria japonica. The sequence goes on along the minus strand of NC_081406.1, from coordinate 54,033,938 downwards.
ATGAGTTGGAACAGCTGGAGCCCTCCCATCAGGTGTACCTAATGGAAGACAAACACCCAAGTCTGAAACCTTTAAAGGCAAATTTGTAGAATCCACAACTAGAGAAGAGAGCTAAAATGGCCCTTAATCCTCATCAAAAACCACATCACGACTCGAGATGAGAGGATTTGTATTTGTATATGGTGAAAATGGAAAAGAGTAATATTGAAAGACTAAATGGATTCGACCACAAAACCCTAGCCTAACAACAACAAAGATCCACCATAACATATGAAGATTACCTAAGACAATGCAAATCAAATGAAATCACAAAGATTATACCATCACATGTCCAATAGGGTTTGGATCTCCATTCTTCCTATCTCCATTGATCTTGCTTGATATATTTGCTCTCAGATTTTATGTGCATAAGAGCTCAACAAAGAATAGAATGTGGTTGCAAGTAGGATCACATATATGAAAAACGTAGTGTAGTCAAGTGCATAAATTGATTAGCCAGGGTTTGATAATGAAGAAAGCATCTCCTTATATAGAAGACACTATATGAAATGGAGGGATAAGATTGAGAGGTGTAAAAGGAGGTCGGCTATGATTAGAGGGTAGGTAAAAGAAATAATAAAATAATGAAAGGAGTAGGTAGTGTATGAATTAAGAGATGAATGACATGTGTCATAGGTAGAAAAGGTTAATGAATTAATTAAATAAATAAAGATTTATTTAATTAGTAGAGGAATAGGGATCAATTAAATAAATAAGATATTTATTTCATTTAGGAAAAGGGATAATTTAAATAAATAAATGTATTTATTTAAATGAGAAATAAGGCTAGAAGAGGATAAATGAATTAATTAAATAAATAAAGATTTATTTAATTAATAAAAGAATTAGGCTTAAAGTAATTAAATAAATAAAATATTTATTTAATTAGACATGACAATTTTAGGTGTCTACATTTTCCCCCTCTTTGAGGCAATGCAGCTTGTCGTGTTGTTTCAAAGAAGATAATATGAACTGATACAAAGTTGCCCCAAGATGGGAATGATATGCCCCCTCGAGAGATTGGATGAAAAATGTGTGAAAAGATTGCAGACGATCTCTCAATAAGAAAGACGGGATAGAATAGACTGACCGGATAAAGTGACAGAGTCATGGGATAATGAAGACTGACTTGGGAGATGAGGGCTAGGGCTAGGGTAGTCTATAAGATAGACCACGAGGGAAAATGCATCCTCATTGTCATCTACACATCCACAAGAGTAGAGTGCAGAGCAAAATAGAGCAGCAGCAGTTAGCAGCGATGACTTTTGTTCATAGATTCGATTGTGTTCGCCGATTCCAGAGGCCAGCAGATGCAGGAGAGCCGGTAAGTACCACAAAACCTCCTCATACTTTGTTGCATTTATTGTTGTCATTAATGCACGCTAGATAAAAATAATAAATGCACTCTAGGTTAGGGTCCAAAAAATGTCAAAAACGTCCAGGCACGTCTGCGTTGGTGCTAGGCGCATCTGTGCTCACTAGGCGCATCTGTGTTTGTGCCAGGCGCGTCTGTGTTGGAAAATGCGTCTGTGTAGAATGCGGCCGCATTTGCGCCATGCAGGCGCGTCTATGCTAGGCAGGCACATTTGTGTCGTCCAGACGCGTCTATGTAGAGTATAGGCACGTCTGTGTGCTTCAGGCACGTCTGTGTAAAACAGGCGCGTTTATGCAGTCTGCAAGCACGTTTATGTCAAGAAAGCGCGTTTGTGTCCAAAAATGTGAATTTGTGTCTTCTAGGTCAAATCGACAGTTCTGTGATGAACATACGCCGTCGATTGGATAAGCTGCTGGGAGGATACACTCAAGCAGGTCCTCTAAGGAAGACTAGGATTGCAAATATGGCTAGGATTGACAATTCTGTGATAGAACATACGTTGCCAATTAGGAAACTACTCAAGAGGATTCACTCAAGCAAAGACCCTAGGATAGGATAGATCAAGGCACTTTGTGATGAACAGTGAGTACCAAGATATAGTACTTTGTGATGAACAGGGAGTACTAAAATATAAGTAGCACTTTGTGATGAACAGTGAGTGCAAATGTGAGGAGCACTTTGTGATGAATAGGGAGTGCAAAACACGTAGTACTTTGTGATGAACAGGGAGTACCACTAGGATAGAAGCAACACTTTGTGATGAACAGGGAGTGTCACTAGGATAGAGTACTATATGCACTTAGATAAAAAGTAGCATTTTGTGATGAACAGTGAATGCCACTATGACTGATATGATTGATTTGCTTAACTGCACGAGTATTTGCCTATGCTGGAGTCACAAGAGAGATTCTCATCGACTCAGAGTTTGCGACCTATGCTGACCTTTGAGGACCAAGCGGCTATTGAGGCTACGGGTCTGAGACATATTCTGTATGTGCATGAGTTTCGGGTGAACATGGGACTGCTGACTGCACTGGCGGATAGGTGGCACTTCAAGATTTGCACCTTTCATTTGTCGATGGGTGAGATGACAGTCACCTTGGAGGATGTATACCGGATCCTGAGGATACTGATCGATGTGGAGCTGATTCCCTACGATCGAGATGGAGACAGGGAGGCCCTGAGATGAGTGTTCCGGGACCCAGGACTGGAGATGAGGGTAGGGCATGTGGCATGGGATACCATGACACAGATAGGATTGGCACTACTGGCAGTATTGGCAGGAGTTATCAGTGGGTTCCTCTGTCCGGATAGAGCGACATGAGGGTTGGCTGTGGGCTGGGGGAGCACATTGGAGACACTGGTGACACAGCACACCAGATATGCTTGGGGATCGTGCATGCTGATGCACCTATATTATGAGTTGCATTAGTTTGTGTACCATGGGTCAATGGGATTGGGCTACGAGGTCACATTGTTACAGGTGTGGGCCTATGAGCATCTATCAGTGACGAGACCGATACACTTCAGGGGCAGAGGTCATGGACATAGTTTCGTGCATTTGTACGACATGATCACCTCGCAGCCACGGATTGGCAGGTTAGAGCACTGGCGGCAGGTTATTGATGACATTGATATGGTTATATGGAGGTCGTACCTGGGATGTGAGCAGTGGGAGGATGATGTAGTAGAGCTACCCTACACCTTCCAGAGAAGGTATTTGATTGGGTGGATGCCCTATGTACTGGAGAGGCAGCTGGTGGATAGGGTGGGCAAGCAGTTTGGCAGAATCCAGCGGATGCCACGGGGTTCAGGCATGTATGCACGGACTGTCAGGGATCAGGCGCAGTTTGGGCCCTTACTATCATATGATTAGGCTGTTACACAGCTAGTAGAGATGATGCCCCTACCCTAGGACATATGGCCAGAGATCGAGGATGCCGACATAGATGCAGAGTATATAGCATATTGGGTCGAGCATCCATTCCAACGCCTGACGGATCCAGGAGAGCTACTAGATGGAGATGGTGGTGGGGATGGTGATGATGATGGAGATGATGGGGGTAGAGGCTGATGGAGGAGGAGGAGGGCAGTTGGAGAGAGGAGGGTGGCGTCGTGGAGGGAGGGTGGAGAGGACAGGCAGGCTTGGGTGGTGAGGGGTCGCAGTGGATTACCGCTACAAGTGCCAGCAGTACAGGGTCCTAGACATGTGCAGGGACAGGTACAGGGACAGGTATAGGTACCACCACCAGTATAGGCATAGGAATAGGCACAGGCACCTGTACATGAGCCACAGGCAAAGCCGTAGGGGGCTGAGGTGGAGGAGGATGAGCTGACTGAGCTGAGGGAGATCTGCAAGGGACAGGTAGATGAGATCCAGGACCTGGAGAGGGAGAGGGATAGACTCAGGAGGCAGCTTAGAGATACTGAGCGGGAGTGGGACCAGGCCATTCAGCGCTACATAGAGGCTGAGACAGCACTGAGGGCTGGGAGGCAGGTGGAAGAGGACATAGGGGCTGGATATGCCTATGTCCTGCTGGCAGGGGAGGAGATAGGCTACTGGCGGGGTCTCTATTATGGTGCAGTGCCAGCTGATCAGCGGGCGAGGAGCTTCCATAGACCATCGCGAACAACGACAGCTACGGGAGGGAGCCGGAGGAGACAAGCGTCTAGTGGTGTGGTTATGGGTCCTCCACCACCACCAGATAGAGGGGATAGGAGGGATGATCCTGGGGTGGGTCCTTCGGGGGCTCAGATTCCATCGAGGCTAGGCGGCTCCGAGGGAGGGAGTTCATCATAGTCGTAGAGGGCTCCCTATGTATCAGTATTGTATCATTTTATATTATGATGTAGACACCTACGGGTGATTGTAGCCATATGATTTTGACATCATTGTATCCTGACACTTTTGATTTTTATATATGAGATGATTCTTCTTTGCGGTAGCTATATGCATGTGTACCTATGTGATGCTTCTATATGTTTCTATGATGTTTCTATGTGATGTTTATGATATGGATGCAAATATGTACATAATGAAATGCAATATTTTTGTTCTTTTATGTTTTATATGTGTATGCATGATGCAAATGTGAATGTGTGTAATGCAGATGAATATGATAATGCAAATGTAAATTGTCCTAGCAGGTGTTGTGTGCAGGATGTGATGCAATTGTGATATCTATATGTATGTATGAAATGCTTATATGCGGTAATGCAGGTGCAACTACATGAAATGCAAATATTTTTGGTGTGTCATTATACTCAGTCGTGTGATAGCAGGCTACGTGGACTTGAGAAGGATGATGGAAGTCAATCAAGAAAGGGGGATGGAAGATAGAAGATGTGAAAGTGAAAGAGCTTCTTGTGCGTTATCATCATTGAGCTTTATTATGGCAAAATAGGTTATGATAATTGAAGCATATGTTCGACCCAGAAAGTCATTGTACCTGTTTGCATGGAGATAAGACAGTCACAAACAAGGAATGCCCCAGTTCACACTAGACTCTCAGTGTCCTCATATCCTTGGACAAGTCATAGCATTACTAAAAGACAATCCACAGACAACAAATACAAATAGGTGACGATACCCCATCCTTGCCTTTCTAGTCAAAAGACATCCTGGAGATAAAATCTGTAGTCAAAGACATCCGGGAAAAGCTAAAAGACATGTCACCAAAAGATAAAATCAAAAGAAAACCAAGACTCGACACCAACATCCACTGTAGTCCTCAAATTTAGTGTCTCTTGTCACTTGTATAAGTCTTATTTGATTGTGGTCACAATGTTTACTTTCACAGAAAGGATAGATAGCACTGAACCATATGTTGTCTGAGTCTGTTGAAAGATCTAATTTTGTTGAAACCCATTGTTTCTACTGTGTCTCATCTGAAACTAACTGAATCCATGAAACTGATACTTTATTGTGAAGAAGACGGAACTTTATTGCGGATCTGTGATGCAAATGTTGCTTTATTGCGGATTGTGCACGGATAGACTAAAGGAAGCTGGAAGAAACTGTACTCCTTGAAACATGTGATGTTCTCAGTTCCACACCCATCATTAGACGTAGGATTTGCCTTAGCCACAGATAGGATCTGATTTATTATGGATGGAAATGGGTGAAAAAGGGAGGTTTATTATGAATGGAGAACCAATCTTAGGTAGATCAATGACAAGCCATGATAGGATTGGGTAAGTTTATTATGGATGAATAGGTCGTGAGTGTGTGCAAAGTGAAAGGATGAAAGTGAATCCTGAAAGAGGGAGGAGCAATGTCTCTACGCATGGTGCTGGTGACCCAGTTTTCACCATGGTACTTGCCCAGGGCGCCACCGAAGTGGTTTTCACCGTTCGACAAAATTATTTCTTTTTACTTTTTTTGATTTTTTAATGTTTTTTGTGTCACAAGGCGCCTGTTTGCCAGGTTTTCACCAAGTAACGATTTTTTTGTTTTTATGATTTTTTTTTGTATTTTTGAATTTTTTGAATTTTTTTGTATTTTTTGAATTAGGATACTCTGAAGAGCTATGTGTAAAACCTGCGAAGGTGCATGTTGTTAATAGGATCCTCCAAAGGTTCACCTTCTGTAGTTGAGAGTTGATATGGACCAGATCCATATGTTGTTGTAATGATGTAAGGATCGAGCCAATTTGGTTCAAACTTGCCCTTCTTCTCTCTGTCTTGCTGATTTTTGGGGTTTTATCTGAGAACCAAATCACCTACCTCAAATGTGAGAGGCTTTACCTTATGATTGTAGTTGCGACTCATTCGTTGTTGATAAGCTTTGAGGTGATTAAAAGAAGTTTGTCTTCATTCATCCAATAGTTCAAGTTCTTGTAAGCAAGAGACCCTATAGTCTTCATCATTGATAATGTTTTGCAAAGAGACTCATAAAGAGGGTAGCTCGACCTCAATAGGCAAGATGGCTTCAATGCCATAGACAAGTGAATAGGGTGTAGCTCCTGTAGGTGTGTGGACACTTGTGAGATATGCCCAAAGTGCAGGATTAAGTTGGATATGCCAATTACGGCCAGCGTCGTCGACTGCCTTTTTTAGGATTTTAAGGATTGTCTTATTAGACGCCTCAGCTTGACGATTACCTTGAGGGTAATATGGCGTGGAGAAACGATGGGAAATATGGAAGCGGTCACAAAGTTCACGAACATCCTGATTTTTGAAGGGACGCCCGTTATCAGTGATAATGGAAACAGGAATACCGTATCGGCAAATGATATAGTTGAGGATGAACGTAGCAATCTATTTTCTAGTGACTTGTGTGAGAGGCACGGCTTCAATCCATTTTGTGAAATACTCTGTGGCAGTGATAATGAATTTATGACCATTGGAAGAAGGAGGGTGAATCTTGCCTATGAGGTCGAGTCCCCACTGACAAAAGGGCCAAGGAGACGCAATTGGTTGAAGTTCTTGTGCTGGCGCATGGATGGGGTCTCCATGAATTTGACACTGCTTACATTTCTTGACAAACTAATATGAGTCTTTTTCCATATTGGGCCAGTAATATCCAGTCCTCATGAGTTTTTTGGCTAAGGTAGGACCACTAGCATGTGGACCACATATCCCTTCATGTACTTCACATAACGCAATCTGAGCTTCGTCACTTTCTAAATATCTAAGAAGAGTGCCATCTAGACCTCGCCGGTATAGGATATCAGCTAAAATGACATATCAAGAAGATTGGCGAATGAAAGTGCGACGTTGGTTATTTGATAGATCAGGAGGTAGGGTATTGTCACGAAGGTATGTGAAAATGGAACCATATAACTGGGACTCGGGACCGACAACACATATCATCTCAGTAGGATTGATTTCATATGAAGGAACCAAAAGGTTATCCACCAAGAACTCATAGCGGGTCTCATTCGGAGGTAGATCGATCAGTGAAGCAATTGTAGCCATGGCATCTGTGGCTCAATTCTGCTCTCTTGGTATCTGCTCAAAGTCTATCTTTGTGAAATGTTGTTTCAGGTCATCCACCATTTGTTTGTAAGGCATTAATTTTTCGTCCTTTGTTTGGTAATCATCAGTTGCTTGATGGATTACAAGTTGAGAGTCCCCAAAAACACGAAGTTCCTAGATCTTCCACTGAACTGCAATCCGTAATCCAGTTGTTAATGCCTCATATTCCACTATATTGTTAGTGCAAGGAAATGATAAGCGGTATGATTTTGGTATAGAATACCCTTGAGGAGTTATAAAGAGGATGCCAACTCCTGCCCCATGTTGTGTGTATGAGTCGTCGAAGTACAGTTGCCATGGCTTTGCATGTGACATTGTTAAAATGGATTCATCTGGAAATTTTGAACTTAGAGGAACATCATCTATCATGGGAGCATTCGCTAATTGATCCACAATGGCTTGTCCTTTTATTGCTTTTCTGTCCACATACTCGATGTCGAATTCACTCAGGATCATTACCCATTTGGCTAGTCGCCCAGTAAGTGTTGCTTTATTGAGAAGGTATTTCAATGGATTGAGTCTTGCCACCAACTTAGTCTTATGAGTGAGCATGTAATGTCGTAATTTATGCAAAGCGAAGACCACGGTGAGACATGCACGCTCAATTGGTGTGTAGTTTAGCTTATATCCCACCAATGTGCGACTGATATAGTATATTGCTTTTTCTTTGCCCTCAACAATTTGTTGTGCTAAGAGTGCCCCCAGTGCTGTTGGAGTAGCTGATATGTAGGTAAACAGAGGCTGATCTGGAACTGGTGGCATCAGAACTGGTAGATTCAGAAGATAATCTTTGAGTGTCTGGAAAGCCTGTTGACAATTATCATCCCATTTGAATTTGATGTTTTTATGTAGCAGGTGCTGAAAAGGATTACACTTATCTGCAAGTTGCCCTATGAATCTTCATATGGACTGGAGTCTCCCTTGTAAAGACCGAAGTTGACTGATATTTCTTGGTGGTTGCATCTCTAGGATGGCCTTGACTTTTGCTGGATCAGCTTTGATTCCTCTTTTTGATACAATGAATCCTAGGAGCTTTCCGGAGGTTACTCCAAAGACACATTTCTTGGGGTTTAATCTTACTTTGTATTTTTCCAACCGATCAAAGACGACTGAAAGTATGTCCAAATGTGTATTTATGTCTATTGATTTGCCCAAGAGGTCATCGACATAATCTTCCATAATTACGTGCATGAGATCATGAAAGATAGTAGTCATGGCTCTTTCATATGTAGCACCTGCATTTTTTAGCCTGAAGGGCATGACATTCCAGCAGAAGGTTCCCCAAGGACAAGCGAATGATGTTTTATGTTGATCCTTGGATGTGATCTTTATTTGATTATAACTAGAGAATCCATCCATCAACGATAACATTTCATGACCTGCTGTGAGATCAACCATCAAGTCAATATTTGGTAATGGGAAGTCATCCTTAGGACAAGCTTTGTTGATGTCTCTGAAATCTGTACATATTCTGATGCTGCGATCTGGTTTATTGACAGGCACTAAGTTGGAGATCCATTCAAGATAATCAATTGGGCGTATGAATCCGACGTCCAATAATTTCTCAAGCTCTACTTTGACCAATAATGCGACTTGTGGATGCATCTTTCTTAATTTCTGTTTCACTGGTTTTGCCCCTGGTTTAACTGTCAAATGATGCATTACCAAATCCAAATCTAATCCAGGCATATCAGTGTATTACCATGCAAAGTTGATTTGTTGTTCTTTGAAGAAACTTATGAATTTTGACCTTTCTGACTCCGTCAACGATTGAGCCAGGAATATGTTGTGTGGAACCTCTTTTGTACCAATGTTTGTTTTGATAGTCTCCTCTACCAACATGGATGACTTTTCCTCATATGATGCAGGGAGAATGTCGAGCCTTCCATCTTCGGGTGCCTCAGAGAGGTTTTCGCCCTCAGATACGTCCTTTCTTTTTACTTTTTCGGGGTCAGACAGCGCCATAGTGTGGTTTTTGCCATAAGACCCTTGGTTTGTTCTTATTTTCACATTTTTGCGACTGGAAGGTCCGATGCCCTCACCAAAATATGCCACGCTATTGGGTTCTATAGTGTATCTCGCTTTATGGTCCCTAGGGGGAAGATCATCTCATATGCCAAGATAATCAATAAAAGCTTCATCATTTTGGAATGTGTCAAACTGTGCAGGTCCTTCATGATCCCAATCAATGAATTGGTGGTGAACAAGGGGAAGGCCTTTAATGTCTTCGAAGTTAGCAGGGCTAAGAGTGAAGATGCAATTATATTCGGGTATGTCAAGGTAATTATCGAGGTCATCGAGGGCACTCTCCTCATCAGTCTTGATCGTGAATGAATCCAAATTATCATCACTAGTAGCGCATTCTGGAACAGGTGTTCTCATCCTATGTGATTTCAACCTAGGACCTTGAGACAAGGACTGTGTGAAATCCTCATGGGTTGTTTCTTGACCAACCTTGAATCTTTTATAAAATTCCTCTTCTCTTGTGGGTTCATCTGGCTCTCTGAATATCTCAGTGAGCTTGTAGTCACTGGAGGATTTGTTTGAACCCCATTCCCATTCGTTGGAGTCTGTAGAATAGCGATCCCCTTGTTGAATTTTGGCAGCTTTGATTTGTAAGTCTTCTTCTATCCTTTGAGTGTGGACATTGGAAGTCAAAAAACCAAGTCCTTTCGAGCGTTCCTTTTTGAAATTCAATTCAGGTTGTAAAGGTTCAATGATGCCTTCCTTTCATAACCCAAGAGGGCTTTTTCCATCATACCTGAATTTTTGTAGGATCTTGAAACCTTTGCCATATTTCTCACATGGTAGACTGATGTGATCTTGTGTATCATCTTCAAGGTCCTTGTAAAGCATTTTGTATAAGTCTTCCTCTTCCAGTTCACCCCATCTTTGAAAGGTAGTAGGGTCCCATTTGAGTACAATGATGGATACTTTCTTGTTAGGATGTGGTCTTCCATATTCTTTTGGGGAACTCATGACTTGTTGTAAGTACATGGTCTGATTTAAAGTGTATTCCCCCATGCCCTTGTCATGAAATTTGCCTTTAAGCTCACCTTGTTTTGATGTTGAAGGTTTTAATGACTCAGGATCAATGTATGCCGAAGAAGGAATAGCTTCGCGATTACTGGGAATGATGGTCTCAGTTTTTGATCTCAGGTTATTGTAGTATATGAACGGATTAGGATCACTGTTAACTGTTACCTCCACCCCATTGTGAGGAAACTTAATGCATTGGTGATATGTAGATGGGACTGCCCTCATTTCATGGATCCAAGGACGTCCTAGCAATATGTTGTATGTGAGATCTAGGTCTAGGACTTGACAAACCACATCCTTCATAACCGGCCCAACTCTGAGAGGCAAGGTGACTGTGCCTTTGGATGAATTCTCTTCATCATCATTTGCCTTGATGGTGATTTTGTTTGTAGAATTCACAGCTTTATCAAAATATCCCAATTGTTTAATTGTGCTCAATGTACAAATGTTTAGACCTGCTCCTCCATCTATCAGGACTCGTTTTATGCGGTGTTTGTGTATGAAGACTTCAATGTGTAGTGGTGCATTATGTGGTTGACTTGCGGAGGCGTCATCGACTTTTGTGAATGTAAGGGAGTGTGGAATGGAAAGGTATCCCACCATGGCTTGAAACTGGTCCACGTTCAAATCAGTAGGAATGATAGTGTCTCTCAAGATTTTGTCAAGAATAGCTTTATGTGCAGGGGATATGCGTAAGAGTTCAAGTATGGAGATGAGCGCGGGTGTCTTCCCTAATTGTTCTACAAGGTCATACTCAGGCTTGGTTGATGAAGAAACGGTGTTCTTGGCTGGAGCACCTTGCAAAGTGAATTTACCTCGACGGGTTGTAACATGACATTTAGAGGTAGGTTCGGAAGAAGATCCAACACCTTTTAGGACAATCTTGGGTCTCCGGGTAGAATTCTTAAGGTTTTTGTCCTTGATGATAATGGTAGAGACATAATTGTCCATCAAAATGTGATTGATAGTTGAATCATAGTTATAGGTTTCTCTGGTATAGTTGGTTTGGTCATCTGTGGCTTTAGCTTTTCCCTTGTCATGTTTTGGGAATGGTTCCTTAAACATCTCATGTTCTTGATTGGATGAGTGTCCCTCAATCTCAATGTCACCCCTATCAATGAGATCTTGTATGATGTTCTTTAGTCAATGACAATTTCCTATTTTATGTCCCTTGCTCTTATGAAATTCACAATATTCATCATCATTCCACCAATTTGGTTTGACCTTTGGCTCATATGGAGGAAAATCTGGAATAGTGATTACCTTGTTCGCCACTAGCTTTTTGAAAACTGACTCAAGTGGTTCTCCCAATGGGGTGTACTTCCTTCATGATCTGGAAGTTGTTTGAGTATTCACTTGATTGTTTGTAGAACTTGATCCCGAAAAAATGAATTTGGGTCGCACTGTATTGGCATCAACAACACCATCATTGACCGTGTTCTTGTTTTTGTTCCAAAATCTTGGCTTATCTTTTCCTTTAAAGTCATCTTTGTTTTCCTTGAATATCTTAATGACTCCTTATTCAATTAGGACCTTTTCTGTCACTAAGCCTTTTTCAATGACATCCTTGAAGGTGGACAAACAAGCTTTTCTTAGATCATAGCCAATGTCTTTGTTAATGTTTTGGGTAAACATCTCTACCATTTGTTTTTGTGGAATTTCACAAGAGCATCTGCTGGCTAGATTTCTCCATCTTTGTAAAAATGATGCAAAAGACTCTCCCTCTTTTTGCTTGGTGTTGCACAAAGTAGTGACTGATATGTCTGTCTCTATGTTGTAGGAGAAATGTCAGATAAATGCCTCTGCTAAGTCACCCCATGACTTAATACCAGATGGGAGTTGGGAGAACCATTCCATAGCTTGATCACCTAGGCTTTGTGGGAATAATCTCATCAAATATGTCTCTTCTACTACTACCTCAATGCAAGCTATGAAAAACTGTCTTATGTGTGCCTTAGGATCCCCTTTTCCTCTATACTTATCAAATTTAGGCGTCACAAAGTGTGTAGGAAAAGGAGGCATTGGAATGCTCTTGTCAAATGGATAAGGACATATGTCTGTCATTGTGTATGTTGGCTTTGGTGTATTTATGTCCTCCATTTTCTTTTGTAAGTCCCTAATTTGTTGTTCCAAATTGCTCTTAGGTGGAGTTCGGCTTCTTGGAACATACCCCATGCTTGAGGCACCAATTGGAGGAGGAGCATGTTGCATATATGGATGATATTGATCATACACATGTTCATATGGAGGAGGTCTATAGTGATGTTGCATATATGGACCACTTGGTATAGATTCATGTTGAGGAATGCCATATCTATTTTGTACATGTATACCATACTCTATAGGCATGTCATGTTTTAATGTGTTACCCCCAAATTTGACACGGGGTTTCCTTGTGTCCAAATTTTGAGCATGCCTTTGAATATCCAATTGCTTTGGTGGTTGATCCTTAGCATTGGTATGTGATTGACCATATCTTTCTGCATAAGACTTCCATAATGGTCTGTGAAGGTGAGTATAATATGGTTGACCATGTGTATGTGGGACCTCTGGCTTTTGAAACAAAGATGATGGTGATTCAGGTACCATATGTGGTCCTCTATTGCCTCCACTATTAGGCCTCCCTTGATCCATGTTGGAGTAAGTTTGTTGCAAAGGTCTATTTTCCATTATTTGAGACATGTCAAAATCATGAGGGATCTTGGCTCCACTTTGTGCCATCATTTGTAAGAAGTATTGTCTATCCCTCCTCATTATTTCCTCAATCAATTGATTGAAGCGGGGGTCCATAATGGATTCTTCCACATCTGCTGAATGTATGGAAAAGTTGTCCATATTGTCATTATGTGTATCATTGTTGTTTGTAGTATCCATGTGCTCAACATTTGGAATGTTTCTATAGGCATCCATGTCAGGTAATGTGTTATGATCAGTATTGAAAAAGACATCATTGTCATACTCATAGACACTCATGTTTGCGGACTCTTGAGCCTCTTTAGTTTCTCTACTAGATTTTTGAAGACGGGTTTCAACCATGAACTAGGTATTGACCAAGATGTGTTAGACTAGATGAAAATGGAAAAAGTATGGAAGATCAAGAGTTGGATGTAATGTAAATGAATCTGAGGTGCTCTTGCAATGTCCAAAGTGTAAGAACAAGTATGTATGTAGTAGAGTAGGTGTGACTTCCAAAGAGAGGATAGTTTCTCTTGATGAGGTAAGTTGACCTTGACTCTAAGTAAGACCAAATGAGACCCAAAGGTGATAGACCTTGATGAGGGACCACTTAGCAAAATGTAGTTGTATGTAGTGTGTTGACAAAGTATGATGAGGACAAGCAAGTGACCTTTTGACTCTAAGTTTAGACAAATGTGAATGTAATGTGAGGTGCAAAGCAATGATGGACTTTGTGAGACCCAAAGACAGGTTGAATGCTAAATGAACCCTGGAGAAATGACCTAGGAAGCTCAAGAATTCCGAAACTGACTGTGTTTGTTTGCTGGACTATAAATTTTTTTTCAATTATGAACACAGACGCGTTTGTATACTGCACAGACGTGATTTCCTGACACAGACGTGGTTCTATTTAACACAGACACGTTTCTGAGATTTTTGTAAAGTGCACTGTTGATTCTGGAAACACAGACGCGTTTCTGCCCTTCACAGACGTTGTTATACAACACAAACGCTATTATATCAGACACAGACGCGTTTCTGCAAAATTTGTGCAATTTTTTCCAATCTGTAAAGTTGCTTTTGTTGTGACCAAATCTAACTATTTGATTGTTTTTCGTGACAAGAGGACACAGTGTTGATGAAGACCCAATGTTTGCAAGTGTCTAGACTCAAAATGACTCCAAGAAAAGTGTGTTGTTTGATGTAAAAATGTTTTGCATACACTTGAAAACACAAAAGACACAATGTTTTGCTGTTTGGTCTTGAATGTTTTGAATGTTTAAAATAAGTCAAGCACAATTCTTATTGTTGGCCAAGACAATAGTTGTTGATCCCACATGGGGTTTTACCCCTGAGGCTATGCTATTCAGAGCGGATACTTAGATGCTTGACCTCACTGGCTCCACCCTCGGCACTCACTTCTCGGGTCAGCCAAGCATCAGTCCCCACGAAAACTCCTCGTGGCAAAATTTGTATCTCTACTAAGAACTGTATGTGTGTGGACCGCTACCACAGGTCCGACCTCCTTCCTCAACAACTAGAAGGATTTGGGCTTCTAAAACAAAAAGGTGCTAGTAAGGGCATCCGCTCGTGTGGCCATACATGCGGCACTTTCAACTCTGTAAATACAGAAGGCTCCCAGCCAGTAGGGGTTACGCCCTACAATTGATCAAATAAATTTGATCAAACAGGTTTATGGGGAGACATAGTGTTGGTATGAACTAATCAGCACACGTTATTCATAGTTTTCACCATGAATACAGTTATTTATAGTGGTTTGGAAGAAGATGGCTTTTCTTTTGCTACCACTTGGGTCATTCTCTTCTCACTAGTAGTCCTAATGACCACACAGGAAGACAGGCCCTCTAAAGATTAAACAAAAAGAGCCTATTGCTCAAGACACAAAAGACAATGGTTCAACTTTAGTGCACCAATTGAAGTGTTTGCTAGTTTATTGAAAACAAAGCACATAATAAAAATCCAAAAAAAACAAAACCCTTGCCAAGGACCTGCACCAAAGAGTTGTTAGTAGTTTGGATTGTTTCAAATAATCACCCCTTCCTGCAAGCACACAAGTTAGGTAAATTTTAAACCCAAAAGACTTTGTGAAAATAGGGGTCTTCAACAAAATGATTTTGCTTTCAAGACAAGCTGCACCAATTTCGTTAGCTAGATCTGAAAATGTTAGTTCAAAATAAACCGGATCTCAAACCTTAAATGCAAGACCAAAAACTAAATCAATAAACTCCAAAGATGAAATCAAAGCACACAGACGCGGTTACCTTCTATACAGATGTGACTCCCTGACACAGACGTGCTTCTGTGAGACACAGACGCAACTCTTGAACCGAGACGCGACTTCTGGACACAAATGCATCAAAAACACTGCAGACGCGACTGAGGAACACAGATGCGATTTTTTGGAATCTGCAAAATAAAATACTGTTGAGGATATAGACGCGATTCCAAATGTCACAGACGCGATAGAAAATCAAAAACGTGATCCGAAAGTATGCAGACGCGAAAATATCAAAATGTTGTCGAAAATGTCAGATCTGCAACTTCAAAACACAAAATCTGCAACAAGGATGTTAAATGCAAAGGGACAAGAGTCCCACCGGGCGTGCCAAAATGTATATGGTGAAAATGGAAAAGAGTAATATTGAAAGACTAAATGGATTCAACCATAAAACCCTAGCCTAACAACAACAAAGATCCACCATAACATATGAAGATTACCTAAGACAATGCAAATCAAATGAAATCACAAAGATTATACCATCACATGTCTAATAGGGTTTGGATCTCCATTCTTCCTATCTCCATTGATCTTGCTTGATATATTTGCTCTCAGATTTTATGTGCACAAGAGCTCAACAAAGAATGGAATGTGGTTGCAAGTAGGATCGTATATGAAAAACGTAGTGTAGTCAAGTGCATAAATTGATTAGCCAAGGTTTGATAATGAAGAAAGCATCTCCTTATATAGAAGACACTATATGAAATGGAGGGATAAGATTGAGAGGTGTAAAAGGAGGTCGGCTATGATTAGAGGGTAGGTAAAAGAAATAATAAAATAATGAAAGGAGTAGGTAGTGTATGAATTAAGAGATGAATGACATGTGTCATAGGTAGAAAAGGTTAATGAATTAATTAAATAAATAAAGATTTATTTAATTAATAGAGGAATAGGGATCATTAAATAAATAAGATATTTATTTAATTTAGGAAAAGGTATAATTTAAATAAATAAATGTATTTATTTAAATGAGAAATAAGGCTAGAAGAGGATAAATGAATTAATTAAATAAATAAAGATTTATTTAATTAATAGAAGAATTAGGCTTAAAGTAATTAAATAAATAAAATATTTATTTAATTAGACATGACAATTTTAGGTGTCTACAGTATCAATGTCAATTAGTCGGTAGGCCTTGTGATTATCACTATAGCCGATGAGCATGAGTTTCTGATTCTTGGCATCCAACTTGGCATGTTTCGCAACATGGATCCAAAGAAAGGCAGTGGAGCCAACAACCTTGAGGTGACTGATTTAGGGCTTGTGGCTTGACCAAGCCTCTTCCAGATTCTTCTTCTTCATGACCACATTAGGAGACCAATTCAGAAGATAGACTGCAGTATTAACTGCTTCAGCCTAAAATTTCTTCGGAACACTCTTGTGTTCAAGCATAGATCGAACCATTTTGGTAATCGTGTGGTTTCTTCACTCAAAGACATCGTTTTGTTGTGGGGTGTATGGTGTAGGGAGTTGGCGCTTGATGTCATGTTGTTCACAAAAATAGGAGAAGGAAGAAAAAAACTCTCCCCCGTTATCAGACCAAAGAGTAATAATATGATTACCAGACTATTTTTCTACTAATGATTTAAAATTTTGAAACACAGTAAACACTTCTAATTTCTGATGAAGAAAATACACCCATATTTTTTTACTAAAATCATCAACAAAAAATAGAAAATACCTGGACCTAGTAATAGAAGGAGTAACCATAGGCCCACAAATATCAACATGAAATAGTTCCAGTACCTTAGAATCTCTCTAGGGGTTGCCATCCAAAAATGGAGTCCGATGTTGCTTGCTAGCCTAACATGCTCCACAAACTCCAAGGTTCCGGGTCTGGATTTCTGGCAATCCAATGGCAAGATCTTCCCGGACAAGCTAAGAAAGATAATGCACATTCAAGTGCTCATATCATTGATGCCAAAGTGTACTAACAGAGTAGCACTTGGCTTCCATGGCGAGCTCCAAAGAATCACCAGAATCAACTAGTCTAAAAAGACCATGATCCTCAAGACCCACAACAATAGTTGTCTGAGTCTCCCGATCAATGATATTGCACTGATGTGAATAGGAGGTCACGTGGAGCCAAGGAGAATGTCTCAGAATTTGACTGACTAAGAGAACATTGAGTTCCATTCCTAGAACATAGTACACATTGAGGAAAATTAATGTCCTCCCGCCAGAATGAATCTGTACATTGCCCTTTCCGACAACAGTGTACTCTTCTCCTCCTCCAAAGATAACTGAATCTGAGTATGGCTGAAAATCAATGAACCAATCTCGATGATGAGTGAAGTGGCGTGAGGTACCTAAATCTATATACTAGGCAGAGGATTTGACTTGGTTTGCAAGTCTTTTATCCATGAAGGCGTAAAAGGAAGATTCACTCTGCTTAATGTGCTTTGCTACATTTTCTTTCGGTTGCGAACTAATTTTCTTAGCTTGTGCAGCCAAGCATTTACGACACTCAAGCTTCATGTGACCAAATTTATGGCAGTAATTACATTGAACATTTTTCTTCTTCGAGCCTTCTGTTGACAAAGCAAAGGGTTTATGTTGAAAAGACTAAGAAGACTGTGATTTGCCTTTATCCTTTTGGAAGGATATAGCCACAAATGAGCTATTACCGTTGTCGAATAGTTGCTTCCACAAATCCTGTTGTAGAAGTTTAGTGCAAAGATAAACAAACTTCAGATCAACACCAGTTGAGGTGATGTTGAGTGTTTTGACAAAATTGTCATAGGAATTTGGTAATCTCTTCAGAGTTATCACGACCATGTCCTCCTCCATTTTTCGGTCGATGGCTTCCAACTAGTCACGGATTTCCTTGATCTGATTGAGATGATCCTAAAGGGATTTGTGCTCATTAATGACAATAGACAAGAGTATTATTTTCAGAAAAAAGGCTTTGCTCTTATCAGACATCTCATGCAGCGTCTTGAGATACTCCCATATCTCGACAACAGTTTTGTCAGAAGGTATCTGAGGAAGTTGATTGTCGGTCACTGAGAGCTTGATGAGCATGACTGCTTCATGATTTTTTGTTCATCAAACTTTGTCTGTTCATGACCGGCTGCAGTGGGACGGATGACCTTGCCAAGCACTAACTGATCAATAACACAATACTCAAAAATGGTGAGCATTTATTGTTTCCAGGTATTGTAGTTTCTGCCATTGAATTTCTAATTGCCCTCGAGCAAAATATTTGTCAAAGATGCCATTATGAAAAACTGAGGTCAAAGTTGATTGACCAGATAATGGCACGAATATCGAGGTTGATGTAAATGCATGAAATCATGTAAATGCGATGCATGCAAGAAAACATAGGCAGCAAAAAGGTATTGGCTTTGAGACAAATCTTGAAAAATTTGGCGGCATGGATTCCCATGGATGGATTTTTTACGACCCAGAAAATTTCGACAGTGACCCAGATGAGTTTTCAAAAAAATCCCCAAAACCCAGATATTAGAATTTTCAGAAAGATTTTTCAAAAAACCCTAGACACTGAATAAGAGCCCATGATTTAAAAGCACACCTATAAAAAAAAATCGTGCCCAGACGAGAAGAAAGGTCACCACGAAAAGCAAAGCTGAAGACCCAAATAGCAGTCGCGCACACACAAAGGTGCAAAATCGTGAACATAAACCTACAAACATGCAAAAAAGAAATGAAAATGGGTGTTGAAAAATACCACCGAAAGTCGATGCAAAGTAGAAACAAATCTGACGCATAAAGACGAAATTATGGGCAAAAACAAGTGTGAAAAATCATGCAAAGACAAGAACGAACGCAAAATAAAATCGTGCGGGCTATGTGAGAGCTGAGAACAAGTGCGAAATGCACAAACTTAGAAAAACATGTGAAAAATCGTGTTTTCTAAGTTCAAAAAATTACCACGAAAACACAGACATAAATCTAACTGAAAAACCCTAGGCGGGTTTTTTAGAATAAACTGAAATAATTTCGAAAAAAATTGAAAATATTTTCCTGTGCTCTGATCCCATATTATAAATGTAATTGGTAAAATTAGATGTATTTACAAATGATCAAATCGATCATTAAATAGAATCGCAATGAATGAAGTTTCTAAAAAGAAACTCGTCATAATTAGAAAGAAATTAATTATACAAGATATGCACAATATTGACCATTAAACAAAATAGAAACAAATAAGACAAAGATATTATTCTAATATAGAGCAGCAATGGATATCCATTAAAAGGAAGTGTTAATCTTTAATGAAGATGTTAGAATCCCGTAGTCTCATTGTCATAGCAGCAAAGGATAATAATGATTGTTGTAGTCAATAAAGGATTATAATCGTAGTGAAAACTAAAGTTTGAAGGTTGAGTGGTGACAATATTGTAAATAGCCTATCCTCAAGATGTACTGCATAAGAAATCAGAAGATCACAAACTTTCACAGAACATCATGATATGGATTTATCTCAGCTACAAGAAACATTAGCATCAAACACATTGACACAATACATGGACAAATACCACCAATGCACCAAAATCGAGATAGTCTCAGATCTCAGTCAAGCAAGATATGTGGTAGGGTCTAAAGATTTTGATGCCAAATAGCAGTGATAGAAAAGGGCATTATTGCAACAAATGTGAGCCACAAGATATACAAAAACCACTGTAAAAAATAATAGTAAACCCTACAAGTATTCAAAGATACGAAGACTCAAGTCAAAAGTCATTCACAAATCACCATTTAGAAATACACAGAGTAGTGATCAAACAAGTACACAGTTCATAGCATACAATGAGCATACAATTCATAGATTAGAGGGTAATTTTCTAGCATATACAGTCCCTTTGAAAACAATGATCAAACATGAGATAGAATGTCAAAGAAAAGTTCAAATGTCGGTCATACACTCATAGGAAGTAACATAAGATGATTGATGTAAACATTGTTGGCATTTTTTAATGTTTATGTTGTGATTGTCATTGATGGACACACACTTGCTTCGAGATCACTTTTTATGTATCAGTTATGCTCAATCAGTATATGTTCCAAACCGGTATTATGTATTATAATCTTTAGGCTATCAATGTTTTGCAAAAAGTGTTTACTGATCTCAAGTGGTATGAAGACCTCAAGCGGTTCGAGGATCTCAAGCAGAGCGAAGAAACTAAAGCAATAGTTATCATTTTCCTAGTCTTCATTTTTGACAACCGGTAATCAGTTTAATGTTTGAACCGGTGTTACTCTGTGATGAGTTACCAACCGGTAATCGGTAAAGTTGTATGAACCGGTAATACTTTGTAATGAGTTTCCAACTAGTATTTTTGTGATGAGTTACCATCCACCGACACTTTGACGGTGATTTTGTGTCGTGTTATCAAATGTGTCTAGATGCAATGAACCTAGGAACTTGCAATGTAATCCTATTGGACCGACATGAAATAAGATTCCTTTTTAAGGACATCATTTCTAGGGTTCTAGGAGATGTAGTTGTTAGGGTTTTTGGTGGTTGATGAGTTTTTGTATGTGCGATCTTAGAAGAGAAGATCAAGTCTGTTTGGTGTAACAGAGTGTGGATTTACTGAAGATTGAAGTAATGATGAAATGCATTAGCAATGAGATATCATGGATCTAACCAAGCAGACTGTGCTATTTGCTAGATCATTCACTTGTTGATTACTCACATCTTCGACAAGTCTGAAACCCTTAACCGGGTAGGCCTAGAAAAGCCATTGTAAATCCTCTAACAAGGTGGTTCACATCTATGGATCTGAAATCCTCTCAAAAGGTAGTCTTTAATCAGACTTATCTCCTAACAGAGATTGAGATTCCTAACAGGATCTGTTCTGGTGAAGAACATTGTATGACCTTAACCGATCTAACCTTAACCAGTTTGGTTACTATTTTGCAGATAGTTACTTGTGAGTTTCATCTCACCGTGGTTTTTCCCATTTGGGTTTCCACATCAAAATCTCTTGTGTTATGGTGATTGTGCTTCTATGGGTGAATGCCTTTTTTGCTATCTTGTTTGCATTTGTGTTAACCAGTTTGTTAGTAAAACTGTTATACCGATTTACTACTAAATTGTTTAAGTGTTTAAGTTCAGTATTCTTTGGTATACTAATTCACCCCCCCCCCTCTTAGTATTCATCAATTGGTATCAGAGCCAACCTTTCTATAAGTTTAACCACTTGGAAAGAGATATGGGGGAATACACTATGAGGGAACTAACTCATCAGCTCACTCAGACTGAGAAAGCCTATGATGAACTCAAAGTCAATTATAAGGCCTCTCTAGCAAAAAGGAGAGAGCATGCTGAGAAACTGATGGAGCTAACTGAAAATAGTTCCTCTGATGAAGTGAACATGGAAGCCCAAGTTGAAGAAGTTGAAAAACTGAATGAGCCTAATGCCAACCTAAGAAGGGAATTAGAAGGACTGACTATCAAGATTTGTCAAGAGCTTGAGAACCGGAGGAAAGATGAAGATCTGGTAAAAGACAAAGATCATGAGATCTTCAGGCTGAAGCAAGAAATCAGTGCACTTACCGCTCATCTGCAAGAAAGCAAAGTGGAAAAAGAAGATATGCAAGGTGAACTTAACTTGGTTATTTCTGAGAATGCAACCTTGAAGGAGTCCAATGCTGCTATTACCAAAGAACTCACTGAGTCAAAGGAAACACTTGCCAAATTCAATAAGAGCATTGTTAAGCTAGAACAAAAGCTTGAATCAGCAAAACCGGTAAAGAATACCGTTGGAGTTGGTTTCTGTGAATATGAGGAAGGTGAGACCTCTGGAGCAAGAGATGTAGTATCAAAGAAGCAACCGACATCAAAGGATAAAGGTAAGAAAAAGTTCAAACCTATTTGCTTTAATTGTCTCAAGGAAGGACATACTGCTAATGTATGTAGAAATAAAGCTTACAATAACTTTCCTTACTTTCTAAACAATAAGCCTAGATCATATAGATTCAATGGAAATTGTTATGCATGCAACAAGTTTGGGCATAGAGCATTTGAATGCAGGTCTGTCATGCACAACACTGGAAGGTATCCTCAAAGGAGTCAAGGAGTTTTTCCTGAACCCTCTGGGAACCAGAATCCTAACCGGTTTAATACCTATAATCATCAGTCAGGTAGCGGTGGCTATCAAGCGGCAACTGAATGGAGAGCAACCTATTTGATTTGTCATGGTAGTGGTCACATTGCTACAACATGTAGAAAGAAGAATGGAAACATGAATAAAGGACCTTGAAGAGCACCTGGAATGGTTTGCTATCATTGCAACAAACTGGGTCATACAACAAGATTCTGCAGGATGAGAAAGAATATATCGGATGATATACCGGTCATTCCGGAAGGAAAAATTGATGTTGAAACTGTTCAAGCGGATATGAAGAAAACCTGGAAAAAGAAGCCAGAAGAAGTGTCTCTAGAAGAACCGGTTTCTGCACCTGGTGTGGAAATCTCTGAACCGGCAAACTAAGCTACATGAAAGCTTAGGGGGAAACAAATTGGTAAAATATTTTGAACCCCCGGTTTACACTAGTAAAAGACCTTAACTGGAATGTGATACCTGTCAATTGGTGGAAGACCGAAAATGGTAAAAGGCAAATTAGGGTTTACGCCCTAATGGTGGAGCATTTATTATGGTAGGTGGAGAATTCATTTTAAAGGGATTTTCAAGTCATTTTCACTTATCAATTTTCGAACGAAGAAGTTTTCAAGTATAGAGTGACAAAAGGCGATTTGTCTTGCAATTCGGAGAGATTTCAAAACCTTGAAGAAGAATCTAGAGATAACATCAATTGGTCAAGTGTAGAACTCAAAGCAGTAACCCAACAACTAAAGTAGTGAGTGGCGAAGCAGAATTTGCAAGCCCTAAATCTCGACTTTCGAAGGTATTTTTTGAGTTTCTTTGTTTATCATGGCTTCAGCATCACACTCTAGTTCTAATGCACCCATTGATTCAGTAGATTTCATCCAACGAAAGGCAAAATATAATGCACTATCCCAAATACCCGCTGGTGTTATAGTGGAGGAAGGTATTTCAGATTATGTTGACTGTAAAATTGAAGACCTAGGATCTCTAATGATCCATTCTTAGTTGATTTTGTTCTGTGGGAAGGACAAGAAGATCAAACTGAAATTCAGCATCTTGGAAAAGAAGAAGCTTCACAATGCGGTCTATTTCCTTGAAGAATTCACAGATGATCACATCTGCATCATTCTAAGCAGAGTGCATGGTGACAAAATGTATTCGGAGCGGACACATGACATCACACCAGAAGCGATTCATGTCATCATTGGTTTATGTAACATTGGAGAAGTGCCAACCCTAAGGAAGATCAACAAGACCGATATGACCAAGCTCACCAGTTTTGTGAGCAACCAATGGGGAATGACCATCAATATCATCAAGGACGATCTGGTCAAGTATGCCTGCATGGTGATAGGTTACCAAACATTCTTTGCTAGCAGGATCAACTCTGTCTCTGCTGCAGCGAGAAATGCTAGCTACAAGATGATCATGGAAGATGCCTCGTTTGATTTATGCACCTGTATGCAAAGGCAGCTATTGGTGAACCTGAAGTCAATCAAATAGGACAATGCCTTGAGATTTAAATTCAGACAACTATTGTTTGGATTGTTCTTCTACTTCCAAGGCTACTTCCTAGGAGTTGGTGATATTCAGTGGTCTATTGACCAACCGGTTACAAAGCAAATCAGGGAAAGTCTTCAAGCGGTTGGAACCGGTTATCCTAAAGTCCCAAAAAAATACTTTGATGAGTTCAGATGCAAGATGAGCCAAAGGGTGAGAATATCTGGTGACATTGTCAAGAAGTATGAAGAGGACATCTGCTTCACCATTAGAGTAGATGAGTGCTTAATGGAGGCTGTTGAGCCCAGAAAAGAAGAAGTGGAGCCTATGGGTTATGAGGTGATGTACGATATGCTAGATGGGTATGCTTCTACCCTACTTGCCTCACCACTTGACCCTAAGAAGAAGAGAACCGACACCTATCTAGAAAGGGTTACACCGATTGAAGAACCCTCAGTGAAGAAAGGAAAGGCAGTGACATCTGTATCAACACCGGTTACTTCAACAAGTCCTAAGTGACCAAGCAGTCACCGACAAACAAGAAATCGGAAGTTGCACTCGCCAAAGTATTTGAGAGAAAGCGGAAGACAAAAGGCAACACACCTAACTCAGAAGATACAAAATCTGAAGAACAACCTAAGAAGACTAGGCAAACAAGAAAGAAGACAAAGACAACTAGCAATGAACCGGCATCATTAGCACCGCTAAATATTGATATTTCCTCTTACAAACCTTTGACACATTGTCAAAGAACTATTAAGAACATTAGGAGAAAAGTGTTAGAGTGATTTGGTAGATTATTTTGATGATTTCAAAGATAATGTGAAGGAGGAAGTAGAACAGGAAGTCATTCAATATTTGTGTATTAATGACCGGTCGCCATCAGAAATTAAATCTGTGACACCAGATTCTTTATATAATTCTTTAGACAACAAATGGTGCATTGCCATAGAAAAGGAACTGGAGATAACAGAGGAAATATTTGCTCAATATTTTCTTGATGTGTCTAATTTTGAACTTTATGAAGTTATGGAAAAATATAAAGGCCTCTTCTTTATGAGAAGAAGGAGACTCTTGTTGCTAGAAGGGAAAGTCCCTGAGGTGGTAAAAGATACCCACTCTCATGCCCAAGCTTCTCTGAAGTTGCACGAAGTGTCCAAAGCCAACAAGAAGGCTGAACAAGAACCAAAAATTGCAAAACCGGATGAGGTGTATAACAATGAAGGAGAACAAATCACTAAGCAAATGAACCCTATTGATGTTGATGCTTTGGATGGTGAAGATGTTACTCTGGATACACCAACAGAAATAGCAGGATAGGAGAAACTGGACAAGGAAAAGGTTGACAAGGAGCAAGAAGAGAAAAAGAAAAAGAATCAAGAGGAAGAAAAGAGGAAGCAGATGGAGGAAGAGAAGAAGCAATAGGAAGAAGAGAAGAGAAAAGAAGAGGAGAAGAGAAAAGAGAAGGAAGAAGAAAAGAAATAGGAAGAGGAGAAGAAGAAGAAGAAGAAGGAAGAAGAAAATAAACAGGAAGAGGAGAAGAAGAAGAAGGAAGAAGAAAAGAAATAGGAAGAGGAGAAGAAGAAGAAGGAAGAGGAGAAGAAAGAAGAAGAGAAACGGAAAGAAGAACAAAGGAAGAAGGAAGAAGAGAAAAGAAAGAAATAAGCTGAGGAGCAGAAGAAGGCAGAAGAAGATAGCAAAAAGCCAAGGAAAAGGAGGAAGTGGCAAAGAGTGTACATGTAGAGACCCCAAAGGCAACCGATGGTCAAGCCAAACCGGCTGACATCACCAATCCAATTGACCTCCAATCCCCAAATGAATCAAATCTACTATAGAGCATTAAGCTTGCTCAAGAGCAACTGGAATCGCTGAGGAGGAGGAAGGAGCAAGATGTCATTCAAACTGCGGTACAAACTCTTACCATCTTGATTCCTCTCTAGCTCAATTGAAACTCCTATGCACAGTTGTAGAGGACCAGGTACAATGCCTGGAAGATGTTGCTGAAGCCAATGCTCAAAAGAAGCATCAAAAGGCTCTGAACACTGTCATGGTGAAGAAGTTGAATGAGCTAAGGTCCGAACTTCAGAAGGCACAGAAGGACATAAGAGATGCTCTGGATGAGGGGAATTTGCTGCTTAGTAAGATATGTCGACCCCATCTATTTTGTGATGACGTGCTTGCTCAGAAAGACAAACTGCAAACTGATTTGCAGACATACATAAGCACCTTCAAGATACCTTATGATTCCTTCACCGGATATAGGCAAACGTTCACCGGCTTCAACTTCAGACTGCAAGAATAGAGTTAGAAATCAGCAACCAGACCAGAGATTTGCAGGAACTTCAACTGGTTTTGCTACCAAGACTACAAATACTTCATAAATGCTATTTCAATCTGGATGCCTTAACAGTTACTCAAGAGATGAGTACCTTGGATGCCATGGAGGAACAGGTATCCTAGATGCAAATGGAGAGTGAGGTTGCTACCTCATTGCTTGAGTCATGGTCTGTATCCATGAAGATATTTATGCAAGACTTTAAATCAGTTTTTGACAAGTTTCACTCTTTATTGTCATAAACACTTATTATTTTAATGATAATGAAATAGGGGTTATTCAGCTATACTTTGTCATTGTTGGCAAAGGGGGAGTAGTATTCTGTATTTAAAATTTTGATGCATGTTATGTATACTTTCATGTTTATCTCTGTAAGGAAGTAGTATACATTGTATTTTCTACAAAAGGGATAGTGTATATGCTTAGGAGGAGTAATTTTGATTATGGTATATTTTTGTTGTAAAACACTTAGATGTCAAAATTTTCCTAAGTGTTGCCATCAATGCCAAAGGGGGAGATTGTTGGCATTTTTTATGTTTATGTTGTGATTGTCATTGATGGACACACACTTGCTTCGAGATCACTTTTTATGTATGAGTTATGCTCAACCGGTATTTGTTCCAAACCGGTATTATGCATTATAGTCTTTATGCTATCAGTTTTTTGCAGAAAGTGTTTACCGATCTCAAGCATTATGAAGACCTCAAGCGGTTCGAGGATCTCAAGCGGAGTGAAGAAACTAAAGCAGTAGTTATCATTTTCCCAGTCTTCATTTTTGACAATTGGTAATCAGTTTAATGTTTGAACTGGTGTTGCTCTGTGATGAGTTACCAACCGGTAATCGGTAAAGTTGTATGAACGGGTAATACTCTGTGATGAGTTACCATCCACCGACACTTTGATGGTGATTTTGTGTCATGTTATCAAATGTGTCTAGATGCAATCAACCTAGGAACTTGCAATGTAATCCTATTGGACCGACATGAAATCAGATTCATTTTTAAGGACATCATGTCTAGGGTTTTAGGAGATGTAGTTGTTAGGGTTTTTGGTGGTTGATGAGTTTTTGTATGCGTGATCTTAGAAGAGAAGATCGAGTTTGTGTGCTGTAACAGAGTGTGGATTTACTGAAGACTGAAGTAATTCTGAAATGCATTAGCAATGAGCTATCATGGATCTAACCAAGAAGACTGTGCTATTTGCTAGATCATTCACTTGTTGATTACTCACATCTTCGACAAGTCTGAAACCCTTAACCGGGTAGGCCCAGAAAAGCCTTTGTAAATCCTCTAACAAGGTGGTTCACATCTGTGGATCTGACATCCTCTCACAAGGTAGTCTTTAATTAGACTTATCTCCTAACAGAGATTGAGATTCCAAACAGGATCTGTTCTGGTGAAGAACATTGTATGACCTTAACTGGTCTGACCTTAACCAGTCTGGTTACTATTATGCAGATAGTTACTTGTGAGTTTCATCTCACAGTGGTTTTTCCCATTTGGGTTTCCACGTCAAAATCTCTTGTGTTATGGTGATTGTGCTTCTGTGGGTGAATGCCTTTTTTGTTGTCTAGTTTGCATTTGTGTTAACCGGTTTGTTAGTAAAGTTGTTATACCGGTTTACTGCTAAATTGTTTAAGTGTTTAAGTTCAGTATTCTTTCGTATACTAATTCACCCCCCCCCCCCCTCTTAGTATTTATCAAACATAAATATTCATCTCTGTCATAATCACATCAAGATATCAAAGAATCATGCCACAAAGTTATTTGGGTATGGCATAAGATGAATTTGACCTAAATTTGAGTAGTTATGATAGTAAAGTATAGAAAATAGTGTATAAAGGATGACAATACCATTCAATATGTTGAATCCCCAAAATTTCAATACCTAGTATCCCTGGCATGTCATTCATCACCAAGATTTTTTATTTAAGATGAAAGGTTGAAGCTACAAAAGTTTTCTTTTACCTAGTATAAAAATCCCACATACTATCTCTATTGTGTCTCGGTCCTACATGAAGAATTCCTGATAGACCAAAGAAAGATCAGCAAAATAACTTTCACCAATCAACATTTCATGTATATATCAAAATAGTTATTCGAATCTGATAAATTGATGTTAAACACCAATATTAGGATAGTATTACCGAACATGAGGTATTGACTACCCATTGAAATAATTAATGAAGGCGGAACAACAACTCTTTGTGATCTCGATGGAACAAAACTATCCTAATATCACTACTTCAGTGTAATTATACCGAATAGGGCATATGGATGTCTATCGGAGTAACCACCAAAGACGGAGTAGCAATATTTCATAATGTCGATAGAGTAAGTTATCCCAACAAAGGAAAATATAAAAGAATGTATTTGTAAAGTGGAAAATCGCGATCGAACCCTAGTTGTTCTCCCCTCTTCCAACTCCGAGGAGAGAGAAGGGAGGTTTGCTAGGATTCGATGGTTTTCACTTAGGGGAGAGACTTTACATTCAAAAGAGGGGTTGAAACTCATAAGATCCAATCCCACACAATGTAAGGTTGGATGCTAAATGAATTTCAAGGGTTAGGAAAGCAAGGCTACCCTCTTTTGTAAAGAATGTTGTTAAGGAAATTAAGCTAAGCATGCATAGAAAGTCATAAAGATTCGCTTATAAACTGAGTTCGGGTTATAGGATGAAGCTGCGGACCTGAAATTAGCAGTAAAATGTCGATACGGCGCTGTCCTGCAAATTTGAGCAAAAGTTGTCGGGACGATGGCGCCCAGCGCCACGGTCCTCCGAAAAATCCGTGAAACGAAGGGGGATCTGTTCGTCTCTGCACAAGGATTCCATATCTTCAATTTCAGCTGCGTACCTGCAACCTACACACAAAAAAGTGAAGACGATTGGGGGGTTAGGGATTAGGGGTTTGCCTTTAGGTCAAACCCCGGTTTTGGAATTAACCAAGAAATGAGCAAGAGCTGTAAATGTAAATGACTGTAAAACAAGTACTAATACCTTGTTCTAAGGATGTTTGTATCCTTATGTGCGAAGGTTTAGATGTTGTATGTTGTATGTTGTAGCATGTAGTATGTGATCTCCTCTTCAATGGTTGAATCCTTGACTTGAATGCAACACTTAGCCTTGAATGGAGACTTGAAATGATCAATTGCTTGAAAGAATGCTTGAATGCTTGAATGCTTGAATGCTTGAGTATAATTTCCACGCTTTGTACACATATCCTCCTCATCTATCCATCATCTATCCTAAATGAGAGAGAAAAATGTAGTTTATATACTTGTCATTTAGGGCTGATAGACTGATTTTCCCGACCTTAGGCTGACTAGGGAAAGTTAATTTCC
Source organism: Cryptomeria japonica (assembly GCF_030272615.1). Classification (NCBI taxonomy): domain Eukaryota; kingdom Viridiplantae; phylum Streptophyta; class Pinopsida; order Cupressales; family Cupressaceae; genus Cryptomeria; species Cryptomeria japonica. Next base: position 54,004,276 of record NC_081406.1, on the reverse strand, counting down.
AAATTGCAAACAAAAAGACCCGAGCCCCTTAGGAGACCGGGCCCAAAATAGGACCTAGGGAGCAGGGCGCTGGGCGCCATGGTCCTGGGGACCAGGGTGCTGGGCGCCCTGGTCCTGAAGGACCAGGGCGCTAGGCGCTCTGGTCCCACCTCCCGGGACAGCAGGGTGCAAGGAGGTTCAGGCCAGGGTACTTGAAAAATGCAGTTTTCAGTGTCGCGAGCAAGTTTTGGGGTCTCCATTCAGGTTGCGTGTTGCATCGCCATCGTGAAGACCGAAATGCAGTCGAAATTGCAAGTGTCACAATTTTAGGACGCTACATTTAGCCCCCACTTTAGCAGGAGTATGTATGCTCATACTTCCGGTAAAGTACAAGGAAACAATATTGAAAGACTTTCACCACGTCAAGGAGGCAAGATACACCAAGCCCCCAGTGGACTAAGGATCTTACGACTTTGATTGACAAAGTAAAAGGGAAGATCACGAGGGAGAACCATGACTGTCAGTAGTAAGGTTCCCTCACTATGAGTCATGCAAGAAAGATATCAAAAATTTTCAAGGCAAGGTTAAATTTACCAAGAAATTTTCAAGTATCTTGAAAAGATATGAACGGGATGTATGCCCCCCTACGTTAAAGCGATCGCACACGCCTCACCGGGGGTGATTGTTTTAACGTAGTGATACACGTAAGAAATGAGAAAGGAGCACGTTATTGCAAGGATTTAGCCCCCAAGTGTGAGATAAACCCAAGGATAATAGACACAAAACACAAAGCACAAGGTGACTTCGCTTTCCTCGGGGTCAGCATGCTGTATGATAATTCATGTATATATATCATATGTATGTATGCATAATTGTTCTTCATTCCCCAATCAAGGAAGGTCACCTAGAAGAAGGGAACACATGTGTCTTTTGAGTCAACATGAGAGAGATCGAGAGATCTCAATGCTTTGCATCGTCCTCAAGTAGACAACACCAAGGACAACAAATAGAAGAATGAGAATAACATATAGAAGAAGTAACACAAGAGAGGAGAAGAGAATCTGCTATGGTAATGTAACTAGTCTAGCATGTCATCTACCCCCCGATCTTGCTGATCAATGTTTCAGGAAGGCAGGGAACATGCTAGAGGAGGAACATCCAACACAGCAGATGGAGCTATCACAAGATCCAAACAAGGGCTATGTTCATGTTCCGAGCCACATTGTTCTTGTCTAGGAGCTAGGATAAGTGCTTTAGAAAATTCATTAGATAAATGGTTATCGACATCAACAAGTTCATATTCACTATCAGAAGCAAGAGGAGTAACATTTTCATCATGAATAACATTTTCATCTATATCATCATCAAGATTTATAAAAATAGGATCTTTAACTCGCACAGGATCAAGATCATCATGCATCTTATGTTTAGGAGATTTAGGCTCAATGTCCAGCTGAGGAGAAAATGGAATAATGCTTGTTGAAGGTGTTTTTGGAGATTGCAAAGTTTGAGAAGCAGCTGCCTGAGCTCTAAGACGACGCTTTCGTCGGCGTTCACGTGCAGAACGATTTCGTCTAGTCTTAGTAGGAAGTGGAGAAGATTGAGGAGGAGGAATGTTCTCATCCTTAGCACTTGGGTGTTTAGGTTGTGGTCTCTTAGGCTGGATAATAGGAGAAGAAGAAGGTCTCTTCTCTCTGTAAAAAGAAGGAGGAGGAACTGCTCCATATAAGGGAAGAATATTTGGTTTAGGGAGAAGACCAAGTCCATCATGATGAGGAGGTATAGGTCTACTCTTAGGAAGTTTATTAGGCATAGACATAGTCACATCCATAGGGATGGGTTGGGAATCTTCTTGAGGAAAGACATTAGTTTTATCTTTCAAAGGAAGAACTTCCTTCTCAAGAATGATAGGAATATCTAGTTTAGGTGCTCTAGGTTCACTTAGAGATAGGATCATATCTGTTTTCCACTTTTGATAAGATTTGAAAAGATGATCACTTCACGGAGGAAGAGATTGGAATTGTTTAGGCCAAAAGTAATCTATAGGAACACTAGAAGTTCTTTCAGCTGGTTTAAAGAGACTATGATTGACAGTAACGACTTCACCATTATGGGGAAATTTCAAACACTTGTGAATAGGAGAAGCAATAGCTTTCATGGAAGATAGCCAAGGATAGCCAAGCTTCACACGAAATTGTTCGGAAGATGGAATAATAGCAAAGTTCACATCAAGAGATTTGTTATGGACCTCAATAGGCAATGTAATAGAACCAATTGCAGGAGAAGAAAATGCATCAAATAATTTCACAATCACATCTATTTTGTCATATATCACTTCATTCAATTGCAAAGTAAAAAGAAATTCTTCAGTAATAACATTAATCATGCACAAAGGATCAATAAGCACTCCACGGCAAGGTGTATTCTTAACTTTTGCAACTATGTATAAAGGACCATCAGGTGCCCTAATGGTTTCGCTAGAATCAAATGTGATGGAAGGTTCTTCAGGGATTTCTTGTTGCTCTACAAAGTTAATCACATTCGGAGTCATAGACACAAGACCATCAGATGAGAGAGAGGAATCATTAGTCTCAATCGCATTAGAGGTATGAGAAGGCAATGGATCAGTGAAAATTTGAAGATTTTGGTTAGGAGGAGCTACAGATGTGTTGCCTTTATCATTCACTCCAGAAACAGAAATAGTATTATTATCAATCAAATCTTGAATTTTACCCTTTAAAGAAAAACATTTTTCAGTATCATGCCCAGGCTGACGATGGAATTGACAAAAGGCTTTGTTATCAAAATAAGGTGAAGTAATCTTTGCAGGATCAATTTGTCTTATAGGAGGAAGAGTAAGCACATTTTGTTCCAATAACTTATTCATAATACTATGCAATGATTCATTCAAAGGAGTATACTTTCTTTCTCTCTTGAAAAATTTAGAAATAGGAGGCACACCTGATGTTGCATTCACATTGTTGTTGATGATGTTTTCATTGAATTTGATGGAATCTCTGTTCGGTTTAAACTTCCCAAATGGTTGTTGACTGCTATCACCCTTATCACTCGGAGCCATAGGATGTGATTGTTCCATTTGACTCACAGTCAGTTGATAATTGTGAAGAGTTGCACACAACTGGTGGAAAGAAGTAAACTCAGAAAATAGAAGTTTGTCTCGAATATCTTTTTGTAAATTAGAAATAAAGATTCTTTGAATATCAGTGTCAGGCACTGGAAAAGAAATTTGAGCATACAAATGCTTATATCTACCAATGAAATCAGTCACTTTTTCTTTAACACCTTGTTTACAATGCATTAAATCAATCAAAGTAACTTTAGGACTTATATTGTTTTGAAATTGTTGAATGAAAGCGTTTGCAAGTTGTTCGAAAGAAGTAATAGAATAAGAAGGCAACGAGCAATACCATTGTAGGGCTTTGTCTCTTAATGTTCTAGTGAATAGTTTTGCAAGCAACCTTGGGTCATAAGCAAAATCAGTACAAATTGTTTGAAAGGTCTTAACATGTGTTAGAGGATCTCCTTTACCATTATAAAGCTCCAAATGCGGGATTTCAACATGTTTAGGGGGGATAGCCCGAACAATGTCAAGAGAAAGTGGGCTCGCAACATCAAATGTGGGCACACTAAACTTAGATTGATTCATAGAGGCAATTTGTTGCTGTAAAGAAGAGACAGTTTGTGCTAGATTGTTAATGGTCGCTTCAGTCGAAGAATTCATATTGGATGTGTTAGATTGAGATGGAGGTGTTATGTTATTGAAAGAAGGTAAAGAGTAAGGTGGTGGGACTCTATGATAATTAGTCATAGGAGATGATTGGACAAGAGGAACACTACAAGGAGGCATGGAATGGTTAAATGAATTGCCCCCTTGCGTCATGTTCATTTGTGGAGATATAACAGGAACACTCATTGAAGGGACGAATGAAGAAATCGGATTGAATGAAGGAATAGGGTTAATTGAAGAAGAAGGGTTGCCCCCATGACTGGTGATCATAGGAGGAATGTCTTGTGTAGAAGTAGCCATGATGTTTGATGTAAAAGTAGGTATACTAGCAATAGAAGTTGTCAAAGGAATAGAATGCTTGACTTGTGTAGGAGGTTGTGTATAACCTAAAGATTCGGCACAACTCTTCATAGGCATCACGTTCGAATTCACAATGTGTGAAATACCACGCAAAATATCAATTCCATTCTTATCACTTTGAAGCATATGTTTTAAACCCTCAATTAAAGGAAGAGCTTGACTATCGGGATACTCATGAGACATCCATTGTTGAAAATCGTCAAATTGGTTATCCAATTTTGAAAGTTGTTCTTCAGAAACCTCATGGAGAGCTTCTTCATCATTAGGAGGATTAGAGGAATTACCCATGTCCTCGTTAAAAAGGCTATTCAAATTAGGTTCCATCTCCTCAGTAGTTAAACCTTGGAAAGACTTAATTCTATGGCTTCGTCTAACGGGAATAGTGTAAGTAGGGCTTATTGTTGTAAAACTCATGCACTAGAGAAGGAGAGAAAATTTTGATTTTAGAGGTAGCAATTTTCAGTAAAATCAGCCAATCTTCTGGATTTAAGCTGTTAAATGCAATCACAACAGTCTCCCGAAATTTTGGAAAAAAAGTCCGGGACCGTGGCGCCCGGAGTGCAACACGGTCCTTGCAACTTTTTTCGAAATTTGCAGGGATGAAAGGTATGATGATTTTAGAGCTAATCTGAAAAAATTGAGTGATTTTACGATCTGTAGATAGGCCAAATTAAAGTTGCAAATTCAAAATTGAACCCTATCAAGATTGTCAAAAAAATGCAAAATTTGAATTTTGAAAAAGAGAGGGAAACTGAAATTTTGAATTTTATGATTTTAGAGGGAATGTCGAGAGCAATGCAAATTTTGAAATTTGAAAATTGACTCAATTTCACGCAAAATTCAATTTTGAAAGCGGAAATCAAAGTTGTTGTAATTAAACACTTAATTTCAAAAGTCACAAAATGCAAGAATTTGAATAAAGCACTGAAATTTCGAATGAATGCAAACGCAATTTTCAGATTTATGATAATAAAAACGCAATTTTGACACAAAATTTTAATTTCAATGATTTTTGAATGATTAGAAGCCTTAGACCAAGCAATCGCAAGACCAACTTTGACTGTAATTTTGAAAGTGTTATAATTGACAAAATCAGCCAAAATTCTGGATTTTAGCAGGAAAATACAGCAAGATCTCGCTCCCAAAATTTTGGAAAAAATGTCGGGGACGATGGCGCTCAGAGTGCAACACGGTCGTCGCAACTTTTTTTCAAATTTTCAGGGATGAAGGATATTGTGATTTTATTGCAGAATCCAAAGTTACAGCTGATTTGGAGATGTTTTGATCAGTGAAATTATCGGACAAAGGTTGAATCAAGAGGGTTTCAAAAATTAGGGTTTTGACACTTAACCACTTAATTTTCAGAATTAAAGCACAAATATGAATTGATAATTTGTAATAGAAGGGCAGATCTGAAACAAGCATTAACAATTAAATATTTCACAAGTTTAATTACTAAAAAGAAATTTTAGGGTTTTTATGCAATCGCCTCTAAAATTTTGCAAAAGATCAAACATGGAAATGTAATTAATTTTTTCAGATCTAAGCATGAAAAATCAGAAAGGATGTTCACGTCAGGTTCACCAAAATGTAAAGCGGAAAATCGCGATCGAACCCTAGTTGTTCTCCCCTCTTCCAACTCCGAGGAGAGAGAAGGGAGGTTTGCTAGGATTCGATGGTTTTCACTTAGGGGAGAGACTTTACATTCAAAAGAGGGGTTGAAACTCATAAGATCCAATCCCACACAATGTAAGGTTGGATGCTAAATGAATTTCAAGGGTTAGGAAAGCAAGGCTACCCTCTTTTGTAAAGAATGTTGTTAAGGAAATTAAGCTAAGCATGCATAGAAAGTCATAAAGATTCGCTTATAAACTGAGTTCGGGTTATAGGATGAAGCTGCGGACCTGGAATTAGCAGTAAAATGTCGATACGGCGCTGTCCTGCAAATTTGAGCAAAAGTTGTCAGGACGATGGCGCCCGGCGCCACGGTCCTCCGAAAAATCCGCGAAATGAAGGGGGATCTATTCGTCTCTGCACAAGGATTCCAGATCTTCAATTTCAGTCGCGTACCTGCAACCTACACACAGAAAAGCGAAGACGATTGGGGGGTTAGGGATTAGGGGTTTGCCTTTAGGTCAAACCCCAGTTTTGGAATTAACCAAGAAATGAGCAAGAGCTGTAAATGTAAATGACTGTAAAACAAGTACTAATACCTTGTTCTAAGGATGTTTGTATCCTTATGTGCGAAGGTTTAGATGTTGTATGTTGTATGTTGTAGCATGTAGTATGTGATCTCCTCTTCAATGGTTGAATCCTTGACTTGAATGCAACACTTAGCCTTGAATGGAGACTTGAAATGATCAATTGCTTGAAAGAATGCTTGAATGCTTGAATGCTTGAGTATAATTTCCATGCTTTGTACACATATCCTCCTCATCTATCCATCATCTATCCCAAATGAGAGAGAAAAATGTAGTTTATATACTTGTCATTTAGGGCTGATAGACTGATTTTCCCGACCTTAGGCCGACCAGGGAAAGTTAATTTCCAAATTGCAAACAAAAAGACCCGAGCCCCTTAGGAGACCGGGCCCAAAATAGGACCCAGGGACCAGGGCGCTGGGCGCCATGGTCCTGGGGACCAGGGTGCTGGGCGCTCTGGTCCCACCTCTCGGGACAGCAGGGTGCAAGGAGGTTCAGGCCAGGGTACTTGAAAAATGCAGTTTTCAGTGTCGCGAGCAAGTTTTGGGGTCTCCATTCAAGTTGCGTGTTGCGTCGCCATCGTGAAGACCGAAATGCAGTCGAAATTGCAAGTGTCGCAATTTTAGGACGCTACAGTATTATGCAGGCTCATTGGAATAACTTATGAAGTTGAAATAGCACATCAATAGGGTTTTGATCATGAAAACTATCTCGATGATGAATAGATATAATAATGTCGGGAGAACTATCTTGATTGTGAACTTATAACTGAAGAAATCAATATCAGAAAAACCTATGGCAATTAAAGGAAAATGGAGAAGGAATCCTTATCAGTATAACTAATGAGATCGAGATAATGAACCACCTATGATCTGATAGCATAACTTATTCCAAAAATAGGCATATAGATGGTCATTGGAACAGTTACTCTGATGGTGTTCTTTTGGTTGGAATACCTCTATCGAGGTAACTCACAGCGAATTCAAAGACGAAGCCTTCATTAGGATGACTTGTGAAGTCGAGAAAATAGTTTTTTGATATGTCGATAATGAAAGTAATACCGATAGGCATCATCCAAGATGTGTTCAACATAGGTAACCCAAAGATAACAATCAAACTGGTGGTTACTTATCAATATAACCCAGCCGAAATGACGTGAAAGAAAGACAGTTATAGAAAGCACCTTATTTATCTGCAATGACTAAATTGTCAAAAAGGTGCCAAATTTAGAAACATCAACAGAAAGAGCTAAGCCGATGTCACACGTCATCAAAGCAATTCAAATTTTGAAAATATTGCCCCATTGATTTACAAACTGGAACATTAATTGCAGCACAAATGGCATTCTCTGAGAAACACAATCCAAGAAATTTTCGCACCAGAATTATAGACACATAGAGGCAACATTGGAGTGGGCAAAAAGGGACAGTAAGAACAACCAGTATCCTAAGTAGTTCCCTTGTGATTTCTTCAATAAAATCATTGAATTGCCTATGAAATGGAGAGTTCTAGCAGTTCTAGGAAGAGGGAAAAAGGAGAAACAAACAAGGGAAAAGGGAAAACAAAAAACAAAAAAATCGAGGAAACAAGTGTAGACCCAGGTAGAAGAGAGAAAATTAAATCAGGATTTGTTAGACCAATTACCTGGTTCCACCCCTAAACCCAAGAGGTCTGCAAAATGGAAGTTGGAAAACAACTATGGTGATGTAGGAGATGTATAAAAAATCATCAGAGGCTATGAGTTATTTATGTTCCACTATCATAGGCATGAAGAGCCTGAGCCAATTTGCAACATGTGGAAATTGAACTTGGGAAAACTAGTTGTTTCAAATGTTTATGTTAATGTGGATCTTCTAAAACTATTAGCACAAAAATATGATCCCAAAAAGAGGGCAATCTGCGACTAGGATGGAAATCCCTATTTCTTTATATCTAGAGAGGCAATCTCTGAATTTTCTGACCTGCATGGGATTTATGATTATCCCATTGTCCTTGAGAATTTGTCTAAATAATATCGAAGGTTAGATACCACATATGCAGGATGGAGATTTTCCTTGCACCTGCTTAATCTTGATGCACCATTAGAAACAGGTTAAGGTTTTACATTTCATGTAAATTTGTTCAAAAATTATTTCAAGTATACATACTACTCAATTGGTCAAGTTTTAGGGTTGAACACTCCAAATTTCACGAGGATAGAATCCATGATCATTGTAGTAGACATTTAGTTCCTCAAAGCCAGAGAATTTGACTGTAATACATTTGTAGCAAGGCAACTTGAGATAGGGCTTACAACTATCCAGAAAGATTCATCCCAGATCCACTTCCCACATTATTCCTTGCTTATGCATATGGTATTATTTTATGGCCAAGAATTGGGTCTTTGGCCCGAGGAGATGAGGATAAGGCAATGTGATAATGACAACAAGCCTCTTGCAGTCCAATTATGGACTTCAATATGGGACTGCAAATTCGTTAGATCCAGTTACATTCATTTTGAAGAATACTTTGTAAAAACTTTATATGTGTTTTATGATCATCCTTGCAATTTTGCACTCTCAGAAGATGTTAAGAAATTCCTAAGGTCTGCGGACTTTGGAGCGCTTGAAACCTTTAAGCACAAATGGGGTGATTGGTACTGCTTTTCTGATGTGACCATGATCAGAGTCTATGGCTTTGAAGTATCTCCATTATTGTTTCCCAAAATAGTGTTTGATAGAATAGCCCATTCAGACATCATAAGGCAAATGGGAGATTCGAATCATATGCATTTAAGCTCACATGACAAGCAAGATTTTATGTCTGGAATCTTATGTGTTGGTGAATTCATTATTAATGGGAGAGAAAGACAAGAGCTCACATGGAGAAAACTAGTCCATTATGATATGAAGTTGGGTGCTCCAAGGAAGAACTTTGATCCTGAAGGATATATCCATTCAACGAGGAATGAACATAGACTTGGTGATTATGAGAATATCCCATATATATGAGGGATGACTTGATAAGAAATATGGATGAAAAGGAGGCCAAATTGGCCATTAATAACTATAACAAGGTGATGGAGAAAAAGGCAAGGGAGAGACAGAATATTGATCTATCATCTTCAGACAATGAGGAGACTCATGGGATGATGAAAGAATAAGTATCTAGTAGAATACTGAGAGGGAGGGTGAATCAGTATATTGAGAAACTGATACAAAGTTCCCAAACTCAAACTTAGTCAAACAAAGTAAACATATCTTAGTCAAGATCAATATTCATAGGAATACTTGACATTAACTGGTTTAATTGTTATGATAACTTTTATAGTAAACACCTTCAATCTTGTAAACATCAACAATGCTTAATCATAGCTCAACATGCCTTATCAGAAGTTAATCAAATCAACAAATAAGATCACAGCCACAAAAGCATTCACCACTTGACACAAATGTTTATACGTGGAAAACCCAAATAGGTAAAAACCACGGTGAGATTGAAATCACAAGGATAACTATCTGAACTCTTTCAAAGTTTACCCTATTAGGAGCCAAAGCCTGTTAGAGCTTTACAATAAGTCTTGTTAAGAACTAATTCCGGTTAGGAATCACCCAATTAAGGGATTTACAAATATGCCTTGTTAGAAGCACAATACCCTGTTAGAAGTAACCTCGCTGGAGGATTTAAGAATCCAAGCTAATGGACCACCTTGTTAGGAGATTTAATGAGTAACCAAGCTTTTTAGAGCTTACCCGATTAAGGGATTTTACTTCTGTTGTAATTTTTAGAAAAAAATGGGTTTTCTTGATCTGTTTGAGTAGCACTATCTTTGCTTGATCAGATCCTTCTAAGCTTCAATCTGCCTTCACTCAACGTGCAGATCCATTCACTGGTTGGGAAACCACACACTCAAGAGGTTTTCTATCAACCTTTACAAACAACTTCATCGACCTTAAATACAAATCAATTATGTCGGTAACACAACAAAAACCTAATTCTCATCATTGAGATTACAAACAAGTTGGTTCAATATTAACCATTAGAAATCATAACAATCTCTTCACATTCTTCAAGACAATTCCAACCGCTACATGATCACTGCTCCATTGGATTTTGTAACTCATCACATGTTGTGCATTAAATGCAATCCACTTTGCTCCTTCCCTAGACAATAAGAAAATGCACCAAACCAATTTGAATTTATCCTCATACAGTGATCACACGTGTCTCGATCATTCCCACTCATCAGATAATAAACCAATAAACTTGATCGGTTAGGGTCTAACAGCCGATAGGGTTTACTGGTTACATTACATAGAAAGGTTTAACCCTTCACACCGGTTCATCGGTTCAACTCTCAAACATTATATACACCAGTTACAATATCTTGTACAACTCTCATCTTACCGGTTACTAGCCAATATCAAACACAACAATATCAACAATAACATGAATACCTTTTACCGGTTCAATTGACATCAATGACAATATATAATTAATGCAATCTCTTATGCAAAATGCCAAACAAACTCAAAATGCCAACAAAGACATCAGGATGGGATGAGGTTTCATTTAACTAGTTCTCCAAAATGTTGATTGAAGAGAAAGTGTCACATGTTAGGGATCATGATGATGAAGTTCCAATAGAAGAAGATCCAAGATAATTGACCTGTAAGGATTTTATATCTGATGATAATTTAATAAAGTCTCTTGAATTCATTTCCTTTTTATATAAAGTAAAAGGAAAATAAATTAGAGAAAGTGTCAGAGAGGTGGACACCTCTAATGATAAACAATTGTCAGCTACTTTGGAAAATGAAGTAGAATAGGAAATGGATCGAATGACTCCTGAAAGAGGTAGAAAACTACTTGAAGATGCATGTGTCATGATCTTTCCTGGATGAGATATGAATTTAGCTTTAGTATTTGATAGCTTTCTTCATAATATTGATGCAAAACATAAGTTATCTCCAAAAGGAGTGACCCAAGTATACATGGGGTCATTGTACAACCTTGACAAATATTCTATGTTAATTTGGTCATTGTATCCCCCCAAAAAAATCCCATAGTGATTGATACACCGAAGGACTTCGGACACATCATGACTTTGAAGGTTGGTGAAACAGACTCCATAGTTACAGCTGATTTAGGGGTGAACATTGCCAAATTGAATAAGGCCCAAACTCAATTATTTTTTAGAGAAAACAAGTTTGGTAAACTTGAAAAATGTCAGGGTGAATAAAGAAATTGATCATTTGAAGGAGATGTTGAAACAAAAGGAGCCACAAAGAGTGTTAATGCAAGGTGAGAGCTCACAGCCTCAAACTAAGGCTAGCAAATTAAGAGAAGAGAATTATCAGCCCCAGGCCCAATTAAGAGAAGCCAAAAGTGGAGCCATGTCAGTGCTTATCCAGAAGAGATTTACACATGGATGGATAAATAATGGGATGTATACACTAAGAAATAGACCATTATTGAGGAGAATGAAAGACTGGATGAACAAATGCATGAGAGATTCAAAGAGTTAAAAGGTGAGGATCAAGCAAATCCTGATACAGTGAAGAATTGTGAAAGACTGATGAAAACCCTTAAGAAATGTCTGGAATCACTAAAATCAAAGGGAGCCAATTTCCTCAATGACATATCAAACAACATCCCACCCCTACTTAATAAAGATGGAGAATGAAAGGAGAAGGTGGATTCGATTCGAGAATGCCAACAGGTGCTTAGGGATGCACTGAAAGCTACCAAGAATGAAGATGTTGATAAGGTGGCAGAGTATATAGAAAGCATGGTGTTGATGGAGGTAGAGGCTTGAGATGCAATCTATGATTGTGATGATCGATATGATTAGAAATATTTGGCATATTTGACTAGTGTGCATTTATGCTTAAGTAGATGATTAGTTTCTTTTAAGTGTTTAGTTTGTCTCCAAAAGACTTTTTCAAAGGATTTAACCCTTTGATATGTTATAAAGTAATCAACGTAATAATTTGTAAAGTATCCCGAAGTTGATCAAGTTTTCTGAAAGTTTAAGTTTCAAGCAGTTTTTTATGTTTCAAGAACAAGACTTTATTTCAAAGTAATACAAAGAAATCAGTTTCCTTATTTGCAAATTGTGTTGTGGACACTTTCAAATTAGTTATCTGTTATAATTGTATGTGGTGGATAATTACTAATATAATTCACCGTGTAAAGAAATTGTGTGTCATTACATAGTTGGAGCATCAAGATACATCTGAGAATCGTTTTGCCTGTTGTGTCTTGTTTAATTGGTCTTTCATAAGGAAAGTTAAATTCAATTAAACTAACTGTGAAGAACATCATACAATTATAAAGCATTGGAGGTTGGGTAGTTGACAAATCCATTCAAGGGAGAATTTAAAAATTGTCTTTCAGAGTTATATATAGGGTTTGCAAGTGAATGACTCTATTGCCCAAAAAAAATAAGGCACCGGTCTAATTTGCACATAAAATTCAATTCAAGATCAATCAAATCCTTTTCAGTCTTATTATTATGTTAGTAGGAGATATAAGTAGGATTCAAAATATAAATAGTTAAAGTAAGTACAATAGGAATTGGATTAAAGCAGAAGAATTAATCAGTTAAGGAAGATAATCAAGAAAATTGGAAAGATCAAATAATCAGAACAATAAGATAATCTATCCCAAAGATATAGACCACTTTGAGATAAAACTAGAAGTAGAAGATATAGTGTGAAATATGATATAAAAACACCAAGTTGGAGAGTTAATTTGTGAGAAGGTATGCCCGCCTAGGTTCTGTAGAGCCTGAAGTGAGGGAGTTAGCAACCTCGAAAGGTTCACTCTATTAGTTGGCCAAATCAATTGTAAGATTTTATAATTGAGCAAGGCATACTCATAGAATTTTCCAATTTGTTGATTTTAGCACCAACACAATACATGATGTTAAGTCCTGATGCCAAAGTATAAGATGAGGGGGGGGGGGGGGGGGGGGGAGTTTCATACAAACTTAATCTTCAATATACTCAATAGATTCAACCTCGGTAACTTATACTTCTGAATATAACCAAAACTGTTAAACATTCAAACTCATGAACAGATAACATCACAACACATATAACACTAGATTTAACGTGGAAACCCAAATAGGGAAAAACCACTGTGGGATTTTGGACCCACTAAGAAATATACTCTTCTAGAGTATGCTCGATTAAAAGCAAATCATGTTAAAGATTACAAACACATTGCTAGATGTGACTCGGTTAAGGGATTTCCCTTAGATCTATTAGAATCTTGCACTTTGTTAGAAGTGACCTTGTCAAAGGATTTCAAACACTCAACTACAATGTCACCTTGCTAGACGATTTACAAATAAGACTGTTAGGTCCACTAGGTTAAGAGATTTTCTGTCACTTACAAAATAAACAATAGTAATAAAATATATCTGCAACTTCACATCTAGAATGCTAAAGCAGATTCTTATTTGCTCAAAACAATCTCATCATAAGACTTATCTAGTCTCCTGCTGGGCTTCTCAATCTGTTCTTCAATCAGATCTTCAAGCTTCTATGCTCGGTAATCACTTCTGCAGCATCACTGTGCATACATTTGCTCGCTTTTTTTTTTCATTAACAATTCCTTATTTATAAACAATTACAAACCGTTTAATCTCCTTGATCACATTTCCCATGATCAATCTTAGCCATCAGATCTTCAAACTTGATTAGGTTTGATGTATCCTCCGATCTGAAAAATGTTTTACCTTGCCTAGGAACTTGCATTCCTTCCTTGGAACTTGTGCTAGGTAATTGAGGTTCAATCTGTGTTGTAGATCTAGCTCTTGAATTTTCAATGTCATAGATCTTTAACAATATTATTGCACAATATACCAATCATCAAATAAAACTCCAGCTCATCGGCATCCTTCATTTAATAATATATTCATTCATTTAATGCATTCTGTTTCTGCTCGGTTGTTACTCAGTCAATACTGAACTTCACTCGGTAGACATTCTGCCTTCTTTAATCGATATCGATAACCTTAGGGTTTACTGACTAGGTTCCTTAGGGTTTACCAACTAGGTGCTTTGCTCGGTGTCATAGAATAGTATTAAACTTACAATCAACAACATATATAGGATATTACAACAATCAAAACAACATGATCTCATCATTGTCTAACTCGGTAATAGTTGCCCATTGAATAACTTATTTCTCCCCTTATTTTCAATTCTTTCGATGTCACTTACTGACATCTTAGTTCTCATCAAAACATACTTCTCAAGATATGGCAACATCATACTGAATCAGAAAATCAATTTCTTGACATCAATGACAAAATAATATTATTAAGACAGTAATCATCCTTCTTCAGTTATATCAATAATCTTCAACAACCTTCTCAATATCCTTAATGAAATGCCAACAATCTCCTATTGTTATTGAAATGCCAACAATCTCCCCCTTTGGCATTGATGGCAATACCAACATTAAATGGCAATACCAACATTGTTCATTCAAATTGATTCGAATTCAGATTGCTATATAGACTTCTCCTATTATCCTTGAGCTGTAGACTTCTTCTATAAGTCTTCTCCTCCTATCATTATTCTTCTCCTTCTTCTCTATTAGCATTCTCCCCCTTTCTTTGGTCTTCTCCATCTTACTTGGTACCTGACCATTTAGTCTTCTCCCCCTTTGACAACAATGTCAAAAAGTAAAAGAACTAATTCATGATTTCTTCTTCTGAGAAGTGATTTCCTTGCTGGTAAAAACAAATACAAATATATCATCTCAGTCTTGGTCAGAGTAACTTGTATTCAATCACTATTTCTTGCACAACTTTAGGCGACCTCCTAAAGTGTAAATCAGCATCAACTCACAAATAATATTCTGTAGAGTCATCGAATTGATGCTTTCACAAAACTTTGTCAGTGAGTAGAAGATAGGGGTAGGACCCCTAACTTTCTTCTGAGATACTCAAAAGTGTCCCTTGGCAGTGGCTTTGTGAATATGTCTGCAATTTGTTCCTTTGTGTTAACATATTCCAACACAACTTTCTTTTCTTGAACTTCTTCTCTGAGATAATGATACTTTATAGATATATGCTTGGTCTTGGAGTGCATTACCGGATTCTTTGAAATGTTAATGGCACTAGTATTATCACAGAATATAGTTACTGGCTCAGTAACTTTCTCATTTATACCTTCCAATAGTTGTTTTATCCATGCTATATTGGTACAATTCAATGCTGCAGCAACATATTCAGCTTCTGTTGTTGACTGTGAAATGCATCCTTGTTTCTTGCTAAGCCAACTAAGTAGTCTTTCTCCCAAGAAGAAAGCTCCACCACTTGTGCTTTTCCTGTCATCAATGTTGCCTGCCCAATCAGCATCAGTATAAACTTTTAGATCAAAATCATTTCTCTTTTTATATACTAAGCCATAGTCTTTAGTGCCTTTCAGGTATCTGAAAATTCTCTTGATTGTTGTCATATGGGTTTCTTTGGGATCTGCAAAGAATCTTGCAACAATACCTACTGCATGTGCTATATCCAATATGTTGTGTACAACATATTGCAACTTTCCAATCATAGATCGGTAAAGTGTCTCATCAACATATGTAGATTCATCATTCTTTGATAATTTATAGTTGGTAGTCATAGGAGTACTTACAGGTTTAGAATCCTCCATTCCAAATTTCTTCAAGATTTCCTTTATATACTTGGATTGTGTAATGAAAATATCATCTTTCATTTGCAGTATTTGTAAACCTATAAAATACTTTATCTCACTGATTAATGACATCTCAAATTCCTTGCACATTTCATTTCCAAAGTTCTTGCATAAAGAATTATTTCCACAAAAGATAATATCATCAACAAATATGGTTGAGATCGGTATTCCATTGTTCTCATCATTCTTCATGTATATATTGTTGTTTTGACTTGTTCTTACAAAACCAATCTTGATTAGATAAGAGTGCAATCTCTCATACCATGCTCTAGGTGCTTGTTTCAAACCATATAAAGCTTTGTTCAATTTACATACCTGATCTTTATTCTTGTCTTCAACAAATCCTTCAGGTTGTTCAATATAAACTTCTTCTTCTAGTATACCATTCAAAAATGCAGATTTGACATCCATTTGATATACCTTGAAATTTTTGAAAGAAGCATATGCCAACAATGTTCTTACTCCTTCAAGTCTAGCCATAGGTGCAAAAGTCTCACCATAATCTATTCCTTCTTCTTGAGCATAACCTTTGCAAACTAGTCTTTCTTTATTTCGAATGACCTCACCTTTTTCATTTAGCTTGTTTTTGAAAATCCACTTTATACCGATTACATTTTTGTCCTTCGGTCTTGGGACCAGTGTCCATGTGTCATTCTTCTTGATTTGATCAATCTCTTCTGTCATAGCATCTACCCAATCTTCATTGTTAAATACCTCTTTTACTATTCTTGGTTCAAATTCAGATATCAGACATGTGTTCTGTCTCAGTTTGTTCCTTGTCATTACTGGATCATCCTTATCTCCTACTGGATCATCCTTATCTCCTACTGGATCATCCTTATCTCCTATAATCTGACTTGATGCATGTTTTCTTCTGACATATTTGGCTAATATAGGCTCGGTAGGTTCTGTATGATCTTCTTCATTACTCGGTAACTGGATATTCTCTTCATTTTCTTCAGCAGTTTTCTTGGTAGGACTTCTTGGTTGGACATAAACAAATTCTTCATAATCTTCTGGTTCTTTGGAATTTCCTTCATCATTTCTTTCTACAAATTCATCAATTTTCACATTTGCACTTTCCACTATTTTGTTAGATGATTTGGTCAAACATTTAAATGCTTTACTCCTAGAAGAATAACCAAGGAATGTTCCTTCTTCACTTTTCTGATCAAACTTACCATTTCTGTCATCCTTGTGAACATAGCATTTACTTCCAAAGATTTTAAAATAACTTACATTAGGTTTCTTGTCATACCAGATTTCATATGGTGTCATCATAGTTCCCTTCTTCAGTTGTACTCGATTCAGGGTGTAGACTGCAGTGCTTATTGCTTCTCTCCAAAATGTTTGTGGTACCCTCTTTTCAACCATCAGGGTTCTGGCACAATCTACAATAGATCTGTTTCTCCTCTCAACTATCCCATTTTGCTGTGGAGTTCTCAGTGCAGACACTTGTCTCTTTATACCATGATCATTGTAGAATAAGTTAAATTCATCAGAAGTGAACTCACCTCCTCTAACAGATCTAAGACATTTCAGCTGTCTTCCTGTTTTATTTTCAACTCTTGCCTTGTACCATTTAAACATTTGAAAAGCTTCTGATTTTTCTTTCAAAAACATAACTAACATCATCCTTGAGTAATCATCCACAAATAATATGAAATATTTATCACCATAATAACTTTGAACTTTCATGGGACCACAAAGATCAGTGTGCACAAGATCTAAAATTCCCTTAGAAATGTAGGATTTACTTGTAAAGCTTGATCTTGTCATCTTACCCATCTAGCATCCTCGGCACATAGCATTCTCAGGTTTTTCCAAGCTCGGTAGACCTCTTACTCGGTGCTTCTTACTTATTTTGATCAGATTATCAAAATTTACATGACAAAACCTTTTATGCCATAACCAGGTATCTCCTATCTTTTCATAAAGACATTTGTTCCGAGTTGAGTCAAGATGAAATGTATTACCTCTTGTTTGAGTCCCAGTAGTAGCTAGCTTTCCATGCTTTTCATGCACTTTGACAATTCCTTTCTGAAATTCTATTTGGTATCCTGTATTATTTAGCTATGCTACACTCAAAAATTTGTATTTCAAACCTTCAACCCAGTAAACATCATCACATTTAGCATTTTCAAGAAGTGTGATAGAACCTTTACCTTTCACCGGACATGGTGTATCATTACCAAATCTTACATAACCTCCATCATAATCTTCTAACTTAACAAACTTGTGTCTATCACCAGTCATGCAATGTGAGCATTCACTATCTATGATCCAAGAATCATTATTATTTATGTGAGATATTAGAGCTTTTTCTTCATACCTTTCTTCATCTGATCCATCTTTAATAGCCACATAAACAACTTCCTCTGTATCAGTTTCATCTGATTTATCATCGTTGGATTCATCATCAGCTACTAGGCATGTCTTTCTATCTCTTCTTCTGAAGTCTCGGTGTCCTCTGTAATGGTTGTCTTTCTGTCTATCTTCTCGGTAATCTCTCTTTTCACTAGATTCTTTGTCAGGGCAGTTAGAAGCCATATGTCCTATTTTATCACAATTGAAACATTTCAAAGGTAGCTTTCCTTTATACTTACCTTTGCCTCTCGGTAACGTTCTGGCCAATAGTGCTTCAAACTCTTCTTTCTTCCTAATTTCCTCATACAGCTTGTGTACTTCTTCCATGTTTTTATGAAATCTTTCACTTGCTCCACTATGATTTCCTCCAGCATACTTATTCAATTTATCATTATAATCACTAGATTCACCAAGATGAAAAGAACTGATAGCAGATTCAACTTTATTTACCGAAGACCCACTATTATCAAAATTACTTAACTCAAATGCATGAAGCTTACCAATGGTAGAATCTAAAGAAACTGGCATATTCGGTACACACCTCAATTCATTGATTGCAGAGACTCAGATAGCATAAGCAGGTAGAAGGGTTCTCAACAACTTACTTGTTACATCCTTTTCTTCAATAGTTCCTCTTGCTCCTTTGATTTGATTGACAATCTCCTTTAACCTTGTACTATATTGGGTTATGTTCTCACCTTCATTCATTCTCATGGATTCAATTTGTCCTCTTAAACTGTCCACTTTTACTCTTTGTACATGTTCATCACCACCATAAACAGATATGAGCTTATTCGACATCGCCTTTGCATCATTACAGCCTTCTAGGTCATTGAACTCTGAGTCGGTCAATGCTGATGTTATTTCAATCATAGCTTGAGTATGTTCTTGCTTTGCCTTTATTTCTTCCATTGTCATTGGGTAGGTGTTCGGTGCAATGTAATCATTCTCCAGATAATATGTAGCATATTCTCCAATTCCTGATAGGTGCAGCTTCATCCTTTTCTGCCATGTAGAGAAACTTGACTTGTTCAGCTTTGGGGCATCCCTCTTATACATCTTTGGATCTTTGTCTCAAGTACCTTTAAACTTTACTTCCGGAGTCCAAAGCTCTGATACCAATTGTTAAGTCCTGATGCCAAAGTATAAGATGAGGGGGGGGGGGGTGAATCATACAAACTTAATCTTCAATATATTCAACAGATTCAACCTTAGTAACTTATACTTCTGAATATAACCAAAACTATAAAACATTCAAACTCATGAACAGATAACATCAAAACACATATAACACCAGATTTAACATGGAAACCCAAATAGGGAAAAACCACTATGGGATTTCGGACCCACTAAGAAATATACTCTTCTAGAGTATGCTCGGTTTGCTTCCTGTTAAAGATTACAAACACATTACTAGATGTTACCCGGTTAAGGGATTTCCCTTAGATCTGTTAGAATCTTGCACTTTGTTAGAAGTGACCTTGTCAAAGGATTTCAAACACTCAACTAGAATGTCACCTTGCTAGAGGATTTACAAATAAGACTGTTAGGTCCACTCGGTTAAGAGATTTTCTGTCACTTACAAAATAAACAACAGTAATAAAATATATCTGCAACTTCACATCTAAAATGCTAAAGCAGATTCTTATTTGCTCAAAACAATCTCATCATAAGACTTATCTAGTCTCCTGCTGGGCTTCTTAATCTGTTCTTCAATCAGATCTTCAAGCTTTTGTGCTCGGTAATCACCTCTATAGCATCACTGTGCATACATTTGCCCGCTTTTTTTGTTCATTAACAATTCCTTATTTATAAACAATTACAAACCGCTTAATCTCCTTGATCACATTTCCCACAATCAATATTAGCCATCAGATCTTCAAACTTGACTAGGTTCGATGTATCCTCCGATCTGAAAAATGTTTTACCTCACCTAGGAACTTGCATTCCTTCCTTGGAATTTGTGCTAGGTAATTATAGTTCAATCTGTGCTGTAGATCTAGCTCTTGAATTTTCAATGTCGTAGATCTTTAACAATATTATTGCACGACATACCAATCATCAAATAAAACTCTAGCTCATCGACATCCTTCATTTAATGTTGTATTCATTCATTTAATGCATTTTCTTTCTGCTCGGTTGTTACTTGGTTAATACTGAACTTCACTCGGTAGACATTTTGCCTTCTTTAACCGATATCGATAACCTTAGGGTTTACCGACTAGGTTCCTTAGGGTTTACTGACTAGGTGCTTTGCTCGGTGTCATAGAACAATATTAAACTTACAATCAACAACATATGTAGGATATTACAACAATCAAAACAACATGATTTTTTCATTGTCTAACTCAGTAATAGTTGCCCATTGAATAACTTATTTCTCCCCTTATTTTCATATTCTTTCTGTGTCACTTACCGACATCTTAATTCTCATCAAAACGTACTTCTCAAGATATGGCAACATCATACTGAATCTGAAAATCAATTTCTTGACATCAATGACAAAATAATATTATTAAGACAATAATCATCCTTCTTCAGTTATATCAATAATCTTCAACAACCTTCTCAATATCCTTAATGAAATGCCAACAATCTCCTATTGTTATTGAAATGCCAACACATGATGACAAGGTTACCATACAGATTAGGGGATACTAATTTTATGAAATTGTGGGAGTCAAGACCACACAGATTAGTTGCAGTCATAAGGAAAAAGCAGATATTAGAGCATCAAAATGATGAAATGTTGTACTCACCATAGCCAAGAGCATAGCAAAAGGGAAGTGACAACATTTGGACAATCTTATTAAGCATTCACAGTGGCTTTACAGAAGAAAGACAGAGGCTTATTAAAATAAGAAGGAGATCATTGTTTTGTCAAAAAATAGTAAGCTCATGAGACAAATCATGATGATAGTAAAACAAAGAATATTGGCAGCCAACAAAAAAAATTAGAAGACTGTTACGAAAGGTATCAATTAAAGTTTTCTTGAATTAGAAATATTTGGTGCTAAGTTAGAACCTATGCTTAATAAAGAGGCTACTCAAGTTTTGAGCCCATAAATAAATTCTTATATCATGCATGCTAATTCAATTTGTGATCTTAAAAGAAAAAGGATGGAGTTTATGTTTTCATGCAATAGTTAGAGGCTTGAAAGGAGGAGTTGTAATGCAAATATAACAATTTATACTCATTGTTTACTCCACATGCATGCATTATTAGTCAAGAGGGACTTTAAGCTCATTTACAGTCAGTTTGGGTCAGTTTTGACCTTGTTTTTGCATGATTTTCTCTCAAATTCAACCCAAGAATCCATCATGCAGATTTGAAAATTAAAAAAAAGGTGGAAAGCAATCAGTTTCAACTCAGATTAAGGAGGCACACTCAGTTGCAACTTTCAATTCAAAGAGGATTCTATTTCTATAAAATATTTTCTTCTATCTTCATTATGGTAGTTCCTCTTCTCTTTGCCTTTGCTTTCAGCGGGGCATGAAGCATTGTAGCTCATTTACGAGTTTTTGTAACAACAAGCAACTCCTTTATTTTTCAATAAAATAACAGCTTTCCTTTTCAATACTTCTTGTATTTTATGATAAATGAATGACATGATGATTTTATGTGGTTTATGTATTAAATCATCTATTTCGTCTCATTGAATCAACATTTGGTGTAAGGAGATACATGGTTGATGTAGGTCTTAGGTTGTGTAGCTGATTTTTATCTTTGTAGTTGTGAAAACCAGTTGGTTTTCCTTCAAACAACCATTAGGCTCAGCCCTTTCTAGGAAATATTTTTGCATCACATGTTTTGTTAGGACCCGGAGGCAACTAAGAGGGGGGGGGGGGTGAATCAATTGTGTATTAATTTCAACCCAAATATAACTTAACCAAACTTAGTGCATAATACCGATAAAACCAAACTTAATGCCGGTAGACAGTTTAGCAGTTAATAATAGTATTGGTAAAGTTTAATGCATGAAACAAAAAGAGAAATAACATCCACAACACATAACATAGTTATTTGTACGTGGAAACCCTGTAAGGGGAAAAACCATGGTGGGAAACCTTACCCACAATCAGATGATACTACTGCAGATAGTATGTTTGTACAAATGGGGTCTACACATGCAGAAAGGCCAACTGTCTAGAGCTCACTACTCAATCACAAAATAGGAGTCACACTGACTACAATTGGATGGTTAAATCTAATGATAATGTACTACTCAAAATAGCATCTTCATATGTTGGATTCAGTACCAGTTAAGCTCTAATTGTCTTCTTCATACCTTCCTTGAATCTTCAAATGATGTCTGCGTGTATAGCTCTGCTTATATTCGCATATAACTTATTACAATTCCTTTTTCACAATCATATTAATCTCACAAATGAGATCTTACATATATACCAAAACCTAAGACCAAATGTGTAGGTCGGATCACTAATGACTCAATATGTGATGCATGATGTCGGCTTAATGCATTTACAGCAATAACTAATCAATAAAACATCTCCATAACATGTTGTGCTGATCTAAAATAGATAATGCTCGTCAGTCCATAACCTAGACCTATTTGTCGATAACAACAAATATGCAACCTTGATTTAGACCAATAACCAAACAATATCTTCGACATAACCAAGTAATATCCAGATGATAACATATCATCCTTAGTGTCGGTGAACAATATATCATGTCGGTGAACCAGATACTGGTGACTATGCATAAGTCACTGAACATGTCGGTGAACATAACCAAAGATCTCCAAGTGTTGATAAGTGTTCTCAAGTGTTGACATCAATGACAAAAACAATGCAACACATTCATAATACCAACAATCTCCCCCTTTGGCATTGATGGCAACACACGATGGAAAAACCATCTAAGTGTCAAAGCAGAAATGCCAAAAACCAAAAACTAACAATCTCCCAAAGAGATCATTAACAAGAAATCAAAATACATAATATCTCTCCCCCTAGGAATGATCTCTCCCCAAAAGATAATGTATTTTTCCATAGTTATCTCTCCCCCTTTGACATCAATTGCCAAAGAAATACAAAACCAAATACAATCAGTTCATAGAACTTATTACAAATACCAATTGCTATAACCAAATTTATACAATCTACTCCCGCTGAGAAGTAGCTCTCCTTCATCAAAGCTAGAAAAAAAGATTTCTTTGTTAATTCTGTCAGTCTGATGCCATGCTCCAACTGTCTAAGTTTCTACCAGTGAGGGTATAACTCTAAGTTGCTCTCTTAGATATTCAAAAGTTTCCTTAGGCAAAGGTTTAGTAAAGATATATGCAGTCTTCTCTTTAGTATTTACATAAACCAATTTCACTTCTTTTGCTTCAACATTCTCTTTCAGAAAATTGAATTTGATAGAAACATGTTTAGTTTTAGAGTGAAATACCGGATTCTTTGATATATCAATTGCTGCCATATTATCACAGTAAATGATTATAAGTTCTTTTCATTTTACCTTTATGTCCTTCAACATTTGCTTAATCCATAATACCTGTGTACAATTAGTTGTTGCTGCAACATATTTTGATTTTGTTGTTGATAGTGAGGTACAACTTTGTTTCTTGCTCAACCATGAAATTAGTCTGCTACCAAGAAAGAATGCTCCACTGGTGGTGCTCTTTCTGTCATCTACATCTCTTGCCCAATTTGCATTTGTGTATGCACATAAATCAAAATGTTCATCTTTAGGATACCATAAGCCAATATTTGTTGTGCCTTGTAGATACTGGAAAATCTTTTTCACTGTTGATTCATGATTTTCCTTAGGATTACTCTGAAATCTTGAAACAATACATACTGCATTCATAATATCAGGTCTTGTTTGTGTCAAATACAGTAAATCTCCAATCATAGATTTATATCTTGTCGGATTAATAGGTGCTAATTCATCCTTCAATGATAGTTTATCAGTTGTAGTCATAGGTGTGCTTACCGATTTAGAGTTTTCCATGCCAAATTTCTTAATTAATTCCTTCAAGTACTTTGATTGATTTATGAATATACCTTTATCAGTCTATGAAATCTGCAATCCTATAAAGAATTTTATCTCCCCAATCATAGACATTTCAAATTCTTCCTGCATCTTATTAGAAAAGTCTTTACACAATCCATCTTCTCCTCCAAAAATAATATCATCAACAAAAACTTCTATGACCAAGATGTCATGATTAGTCACTTTGAAATGTAAGTTGATGTCAGCATTACCTTTAGTGTAACCAAGCTTTAAAATATATTTGTCCAATCTAGCATACCAAGCTCTAGGAGCTTGCTTCAATCCATATAAAGCTTTCCTTAACCTACAAACCATATCTTTGTCATCTGTCAGAGAAAATCCATCAAGTAGTTCAATGTAAACTTCCTCTTCAAGATCACCATTCAGAAATGTACATTTAACATCCATTTGATATACTTTATAGTTCTTATGTGCTGCAAAAGCTAAGAATAAATTGACTACCTCAATTATAGCTATCGGTGCAAAGGTTTCATTGTAATCAATTCTTTCTTTCTGTGAATATCCCTTACACACTAATCTTGCTTTGTTTCTAATTACCTTACCATCTTCATTTAGTTTATTTTTGAATACCCATTTAATTCCAATTACATTTTTGTTTTTAGGTCGGGGAACCAATGTCCATGTATTATTCTTTTCAATTTGTTTCAATTCATCTTCCATAGCCTTAATCCAATGTTTGTCTTCACATGCCTCTTTAATAGTTGCTAGTTCAATTTGAGAAATTAGACATACCTCTTCATTTGCCAGTCTTCATCTAGTCATAACACATTGATATTTATTCCCAGTTATCTGACTTTCAGAGTGATTCAATCTTACATACTTGGGTGTATTCACTTGTTGTTGTTCTTCAGTCACTGTGGAATTCTTAGATGATGTCGGTGTGACTAGATCAACATTCTGTACCAGTGTACTCATTGTAGGATCATTTGTGATTATCTCAACTGCTGGTTCAGAGTCTATAGACCTTCTAAATTATTCATCAATCTTCACATTTGCACTCTCAAGGATTTTCTACAATCTCTTGTTAAAACATCTATATGCCTTGCTCTTAGATGAATAACCAAGAAATATTCCTTCATCACTTCTAGGATCAAATTGTCCAATATAATCATCTCTCCTAATATAACATTTGCTTCCAAATATTCTAAAATATTTAAGAGTAGGAGTATTACCAAACTATATTTCATGAGGAGTCTTACCGGTTTCACCTTTGATGTGAACTTTGTTGAATGTATAAACATTTGTATTGCCTGCTTCTCTCCAATACACATGAGGTAGGTTTGCTTATAATATCATGCTTGTAGCTTCAACCAAAATAGTTATGTTCTTCCTTTCCAAAACTCCATTTTGCTGGGGTGTTTGAGGTGCTGATAATTGTCTTCTGATTCCATTCACTTCACAGAATGTATTAAATTCCTTAGATGTGAATTCACCTCCTTGGTCTGATCTTAAACATTTGATTTTCTTGTCGGTTTCATTGTCTACCATTACCTTGAATAGTTTGAATTTCCCAAAAGCTTCTGATTTCTCCCTAAGAAAAGTAACCCAACACATTCTAGAATAATCATCAATGATTAGCATGAAATATCTATCTCCTTGTAAAATTCTAGTTCTTGTTGGACCACATAAATCAGTATGAATTAAGTCAATAACATTATTGGATTTTTTCTGGAATACTCTTAAAAGTTTCTCTAACTTGTTTTCCAAATTGACATTCCTTACATACCAGATTGTGAGGTTTAACAATCTTAGGTAAATCCCTTATTGCCTTAGTTGTACTGATTTTCACAATGCAATCAAAATTTACATGAGAAAGTCTATTATACCATAACCAACTTTCATCAATATGTGCAATCAAGCATGTCTTCTCATTGTTATTCAAATGAAAGATATTACCTCTAGTCTGATTACCGGTTGCAATTTCCAAACCAGTTCTATTCATGATTTTGCATTTACCATTCTTGAATTGTAACTGAAATCCTTTTTCAACTAATTGACCAACACTCAAAAGATTATGCTTCAAACCTTCAACATAGTAAACATTATCAGTATTGTGCTTACCATCAAAAGATATAGTGCCTTTTCCTCTTATCAAACAATCTTTGTCATCCCCAAATCTTACTAGACCTTCATTGTATTCCTGAAAGGTTAATAATTTACTCTTATCACCAGTCATATGATGTGAACATCCAGAATCAATGATCCATTCATCCTTTTCTTCAATTTTAGTTGTCAGAGCCTGCTCTACCGGTTGAATAGTAGGTGTTGGTTGATCTTTTGTTATTGCAACAAAAACCCATCCATTGTTTGTTGGTTCCTCATCATAATCATCAATAACTCCTTCATCGGCATAGTAACATGATTTGTCTCTATTCTTCTTAAATTTGTATCTTTGATATTCATGGTTAGGCTTATATGTTCTTTTAGCTTCTTATTTCAATCTTACATGTCTATCAGGACACCTAGATGCCATATGACCAATTTTGTTGCAGTTAAAACATTTAAATGGTGCTTTACCTTCATACTTACTTCCAACTGGACCTTTATGCATTTTCCTTGCAAATGGTGCTTCAAGCTCTTCCAATTCTTCATTCTCTCTTCTGATTTCTTCAAGTTCTCTAGCATAGAGTGCTTTCCAATCAGATTTTTTAGATGATGATGATGATGTTGCAAATGATGATGATGCCTTGAAAGATAAATCTATCTTAATTGTAGCAACAAGACCAAATTCCTCAAGTTCAAAAGATGAAAGTTTTCCAACCAAAGTATCTCTAGATACTGATGCATTAGGCATTATTCTTAATTCATTGATAGTAGTTACTTTTATTTTATATGTCGATGGCAATGTTCTTAAAATTTAGAAACAATTTCATCTTCACTTAAGGATCCTCCACAACATTGTATACCCAAGACAATTTCATTAACTCTTTCGCTAAAAGCAGAAATCCTTTCATCTTCTTCCATTTTCATATTTTCATACCTGACCCAGAAGCATTCCAGTTTTTCAATTTTGACTGTGGTATCACCTTCATTCAATGTCTCCAATTTATCCCAAATATCTTTAGCAGTAGACCGGTTTGATAATCCCATGATTTGCTGATCTGACAATGCGCTCAAAAGTGCTTCTCTTGCTTTGCAATCATTCTCCTGGTCTTTAGCCAAGGTTGGTGGATTAGGTTGACTATGTGTAGGACCAACATAGCCATTCTTTGTAACATCCCATATGTCTCTTCCAATGCAATTCATATGTGTCTCCATTCCGATCTTCCATATACCATAATTTGTTCCATCAAGCTTCAGACTGTCCTTCTTGAAATAGTTAGTTGCCATAGAATCTCTTCAAGTTTTTAAACTTCTACAAAAAGAGGACTAGGCTCTGATACCAATTGTTAGGACCCAGAGGCAACTGAGAGGGGGGGGGGGGGGTGAATCAGTTGTCTATTAATTTCAACCTAAATATAACTTAACCAAACTTAGTGCATAATACCGGTAAACCAAACTTAATGTTGGTTGACAATTTAGCAGTTAATAACAGTACTGGTAAATTTTAATGCATGAAATAGAAAGACAAATAACATCCACAACACATAACACAATTATTTGTACGTGGAAACCCTGTAAGGGGAAAAACCATGGTGGGAAACCTTACCCACAATCAGATGATACTACTATAAATAGTATGCGTGTACAAATGGGGTCTGCACATGTAGAAAGGCCAACTGCCTAGAGCTCAGTGCTCAATCACAAAATGGGAGTCACATTGACTACAATTGGATAGTTAAATACAATGATAATGTACTTCTAAAAATAGCATCTTCATATGCTGGATTCAGTACCGGTTAAGCTCTGATTGTCTTCTCCATACCTTCCTTGAATATTCAAATGATGTCTGTGTGTATAGCTCTGCTTATATTCGCATATACCTTATTACAATTCCTTTTTCACAATCATGTTAATCTCACAAATGAGATCTTACATATATACCAAAACCTAAGACCAAATATATAGGTCGGCTCACTAATGAATCAATATGTGATGCATGATGTCAGCTTAATGCATTTACAACAATAACCAATCAATAAAACATCTCCATAACACGTCATGCTGATCTGGAATAGATAACGCTTGTCGGTCCATAACCTAGACCTATTTGCCGGTAACAACAAATATGCAAACTCAATTTAGACCAATAACCAAACAATGTCTTCGACATAACCAAGTAATCTCCAGATGGTAACAGATCATCCTTAGTGCCGGTGAACAATATATCCTGTCGGTGAACTAGATACCAGTGACTATGCATAAGTCACTGAACATGCCCGTGAACATAACCAAAGATCTCCAAGTGTTGAAAAGTGTTCTAAAGTGTTGGCAAGTGTTGACATCAATGACAAAACCAATGTAGCACATCCATAATACCAACATGTTTAGTTGAGTTCTGAGAGTTTCGAGGCTATTTGTTGAAGGTTTTGTGAGATGATTAGGTTGCAGATCTTAGATAGAACTTTTGGTGCATCATCTCTTAGGATATGTTCCAATTCAAGCATTCTTCCTATCCCTTTTCCCATCAAGTCAAGTTTGCAGGAGGTTTCATCAAAAAGAACCAACTCACTCTGGAGGTTGATTTCCATCATAGGCAACCCACAGGTTTGGAAGTCTTCCAATGTTTCACAAGATTGCTAAGCTTTCAACTTATGCATCACGGGTGCAACCTTGGTGACAACAAGGATCTCGATCATTTAGTTTATCCCATACATAAGTGGGGTCTATGGTGATGCCAGGAACATACTGCCCCTCATCTTCTTTATCTTTAATGCGAGTAGGAGAAATCGCTAGAGTCAATTAAGGGAATCACTTAGAAGAATTAGGAGTTGGCCAACCAAAATCACTAGTAGGGTAAGTGCACAAAGATGTGACACAAAAAGACGGTCCTAAGATGCTTTTTTTTTTTTAAATTGACCAATTTTGATCTTTGACAAAAAAAAATGAAGATAATTACGCTTAACATTTGCAAATACAACAAGAACAAGTGTTGCAGTGCTCCAACTACTTCCTAAACTACTAATTTATTTTGAAAATGGTGAATATTAAAGGCTTCAAAAAGGAGGAGCACACAAATTAGTCCTATTTTTTTTTCAAAAAAACATAACATAGCATTCAGTGTGCTACAAGCTCTAAAATGTTCACATTTTTTTTTTAATTTCAAAAATTGATTCAGTGAGAAATTAGCTAACAACCTATTTTTATGCTAAATTTTTTGGCTAATTATTTAATGAATATATGAATTTTTTACTAATTTTGGAAGTGGGCATATTTTGAAAATTAGAAATTTGAGTGTGCTCCCCCTTAAACTTTGTGAAAACTAAATGAAAATCACTTTTTTTCAATGCGTGTCTAGAATGAAGTTTAGTTTCTTATTTTTTTATTTTTTTTCAAAATTTGATGAACTAGTGAAAAAATATACCCAAATTACCATATTTTGGTTTTGACAAAAAATGAACACGCTAACAAAATAAATTAAAGATGAAAACCTTAAATAATAAAAAGTGAAAAAATTATATGGTTAGATAGCTAAGAGAGAGCTTAAAGTCATCATGGTATTTTTTAGATTTGCATTGAAACACATGCAAACCTAATGGAGAGTATGACCAAAAATGTATGAATGTTTTTTACCTTTTAAAAAAAACACAGCTTTGGCATGAAATGGCTATCCAACTTTTTGGGTTGGATGTCCAAGGAAATCCAACACAAAAGTTAGGAATTTCCCAATGCAGATAATTTGGTGAGTGCCAAATGAAAATATATTTTGTACGTTTTCATTTGGTGCTTCCCAAATTTTGTGAGAACCAAATGCAAATGTACAAAATAAAAATGCATTTTCAGAATGCTAGCGCCAAATTTGGTGAGCACCAAATAGTGCTAGCACTAAATTCTCTTCATTTGATTAATTCTCTATCTCTTTCTCTCTCTTCCTCTCCCACTTTAGTTAAATGTTTTGGAGAATTATAAATGTTTCTAACTCCCCGTATTTGTCTTCAAGTCAAACTCAATCTCCCAACAACAATATATACAAGAAATATAACATTTAAGTATTAAGTCACATTTCAATATGCGTTTATGCATTTTTTTATTTTTATAATTTAATTTATATTTCATGTATATATTGATAGGATGTTTGAGGGTGGTTTTAGATCTATATGAGTTGTAATGTAGATTCTAGGTTTTAGAAGATCTTTAAAATTTATAGATAGTAAAATTGTAATAATCAGGAGGCTTCTATCAACATTCTCTCACTCTCTCTATCTCACCCTTTTTATCTCCCCTAAACTCTATACCTATCTCTCTATATCACTCTTCCTATATCCCCTTTCTAACTCTCTCCATCTCACCCTCTCCTCTCTCCCCCAAGATCTACCCTACCCCTACACCTCTCTCCCACCCTTCACCCTATACTATATGTCTCCTTTATCTCTTTAGACACCTCCCCCTCACTCCCTCCCTACCTTTCCTCCCTTCCCATTTACAAGGTTGTCTTTCCTCATTAACCCCATCTCTATCCTTTCTTGTCTCCCTTTCTTATTGTTTCTCTCTCTCTCTCTCTCTCTCTCTCTCTCTCTCTCTCTCTCTCTCTCTCTCTCTCTCTCTCTCTCTCTCTCTCTCTCTCTCTCTCTCTCTCTCTCTCTCTCTCTCTCTCTCTCTCTCTCTCTCTCTCTCTCTCTCTCTCTCTCTCTCTCCTCTCTCTCTCTCTCTCTCTCCATTATATCTCAATCACTACTTCTCCCACTCTATCTCTCCATGTTTTTAGGTCTCTCTCTCCCTCCATCTTTACTTCTCTAACTCTCCCTTCATATTTCATTACCACCTCTCTCTCTCTCTCTCTCTCTCTCTCTCTCTCTCTCTCTCTCTCTCCATTATATCTCAATCACTACTTCTCCCACTCTATCTCTCCATGTTTTTAGGTCTCTCTCTCCCTCCATCTTTACTTCTCTAACTCTCCCTTCATATTTCATTACCACCTCTCTCTCTCTCTCTCTCTCTCTCTCTCTCTCTCTCTCTCTCTCTCTCTCTCTCTCTCTCTCTCTCTCTCTCTCTCTCTCTCTCTCTCTCACCTCTATCTCTCCCCTAGGTCTCTCAATCCTCTCTCCCTAGTCTTTAGGTCTCTTACCTATATATCTCTCCCCTATCTAGTTATTTCCCACCCTCTTCACCTCTCTCCTTTCCTCTTACCCCTTTTTCTCTTTTTTGAACTTGTGTCTCTCCTTTCCCCCCTCTCTATCTCACATCTCTACCTCTCCCCTCTCTAGGTCTCTTAGTCATTCTCTATCTAGACCTCTCCTTCCCTCCATCCTCATCCCTCTCTTTATCTTTGTTCTTCTTTATCCCTCCCCTCTCTAGGTCATCACCTCTCCCTCCCTTGTACAAGGTTTAGGTAATAGGGTGCGGGATATAGGGTTAAGGGTAAATTATTGAGGGTATGGGTATTAAGAAAATAATAAATACTCAAAACCAATTAAAACCAATAAGATCACTATCAAAGTTAAAATTATAGAATTACATAGATATCATGACATCATGATCTATCATTTATCTTAGGATATCACAGGCACCAATACACACATATTTGTATCAAGATAGCCTTTATCATGTATATACTCAAATTTGTATCCAAAGTAAACCAACAGATGATACCAAACATACTCTAAACCAAAGATCATTTTTCAAAATTGGCAAAGAATAAATTTGACACCTTACAAAAAACTTCAATATTATTTCATGCTAAACCAAGATGTCAACATCTTATTTAATAACATGAAGGTTAAGCATATTTTTTAATAGAAACAAAGATGTTATTAAAATATCACCATAATATGAGGACGTGAACCAAGAGCTCCTTATGATGCCAACAAACCTTGCAAAATACCATTCATACTATAATAGAATATTATCAATGGCTCCCAACATATTGCAACAACAATTAACATAACCAAAATATTAAAACAAACAAGATAGAATATATTATATAATTACACAAATCTCTCACTAAAGGTAATATCAAGTTATACAATGCATCATGACCAATATCATTGCCAAAACTCTACTAAAAGTGAATAGAGCTTCTCACACACCATAAACTATAGCTATAGATTAAATTGAACAATTTTATATTAGGTAATTACAAAAAAATATTTGCTTACTTCAATAAACATACCAATGTAAAATTGGTAACCAAGAATGAGGCCCACGAACTAGAATCTACATAAATAACATGTAGAATACACATAATTAGGTATAACATGTATATTTCTAAGACTCAAACACCAAGATTAATGATAGACCTTACTTGTGAAAGAAACCCACATAAGTGTAACCATAGATAAATAACAACCCTCTAAGAAGCTCTAAAAATATAAAATTCCATCCAAAAAAATAAAAGAGGGTGGACACAATCTTTTCACAAATATGCAAACCACATATTTTGGTCAACATGTAAAACTTGCAAAACCATATATGTAAATTTGAACGAACTTTAACATACAAATATTCACGTAATTAAATATGTCATCTAGAAAATAGAGATACCCCATATCTATAAACCCACAACTTTTAGAAACAAGAAAATTCAATAACCTACCAAGTTGTCTAAGATAGTTCAAATCATAGAATAACCAACTCCACTATTCACAATAAAAATATAGAATAGGTTGTCCAAATGATTGAAAAATATAAATCATACCAACTCCACAACCCATAGATAAAGTTGTAACAACTAATCATCTAGTGCTTTCATGTAACCAAGTGATGAAACTAAGAACCCAACATAATAACTTTGTATTGTAGTCTCAATATAGTTGTTTTTGCATGTGACTAGGGGGCTAAAAGCACACAACAAATGTAAACACCTCTTCACTACACATAAAAATTGAAGAAAATAACATAACCACCATGCAAGAGGACAGTCACATATATCGCCCAATAAGAGCTCTATATCACCCTTATGCAAGAAGGAAACACATGACCAACCGTAAGAGGAACACCCATGAGCTTCAAACACACACCCTAGATCACATAGACAATATTAATCTAAAATTTAGATTTGATGGCTTCCATCCTCACATATTTATTGAATAATGCTAACACATTCAAATCTATTGTAATCTATAAGTCTCTAACAATCTATAATTTCTTCTAATAGATTCCCACAATCTTCTTCGAAATAAAAATGGTGGAATTCACAAAACCAAATTATCATGAATCCTTTACATGCAAGTTCATTCAAGTAAATGCAAATCACATGCACATACAAACCATGGAAATACCTTTAAGCCTTGATATCAAATATTGAGAAAGCATTAGAAAATTTAAATCTCTAATACAATAATTTGGCATTGATAAGATTCAAGGCTTATACCATTACAATATGGAAATCTATGATTGTATGAAAATAAAAAGATTAAATTTATCTTTAGATAGAAAATAATTGAGATATTAATTTTCTTTGTCATGTGAAAATAATCACTTTAACATTCTTAATAAATCTAGCTTAGATGAATATAAAATATTAAGAAAATTGAAAATTACTTCAACATAAGATAAAAAAAAGAAAGGCATAAAATGGAAACACTTGAAGAACATCTCACAACATAGGATTTACATGGAGAAGCCCTTGCAAGAAAATAATCCACCAAGAAGAGAGGCTAAGCATGCATTATCTTCAGATATATTAGATTATAATACATCCACTTCCATCACTCCTATGTCTTTAATAAAATAATACTTAGTTACTTCTCCAACCTACAAAAATTTATTGCATTCTACTGAGCCAAGGAACTAATTTATAAAAGAGTTGGTGATAGAAAACCATTATTGATTCCCAAAATAAGAGGCACTCCAAAATCACATTTTAATGCTAGTGGTTAGAATATAAACTTATTAAAAATGATTAGCAATCACATGGTATTTACATGGGCACTTGACCTATAACCAATCAAATTAGATCAAACCCAAGTAGTCCATAACTCTTTGATAGTTCTCACAACTCCAAAAATAGATCATACAACAACATGCATGATCAGATGTCCACTAAAGAAGACATTAACTTGATAATATTTAAATATGCATTGACATGTAATATAAGATGATCCATTTGTATATGCCTAAGAATATTATTCCTCTAATATTCTTTGTGAATGTCATTAATATTTATCCGCCTTTATGGAATACAATTTTTATTTGTCATAGGAAATAAGTATTAAATAATTTGACTCGCATGGCCCCTAAAACACTTTCAAAGGAACATGGACACTTGAGAATGACTTAGGAGTGTAAGGTTAATGTCACCTATCCCAACTTTATTTTTTGATGTAGTCAAGATCGGGGGGTCTTTTCAAACTACCCAATCTTGTAGCCTTAACAAATCATCCAAATCACTTTATGAAAATAAAATCTTAAAAATATCATTATTAAAACTTTCATTTGTAAATTCATGCAAAAAAATATCTCAAGGAAAATTTCATTAATTGAAGCTTTCATTAAGAAACAAAATTAAAAAATTTTACAATGTTTCTAGGCACTTCATGCCTACAAGTCTTTGAATCTTTGAGCTTTCACAACTTCTTGGCTTCACTCATTTTTTGAAATCTTGTATTTTCCTTTGAATCCTATGGCTCTCATGGCTTTCTTGAACACCTCCAACGTACCTGAAAAACTCTAAATTCTTCTATATTTCTCCTCTTGGCAAGCTAATGACCTACACTCTTTCCTATCCAATTCTCTTGAGAAACATCCAAGTTCTTTCTCTAACCTTTATGTTGTTTATTTCTTCTTGTTAACACCATTGAAGGATTTTTTTTATAGAGATTATAACCCGTGTGATGCATCACAAAGAGGCACCCAATTATGCTCTTTCATTTCCCTCCAATTGTCTTTTGGAATTCCTCTTTATTTGATTGAAATTCCTCATCAAATGCTTCCAAATATGGCACCCAAGAATTTTAAACTATATCCAATGAATTGGTGTTTTAAATTCCTTTGAAAATTAAAAATAAAAAAAAGAACCAAGGCATGCCCTTTGAGAAATTGAAGAGTTTTTAATTAGTCTGTCAAAAATCACTATCTTTTCCCTCTATTTTAGACACTTGATATGAAAGAATAAAAAAAGAATGGAATGCCAATGGACACTTGCCTTCTGAAAACTTCCTTAAGAACCCATATTGATTTAATTAATTCATTTCCAATTTATAATATTCAATTAATCCATTCAACTTTTAAAACCTTGAAATAATATAATATAACTTTGGTAAAATCACATTAAACACCTTGTTTGCCTTTGATTTTTAAATTAAAGCCAAGTCTCGAAAAAAATAACATTTCATCCTTTGTTGTCTCTTCTGTTTACTGGCTTTTTTGCCAATCGTTTTGTAAGCGGTTTTTATGTTCTGGATACTCTATAATGACTTTTCTTAATCTCCTATGTTAAAGGTTTCCAGTCCTGAAAACCTTTTTTTCTAATTAATTGGAACATTTCATCCTTAAACACTCCAAAATATGCTTTTGAATCTCCAAAATACACAAAAAGTTTAAAAAATGAACATGAAAATAAAATCATTTTTTTGGTGATGCAGGGTTGCTTGTGAACCTCAATGCTCCTACATTAGACACACCGGGTGGGAATTTTGTGAGCATGGGATCACAAAAATGGAGTTAGATAGTATAATTATTCTTTCAAGTTTTGAACAATTTGTAGCAAACTCCATCATTGCATTAGGATCATAAAAGGAATTATTCCTTCTCCTCTTCCAACATCTAGCTAGAACATTGACTGTCCTTCTCCACCATATTAGCTCTTCACTTCTCTTCATCAACATGGAATCTACTCCAACATACTCAAACCTCCTATGCCAATTAAAATTATCACTTTTGTATTCTCTCATGGAATCCAACCCACCATATTCTATCCACCTCCATCAAAATGTATCTGCACTATTCCCTACAACACCATACATTTTCTTCTCTAAAAATAAATCGACACTAATATAATCAATCTTTGATTTCACTTTTTTTTTTCAAATTCTATATTTACTATATCACACTTCTCCATACACAAATAATCTCTCATAAATTCAATAAATTAGAGTTTTACCTCCTCTTATATTATTGCCACAACACCCTCTTTATCAACATCTACTAAACTATTTTTATCTTCATACAATCCATTTTCTTCTTTAGCATGCAAATGAAAAATACTATGAATTACATGTTGGGAAATAAATAGGTTCAAAACCAAAGATTGTAAAGATATCAAATCTTTATCCAATAAACTAATCAAAGGATGAGATTCAAGGCTTGGATAGCAACAACATGAAAATCTAAAACTCATATGCAAATCTAAAAATTGAGTTGCCTTAATTGTGTAAAACCCATCATTAGATCCTTATTCTTTATGATGCCAAAAAATAGCTTGTTAACCATGCTTAATAAAACCATCTTATGTGAACTTATAACAATAATAAATAATGATTAACATTAGCATAATATAGTAGTAATACAACATAAATCAACAACATAACATCAACACAACACAAGATTTGCGTAGAGAAACCCTTTCAGGAAAAAACTCCACCAAGAAGAGAGGACAAGCTTGTATTTCTGATTATGTAATAGTTAAGATTTGTAAAGAAAATTTGCATTCTCCCCAGTGGATTAGTGTTAGGAAGCATTTTTGGCACCTTAGCTTCCTTTGAATTTCAACTTATAACAAAAATAACATTCACACCTATCCTCTACCCAACAAAGAAATTTGGAAGACACACCTCTCACTTCCTCAACATACTCACTCTTAGTGGATGAAATATGTGCATCTTCTACCCAACTTAAATCCTTGTTGGAGAACCAACATACTTTCATACACATCTCATCAATTCCAAGGTCCTTGTGTAGATTGCCTCATATTCGGTGATCTATCTACATACTCAAGAACATGAGCTTTGATACCATTTGATGTAGCTAAGATTAGGGGGTCTTATCAAACTACCAAATCTTGCAGCCTTCACAAATCATACAATTCACTTTATGGAAATAAAATATGAAAAATTTCATTATTGAAAATTAAATTTGTACATTCATATAATAAAATATCTCAAGAACAATTACAATCATCGAAGATTTCAATGATAAATAAAATTTTAAAAAATTACAAAGTTTCTAGACACTTCATGCCAACAAGTCTTCGAATCTTCAAGCCTTCACACCTTCTTGGCTTTACTCATCTTTTAAAATATCATACATGAATTCATCCTATAGATATAATAGTTGCCTTGAACACCTCCAACATACCTGCAAATCTCTTCTTTCTCTTCTTCTACCTTTCTTCTCTTGGCAAGCTAATTGCCTACACTCTTCCCTATCCAATTCTCTCGAGAAACCAACAAGTTCTTTCTCCAACCCTACATAGTTTATTTATGATTTTTAACACCATTTAAGGATTTATTTTATATAGATTATAACCATTGAGAGGTATCACAAAGAGGCACCCAATATTTATAAACTATATCAAATGAATTGATGTTGTAAATTCCTTTGAAAAGTGAATAAAAATGAACCAAGTTGTGCTCTTTGATAAATTAAAGAGTTTTTAATTACTCTCAAAAATCAATATCTTTTCCCTCCATTTTAGGCACCTGTAATGAAACAATAAAACAATATTGGAATGTCCATGGACACTTGCCTTATGAACACTTAAGCATCTAAATTGAGTTGATTAATTCATTTTCAATTTATAATATGCCAATTAATCCCTTCAACCTTTGAAACCTTGAAAGTATGCAATATAATATCGGTAAAATCACATTAAACACCATGTTTTCCTTTGAATTTTGAAATGAAATCAAGTCCTGATAAAAATAATATTTTATCCTTGAACACTCCAAAATATTCTCTTGAATCTCTAAACTACACAAAAAATGAAATAATTGAACATGAAAAGAAAAATACCTTTTTGGTGATGCAAGATTGCTTGTGAACTCCAACGCTCCCACATCGTTTTCTTTCTTTAACCTTTGTTTAGAGGTTTAATTCCTAATTATATCTTCACTTATATAAAAATTATAGTAGAAGTTTCAATTACTTGTCCCTAGTCTAGTCTAATCAAATGTGTGGGCTCACAGTGTCTTTTCTTCACCACCCTCAATCTATATTCTTGCAATTTGGGAGATAATACCTCCAATCCCTCCTTGGAATTTATCAAAAAAATTAAATAATAATGGAAGTAGGTAAGCAGGAGCCCTTAAATGAAATTTATTTGCCTCATTGATCTAACAAAATATTTCTACAAATGCAACTCTTTTTGGCACACTTCTTAGCAATATATGTGGCTCAACCATTCACCATAAACTCAAATAATCCACATATCTTTATCTCTCAATAATTTCACCTAGTTATGACTGGAGAAACCAATCACCTAGTTATGACTGACCCCAACCCTAATCCACATAACTTTATCTCTCAATAATTTCATAACCTTGTCAGACAAACTTGTTGGTTTGAAAACACAAATTTCATAACCTTGTCAGACAAACTTGTTGGTTTGAAAACACAAATTTCTTAGGACAACTTGTACAAAATATTCCTCAAAAATAGACAACTTGAGGACTTGCAATGCATGTGGTGAATATATGTCCACTCTTGTATAAAATATTTGCAGATTAATAACTTCAATTTCATTGGAAAACTACATATATGTTTTCCACTTTATAAAATATGGCACAACAAGAAATATTATTTGAAATATATTATTTTTTCATCATCTTTTACTACCATTATCTCATTTTGAAATAAATGGTAAATATTCCAATAGACATAACATTGTACAAAATTTATTAAATTTTTTAATAAAATTCAATCATTCATTAGCAAGACTAGGATTAAATTGAAGCAAAATTATAGAGTATTTTTCTTTAAATTTGAAATAATATATTGACATGGAGTATAGTTTATCTAAGGGGGCTTAGGTTTAAACAAATACAAGTACTTATATATATATATATATATAATTTCAAGAAAATAATGTAAAGAGATAGAAACCTAATTGGAAAATATTATGAGAGAAAGAGAATAAAAGATGAATTAATAAAAATGAGATTCTTAAATTCACTAAGAAGAATAAAAATAAAAAATAAAAGAGAGTGATCAAAGGGAAATGTCATAATCTTTGGATTTATTTTTCATTTCTAATTTTTCATCATTATGATTTAGATGACTTAATAGTGGCATAACTATGTCTTTAAAAAATTATGTAAAATATATTAATAGAAATCAAATTTTAAAAACAAAATTAAATCTTTATCGAGTACAACCATCTATTATTTTTCTTAAAAAATCAAGATAAATTTCAAATGCACAATAAATTCCATAAAAATAAAAAAATAAAAATATGCCTTCTAAACAATTAGCAAAATAATAAATAATAAAATTAAAATTAACCATTGAAACAATAATCTACAATAAAAGAAAATTTGTCATTTCTAATTGGATATTGAAGAAAACAACTGTCTTATCCTTTTTGTTTTTCTTTCATAGATAAGAATCGTGGTGTCATTGTAGAGTTATGCCTATCAGCGTAACAAGTACTTGAATACATCTTTGAAATATTTCACTAATAATCTCAAAATGAGTAATATAATAGAAGTAAGCTTTTATGTAATTCAAGTTTGAATTTAAAACTTTACAGTTTAGACCTAAGCATGCAAAAGAGACAAGTTTGATTTTACAACTAAATATAAATTAAAGTAGTGAAACAACATTAAATATGAATCTTTTTTAAAAATTGTTAGGTGTTTAGTCTCTTTTAAGTGTGTTTGTGTGTGTAAATTATATACAAATTAAAGTTACCTAAGGGTATCTCCAACTAACATAATTATAATATACAATTATGAGAGATGGGACTACTAATTGGACTAAAAAAATTGAAAAAATATGTAAGACTTCAAAATAAACAACTAATAAATTTCAATAAATATTGAAAATAAAAATAGCGAATAGACTAGTTTAGTTGCATCTTTGTGGAGAAGTGATCCTAATTAATTAGAACTATAAAATTTAAAAAATGATTAGATTTAAAGAAAAAAGTTTTCATATGCAAAATACTCTAGCTAACAACAATGGCATGTCTCTATAGCTAGAATAATTGCATTGTTTAGAAGGTAGCCTTGCGCAAATTTTATAAAAAAAAAAAGTCTTTTTAGAGAGCCTATTGGTAGAGTCTAACTTTTCAAAAATATGTACTATTAATGACCAAGTTGAAATACATGTAGTAGATAGTAAACATTAGTAAACTTTTAATAAAAAATGAGTAATAAATTACATGGGAGTTTATCAATTTGAATGGTTTCAACTAATAAGTGAAATAAAAACAATCTAAAAATAAAAATGATCAATAATAACACCATGGTGAATAACCCCAAGTTTTTTTTAATCTGGATATATAAATAAAGTATTAACATTCAATCTAAAAATATAATTACCTTGATTTATTGACAAAAGTGATACAACTCTCAAGTACCAATAAGATAACCTTAACTATTTGTGGCATCCTTGTCTATGTTAGACTATACAACCTGTGGGGATTTAATCAACAAATTTGAAGGCACTATTATAGTAGCATTTTTACTAAAATTGTAGAATCTCCTTAAACTAATTTGTAAGAGCTTTTTCATGAATTTGAGGATCTTAAAAATAATTATTTCCAATGTTGGATTTCAATCATGAATCTATAATATAATAATAATTATTAATAGATCATATATTTGATAAATATAATCAAAGTATACACATAAAAAGCTACTTGTAAGATAATGACAAAGGGTATATAAATTCAAAAGGACAAGTGGAGTGTTAGAATAATTTTGGATTTTATTTTTATTCAATCCAAAAGGTTTTGGGATGTCAAAGATAATTTATATGAGAATGAGAAACTTCAAAATTTAAACAATCAAACAGTGGTTGATATTATCATTAATTGTAAGGTTTTACAAAATTGGTTAAGTTGAAAAAAGAATTGATGGGAAACATACTAAAATGGAAAAATAGATCCATTATGAATTAAACAATATGGAAATGGTGGTTTGAAGATCTATAAATCTAAATCAAAAAATGAATTAATGGTGGATTTAATAGTGGAAATAGCAAAATGTTGAAAAGTGAATAAGGCAATGGAAAATAGATTATCATGGTGCTTGAGATGAATGATTATTATAATGATGTTTTGGAGAGGTATGAAGAGGAACTTATATACAAATCAAGCATATAGCTTTATTTCAAATAAAAAATAAAAATAAAAATTTCCTATCCTAATAAACTCCCTAGGAATCAACCATCTATTGTCAATGATCTATTTGTAGTATTGTTGAATGGAAAAATAAAAATCGTGTAAGAATGGGATTGAAGTGAGCTCGTGAAATAGTATTGGGATGTTTTCAATGAGAATGAATATATAAAACCACATGAGCAACTAAAAAAACAACCTATGCAAAAAAGAGTCAAAGGTGGTCTATTTTGAAGAGCTTGTTTTGGGATTTCAAAAATGGAAAGTCATTAAGTGGGAATCCCTAGCAATTAATTATCATTTATTTAACATTATGTTGGGAGGATGAAAATTTAGAGCTGTAATATTAGGTTATAAATAATGGGCATTATCCATAAATTTTTAGTTCAATTAGGTTAAAGGTAAATTAAATATGGGAGTAGAATATGTATGACTATAAATTTTTTATAAAAATATATATATATATAAACAAGGTCATGGGATCAACAAGGGAAAGGGTATATCGATGGCTAAGTATGACATAGGATAGGAAGAAGGGTTTAGATTATTGGTGTGAAAAGAAGCTATTTACATAGAGTTACATTTTACTCACCTAGTTAACGAGTCATATTTACACCTTGAAACTCAAGCTTAATTTTTTTTCACTTTTTGTCTCATTTCATGTGTATATGAAATTTTTTCTATACCTATCATTTAATCATGTGAGATAGTCATGTACCTCAACTACCTTGTCATTCCTTCCTTTATATAGAAGAGATTCCATTTACATTTGATTCACATTGTATGAGCATTTTGAAATTAGCATGTTTTTGCTTAATCTTTTTATAGAATGACTATTTGACTATACATAAAAAAAAATTATCCTATGAGTCTCTTGGTGAATTTAATGTAATATCAAAATTATAAGTCTCTAATCTGTTTTTCTTGTTTGGAGGATTTTTATCAACTACTTTCATATGAGGCATCCTAGAGAAAAACTAACATCGCCATTACTTTTAAAAGATCTAAAAGTGTATAGATTGATAGTAAAATTAAGTAGGCTTTTATCACT
The DNA here is from genome assembly GCF_030272615.1 of Cryptomeria japonica. Lineage (NCBI taxonomy): Eukaryota > Viridiplantae > Streptophyta > Pinopsida > Cupressales > Cupressaceae > Cryptomeria > Cryptomeria japonica. The sequence goes on along the minus strand of NC_081406.1, from coordinate 53,961,512 downwards.
GTCACATATAGCATTTTGGGTAGGACTTCCATTCAAGAATATATGCAATTTTGTACAACTTATACCATTGTATAAGATTATGATTTTTTCTAGCTTATACATACATATGAACATTTTATAATTATTGTAAGCCTGCACAAATATATAATATGATTTCTAATTTCAAACTTTTAATTTTTAACTATTAAAATATTTTTTTATTGTGGATAACTACAAGGGTAACATAAATATGTGGATAAGACTTTTATCCCCTTAGAATCTAGGGAGTTGATCCAAGTCATTTTCTCCAAACAATGGGGATAGGAAGGAGAAATCATTGACATCCTCCCACACCTTTTACTTTGATGTCAAACCTTTATTGGGAAATCACCACTAACACCCAACTATAAATGCTCCACCACCTATGAGTTGTGCCACCACCCATCTTTGTTGCGTCACTCCCTAGCCACCCAAAAGTGCAGAAGTAACTAAATATTATATTATACAATATGACAAATTACCCAATCTTCCATACAAAATGATCCAAAATTGACCCCATCTATAGGTCATCACCTTTACACTTAGCCATATCAAACCATTGTGCATGTAAGAACTAAACCTAAAGCAAAGGAGAATTTATAAACATGCTTCAAAACCACGTAGACTAATAAGAGGTATACTAAAAATATGAACCCAATACAAAAAAATGCACCTGATCACCCTCAAGCATTACTTATCATGAGCAACAAAAGAGCTCAAAGAAGAAGCTACTAGAGGTATGCTCTGAATCAAAGTCCCTTGAAGAGAGATTGATCTTTCATCAATTGGGTGGCCAAAAAGGAGGTTCAATGAAGAGAATTGGTCAAGTGCATCAGTCAGAATCTCACACCTAAGTCGAGGTTCCAGGCTATCAATTACCAGAAGTGCATTATCAAATTCATCATAGATAACACCCACTCTGATTGCAAAAAACCAGTTAGCACACATTGCATTAGAAATTAGGTCCATTTTATCTAGAAATTTACCAATTGAGTTGTCGCAAACATTGAAACAGTAACCATGGAGAGAATCATCCAAATCAAAGAGTGAGAACAATAAAGGATGATTATAAGCATTAGCAGTTTCTCTAGAATCATTTCCTGATCTAGTAGGAGGTCCATGTAGTTGGAAAGAAAATGGGATGCAACTTTTATGAAGAGAACTTGGGGATTGCTAAAAAACCAACCCTATCTAATAATTGATCTAACTGCCAATTTGATATGAGCATAATGAAAATTAACAACTTTACCAAGTATCTCCCTGTTGGATTTTGTGGGATCTCACCCTTGCCAAAAGTAGCATGAAAGCTTGATTCTTCAATCTCTTATCATGGAAAAAAACCAAATTCTTGTGAAGGGTTGAGCAATCAACTCCAATATGGTATTAGAGCTCAATCTTTTCTTCAACATGGTATCCCAACACTATCTTTGCTTCAACGTGGTATTAGAGCTACATCTTTTCTTTGACAAAGATAATTTCCACATATGCATCATAAAATCACCATAAAACCCAAGGATTTTCTCATCAGCTCAAAGAAATAAACCTCATGCTCTACTACTAATAAGACATGTGATGTAAAGTCTTTTTCACTCTATTTTCAAAATAGTTTTTGCTTACCAATTAAAGAGAACCAAGGGTGATTGCAAATTTAATACTACAACAACGCAAAATTGAATTGACTAAACATAGAGATCATCAAAGCTTCCCATGCAAATCATGCCTGCTAAGAAGATAATAAAAACCACAAACGAAAATCAAATAAAAAATGCTCCTAGAGTAACTAAAAATGTGACCAAGTTTCCCCTTTTATGAATACTTCGAATCCTTCTTAATCCCATTTATAAAGTCTAGGTGTGAGAATTATTTAAATAATATGTCTTCATTGATCTCTTTATTATCTAGGGCATCAACTTGTAAATTAGCCTTTCTATAACAATGATAAATTTCAAATGAGTAAGAATTTTTTTTAATTGTGTTAGTACCTTACCCAAGATATATTGTAGTTTCCAATTTGAAGTTGACTGATTAGTGACCGCACTAACAATTTTTTTCAACAACTTGTTTCATATTAATGATTATAAAACTCCTAATATGTATGTGGGATGAGCTCAATGAACTCTTTGGTACCATGCACCATCAAATAATTTTTCCTTATAAATCGAAACTAAATTGATATCTTTATCTCCTAATGCTTATCCTTTAATTAAATATTTCCTTACAAGGTTCAAATCTATGTTATCTTGATTAAAATATTATAGAAAAATAAATATGATAATGAATGTATATTCCTAAATTTATCAAAACTAAAATGATCCTTTTACTTATACATTCTATTCTTCAATAGATTCTCTTGACATTGATTCCAAGATTACATATTTTGTGCTATTTTGTGACAATCTAAGTAGGTAACAATAAAAACTACTTAACATGGATGTACTTCCTAGTTGTAAAAGTAAGAAACAATGGCTCAATCATTTAAAGGTAAATATAATTTAAGAATTAAAAATATAAGTAGATTTAACTTTAGGTCACAAGAATCACTCTAAATTAAATAAAAAAAATTAGGCTAAAACTGCACTTGATCTTTTGAGTTAGATGATTCTCCCTCCACAACAAATAAAAATCAAAGAATTTATGTACATTTTGTAGAAAAATGGTCGATAAAGAGTATCATTATTTTATGTAGTTAGAAGCATTAAATTAACCCATTCAAACAAAAAAAATTGTCTCCAACGATCAAAAAAAGAGGAGGAGAAATGATCGAGGAAGGATGCTTTGCAATTAAGAGGAGGTTGTCAAAAGCGTGCGAGTTTCATCTCGTGCAACCCTTGGACGCCCTACCTCTCTAGTCTCAATCGTTCCTTTGTGTGCCTTTAATGCTTGTCGTGTTGGTTATTTTTTTATGGGCTCTCTCTCATCGATAAAAGATGAAGTTTATAGTGATATTGTGGGAGAGATAATGGAGAGAAGACGCCTAAACAAGCGGTCGTTGGAACACATAGCCTACCGGAGGAAACCCAGCTCAGTGCGAGAATCACGCTTGGTGACCATGGATCAAATAACGATGGAGGAGGAGGTAAGAATGTCCCTGCCCTTGAGTTAGTTGTTGTTTTGAATGATCAAATGTCCTTTGCTATTGATAGTAAGAAAACTAGGCGTAAAAATGTTGCTATTTTTCTTGTGGCCTTGGATATCAATAAGATCCCCTCTAGAAATTATATGAACATATAGCTGCAAAATATTTTGGGAAAAAAATTAGGGTTTAGTTTCTCCTTCTGCCGCATGATTCAAAAGGGACTCTTTGTAATATTTTTTAATAACCCTAATAGTCAAAAGGAATCCATTAAAAAGTATTATTGGACCATTGTCTATGGGTGTTTTCGAGCCATTGGGACCCATAGGCTATTTCTGATGAGATTTTGGCTCTTTCGAGCCCTAGATGGATTACAATTCACAATATCCCCCATATCTCTAGAATTTCTTTCCTAATGCTCTTGAACCATTAGGAAATGTGCTTAGAATGGATAAAATGACCTCCCTTTTGCCACATATGAATACTTGGTTACTTATTTCATTAAACCTTGGGGTGAACCTCCTGCGGGATCTCAAAATGGAACTAAATAATGGAACTTTTGTTTGCCCTATTGAATTTTTTTGGGGAGGGATTAATGCTTGCTTTCTATGTAGGAGGGGAGGGCATGTTAGAAGAAATCATCCTCTTATCAAGAAGAAGCAGATGGATGATAACCCTAATACTATGAATGACAAGTTTGATAATCCTATTAAATCTTCTCCTGCGGATGCAACCAATAAGAATATATCTCTCTGTGATTTCCCACCTAATAGTATTAGTGCTAGTTATCCTAATCCAAGGAATTCCTCCACCTCTCCCAAAACCCCTATGTTTTCTAAGATGGCCCCCTCTCTTGACTTCGCTCCTGGTACCTCCTTGCCAAAAGAACTGGATAACTTATGTGTTGAGATTAGAAGAGTCACCTGATCCTTTGTGGGGTTGCATCCTATGGCTACTCCACCCAAAGATAAGCTACCCCTTTCTAAGAAGGATAAATTTCAACCAAAAAATAGAGCTCTCAATGCCCAACAAATTGTACTAGGTAAGTTAAAAAATATCAGCGATACCAGAAAGGGGATCCAAAGTCTCATTGATGGAGGATTGTAGTTGAATGATAATATTGGAAGTAGTATAGTTGAGGAGTCATCCCCAATCCTCTTGGTTTTCTCTACCAAGGATAAAAGTAGTACCCCTATTAACTACTCTACTTGCCCTGTTGGGGAACAAACTCAGCCTAAAGGGGTGAAGCTGGTAGATACCAATATAGTTAGTTTTTTTAGTAATTCAGCTGATGTGATAGATATGGCAAATGAGGCCCTTAATATTTATGATGAAGTTGGGCCCAAAATCTCTGGATTTGATAAATCTTAAGCAACTCCCTTCTTCAAACTAGGTCAAAGATTCAATAGAGAGGTAGTCATGGATTATAAGAGCATTGCATGTGTCATTGGTAGTGAAGAGCAAGAGAGTATGGAGATAGGCTCAGATGATAAACATGAGGATTTGGAGGACAAAACCATCAAGTGGGATATAGTCCCATTTAAGGGCGTTCCTAGCAAAGACATCATAGAAGAGGCCATGAAGGAATATGGTATCAAGAAAGAAAAGAAAAATAAAAATAAATCCAGAAAGACCACAAAATAAGGCACCCCAAAGTTGGGGGCTAATCAAATTTTTGAATTTAAGAGGAGGAGAGGAAGACCTGGTGGCTCCTCTACCATAACTCATGAAAAGAAATCCCTAAATAGAGCACTACCCAAATGCTACCTAACAAATTTAGGGCACCAATGGATATTGCCCCCTAATTCTTCATGGAATTAAATCTTGCTTCTTGGAATGTCAGAGGACTTGAGTCCCCAAACATGAAATATATGGTGAAAAGGTTTGTGAGAATGTATAAAGACATTGAAATTTTGTTTCTCCAAGAATTGAAGGCGGTAGAATTTTATCTTGGCATTAATTTAAAATGTATCTAACAAGATGCCAGCTACTATGTTACAAAGCACAGTAAAGGAAAAGGTGGTGCAACCATTCTAGTAAGTAATAGGTGGAGCAATTTTATCACCAAATAGGGTTGTTCACCCTACAATAGACTTGTATGGATCATTATGAAATACAAGGAGTTGAATTTTTCTTTATGCTCTATTTATGCATCGAATGATCATAGAGAAAGAATTGAGCTCTAGAAATGGATCTATCAGCTATATGAGATCCCTTGGATAATTGGGAGGGGGATTTAATATGGTTGAGGATCCCACAGATAAGAGTGGAGCTAACAAGTTTGAATGGAAAGGTGATGAATTTTTTTTTGGAATAGGATGAAGAGAAAGATTAGACTCATAGACCTGATGGCAGGAAGGAGAAAAGAGTCAAGGGCCATCTAGTATACATGGTGTAATTTTTAGTACGAAAATAAAAGAATCTATTGTAGACTTGATAGAATTTATTACAACATGGATTTATTCAAGTCTATAAAACCCCCTAATGGCAAAGATGTAAGAGTCATCCCTTTTACTTTAGCTGACCATCATCCCATATATGCAGTGATTTCTCGCAATATTTCCACTAGAAGGCCTTGTGGAGGGAAGGAAACTTTTTCCCTAAACAATGATTTGCTTTGTGAAAGTGAAATGAATTGGACAGTATGTATCATTGGGCAATTCAATAAACAAGTCAATATGCAAGGAGGTGCTATTGGTAGGTGGAGCGTGTGTTTCAAGTTGAGGGCCCTTTTCCGAACTACGGGTAGGAAGAGAGACAAAGACTTCAGAAAAGTAGAATCTGAAGCCCATCTATTAATTTTCAAGGCAAAGGAAGTCATCCAAAATGACCCCTCCAGTGTTACTATAACGGAATCCTTATGTCATGCTAAGGAGACTCTTAGGAAGATTTAGAATGGTAGGATTCAAGGAGCCAAAACTAGAGCCATAATTAATTGGTTGGAGAGCGAGGACAAGGGCTCCAAGTACTTTTTCCAAATCCTTAAAAATAGAGGCCAAAGAGAATATATATAGTAAATTTGGGAGAATGGAGAAACCTTTACAAAATAGTCAAATATTTTGAGAGTCTTTGCAATGTTTTATAAGCAGATATTTACATCATAAGATGATAACAGGGATAAGTTAGAGGTGAGGGAGAATATTAGGGGTATCAACCCTAGAAAGATATGCAGTGAGGATGCATATATGCTTGATAGAGAAATATCCTTGCAAGAAATTAAGAAGGCTATATTGGCCTTGAATAATGAGAAAGCACCCACACCTGATGGATTGATGGTAGAATTTTATAAAGGATGCATAGAATGGATTGGAGATGATTTGTTGTAGGTATACAATGAAGCCTTTGGCAAAGGATCTCTAGGGGATGAAATCAACAAAGGACTTATAAAACTAATCCCTAAGGATGGTGACAAGTCTCTTATGAAAAATTGGAGGACTATAACACTTTTGAATGTGTCTTAAAAAATACTCGCTAAAGTCCTTGCAAGAAGATTGGAAATAATACTGCCTGTAGTCACCTAAATTTGTCCATTTTAATTAAATGAATATTTGCTATTTATTTAACTAAAAAACCCACTAGCCATCAGTCAATTAAATTAACATTTAATTAATTCATCTTCAAACATTCTCCTATTAATTAAATAAATTATTCAATTTATTTTAATTCATTCATTAAACCAAATTCATAATCAATTAAATGAATAAATTCTATTTAGTTCATTTAATCCCCTTTCTTCTTTTAAATAAATTAAATAAAACATTTATTTAAATCATTTATCCCCCCCACTTGCATTCTCCTAAAAATGCAAGTTGCAACCACAAGTTGAAATAAATTAATTTTATTTTAATTAAAATCCTATTTTCCCTCACCCACCAAATCCACTTGCACTCCTAAACCCCCTTCTAGATTCTTCTAAACCCTTCCTAATTAACCTAATCCATCCCCTAATTATTGTCACATTCCTAAGCAACTTGGAGTCACTTCTCAAAGACTTCAAAAGTCTTTGAAAAGCATTTAATGTTTTGTGTGTTCAACAATTTAACCTCTAAAGTCTTCCAAACCACTTATGGCTCTTACATGACCATTTATGGTTAACCCCTAACTCAACCCTCATATGACTCATGTGTCTCCTCAAGCATTTATTGCTTTGACCATGGTTATCCCTTTAACCTTTGCACAAGAGTTTATCCATTGGATAAAAGCTTTATTCTTTGAATAAACAATTTATTCACTCAACCCAACCTTGACCTTAACTCCCAAGTTAACTCTCAGGTCATGTCAAGCATTTAATGTTTATTCCCTCTCCTCTCAACCTATCTCATATTGATACTTGTCATCCTGGGATTGGGTTGAAAGTCCTCACATGGATTGAATATCATTCAATCCTGACCCTTGTTGAGGTTACTCAATCTCAACCATCCATTGCTCCATTCTTCCTATAAATAGAACCCATTTCTTCATAATCTGGATCCTGAAAACTTGTATGCATCTAAGTTATAGAGAATTTTAGAGAGCATTTAGCATATTTTAGTCATATTCACTCTTTTGGTTAAAATAAACAAATAGCATTTAGATAACTCATCTTTCTTTGGTTATTAAGCTTGCATTTGCATACTTTTCATAATCATCTACAATCTTGAACCTCCATAAGGCACCCATAGTGCAAAAATCTGTTGAGAGCTACACTAATTTGGAACTTGGAGAGGAGATGAACAAGGAAGGAGAAGCTACCAGCATGGTAGAGAGCATATGGAGAAGTTTAGTTACTTTTTGTAGATTCCTTAAGCTTTCTATTTGTTTAGTAGTGTCTTTCTTGATATGCTTGCTTAGGATAGTATTCAACCTTTGATTTTCTAACACTAATGACTAACTCTTGTCTCTTGTGTTTCCTTGTGTGTGTTTAGCTATCAAACCAGGTTTTTACTAATCCTTCCTTTTTGCAAAGCATCACTACCTAAGATAGTTAATCCCACCCAAATAGGATTTGTGAAAGGTAGATACATTTTAGAAAATTTACTTACGTGTTGGAAAGATATGAAATGGGTAAAAGAATCTAAACAAGATGCTTCCATGCTACTACTAGACTTCGAGAAAGCCTATAACAAAATTGAATGGAGCTTTGTTAATATTATGATGGAGGGCCTTGGTTTTCCTAGTCATCTTTGCTTGATGGTCAACACCCTTATCAAAGATGCTAAGGCCCATGTTGAAATCAATGGATGTTTGTCAAAAACCTTTGCCCTCTCCAGGTTGATAAGACAAGGATGCCCTTTAGCACCTACTATCTTTTTTATTACAGTAGATGACATGTACTACTTATTGAGGGATCAAAGCATCTCCCTTAAATTTAATGTTGTCAACCTTCCTAATGGTCAAGACCTATCTAATATATAGTTTACAAATGATACAACCATTCTTACAGAACTAAAAGAAGGGAATATCAAGGCTCTGATGATTAAACTGGAACTTTTTTTTTTAGCCCCTTGGGTGGCTCAATAATTATTCTCTCCTCTAGGGAGAACCCAATCATCAAGCTAAGTGTTTGGGGATGCCATTTACCATTTGCCCGAACCTGAAAGCAATGTGGATTTGGGTCAGGGAGAATATAGACAAAAAGCTAGGGAAATGGAATAAGAGGTACCTATCCCTTGCTGGGAGAGTGCGGGCCTGTCAAAAAATTCTATCTGCATATGATATCTATTACACTTCAGCGTGGCTATTTAACAACTATTAATTTTGTCATATTCTAAAGCAAGTTAGGAACTTTTTGTGGTCAAATAGAAAAGGTAGGAAAAAGGGGCATGTTGTGAAATGGAAGTGGTGTGTCATTAGTAAAGATAAAGGGGGACTAGGCCTTAAAGACCTTAGATGGCAGGGTATATCTCTTGTCGCCAAATGGATCTTCAGAGATCTTAAAGGATAGGAACTGGGAAAATTCTCATTATACATAATATTGCAAGGTTTGTCCCTAAAAGGAGTCCTTATTGGAAAGAGCTATCATTAAATGATATTATTGCAGGTTAGTTTGAGGTGAGACCCGTAGGGTCCTCTATCTTCAAATCTATTTGGAGAGCATGGAATGTTATCAGAAAACTCATTTCTAACAATGACATTGTGTGGGAGGATAAGGAGGTATGTGGTGAAAGATTTGTATGGTGGAACTTAAAACACAAGGATAGGCCATTGGTGTTGCTTCAAGGGTGCTCGGCCAAAGTTTGGGCCTCAAGAGGATTGGGGACATTTAAGGATATTATCAAAGATGGTCACTTGTTGAGTTGGAATGATGTTAGACAATTGTATCATATTCTTGACTCCCATTTGAAGACTTGTACCACTCTTAGAGATGCTTGTACCCCCCTCTGCCTTCCCAGATCTTGCACTATCTCTTATTCCATATTTGTCTACTTCAAATGGTTGGATGGTATTTTTTCACCTAATACTAAAGTTGAGTCTATATACACCCTGCTTGTTGATGATAATTCTATTTTATCCCATGCTAATTCCTATTGGGGCTTGGATCTTAGTGATGTTTCTTGGAACAATACTTTTCACTCCCTCTGGTATAGACCTGTTAAACCAAAGAAGTAATGTTTCATTTGATAATTTATCCTCCATCGACCTCCTCTCAAAATGTCTAATGGTGAACTTTACATCTACTCTTCTTGTAGGATACTCGATACTATGAAACATATTTTTCTTGATTGTCTTTTTGCCAAAGAGATCTGGACCACTTTTGGTATTTGTATTGGGGGTAATATATTTGTTCATGACATTGTAGCTGATTATATGAAATTCAGGGCTTTAAGAAAGAAGCTAATGTTTTTTTGTCTATTTTTTCTACTGAAATTTGGCAGGGACAAATTTCTTACCAAGTCTCTAAGAATACTCATCACACATGATTTTTCTATGCAGGTTACAGTGGCTATGAGACTTGCAAGGAAGAAATTTGAGCAGATGCTACAGGACAAATCAATTAGAGTCTTCGACTGGGAGATATCACATGGTTTCTCTTGGACACACTGCACCAATGAGAGGATACCCTTTGAAATAGGTCTGCATAATTTTGTAAGTGAACTCAAGAACCAGAGAAAAGCTCAGATGTAGCAACAAGAATAGAACATTCCTATGGTAGCACCAGTTTTACATCTGTATGTTGATCCCATCTTATGGGGTAAAGAGCTATTTTGGAAGGAGGGTCCTCTAGGTTGGATTGTGTGGATGGAAACTATTGGTGACTCAAGCTCCCCTAATGAGGAGATATCGTTTGGGTAGTAGGTGTTTTCAATTATCTTTTCTTGTATTGCATATACTATAGTAGGATATAGTTATCTTGTTAATGTTGATCCATATATCTTGAGTGGTTTGAGATTTTTTTTAGTCTTCTACATGTTGATCTATATCACATTATTTATTAATTGATAATGTTCATAATTTTGTATTGAGACTGCTTTATATTTAATAGAAAAAGAAATATCTCCAAATATTTTTATACTAAATTTCAAGCCCTCTCATCAAGAGGTTTAAATTCATCATCAAATAGCTACATACTTGATTTGGGGGCTTCTCATCATATATCTAGCTGAAATGATCTCCTTGATTCTCTTTTTTTATAGTAATATTTTTTTATTATAGTTGGTAGCTCTACACAAATTCCAATCTGGGACTGGGTACTATTCTAGTGGTAAATAGTTGAATTATTGATGATCTATTTCTTCCTAAAGTTTCTACCTTGATCTTCTCTTCATGTGCCATATTTTCACTCTAGGGATGAAAAATAGTTGATTTTTCTCCACATAATGTTCTTATTTGAAAGCTAAATGATTCTAAGAAAATCGTTTCTTTAGAGAGAGTTGGTTATGAGTTTTTTTATATATGTTTGATGGAACTGAGTCTTCCTTGGGATTATCACATCTAGGCCATGGATATTCTTTGAGTAGAGTTTCATATGAATAGTTTGGTTACTTGAATTATAATTATATTCAATAATTAAGCACACAAATAATTATAGTTGTTATTATAAATGTTTCTTGTATTAAAGGGTTGTATATTCTTGGTAAATGTCAAATGAAACCCTTTCCTAAGGGAAAGTCTTTTCATTCTAATATATAACATAAATTGACTCATTCTAATCTAATGTCCTTTCCAACTATATATTTTTTAGGATTCAATTATTTTCTCACTTTTATTAGTGATTTCTCATTACATATATGGGTGTACATTCTTAACTACAAAAAATAAGGTCTTTACAATATTTAAAAACATAAAATTCATTTAAAATTGTCTACTCTTTCTATTAGGAGGATTTACATGGATAATTGGGGAAATATTTGACCCAATAATTTATATATTTTTGTATGAATCAAGGTATTTAATGTGACCTTAAATAGTTCCTTGAACCACTCAAAAAAATAATATGACTAAAAGAAAAAAAAACTAAATATTACAAGAAAGAAAAATATATATGATTCAATATGAGAATATGGAACCTATCATTAGAATAGGCAGACAATTATGCCAACTATATTTTGAATTCATAGCCAACAAGTAAGTGTGGGATGACTCAAATGGAGGCTTGAATTCATGCATATCCTAATATATCTTATTTTATAGTTTTTAGTAGTGAAGCCTCTGGCTTTGAAATCTAAGACAACAAAAATTCATGGAGGGGAAAATACAACCATTAATTTTTGCTAGTTATTGTGAGTATGTAAAGGCATATAGGTTTTTAAATTTATTTTAACATGATTTCTTCTTTTGAAGAGATGTCAAGTTTGATGAGACCTTCTCGCTATAAGAGCACATGTAGGAGTTGTAGACTCAAGGATCACCCACAAAATAATGATGCCTTCCATAAGAGACTATGGAAGATTATAAGCTTGTTTGAATATTGAGATAGGAGATATAGGATATGCTAAAAATGTACAAGAGGTCTTGCTTATAGTGGCAAGTTGAGATGTAGTGTGAGAAACTACCTTCTAAAAAACATTAATTTCCTAATGAAAATATTAAATACCTAGGAAAATAAAAGTAAATGAGGTGAACATGACCCCACTATAACTAAATTCTAGAACCACACCTAAGAACTAAGTTAACATGTTAATATGTCCCCTCACCAGGTAATTACAAGGTACAACACCTTCACTAGGTTTTAGACATTATTCACTCTAACACCCCCCTTAAGTGAAACTTAGGGAGATAGAATTATTATGAAAATGATAAAATACACAAAGATAGACCCTAGATACCAGGCCATGTTAGGTACCCATGTACAAATAATCTCTCATAAATGATGAAAAGGAGAAAAACCACTTAGAAAAAAAAACACTTCCCCAAAAAGAGAATACAAAATAACATCGCATGCAATTGATGAGATGAGTAATGTATAGAGGTCTCATCAATACCCCCAAGAACTATACTCATCGTTAAGATACAATCAATATCCCCCCATAAGAGGGAAAGAGAGAGACTATGTAGCCCTCTCATATAATGAATTCAATCTCTTATAAAAATATTAAGTGTTTGAAAGCAAAACATAATCAAATTCTGACAAACAACTTTACTCTCCTCAAGAAGAAATAAAATTAGGTATAAATGTGCAATAATTATTCCCATTTAGGATAGAAATTGAAGGATGGAAGTGTGAAGAATGGTGATAATATCTCCTTGCCCATGCAATATGATGATGCCATAATTCAATCAAGTGCATGCCCAATCAAAGAAGAAAGTGACAAATTGGAACTCTATATAAATTGATGTTAAAAAAACTCCAAAGAAAAGAACAGTTTGACAACAAAGTGTAATGACTATCATCAAAGAGGAGAGTTAACCCCTAAAACATGTCATCTAAATTTGAAAGGTATTGATGGTATTGATGAACAATAATGATGGAAGTCTCAATCAATGAGTCTATACAAAGAGTCAATAAATGTGATTTTTTATCAACTATCTCTAAAGAAGAATTAAGAACCTCTAAAGAAAACTTATCCTTATCTTCTAAATTTTTTAAGTACTCAAAAGAATAAAAAATATGAATAGTATCACAATCATAGGGAATCCTTTTTGAAAAGTGAAGGGGCACATTACAATATGAAACATGATCATCTAGGAATGGTTGAGTGTAAGGATAGCCATATACCCCCCAAACTTTAGGTTTATAATGGTTGGAAAATTAAGAATTGTGGTTTCACTAAGTAAATCTACTAAATTGACCAATTAACCAAATTACATTGAAAGAGGCTTGAACCCAATAGATCTAGATTCAATCCCAATGGGTAAAGGTCTAAGATTCTAATTGGATTCAACTAGTTTGTGTATTGTTTATCCTCTTTCTTAATTAAATTTTAATGTAATTGTGAAATTAGGATAAAATGAGGGGTTATTGAAGTAATCTAACAAAAATAGTAAGCTATAGATGTCCCATGGAGCCACCAACTAAGATCTGGGAAAAATGAGATGTTTAGAACTTGTCCTTAGAAGTTCCACCATATTTTTTGGGACCGGGTAGCACATATTTACCTTGGTCCTTCGAATTTTTTGTTGTCGAAACCTGACCTATTCATCACTGTTGACTTTGCTAGATTTCTCGAGTACAAGTTTGCGGCTATTTCCTTCACATATAAAGAAAGGGAAATATGTTGTGGATATGGGTTTATCTTAGGTCAAACCCCAATTTTAGAAACAACCATGAATGAAATAATACAGATAATAAAATATTATTAAGGAAATATACCTCAGATCTACAATCATTGATGATAATGCAATGCTCTTTGAATGTAATCACAAATGTTGAATGTAATGGCATGACAAATGCATGAACATAAAAAACCCTAATCACACACACATTCTTGCATGAAACTGATGCAACTTTGCTCCATAATGCTTGAATGATGAATATATAGCCTTGAATATCTAAAGATTCTTAATAATAAATGCTTCATGGATACACGAATATTAGGGATGGAATCTTAGATTTCTGTACGTTAAAATGAATTGATAGGATGTCTTTATATAGGGTTCCCTAGGTAAATTACTGATTAGACCGACCTCCAATGGTAATGTGCTGCCCCAAGAAAAATTCTATTGAGGAGATATAACACCTAACCCATTTCAAATTGGGGCCAGTTTTAGAGAGACTAGGGTTTTTTACGGTGCCCTAGTCTAGACCAAGGCATTCCATGCCCTAGTCCTTCTACAAATAGGACTAGAATAAGAATCCAGGAGGAGGGTATCCCATAGTAGGACCCACCAAAGGTTGTACATGACATCAAAGTTGGATAATGGGGCTTAATAAAACCTAGAGAGAAGATGAGGATGGGACATGCTAAAGTAGGAGCACAAACATGAGTTGTAAATTGGATCGATGAAAATTCATAATGCTACAAGTCCAAACCTTATGAGGACACTCAAAATCAATAATATACTATAATATGTCATCATCAACATGCATAGCTATAAGTCCTAAGACATATCCCTATTACAATTTCAAGAAAATTTCTTACTATGTGAGCTAGGAGAAGGAATAATATTATACAACTATGAAAAAAAATTAAGACATCTAAGATGTTTTATGATGTCATCTATCCATTATTTATAGTTTTCCCTTTTTACGATGATCATAGAAGGATGTAATAAAAAAACCCATTACAAACTATGATAATTCTTCAAATTTACAAAGATAGAAACCCTCACAGGAATATATAAAATTCCAAATATGATCAATACTAAAAATGAAGCCTTTCTAGAAGACAAAACCTCTCCAAGAGTCAGTATGTCTAAGTAATTAGTCTCAATACCCTATAGTAAAAAAACTAAGTAAACAATACCTAGGATTGAATTTGGCAAAAATTAATGGGCACAATGATGTAGCTCATCAATACCTTTCCAATGTCGTAAGAATCATGAAATTCCATTGCAAAAAGTTATGAGCTCAATGGTCCAAAATAAAAAATTAAATACAAATTCTCATGTGTTTAAATACTACAAAAAAAGTCTATAATTAAACTTTGGCCAATGAAAGGTATTGATGTGACCACCAATGATGCAAGTGTTCACAGAGAAATTATGATTATGCAATGATGACAAAAGAATGATGTAGAAGATGCTAAATTACATAGAATATTCTCTACAATTATAGAATTGACCTATGTTGATGCCTGGAATATAGGCTATAGAACCAAGTACACATCCTTATGATTGAAATAATGGTAAAAAATACTTAGTTTCTCAAGTGACAGTGTTGTATCTCAATGATTTTATAGGTATTCATAAAGTTATTAGGCCTTTTTAATACAATGGTAAGGTATATTTTGGTTCAAGTTACTCCAAAAATTTAGGTACCTCTTGGATTTGGCAACTTGCCCCAACTTGAAAGCTTTATAAATTTGGCAAAAAATGTCAGATTCAAATAAAATGAAAGTCAAACTTGACTTTCACAGCCTTCCTAAACTCAACATTGAGCTTGGATGTCTTCTAAAATTCATCAAAAATAACCTGCAATGAAACCCACACAAAATATCTCATCTAGCAATAGCTCTACCGTGAGATATGAGCAGGGTTTTTCATAGCCATGACTCTGATACCATGTAGGAGCACATTTAGGAGCTACAGAATCTAGGATCACCTACAAAAAGAATGATACCTAGGTACAAATCATGTGGATATGTCCCATCACTAGGTAATTACAAGGTACAAAACCTTGAATAGGTCCGAGGCATTATTGACTAACACTCTCAAATAGATTCTTTTTAACCATATTCTCACATGCTTCCTACTCTTACTAATTCTCTTAAGGATACTATTCTTAGTAATGATGATGATCTTAATCCTCTAGTTCCATCACTACCACCATCTATGACACATTGGTCTTGTAGATACTCTTTTAAGAGGTTAGATCATTTCTTAGTGATCCTTCAACTTCTTGTTCTACTCATTCTCAAACATAAAATGTTATTCTTTCAAATCATGCTAATTTAGATGATCTTCAAATATTTTCAATTGTGGCTATCATCTTAGAGTGGGATATAAGTCTGAAATAGGAGTCTCCTTAATTAATATAGAATATTACATGAGATCTTCTACCTCTTCATAAGGCAAGAAAAATAGTTTGTTGTAAATTGGTCTATTGAACCAAATATGTAGTTTATATATCTATTAATAGGTACAAGGAAAAACTTGGGTTAAAATGGGATCTATTAGGTTGAAGGAATTGTTTATTATGAGATATTTACTTCTATTGTAAAAACAAATTGTATTTATCTTATTTTTTCACTTATTACATCATAGGGATTATCAGTATCTCAAATGGATGTGAAGGATTCTTTCTCGCATAGTGATCTTCATGAGGGGATCTTTATTGAGTAGGCTCTAGCATTTTTACATGATTCTTCACTTGTTTAAATAGCCTTTGATGTTCACTAAATGGTCTTAAATAATCCCCTTGGTTTTGGTATCAGATTATGAAGTCCTTCTTGTTCACTTCTAGTTTCAATCATTTCTATTTTGATCAAACAATTCTTATTCAAAAGAATGGAGATGAACTTTTGATACTATTTCTTTATGTAATTGATTTGATTCTCACTTATAGCAATTCCTTGTTTGTGTCTTGAAGTATTTAGCATGTATTGATAGATCACTTTGACATGATCGATCTCAATCTTATGAACTATTTACTTGTTCTATAAGTTCTCCATTCTAGCATCAATATCTCCATTTTTTAAGAAAATTAACTTAGATTATTTAACATGTATTCACATTGTAGACATATAAAAAAGACCATATTTCTAAATGAATATTTAATGTTCATTTTATTTTCATTCCTCTATTTAGTTAAATCTAATTTAATTAAATCACCCACATTATTCTATTTAATTAAATAAATTATTCAATTTATTTATTTAAATTCACTTAAGCCTTTTTACATCATTTAATTGAATAAATCATTTTATTTAATTAAATCCCTTCTCTCTACTTTTAATTAAATTCACATTTAATTAAATAGTTCGCCCCAATTAAATAAATCTAATTTATTTAAATCCGCAACTTGCAACCAAATTGAAATAAAGTAATTTATTTTAATTAAATCCTATTATCCCTCATCCACTTGCATTTTCCTACATCTCCCACTTGCCTCCTAACCCTCTTCCTAAATTCTTCTAGAATACCTCTAATCCTGATCAATTAACCTAAACCCATCAATTATCCCCTTTCCCTAAATTTGAGGAGGTCACTTCTCAATTTGGAGCAAAGTCTTCCAAAGGCATTAAAGCCTTTATGCCTTCAACAAGCTAACTTGTTGAAAACCCCAAAATTTGGAAGAACTCTTACAAATTTGTCCCCAAAGTCTTCAAACCATTAATGGTTAACTAACCCTTAGTGGCATGGTTAGAGAATTTTGCCTAACTTAACCCTCATCTAACTTAGGGGTCTCATCAAGCATTCATTGCTTTGACCATGGTTATCTCCTTAACCTTTGCACAAGAGTTTATCCTTTGGGTAAAAGATTTATCCAATGGATTACCTTAGCCTAACCTTAACCTTTACCTTCTAAGGTAACCTTCATGTCTTCTCAAGCATTTAATGCTTTTTACCTCTCCTCTCAAGCAGTCTTATGTTGACAATTGTCACCATTTCATTGGTGAGAATTGTAAACATGGATTGATAGCTTTCAATCCTGACCTTTGATAAGATCCTTCAATCCTGACCATCCATTTCCCTGTTTCTTCTATAAATAGAGATCTCATTCCTGCATTTCTATCATCCAAGTCTTTAGCATCATACTTATACTTAATTTTAACAAGCATTTAGCCTCTCTTTGTAATAGAAATAAATCTAATAATCATTTTAGAGTATTTCTATCATCCTAGATTAAATCATATAACTAGTATATCATGTTAGGATAGTATTTTTTACTAACCTTGTCATCTTATCATCTAGTTTAGTTCATTTGGTAAAATCATGCATAAATAGAATGCATTAATACTAAATTCGATCAAAAGCATCTCTCGTTCTTGAATTTGTCATCCCTAAGTCACTTTGCTCAGTGATCTGAGAGCAAAGGCATTGGCTTGAGAGACCTTGTGAGATAGAGAACTATGGAACACTCCTTGGGAAGTTGAGCCATTCCTCATATCTCCATAACTTGCACCAAGAGTCCCGTGGGTATGTGGGTAAATCCTTGAAATATTTTCACATTTTTTATTTCATTGAATCGCTTTTCCCGCATACATTTCTGGCGCCCACCGTGGGGCCTAACCCCACTAATCAAATCAGTTTTTGAATTTGACCAATTTTGCAGATACACGAGAAACAAGAATCGACGTGTGGGGAACTTTTCTTTGCACATCTGGTTAACATTCCAGTGCATCCGGTATATTGTTCAGCATGTGGGACTCATATCCTAGCACGTAGAGACCCTCACTTAGCACATAACATTCTTAAAAAATTTCCTGTAGATTTCAGCGCGGGAACCTAATTGTATAGCGCATTTGGAAAACAGCTCAGCGTGTCGGGTCTATCTGATAGCGCATCTGGGTTATTCTGTAGCGCATACAATATTTTTTGTAGTGCATCACAAACAGAGAACAAGAAATACTTTGTAACCAAGGTCAGAATTAGACTTGTGAAAGTCCACAAAGCCAATATTTTGCTAACGGATTTAATGGTTGTTTTTGCAGGATTTCTGACAGTTTCATTACAGGTTTGGGAGCCCATTTTATTTTAAGTTAGAATTTAAATTAGTTTGAAGCTTTTACTAACTTATCTAAGTTAGTTAAAAATTTGAATTCTTTTTAAATTCTTGTTTAAAGCTAAAATTGAACTCATACCTCATTTGGGCACTTAAAAAGAACCACAACAAAAATCTTTCCTTGCTTTCATAGGAGAAAACTTTCCTTTGGGTTGCTAAAAGAACATACAAACTTTCTATTTTTGCAAAAAGAACTTGGAAAAGATCCTCACCATCCTTTGGTGCATAAAAGGATCAAACTTTTAAATTTTTGCAACGAAAAAGAATCACATTTGTCTAAATTTTGTTTTCAAGTTAAAGAGGGAAGTTCTTCCCCTTTTGTCGATTTTTTTTGTTTACCACCCAAATCAAAATTTTGCTTTGTTGACCAGGTTCCTTTACTAGATCAGATAATCACTAATTTGATAGGATAAAATGAACACCATGTTTTTGTGGAGCATTATCTCCATATAGATTTTACCAAATCATTGCAATAAAAGGTTAAAAAGAACACTTGTGTGCTTTAATTTGAAAGTGGAAGGAATACATTCTCCCCTTAACTGGGTGATCAAAAAGCCAGACCACTCTTACACTTTCAGTGTTTATTGCATTAAAACCTTTAGCAGGCCTGCCCTCCCAAGGAGTTGAACAACTCTTAAAGCCATTCTTTGGCTGGTGTGAGCGGAACGACCTAAGTGGGGAATGACTTTGACGCCAAGTATTCCAACCCACTATAATCAAAAGTGGAAAGTGACAAAAGTCTTTTTCAACGGTTGCGCGCAGCGATTAGCCTTCCCCCAGTATCTTTACGATATGTAAAGCCTTTTTCCTAAAGGTTGGGAAGCCTCCTGAGGGAGTTTATCATTGATGACCGAACAGGAAGCCTGATTACGAACCTTAGAGATAGAAACCTTGAGCCGAGTTAGTATCCAAACATATGTAATATCATAGTGCAAGGGTGGGGAAGAATCCACCCCCAAGATTACTCACCATATATCTCCCAAGATAACTACTCAATTGTGAAGCAATTCACTTTGAGTTAATTTCTAGCAAAAGGCAAAAAAATGGGCGCCCCCTAGGGGGTGAAAAGGTTGTTTGAGCTGACGGAGTATCGAGACTAGTGACCTATGATATTATTGATGACCTTTGAATAAAGGGTCTGATTGATTTGTATTTTCTGTATCCAAACCTGTTGAAACATTGGGGATTTGAACACATCCTCATAGAACATACACTCATTGTTAAGACTAGGCAAAATGGTTATCTCTTTTGTGTTGTGCATTCATTTCTTACTTTAGAAAATCATCTATCACAGTTGAGGAAAAATTCAAAAATCACAAGAAAACCACCAAATCAAAACTATCAGGGGAGTTTAGCGCGTAAGAGCAATATCTTAGCGGTTTGGAACCAGAGTTTAGTGCATGCAAGATTCAACATAGCGCATTTCTTCTGAACTTTAGTGCATAATCAATCTAAAACATTAACAGTTTGAAACTTAACGCTTTCTGAAAACATTCTAGCACGTGGAAGCAACAACTTAACGTGTTGAGACAAAACATTAGCGCATTGAAATCAACAGTTAGCGCATTAGAAGATCATATTAGTGCATAAACCTTTCAAAGCAAAACAAACTCAAACAATCCACTTAGCGCGTCAGAAGGGCATTCTCTAGCGCGTTGTGAAAATTCAGTAGCGCATTTGGTTTCTGGCTTAGCACATAGCAGAAACTAAGAAAATAAGGGGCAAAACATAAGCTATTTTTGAAAAAACCTAAAAATAGTTTAGGAAGCCTTCTTTCCTCATCTTGAACTCCATCAAATAGAAAATCAAAATCAAAGTATCAAAACTACTCCAAAAGCAATTTTTCCATAAAACAAAGTTGTCTAAATCCAAAAACTAGTCAAGGGATAAAACACATCTCTCCTATCAAAATCGGGAAACACCATCACACGTATCAAAAGGTCCTTCAATCAAACAGATTTTTATCCAAAAACATACTTGTTTTAAACTCAAATTTGTCAAATCGAGTTTCCATATCGGGAAAGCTCTTATTCCATATCATTTAACATGCTTTGTCATGAGGGGGCATCTAAACCTTCATTTGATAAAATAAAACTTAAGTTTCCAAACAAGATATCTTGAATCCAAAATAAATCAAAGGAAATCATTGATCACTTGTGCATGACTAATCCTCATATTCTGAGAAGACAGAGTATTTATCATAACACTAAGTTGAGGAAACAACAACCCAGTTCTCTAAAACTTGCCAAACGGAATAAATTTTTATACATCAATCGCCAACTCTTCAAATCTCATCAAACATTCCTCCATCATATGCACTTGTATCTTCAAGACAAAACAAATGAATTTGACAAGGAACCATTGAGGAGTAGAGCATTCTATCAAAAATCAGCATTCAATCAATGCCTAAATCAAGGAGGAAAGATCAATCTGGCTTTCTTCCTCGAAGTGTGCATCACTTACAATATACCTTGATTTGAACCACCAACCTCTGAGCAAAACATCAAAGAGGAGTTCGTTCCCTTTGTCATAGAAAGTTTCTACTAGATGCCCGTTGTTACTCGCTCTCAATGAAACAAACAAAGCGAAACACAACCAGAGTCCAACATGGATCGAAGATTATCAAATCCTTTTGAATATCCAAATCTAGAAGACACAAAAATTTTTGAGGAACTCCTCCAAGAGTGTCAAGAAAGTGCTTCATTTCAAAAACTTGTGGAAAAACTCATGGAAACCGATAAATAAAAATACCTACTCATGCTCACAAGAAAAGGAGTTAAACTCCCTGAAGACTTCGATACTAACATATTTAGAACAAGGTCTCAACATTATGTTAGCATTTCACAAAGGGAGAGTGTTGGCATTCCAGTAAGATTGTTGGTATAACTGAGAAAGGATGATTATTGTCTTAATAATATTATTTTGTCATTGATGTCAAGAAATTGATTTTCTGATTCAGTATGACGTTGCCATATCTTAATGAGTATGTTTTCATAAGTATAAAGATGTCGGTAAGTGACATGGAAAGAATGAAAATGAAGGGGAGTAATAAGTTATTCAATGGGAAACTATTACCGAGTTAGACAATGATGAGATTTTGTTGTTTTGATTATTTTGATATCCTATATATGAGTATTCTAAGAATGAGAAAAGATTCCATTCAATAGATGAGTTAAGGTTTGATATTGTTCTATGTTACCGAGCATGAAGCTAGTCGGTAAACACTAAGGTCATCGATATCAGTTAAAGAAGGCAGAATATCTACCAAGCAAAGGTTCAGTATTTACAGAGTAATAACCGAGTAATAATAGAATGCATTGGATGGATAAAAGCATTATTAAATGAATGATGCCAATGAGCTGGAGATGTATAGATGATTGGTATGTCGTGCAAGAATTTTGTTGAGGATCTACGACAATGAAAAATACATGAGTTAGATATACAACGCAGATTGAACGGTCATAACCTAGCACAAGTACCAAGGAAGGAATACAAGTTCCAAGGCGAGATAAAACATTTTTAGATTGAAGGATACAATGAACCTAGTCAAGTTTGAAGATCTGATTGCTAAGAGTGAACATGGGAAATGTGATCAAGGAGATTAAGCGGTTAAAAATTGTTTATAAATAAGAAATTGTTGGTGAACAATGTATGCGGGAAAATAGAAGAACAGTGATACTACAGTAGTGATCACCGAGCACAAAAGATTGAATATCTGATTAAAGAACATATTGAGAAGCCTAGCAAGGAGAAAGATAAGTCTTATGACAAGATTATTTTGAGCACATAGAGTCTGCTTTAGCATTTCAGATGTGAAGTTGCAGATATATTTTATACTATTATTTATTTTGTAAGTGATAGGAAATCTCTTAACCGAGTGGACCTAACAGTCTTATTTGTAAATCCTCTAGCAAGGTAACATTCTAAATGAGTGTTTGAAATCCTTTGACAAGGTCACTTCTAACAAAGTGCAAGATTCTAAAAAGTCTAAGGGAAATCCCTTAACCAGGTCACATCTAGCAATGTGTTTATGTAATCTGTAACAAGATTGGCTTTTAACCTAGCATACTCTAGAAGGGTATAATTTTTAGTGGGTCCAAAATCCCATAGTGGTTTTTCCCTATTTGGGTTTCCACGTTAAATCTGGTGTTAAATGTGTTATGTTTTAAGTGTATCTATTTATGAGTTTGAATGGTTTACAGTCATAGTTGCATATTAGTAAAGGCTACGGAGGTTGAATCTAAAGGTTAAAATGGATTGTGAGTTAATATGATTCACCCCCCCCCCTCTCATCTTACTAACACATTATGCTTATCAAGAATGATAAAGAGAGGAGGAAGCCAGTGATCATGAACAAAACATACCTGAGCAAAACTTACTTGAGCAGAATTTACTCGAGCAAAACATCCCTGAGCAAAACATACCGCTACACACACCATTCCAAATTAGAAAAAATGTGAGGGAAGAACTCTTCCCTCAAAAAATGAATGCACCCTTGGTTTCTCTTACACAACAAATACAAATGCTGCCAAAACAGATGCAAGACATGCAACAAGGATCAACAGTACGGTATTCCTTGAATGAAATTTGTCCTTATCCTTTTGACAAGAGGTTAAACATGGTATCTTTTCCCCCAAATTCAGACATTCCCAAATTTGACAAATATGATGGGAAAAGCGATCCTCGCAATCATGTCTAGGAATTCTATACCATGAGCCTAGAATTTTCCCATGATGACACTTATTTAATGAGATTATTCCCAAGAAGCTTGGGAGGGCAAACAATGGAATGGTTATCCAAAATCACACCTCCTATTAGATCCTTTGATGAGTTAGTCAACAAATTCATTACTCAATATTCCTATAACATTCAACATGCCATCACCATGCTAGATGTCTGCAATACCAAACAAAAGAACAACGAAATATTCATGGTGTTCCTTCAACATTGGTGACAAATGGTCTCAAGGTATCCTCGAGATGTACCTGAGAAGGAAAAGATGGAAATTTTCATCGACAATTTAAATAGCGAGATGAGTTACATACTCAAACTCCAATGCATACCATCTTTTGCTAAATTGATTGAGAATGGCATCCAAGTAGAAGAGGCATGTGTCAAGAAAGGGACATTGAAATTTTTCAAAGAAGGGATGAATTCATCCAACTCTAATTACAATAACCAAAACAACAACAACTTAGACAAATCCAGGTTCTAGACCCAAAACAAAAACATTGGAAATGAAGGAGGAAATGATCCTAATGATACGAAGTCCAAACAACTAGTGTTAGCTTTATCAGGTAATCCTCAGGCTACCAAAAATAAAAAAGGTGCTAACCAAGGTACTAACACTTATGCACCAACTACCAATCAAGATCATCTTAACAACACCAACAATACCCAAGACAATAACACCAATCGATGACCTAATGCAAACTCATGAGGTAACACCAACAACTTTCCAAAACGCGTCTACACACCATTAGGGAAATCATTGGAGTCAACATTTAGAGAACTCCTGGCAAACAAAATTATCTCCTTACCAACAATCAACAACTCTGAACCACAAATTAAACCACCCTGAGGGAATGACTCACACTTTTGTGATTTTTATCGCAACAAAGGCCATCAAACAAATGATTGCATGAGACTGAAGAACATTGTTCAAGACATGATTGATAGAGGTGATTTAACAGTCGATGGTCTCAAGACAAATGGTGACCATGGTGCCTTTAAGAATCCTCTCCCAAACTACAACAAGGATGGAGCTTCAACCTCAAACGATACACGTGGAGATCATATCAATCACATATACAATAACACCATCAATCATATATCAGCTGAGAACAATCAAGTAAACATCATTACAATCAAAGACAAGCGTGAACATGAATCCGTCAATGTAACCACCAGAGCTCAAAAATATGTTTTGAAGGGACATACGTCAACAAAAAACACCATACCCAAAATTCAATATGATCTAGTCAGTCAACTGCACAAAACTCCTGCTCAAATATCTATACTGGAGTTGCTGAAACTTTCGCCAAAACACAAAGACATCTTGGAACAAGAACTATTGGAAACAAATGTACCTCAAGATCTGGATGCTGACAAATTCCAAGCCATGGTGGCTCACATGATAGGGCCTCATAACCTCACCTTTTCTGAACATGATAATATCTCATTAAGCCATCCACACAATACTCCACTCCACATTGAAGTCTTGGTCTACAAACATCAAGTCAAAAGAGTATTAATAGATGGAGGAGTCGAACTCAATATCTGTACTTTGAAACTTATCTGTGCATTAGGCTTCTCTGAGCAATCTATTGATCCACACAAAAAGATCACTATCAAAGCATATGATGATGAAGAAAGATCATCCAAAGGAACAGTAATGTTGCCAATTCAGGTAGGACCAATACAAAAGGACACTATGTGCCAAGTCTTAGACATAGACCTCACATATAATATCTTATTGGGTCGACCTTGGATACATGAAATGCAAGCAATACCTTCTACTTATCAGCAGACCATAACCCTTTTCAACATTGTAATGCTATGGGGGCAGCCCAAGACAGTTGGGTTCCACATAATAGAGAAAAACAAAGTTCCTCAGCACCAGATCTTCAGCAAGAAAAGTCAAAGTCGCTATCTATGGATTTCAAGCAGAAAATGAAAATCAAAGAGCAAGGCATGGGGGAATACTCTTTGGAACCTTTGTGTTTAGCCAACTTACCAGCATCACCTAAATCTCATGGGTTACCTTTAGTATCAACACATCAAGCAACGCAGCCCATCACCAAGTTTGATGGCAAATTTATCCAACTAGGCACACTAGCACATGAATCAAAGGAAAAGGACATCCTTAGTTGGCTATACACAGATGAGGAAGAAGACAGAGAAGCTACTATGGAAGTAGCTATACCAACACAATTGTATGGAAAAGGCTACTTGATCATGCAACAAATGGGATACAATGGCAAAGGACCTATCGACAAGCATCAGGAAGGCGTCACAGAACCATTAGATCCTCCTTCATAATTTTATAAAGACAAAACAGGGACTGGGCTATGAACACACTCTACCACCAAGGAAGACACCAAGTAGGTACCAAAAACCTTAGTGGAAGGCAAAGAAGAAATACAAGGAGGACTCATGGCAGGAGGCACTATATGAATCAGCAGATACAATACGCAAAGAACGTGAATATCAAGAAAGAAAGCAACATCAAGAGAAATCCATCAATCAAAAGAATGAAGCACCTGCTGCAGAAGTACATCATGTTCAAGAACCAGTGTCAAACAAAGAAGAATCACCTCCTGATAACATCATTCCTCCCCGAGGAGAGATAGTATATGAGCAAATGCAAAGAGTAGAAGCAGGATCTGATACAGAATCAGAGAAAACTATCAGACTCGCATCAATCATCAAAGACCTATTTTCGCCCTACAACATACCAGTCCACAATACTGCTAGAATCTGGGATAATACCTCTAAGACTAATTCAAATGAATATGAATGGGGCAGTTGTTCCAATGTTACTGAAGATATTTCTACAAATGACAGTCATACACCCATTTCTCAAGAAGAAAAAGGCACAGACCCTAGACTACTTGAATTTGGTCCACATAATATCTATGACGCCAAGGAAAACGAGCAGCAATATTACAAGCAAGTTTACACGGAAGATGATACCATCGAAGACCTCGACAAAATCATTAACTTATTTCATATCTCGACCAACCACGATGATACCTCCACCCTAACGCTTACAACAACTGAACTTGACCCACCCAATGACTCTTTACCACATATCTTTCTTGACCTCATAAACTAGGACGAACCCAAAAATCATGACATACCAATTTTCCCAAATGATGATTCCATTATCCATTACTTGTGTACCTTCAACCCAGAAATAGACTCTACCAGTGAACAAAGTAACAACATCTGCAATCAGGGGAGTGCCAAGTCTCTCAGTCGCAAAAAAGAAATAAAGGATCTACTGCTGAAAACCAGTCAATGGCAGCAATAGATCACAAAAAAGTAAAAATAAAGGATGCATCTACGGGTAAAAACCTTTTTAAGGCACCTAAAGATGGGAGACTTGACACTCTTCCTGAACACTATCAGGAGCGATCACCCATATTGATTGAGCCTACTCAATCAATCAACATTGGTACAACAACAACAGCCAAAAACATACATCTAGCAAAATCTTTGACAGAGGAAGAGAGATCAAAGTTTATCCAATTTTTCAAAGAAAAGCAAATCAATTTTGCTTGGTCCTATGCAGATATGCCCGAGATTGATCCACATTTAATCATGCATCACTTATCCATTGCTTCGGGAGCTAAGCCAGTCAAGCAAAAATTGAGAAAGATGAATCCACATGTAGCACTCATGGTCAAAGCCGAGTTAAAGAAACTATTAGACGTCGGATTTATTCGATCTATCAACTATGTTGAATGGATTTCCAACATTGTGCTAGTTTCAAAACCAAATGGCAGTATCAGGATATGCACCGATTTTAGAGATGTAAACAAAGCCTGTCCAAAGGATGACTTTCCTTTGCTCAGTATCGACATAATTGTAGACCTCATAGCAGGCCATGCAATGCTATCACTAATGGACGGTTTTTCGGGCTATAATCAAATCAAGATAGCCCCAAAGGATCAAGATAAAACAACATTTACCTATCCTTGGGGAACATATTGTTGGAATGTCATGCCATTTGGCTTAAAGAATGTTGGGGCAACTTATCAATGGGCGATGAAGACAATCTTTCATGACATGATGCATACCTTGATGGAGGACTATGTGGATGATTTACTAGCTAAATCATTTACCCAAGTAGAACATCTAAGCATCTTAGAAAAGATTTTTGGCAGATTGGAAAAATTTCAAGTCAGGCAAGTTACTAGGCTACATAGTCTCAGAAAAGGGTATTGAAGTAGATCCCACAAAGGTACAAGCCATCATGGAAATGTCACCACCTAAGAACATCAGTCAACTCAGATCCTTGCAAGGACGGCTCTAGTCAATCAGGCGTTTCATCTCTCAACTAGAAGATAAAAGTCTACCATTCAATCATTTGCTACATAAGAATGTACCATTCAAATGGGAAGAAAAATGTGCAGAATCATTTTAACAAATCAAGCAATATCTAATGACCCCATCAGTTCTAGTACCACCAATAGCAGGGAAGCCACTTATTCTATACATATCAACAATAGACATATAACTGGGGACATAGTTAGCACAAGAAAATCAAGAAGGAAAGGAACGATCTATCTATTACATCAGTAGGACTTTGAATGGATATGAGCTCAATTATACATTCATTGAGAAGGCTTGTCTAACAGTGGTATTTGCTTCTCAAAAGTTTCAAAAATACATGCTAGCGCATACAATCAAGCTCGTAGCAAAAAATGATCCTCTAAAATACTTACTCAGCAAAGCAGCTCTCACTGGAAGATTGGCTAAATGGGTAATGATTCTCAACAAATTTGATATCCACTAAACAGAGCGATGAGCTATCAAAGGACAAGTGATTGCAGATCAGTTGGAAAATGCACCATTACCAGATAAACAACCAATGGAGATTGAATTTCCAGATAGGGATGTTCTTACTATAAACACCAAGCAATGGACCCTCTACTTTGATGGTTCCTATACTCAACATGGCTTAGGTGTTGGCATTCTGTTCATCACTCCTGACGGGCACACCATACCAAGATCATATAGGCTCATATTTCCATGCACAAATAACATTGTTGAATATGAGGCAATGGTTACAGGGATCAAAATGGTCATCGAATGGAGAATCACGGAATTGAAAGTCTACGGAGATTCACAACTAGTCATCAATCATATCAACAATGACTATCATACGAAAGACGACAAACTGCTAACATACAAACGAATGGTGGATGATTTCAAACAATATTCTGTACACATCACCTTCAAGCAAATACCAAGGTTAGACAACAGAGCAGCTGATGCAATGGCTACTATCACTTCACTGCTACAGATTCTAGAGCAACAGAGTCATTACGAGTTTTTGGTAGAGTAACTGTTCTCCCCACTCTATGACCATTCCGCATCCCATGTTATCTATGCCTTAACTGGTTATGACTCTCTGTTATATGGAATGATATATGACTCTCTTAAAAACAATATCCTACCCATTGACCTATCTCGAAACCAAAAACGCAACTTTATTTGGCAAGCCGCCCGTTATACTCTCACTGCTGACACTCTGTACCGTCGAGGTCTAGATGGTACTCTTCTCCGTTGCCTTGATCATAATGAATATGACTATCTGCTTTACAAGAGCTTCACGAAGGTATTTGTGGCACACATTCAAGTGGTCATATTACTGGCCAACAATGGAAAAGGACTCTTATCATTTTGCAAAGAAATGTCCTAAATGCCAAATCCATGGCAATCTTATACATGCACCAGCACAGGAACTACAACTCTTCACAACATCCTGGCCCTTTTGCCAGTGGGGACTGGACTTAGTCGACAAAATTCATCCTTCATCTTCAAATGGACACAAGTTCATTATTACTGCAATAGAATATTTTACCAAGTGGATTGAAGCAATCCCCATGACCACAATGACTGGGAAACAAATTGCCTCTTTTATTCTTAATTATCTAATCTACAGATGTGGCATTCCAAGTTCCATCATCACAAATAATGGACGACCTTTCAAGAACCAAGATGTGCGAGAACTATGTGAACGATTCAAGATCCAACATCATTTCTCTACACCTTATTACCCACAGGGGAATGGTCAGGCTGAAGTAGCCAACAAAACCATATTGAAAATCCTCAAGAAAATAGTAAATGATGCAGGAAAAGACTGGCACGTGCAACTCAATCTGGCACTTTGGGCATACAGAACTAGCATCCACACACCTACAAGAGCTATGCCATATTCATTGGTGTATGGATCAGAAACAATTTTACCCATGGAGGTAGAAATCCCATCTCTTAGAGTATCTTTGAAAGGTCTCATTCTAGATGAAGAGTATTGCGTCAACCGGCTACAAGAGCTAGAACTTCTAGATGACAACCGACAACATGCCTACACTCACCTCAAATCATATCAACAACGCATGTGCCGAAGCTACAATCACAAAGTCATCCCTAGGATTTTTAAAATTGGTGATCTAGTACTCAAAGAGAATCTTAGAAATCAATAGGATCAGGAAAAGAAAGGGAAGTTTGAACCTAACTGGTTAGGTCCCTATGTCATCATATCAACCTATGGATCAGGAGCCTATCAGTTAACAAATTCAGAAGGAGATGTGCTCGATGAACCAACTAACAACATCGATTTGAAGAAATACTACACTTGAGCAGTCTAATGCACAAAAAAGTCAAAAAAGTCAAAAAAAATCAAAAAAATAATTAAAAAGGTACAATAAAAACAACTGGTGAAAACCTAGCAACATGCGCTATTGTGAGAGGACAACTCCTCTATCTATCTATACTCTCAAACTTTATTATCCACAGCCACACAATATCGGCCATCGTTTGACACTTTATCAAACTACCATTCTTCAGGATATACTTAGTGTAGTCATTGTCCTTGTTAATCCAAATACCATTTCATCATCTACCATGGCTTGATAATCACTGTACATATCCACATCAGGAGGTAAAATTAGCTAGGAGTGGCATTGATCAAAATTTTGTTCTAAATCAAAACTTGCAATAGACTCAAAGCATCTTGTCAAACAAACAAATCAACAAATCACAAGATCAAACATTGATCACTTAAAAGGATTCACAACACATGATGGATGATTTTCTGAAGTATCAAATGTTTGCATCTGGCATGAAGTTTTGACTATTTTTGCACTTAAACTTTTTTCTATTGGATCATCTACATTTTCTCAAATGATGCATCGAGCTAGAGAAAGTAATGGGGACTCCAATATTTTTTTATTTTTCTGTTTGTGAGACAATCACTTGTACTATGCAAATACTTGTCTCGAGACGTGATTCAAAGCATATCACTAAAGACATAATTCCACTTTGCGCATACAAATGGTTTAATCTTGTCTGTTTATACGCAAGCCGCACTCGGGTCGTCTTGGTTCAATTATACCTTGATGCTTGTGCTATCTTGCAAAATCAAAAAATCATGTAAATTTTTCTCAGGTCATTATGGTTCAATTATACCATTATGCTTATATAAATTTTCAACATATCCCAACAAATCAATGCTCAATGATGATAACTACAAAGAAAGCAAAAACATGTGACTATATAGGAATGACAAACGGAAGAATGAGGATGCTCAATTAGTCGCATATCATTTTACAATTAGTTGCATATCAATATCATACAACTCATTTTCAAGATACATCTCACAACATATCAATATCATACATCTAATTTTCAAGATACATCTCACAACATATCAATATCATACATCTCATTTTCAAGATACATCTCACAACATCATGCATTATCACATCATATTCATCACATATCAAATCACGTGCATCTAAGCATTGCATCATCATCATAGAAACATCAAAATCATATAGAAAGAATCATCCATAACACATCACATGAGGATCAAGGAAAATGATGTCATATATATATCTCAAAAATGATCAAATGTACAGAATATGCCATGTTTATCCCATAATACAACAAAATGATCAAAATACAAGGGAGACAACGTCTCTCAGGTATGACTATCTCCTGAGGGTGACAGTCTCGTAGTAGATGTCCCAGCACTGGGATCCCTAGGTGGATCCTGATGGGTAGGCCCAGTCACAACTCTACTCTTTGTTCTCGACCCCGTCTGCCCAAATCGACTGGATCTCGTTGCTCTGAAACTAGGAACTTAGTGCTCCCGAGGCACTGCATCCTCATAATGCCTCTAATAATACTCAGCCTCCTTGGTTGTATAAGACAACTCCCTTAGGGTGTCTCTCATCAAGCCACCCACAACCGCTTTGTCAAAAGTCTCTGCTCGAGCCTCGGCTCAACCCAACTGCTCCAAAACTGTATCTCGCTCAGTGGTCAGCTGTGTAATCTGTTGCTGATGCGCCAGTAGCTATGTTTGCAGGTGCTGCATTGATAACTATAAGGATCTAATCTGAGCGTCCTCCTGGTGAGTAAGAATCCGAATCTAGAGGGGTACCTGTGTAGTGGTACCCCCTGTCCCTCTCCTTGTCCTTGGCGCTGGTGGGGGTAAAACATCTGACCTCCTCCTCTGGGTTGGTCGTCTAAACTCATCTGTCCCTCCCATCGCTTCTATCACCTCTCCTACCCTCTCCTCACCCCTAGCTCCAATAGCCAAACCTCCTCTCCCTCTATCCTCCACAACCCGCCGCACTACTCCACCTGTATCCCTCTATCCCCTCTCCTCCCCTGATAAACTCTCCCCCTATCCCCACACCGACCTCGGCCACCTCCTCCATCATCTCCACCATCATCACCTCCACCATCCCCACCTCCCTCATCCAGATCCTCTACCTCCTCTCCCTGTCTCCCTAGCCTCTCGAGTTGCTCATCCTCCTCATCATCAAAAGCGGGAATCATCTCCGCTGGATCTGATATCCTGGCCACCACATGAGCGACAAAGAGTGTTGCGAACTCATCGGTCATCCCCGCATCCACTATCCCATAGGCATAGTCCCATATCTGGCCGGCTAGGTGAAAGAACTCCTCAACTACCATCGTGCTATCAATAGTGGGTCCACACTCTGGTACATCCTATCTCCGTTGAGCATACAAGCATGCTCCCTATGGTATCCCCTACTGTCGACCATACTGCCGCAACACTCGACTATGCAGGAATCTCTCAATAACAAAGGGTGTCCGCCCTATCAGAAATCAGGACATGTAGATATATGTCATCTCCATCCCATCCTCTGCCCACACCTCACAATCCGTATACGGTCTCTAGACAACCATATCAATATCATCTATCACTCGCCTCCAATGCTCTAGTTTGTCCAGGTTACGCTAGACAACTATCCCTCTATATCCATAGGCATAAATACATCCTGCAGGCCTATCTCTGTCTAGCAGTGGCCTAGCGGTGGGAATATGCTCCCATGCCCATACCTATAGCAGTGTGACCCCCGCCGATAGACTGTTGTATCCCAAGTAAACCACCTGATGCAGATCCCTGTATAGGTGGGCCAACATAGCCGAACCCCATGTAAATCGGCGACCCTGTGTCACCATGTCCTCCAAGACCAACCCCCATCCTACCGCCAGTCCCTTTGACCTATAGTCGGGACATAAGAAGCCACCTATGAATCCTGCCAGCACTGATGGTAGAGGAGCATAATCCAAATCAATAAACTCCTGCCATGGGATCTCATACTTGCAACTATGCTCATTATGCAGAATCCGACGAAGCGCCTTTGTCCTGCCCTCCTCAGCCTACTCATAGGGTAAAAGTGCACCTACCATGGGAATCCGCAGAATCTGGTAGCAATCCTCGAGTGTCACTGTGATCTCACCTGTCACCAAACGGAAGGTGTTGGTGTCACTATGCCACCTCTTGGCCAAAGCTATCAATAAACCTCGGTTAATGATATACCAAGGTATCTCTAACAAAGAGGATAGTCCACACCTCTCAATAACATCCCTGTCTGCTTGTGTCAATCGTGGTATCAACAACCATAGTCTCAAAAATCGCTCCCGTGACTGAACAACCCCAAGTCGCTCATGTCACAAACAAAATATGTCCAATATCAGTTTCCTCAATAAATCAACTCATATCAAAATCAAATTCATATCAACTTGAAACATTGAAAATCTAATCAAGTTCCACATCATATCAAATCTATATCCATATCAGATCATATCAACTTGTAACACAACTCAAGTTCCACAATCATATCAACTTGTAAAGCAACTCAAGTTCCACAATCATATCAACTTGTAATGCAACTCAAGTTCCACAATCATATCAATTTGTAAAGCAACTCAAGTTCCACATTCATATCAACTTGTAAAACAACTAAAGTTCCACGGCCATATCAACTTGAAAAACAACTCAAGTCCCACATTTATATCAATTTGAAACAATGCATATCAAATCAAGTTCATATCACATCACAAATCCATATTAAATCCACATCATATCATATCAATATCAACATCAAATTAACATCAACTTGAAACATTGCAAATCAAATCAAGTTATCTCCAAAATCCATATCAAAAACACCATATCGGAACTCATATCGGACAAATTATCAAAACAATGACAATAGACACATAGACTAACTATCACACCCATCCCAACAAAACTGGCAAACACCTATCTATCTTTCTTCATCTCATAAATCCTCACCAAATCCTATTTTCCCCAATTTTTTGCCCAGCGCTAAAAACTTTTATCCACGCACTACACTGCTCTACGTGCACTCTCCAACAATCTCCATGCACTACCAAATGCATCCTATGCACTAAAATGCACCTATGCGCTACCTTGATCTATCAATGCGCCACCCAAAACACCCTAAGCGCTTAAACCCCCTATGCGCTATCCTAATCTGGCCCTATGCTGCAAAACTACCCCGATGCGCTAGGTCACACCTACGCACTAACCTAAAATACCCATGCGACCCAGTGCTAGGTTTAAGTGATGCGCTACCCGCTTCCTCCTATGTGCTATCCTGCAAACCCGTTGCACTAAACTATGTTTATGCACTATCCTAACCCCCTACGTGCTAACCTAACCTACCTGGATGCTACCCTAGTTCCTAAGGCACTACACGCTACGTTTTGTTTCGTATGCGCTACGGTTTCGACCAGACATGCTAAACCGTTAATTTCCATGACAAAAAATGAAAAACCTAACTAAAAATGACAAAACAAAAATTAAAAATGGGTAAAAAATGATGACTTACCGGTGGTCCATACGTGGCGGGCCTCTGATACCTCCGAACACACTCGAATCAATGAGAAGCAAAGGGAATCGACATTTTGTCTTTTTCTCTAAATGTCACTTTCTCCAAAGTCAACAAGCACAAATGATCCAAAAGAAATCACTTTTTACCTTTTTATGGGGTAAACAAAAATTAGGGTTACGTAGTGGAGCACGTAA
Source organism: Cryptomeria japonica (assembly GCF_030272615.1). Lineage (NCBI taxonomy): Eukaryota > Viridiplantae > Streptophyta > Pinopsida > Cupressales > Cupressaceae > Cryptomeria > Cryptomeria japonica. The sequence goes on along the minus strand of NC_081406.1, from coordinate 53,926,574 downwards.
ATTGCTTGTGATCTCACTTCCAACCTTAACAAACATCATTATCAGGAGATGAATCAAATTAACGCATTCAACATAGGCAAAATTTTAAAATGCAATTAAATTTATCAACTCAAATCAAAGTTTCAAATTTTTTATTCATCTCCCGAGGGGGCATTATCAACATCATTTATCAAAACTGGGGCATCATTTACCAAATCTAGGGCACGATATGAACATCTCAACACAACATCACACTGATCATAACCAAATCATGACGACACATCATTTTTCTTTGAATCAACATGTGCACACACGTCACTTCAAAGAGGGGCAAAATGTAGACGTATAAAAATGACCATATTTCTAATGAATATTTAATGTTCATTTTATTCTCATTCCTCTATTTAGTTAAATCTAATTTAATTAAATCACCCACATTCTTCTATTTAATTAAATAAATTATTCAATTTATTTATTTAAATTCACTTAAGCCTTTTCACATCATTTAATTGAATAAATCATTTTATTTAATTAAATCCCTTCTCTCTACTTTTAATTAAATTCACATTTAATTAACTAGTTCACCCCAATTAAATAAATCTAATTTATTTAAATCCACAACTTGCAACCAAATTGAAATAAAGTAATTTATTTTAATTAAATCCTATTATCCCTCATCCACTTGCATTTTCCTACATCTCCCACTTGCCTCCTAACCCTCTTCCTAAATTCTTCTAGAATACCTCTAATCCTATTCAATTAACCTAAACCCATCAATTATCCCCTTTCCCTAAATTTGAGGAGGTCACTTCTCAAATTTGGAGTAAAGTCTTCCAAAGGCATTAAAGCCTTTATGCCTTCTACAAGCTAACTTGTTGAAAACCCCCAAATTTGGAAGGACTCTTACAAATTTGTCCCCAAAGTCTTCAAACCATTAATGGTTAACTAACCCATAGTGGCATGGTTAGAGACTTTTTGCCTAACTTAAACCTCATCTAACCCAGGGGTCTCATCAAGCATTCATTGCTTTGACCATGGTTATCTCCTTAACCTTTGCACAAGAGTTTATCCTTTGGGTAAAAGCTTTATCCAATGGATAACCTTAGCCTAACCTTTACCTTTACCTTCTAAGATAACCTTCATGTCTTCTCAAGCATTTAATGCTTCTTACCTCTCCTCTCAAGCAGTCTTATGTTGACAATTGTCACCATTTCATTGGTGAGAATTGTAAACATGGATTGATAGCTTTCAATCTCGGGCTTTGATAAGATCCTTCAATCCTGACTATTCATTGCCCTGTTTCTTCTATAAATGGAGCTCTCATTCCTCTATTTCTATCATCCAAGTCTTTAGCATCATACTTATACTTAATTTTAACAAGCATTTAGCCTTTCTTTGTAATAGAAATAAATCTAATAATCATTTTAGAGTATTTCTATCATCCTATATTAAATCATATAACTAGTATATCATGTTAGGATAATATTTTTTACTAACCTTGTCATCTTATCATCTAGTTCAATTCATTTGGTAAAATCATGCATAAATACGATGCATTCATACTAAATTCGATCAAAAGCATCCCTTGTTCTTGCATTTGTCATCCCTAAGTCACTTTGCTCAGTGATCTGAGAGCAAAGGCATTAGCTTGAGGGACCTTGTGAGATAGAGAACCATGGAACACTCCTTGGAAAGTTGAGTCATTCCTCATAGCTCCATAACTTGCACCAAGAGTCCCATGGGTGTGTGGGTAAATCCTTGAAATATTTTCACATTTTGGATTTCATTGAACCGCTTTTCCCGCATACACACACATCTCTTTGGATCCATCTCAATCTTATGAACTATTTACTTGTCTCGAAAGTACTCCATTCTAGCAAGGATATCTCCATTTTTCAATATAATTATTCTCATGAATTGCTTTATCATTTTGGCATGGATAATTTCAAGCCTACAACATCTCAATTTTTGTAGGATTTGTATTATCTACCTTTGTATATATACCCATTGTTGATGGTACATAGTATCAATGGTTGATAGGCATTCTTTAATACTTGAACCACACCCATTTGATATTTCCTTTATCGTTGGGATTGTTTCTTGATTCTCTCATTCTCCTCATGAGAATCATTGGAAGGAATCCATGTGTATTTAGAGGTAAATTTAGGGATCATTCAATTTTGGTATTCATTACACATTGGAGCTTCTTAGATAGTGGTCTTCACTAATGTAGATTAGGTTTGTCATGTTAAAAAAAAGTCTACATGTAGTTTTATCTTTTTCCTTAATTATAGTTCAATTGTATTATTTATATGAATCACTATACTATTGTATTATTATCAAAAGAGGGTGAGTATTGAGTTGTAGTCTTATCCAACCAAGAGGTTCTTTGGATTAAATAATTAATGATAGAGTTTGTTCTTCTTCCTAGAATCATCCAACTACTCTTTGGTGTGATAATCCAAGTTTCGTTCACATTTCTTACAGTCCAATAGAGCACCAATGAACTAAACACATTGAGATCAACATATATTTCATTAAGAACCTCATCTAAGATGAAATCCTCTCCTTGGACTACTTGACCACTAAGGCATGTGTTACAAAAATATTCATTAAGCCTTTGGAATCACCTCAATATTCTCAATTATGATTGATGCTTGAGGTAAAGGAATTTGTTCTTGGTTGAGTCATTTCCTTTTTTGTTATCTATTTTTTTATGGAGCTTGTCTACAAGGTTTTCTCCTTTTCTACAGTTGTGGGAGATTATTATTATGTATAGGTACATGTCATTATTGTTGGGACCTATTTTGTGTCTTTTTCCTACTTTAACATTCACTTAAGAGGTGCATTGGTGTGAAAAGACTATTTTTAGATCTATTTGTATTTTAACCACCTATTTAGTGAGTCATATTCAAGCCTTATTACTCAATCTTTGATATTTATTCTTTTTATATCATGCGTGTGTATATGGCACATGTTTCCACACTCGTCATTTATGCATGTGGTAGTCACTTACCTTCTTTCATCATCTTTTCCTTTATATAAAAGGGTTGAACTATATACATTTCATTCAAATTGTATGTGTATTGACATTATAACTTGTTTTACTTAATCTCTTCATAAAAGTATTATTATGTTTTCTACGGATCTTGTGATTGTGTGAGTTACTTGGTGACTCCAACAAAAACAACAAAAAACATGCACACATGGGCTAGGGGTTGAAAATGGATATAAATGTGCACAAATGAAGTTGATGAATATATAGATTCTTTTAAATTATAGGCAATAAATGAATAGATAGAGTCATATCTACATCATAAGGATTAGGGTTGATGTGAGTGGTAATAGAGGATATGTTATAATTAGGTTATTTTCTAACTTCTGCTCAAAACTATAGCAACTTACACACTTATTAATGCATAAATTATAGCCTAGTCATCATGGATCTAAATTATAAACAAAAAATCACATGAAGATACAAATTTGACCATTACAATATTAAAAAAACTTAATAAAAATAGAAACTATTTGGAATTAGTTTAACAACTGGGCACGCAGTCCCTCGTTTGTGACCTCATCAGTTCATAGCTATGGGTCAAAAGCATTTCACGTTAGCCGAAAGGCATGTCATGCCAACGTCATTGGTCACGTTAAAAAGTTTACCAAATACTTTAAAAAAACTAGGAATTTAAGAGAATTTAAAACTATTAAATTTATGATAGTTCTTAGGTTATTTATCATGTAATATCAACTAACTTGTGTTTTTCAAAATTTTGGATGTAAGTTTATAATAGCTTTTTGTATTAACAGTTGTATTGTGTTCTATATAATAGATTAGGGAGATAATTGACTTATCCTAATATTGGTCATTGATCACTATGGCCCATCACTATTATTAGGATGAGGAAGAGCTATTGTTTTGATGATAGATCATAAGAGAGTGATGTGGTATTGATACAAAAGAATTTACACAATTATACAAAAGCACTCACAAGTATTATTCTAGAATAGAAATAAATTTATCATACTAATGATGGATAATTGATCATCATGATCCATCATCAAAATGAAGAAGAAATCTTATCATGATAATCAATTTCACAATTCAACCTAAAAATATTCAAAAATATTATCATAAAATACAGAAATAATATCTCTTATATTAAAATTTATTTAACATATACTGATTACTAAAAATAGAAAGTTTAGCCGACCTTAGCCGATCATCATTTTCCATTAAAAATGAGAACTTTACCAATGCATTACTTCCTAAGCAAGTTAGAAATAATTAACGTGGGTTGAAATGGGGACATTCTCGAATTTTTAAAGTTTTTGTGAACTCCATCATCCCAGCACACTTCCAACTACTTAAAATTATTGCATAGAATGAAGTAATGGATAAAAAAGAGCATCACAATTTTTACTTGGTAAAAACTTATATTATATATTAGATTTTATGACTATAAGCAGACCTCAAATTTAACTATCATCTTACGTTGCAATTGCATTCATGAAAACAATTAATTTATTAACGAAAAAAAATTGACTATAAAATGATGGAACATAAAATTTATATGGTTGGAAAAGGAAAATAACATTGTGTTAGGTTTTATCTAATAATATACATTCAAATATAAATCAATTTAAACTAAACAATGGATAATTGAGGTTATTGATCATCATTATCAAAACAGTTAAATGTCAAAATAAATGTGATAAATGAAGGTATTGAGGTCTATATTCGAGGAGGAAGAATAATCATGTTATAGTATTAGATTTTTTATATTTTAAGATTAGAATGGAAGATCTTGTGTTGTTGTTGTTGTTTATCTCAAGATCCAAAATTTGATTAAGTTTATGGTGGGTGAAGATATAGGTTTGGTTCATTTCTATATATGTAGATTTCAACTTTGTCTACAAAAATGGTCTCATATAATGCACACTCTTGTTTCTTGCTTCATCAAATTTGTTATTCTCTACTCTCCTATGAAGATTGATATTATTTAGAAATAATTTTAGCTGGCTGCCAAATTGGTAGGGTGCATGTTCTCTTGGGTAAACCCCAAGAAAATGAATGACAATGGTTGTGCTAATGATCAAGAACAATAACCTTTAGCTATATGAATTTTCTATGATAAATGCATAGATCTGGATTTCTTCTAATGCACCAATGGAAGTGTTCCTAGCATGATTTTCTTCTTGAATATAAATGATATTTGAATGATTATCCCATGTTTCCAATTAATGCAACTGAATGCCTTTAAATATAAGTACATATATCAATAAATTTTGGAAACATGTGTTTTGTTCACTCTAGGTGGGCATGGAATGGGCAAGTCTTAGCCAAAACTTGAATTTGAATTTTGAATTTCTAGGGATAAATCTATGGGTGCAAGATAGATTCTACACAAAAAATCAATCTACCAAATTTTGAGAGCAACCTTTTTCAAATGTGTCAAATTTATACTTCCAATGCATTGAAGAAGATGTGATTTTAAATTACAATTAAAAACTTAGGATCAAATATTTGCAAGTGCCACCCTGCTTAACGGTCAGCGCAAGCATGACAATGATGATAGTCCTACAGTGAATGAGAATCTGGAGCATGCACCTCCAAAGGGAATCCCAAAACTCAAAGGGGTGGAAAAATGTGCTCACAAGGGAGTTTGTGCTACATACTATTCTAGAAGTAACCCTGAGTTATCTACAAACAAAGGATAAAACAACTATTGTGTTGCATGACTTAGTAGTGGACTGTATTATCTCAACTATGACCTTCACTCTGGTGGGAAACTTTTTCTCCTTCCATCCATCCATTGAGATGGTTTGCAGTTAGGTTGATGCTAAATGAAAACTTAAGGGGAGCGTGATAGCTAATGCCATGACAGGTGGGCTCTTTCTTTTCAAATTTACAACTAAAGAAGATCTCATTATGGTTCTTACTTAAGGACCATGATCCTATGGAAAACATCATTTGTCAATTTGTAGATGGAAGCCAGGTTTTGATCCTATTGCAAATATAAATAAAACTGCGCCTGTGTGGGTGCACATCTTGAGTCTCCCAATCGAATTATGGGATGAACAGATCTTTAAATGAATTGGCAACACCTTTGGTCACTATGTGGCTAGTGATGGGGTAACAAAAACTAAGACCAAGTTAGTATTTGCATGCTTATGTGTAAATGTGGACATTAACAAAACTATCCCTAACTTCATTCCATTACAATCTAAGTTAGGAAATTGGACTCAAGCTATAGTTTATGAAAATGCTATAGTTTTCTACCAGAATTATTCTAAGTTTGGACATCTAATCTCTGAATTTAAATCCCCCACTAAGAAGCCTCAAAAAAATGAAAGAAAAATGTCTTCCTGAGAAGGAAACTTCTTAGGATGCAATTGTTTCTCCCTAGGTGGAGGAACCTGCTAGTAAGCCTCTAAGGGAGGATATTAGCAATGTATATCCTTTCATATAGGGGATTCTAAAAATTATAGAGACCCCAACTAAAGTTGTCAAACCCCAAGAGGGTGGTAATGTGTGTACTCTTGCCAGTGAGGTTCACATTGAAGAGAGAGAAATCCCAACACCTTTCGGCCTTAGTTTGCAAGGGAATTGTGTGCTCTTGCCAAAGCCTTTGGCTCATAACCAGGTGCTTTCTCCACAGCTTTTGGGTTCTCCCCTAACCAAAAAAGACCTATTTTTCACCCCCTAATGTCACCATTTGACAACTTAGGTACTCAACCCGAGGATGAGGAATGGACAACACAAAAGAGGAAAACAATAAACAAGAAGATAGACCATCTCAAAGATTAACAAGGCAAAAATAAGTTGCAAGGGAGATTGCCAATGGAAGGAAGTGAACCCTAGAATCTGCCTCCAAAATTTGTAAATAAATTTTCTAACTTGAGATACAAGAGGCCTTAATAGCCCTTAAAATAGTATGCCTTAAGGAATTGCCTTATAGAGAAGAAAATTGACATCTTGTTACTTTAGGAAGATAAAATGATTGCTGGTACCTTTTATAAATTTGTTGACTATATTGGTCAAGCTCTTTCTTCTTCATTAGTGATTCTATTGATGTCTCTAATGGTGAAATGGGGGTGAAATAAAAAACTGGTCAACCATCTCAAAGTTTAACAAGGCAAAAAGAAGTTGCAAGGGAGATTGCTAATGGAAGGAAGTCAACCCTAGAATCTACCTCCAAAATTTGTAAATGAAGTTTCTAACTATACTTATTAAATACTTCTTATTATTTATTTTTATATGTATTTTAAAAATAATGTAATAATATTATTAAAATTTTGATATAATGTGTATCTTAAAATCACTTAGTTATTGTGTATGTTATAATATAATAACTATTAAAATAAATAAATTAATTAATTAAAAAAAATTAAACATATAATTTATAAATTGTATATTGTACCTTTGAATTAGACTAATGCAATTATTTTAATAAAAAGTTAATAATTAAATATATATTTAAATTTTTTAATAAAAAGTTATATATTTAAATTTGTATTAAAAAATAATAATAAAAAATAAATAAAAATCAACATATAATTTTTCATTAAAAAAATTAAATATATATTTAATTATTAATTTATTATTTTATTAATATAATTAAAAAAACATAATAAATAAAAAATTATGAAAAATATTAATATAAATGATCCTAGCTATTAAAATATAATAAAAAACCAAAAATAAAAGTTCCCGCAGTCCCGCGGGGTCAGCCAAAAAGAACCAAAAAAATGTTGCGGGGTGCAAGAACACTTCCGGCGAGGTTCCTTGGAAAGCGTTCCGGCAGAGGCTGTACGTTCGCGCAGCAGGACGGATGTACTATGGTCATTGGCATCGGATGGAGGGAAGGCATTGGGTGCAAATAATTCCCGGCATAGCCAGTGCCGTCGTTGTTGACACCCTTCACATCGCATGTGCCTTCATAAGTTTTAGTAGTCGTTGTTGACTCCCTCCACATCGCCCGTGCCTTCATTGCTTTTATATTTTCTAGTAGTCATTGTTAACACCCTTCACATCGCATCTGCATTCGTAAGTGTCACATCCATAGGCAATCTGAGATACGAGAGAGGGAGAACAAGACAAAATGTAGCAATCGCGTGAAAGGGAAAGTGAGACATTCCCACCATCGCCGAAACCAGAAAAGAGGCAAAAATTCCACCACTCAATGCACTGCTAGGGAATACGATGCGGGAACAACAGGGAGTAGAAGGGCAACCCTTCTTTACAAAAACAATTTTTAGAATTTATTTATCTTATCTTACCACAATAGAAGAGATGTTATATTATACAAATATTCCTTTTTCATTGGTCAAATCTCGGGTGGACTATTTTAATGATGATAGATAAATAAATATTGAAGATAAACTGAAAACATGTAGTAGCTTTTGAAATAATTATAAATTTAGGACATCATAACCTCCCAAATCTTAGTATAAAGTTAATTAAATTAGTAATAAAAGATTTCATTTATTTTATATCGTTTTATTAGGTTTCTAACTTTTCAAGTTTGTTATATAGTGTAAATTTAATTAAATTAGTAAATTTTATTTAAAAGATGTTGAGAGATATTAAGTTTGAGGTTCCTATTAGATTTGCGATATGGATTAAACAAGTGGCTCAAAATTGATAACTTTGAGTGTCTTTTAGGTAGATGTATTTAAGATATATATACTAGTTTATTAGATTTCTAACTTTTCAAGTTTGTTATTGTGTATAAAGCTAATGAAATTATCTATTTTATTCAAAAGACGTTGAGTGATATTAAGTTTGAGGTTCCTATTAGATTTGTGATATGGATTGGATAGGTGGCTCAAGATTGATAACTTTGAATGTCTTTCAAGTAGACGTATTTAAGATATCTATACTAGTTTATAAGATTTCTAACTTTTCAAGTTTGTTATATACATAACATGATCACCATAATTGAACATAATAAAGATTTAATATATTATGATCACCAAATTTATATTAAGAAATTTTGTTACCTACTCGTTCCATTACCACCTTTCCTTACTATCATTATAATTATATATATAACAACCTAATTAAATACATAAATAATCATCAAACTTATATTGTTTTTTTATTATCCACTCATTCTACTACAACCTGTCCTTTCTACCATTATAACTATAATAAACCAGTAAGAGATCCTTCAAGCGACCAAAATGTGCTATTTTTCCGTTGTTTTTATTGGTTGTAACATGTCCCAAAAACAAGTACAATTAGGGGTGGTTGGGGAACACCACGTTAACACATGTGCCATTTTTTCTCATATTCATTTAAAATCACTTACGGTAGAGTCGCCTAAATTGTCGGTATAATTGCTGAATTGTCCGAGCTTAAAATAAAGGAAGAATAAGTTTAATAACAATAAAATCAGTAAATATTCACAATTCGATGTAAGGAAGGTTCCATGACAGGGCTTATCTGCTAAGCAAATGGGGACAATTTTTATTACTATTATTTGCATAAGCAACTTTGAAAATATGTAATGATATAATAGAGGTGGGGGCCACCCTTAACTATCAAAGTCGGTGAGGGAAGCCAAAATTAAATTTGTTGCTACTTGCTACCATATCTAAGGTTCATCGTTAATTTTGTCTTCAATGCCTCTGTGACGCTTCCAACGACTTTTACAGTATGAGTTGTAACATATTGGGACTCATAAATAAACTTTCCCTAAGGTTAATCGAAGTTAATTAGGAAATGCATTCAATTAATTTAATTAAATATAAATTAATTAATATTGTAGTTAAGATTGATAATTTAATGTTTTGTATTATTATTTAATGAAGTAAATATGGTAAACAAAAGTATTTAGTTATATGATTAAAGAATGTATATAGTTTGATGTGGTGTTGAAATCTAGATGTTTTGAAATTAAGAATGAAGTAGAGCTCTATGACTTGCTTCAAGATTAGAATATTGTGTTTATGTGGTGGAAAGTCAAATTTAAGATTGAAGGTCAAAACTATTGTTTTGGAAATGTCTTACACTTGTAAATTTGATTTAATAATCTAGAGAACTCTACTTTTTGTTTCACTTGATTTGCCTCGACTTTCTATGGTTTTTATTTTATTTTATATGTAAGGGGGAGTGGTGGTATTTAAGAAAACTTTTGGAAGATTGTCATAATGTCACAAGAGGACATGTTATATTAGGTCAATAAATAGAAAGCTTACAAATAAGATCAAAGACAAGGTAAGAGCCCCAAAATAATATATATAAATTTGTTACTCCTTTCTAGTGCACCAAATATAAATGTTTCATTATTTACTCCTTTAATGCTCTAGATTGTAGGGGTGAGGGTTGGGAGAGGTACAGGACTTTGGATTTGAAATGTGTACAATGCATGCTAATGAATTTCTTTAAGTACTAGCACATGACATAGATTTCATAAAATATGTACTTGGTTGGTTAAGGGTAAGAAAATAAAGGAGGTCAACTGGTTAAAAATTAAATTTGAATATAGAAAGGTAAGGGTAAGTCCATGACTACAAGGACAACCCCACAACATGAAAATAGTTTTGTGTGGGCAAACAATCGTACCAAGTGTATAATGACTATATTTAGGTAGGTGTATATATACAATACATGTGGATAATACAAATGCATTGGGGTATGTGTATATAAGATAACGGGTTAAATATGTGGGAATATATGTTTTATATGGATGAGTAAAGCCCAAGGAAATAAACCCAACTTTTACACAACATTGTGTCATTTCTCGATGTATGTACAAAGATGTTTCCTCGAAATAAACATAAAACTAAATGAAAAAATATATGCATTGCATCAAGTTCCTGCAAATAGTGTGATTGTTTGTGTTAGTTTGAAGATTTAATTAGTGTTGCTAAAGAACAAACCTAATTTAGATTGTTTTGCAAAGTGGACCAAGGCATCAAAGACTCGAGGACTTCTAAATAAATCTTCAAAAGAAGTGGGTTAAGACCACAAAGAATGATTTGCTTACTAATTTGTTAGAAATCACTACTTTTTTCAACTAGTCTAAAGATTAGGATTTTTTAATTTTTTTTTTACTTTTGAGGATTGAAATCCCAAAAGACAATACATCAACATAAGTATAGAAATATGAAAAAAAAAATACACATATAACCAAAATAATTTAGTAAATTAAAAAATACAATGGAAAAATTCATATGTATGTGGATGAATTGAAATCAACAAAATAATTACAAATTGTTAAATTTTAGGTGAAATAACTTTCAAATTAAATTATTTTACCACCATGATATATCTACAATAGTATACACTATCATTTAAAAAATTAATAAGGCTGACAATTTAACCACAAAATTTAAAGCATTACAACTTAAAAAAAAATTGAACGACAAATTATTTTTGCAACTAAAATCAACTAATAAAAAATAAACAATAAAGTCAAGATATGACATATACAGTAGTGCTCATGTCATTAAATTCATTAATACAATAGCGATCATGATCATGTCATTTAAGTCATCAATGCAATTGATATTTGATTGGATGAATTAAATGCCTTGAGACATGTCATTTATATGAAAAATTACAAATAATGAAAGCTACCAAAAGGTAGTTGAAGGAAATAAAACAATGTCTGACCAAGAGTACAAAGCAACCACTAAATGGCTTAAAATTAGAGACACGCTCATTTCATATATTGAATAGCTTCACATTGACAAATATTATTATCAGATGAAATTGTAACACCTGCTCTTTAATTTGAAGAAGCTAATATATTGCTTTTGTATTCTTCTTACATTGAGGATACGAAAACAAAAAGGACACTTGTAGAAAAGTGTTACTGTAAAGCCTTCAAGTGCTAGTTGTCTCATGAAAGTTTTTAGAAAACACTGTAGAACATCTAGCCTTTCATATATGCTTTAAATTAACTTGTCTAATAGAGTCAGAAATAACATTGTTATGCATGCCAAAACCAAAGATAACTTCTTTCCAATTAAGCTCATGATAGAAGATAGAAGGAAAATATTTTAAAATAGTTGTTAATTGCTTCTTAACAAATATGCAGTCCCAAAATATATGTCTCATATTCTCAACACATAGGCAAAAAGGGAAATTGATTGGTTGAAACATTAAACATTTCAATCTATTCCAATAGGTAGCTTGTCAACACTTGCGTACAAAAATTAGCCTAAGTTGACTTCCATATTTGAGCACTCATTTTGATACAAAATTTAGAGTTAAATTTGTATTTCTAGTTATGATTAATACGAGGAGTAAGAGGCCAACAAGGCAAGATCTGGAAATACACCTTTTTTAAAGAAAAATATTTGAATGAATTGTATGACAACCATTTCCAATCTAAAAAAATTACAATCTCTAGAAGTACACAACTGCATAGAGAGATCAAGAGGGACTAAGGATTGCACAAAGATTAGAAAATGTTTAAATTTATCACTCAGACCATACTTCTCTTTGATATATTACCAAGAAGCCCAATAATATGTTTTGAAATCCCAAATATCTTTGAATTTGTGAACTCCTTTTTTAAAAAGATAGTAAGCATGTCTTGGGAAACTAATAGCAAGTGGTTGCTTATGGTAATTATCAGTCTATTCACCAAATTGAGGTCGAGGCGAACTTGAAATTAGGCTGCAAAGAAGAGTTACTCCATTCCAAAAAAAATAAACTTGTTACCAAGCTGTCCAAATAGATTGAAGAGGAAAGAATGCTATGATTTTAAAGAAGGGAGCCATTAACATTTTATCTAACCAATTAACTGCTTTCCACTTCTTTTTAATTGAAGCTTCCATGATTCGATGACAAAATAAAATTTTCCACGATTCATCTCTACTAGTAGCCCACATAATCCATTTTGCCATAAGGCAAAGTCTTTCAAGAGTTTTGTGATCTACAAGCCCAAGGCCACCTTTAGCTCTCGGTTGAATGCAATGGGACCAAGAAAAATGCAATGAAACCAACATTTTTTGCCTTGATTGTTTCTAATATGGATCAATAGAAAAACAAATAAATGACATTTTTACAATAATTTAAAATAGAGAATTTCATATAACTATAGGAATTTTGTTCAGTTTTTTGTATTTTATGCAATGATTGGTTAAATTGTTAAAAAAAATTGAATGCAATGGATGAATAAGTATTCCTCTTTGGAGGAACTAAAAATTCACCAAATGAATTAATAATTTCCTTAAAATTTATCAAATACTTACCTTTTTGTTTATTTTAAAACCATACACTTAAAATATTACATGTTTGATTTTATTTTTTTATAAAATATGAGATTATAAAATAAATATATTATATTATATTTTACTTTAAAAGATTTTCTAATCAGGATAAAAGTAAAGGTTTTGAAAGGAACCCACAAATCTTTTACATAATTATAAAGATAGATACAAAATATAAAATAGATAGAAACAAAAAATCAACCCCAAAACAAGAAGTTGCAAAAAAGGTATGATATTGTGCAAACAATGAAGAAGTTGAGGAAATACAACTTCAGAGATCCCAAGAACACCTGCATGCAAATACCTGTCACAAGAGAAGAATGGAGGCACATAAAGCAAAAAAGCATAAATGCTCTAAAGAAGAAAATTATCATTCAGAAAGGGAATCAATTTAATGAACAAGTACAATACAATCCTTATAAAAGGATAATAGAAACCCTAAAGGTATGCAACCTTAAAGAAACCCTAAAGGGATAATGTGTATTTAATAATTAGAATAATTATTAAATACCTACAATATTTATTAAATGCCTAAGTTTAGCTTAAGCATAGAATTTAATAGACTAATAATTAAATAAATAATTATTAGCTAATACAAGATAACTCTAACACCCCCCCTTAAGATGAACTTAGGGAGTAGCTAAAAAACTAAATGCATGAAGCAAAAAATGCAACTACATGATGAAGGCAAATTTGGGTCCCGACAATAAGGCCTGATGAGGTACCCAATCACAACCAAATCTCTATGAACTGGAGAAATAGAGAAAACCACATGGGAAAAAAATCTACTCCAAAAAGAGATGGAAAAGCAAGAAGAACACTACTGAAGCAGGAAATAGCTGCAAACACTGCCGAAGAGTAACTATTGATCTAAAGAACCTCCACTGAAATAGAATATGACCAGGTAGAGAAGACTGTAATCTGCATGAGTGCCCTCAAATGGCACTACTCAAATCAGATGGCAAACAAAGGCAAACAACTGAACTCGAAGATACAGATGGCATGAGACACCAAAGCCTAAAGAGCTGATCAATCGAACCAAGGAAGCATTAGAACCAACAGGGACAAACCTCCCCATAATGCCGAAAAGGGAGAGGAACAGGTACACTAAAAAGAACGGCCAACAAGAACTACATGATGAAGAACCAGGAACATCGAAGGTGCAGAGAAAGTACATGGTGTCGTGGAAGGAACACTCACTTGACACACATCATGAGGTGAATGTCATGGAAGGAACACTCACTGGACAACGGTAGATGGCAAACAAGGCAAACATCAACCCCCCCATGGCACTTTATTTCAGTGTGTTTGCATAAACACAAGCTACACTGATAAGAAAACTGGAAATAGAAACAAGAACCAAAATAGAGACATCTTACCCAGAGAAGAGATCCCAGGACCTGAAACAACCAAGATATCCACTAGAGTGTTGAAAAGCAAAAAATTGAATAAAATATGCATGGAGCATAATCTAGAAATAAAACTCATATGGCTGGAAAGTGCACAGAACAAGCTTTCCAACGATATAAAGTTTTCAAAAAATGAAGTTCGGATGCTCATTCTATGGCTCCTGGAGTGCAAAAAAGAGACCCCACTTTGACTGGAAAAAAACACAGTCAAACAGCAAAATTGGAAAAAAATACTAATATGACGAGGTTCGGCTCAAAAGCAGCTTTCTGACGCCTATTCGTTTTCGAAAAAATGACTCCGTATGCCCAAGATATGGCCAAAAGAAAAAAAAAAAACCCTATTTTTGGGCATAAAAAAGGTTTTTAAAAAAAAAATTAATTTTTTTTTTTTTTTTGACGAAAATTTTCTAACTCATTTGCAGGTACAGCCATAAGGATTTGTGTGCCTCGTAAAGCATGCCAATGAAAAAATCATGGTCTAGATGCACTTGTCACCGAAATAGGTCGAATTATATATCAAAATGAATGGAAATGCCCTTCGGAAGCCAACAGCGAGATCTGTTTTGGCCCAAACTGCTCTGATTTTTTTAAATGATTTTTTTGATGAATTTCTCAAAATTCGTGCCAAAAAAGGCAAAACCAAAGAAGAAAATTTCAAAACCCAAATTTGTCAAAAATTGACAAATTTTATATGGAAATGGGGGTTTTGGGGCATTCTGAGCTCAACGATGAGATCTGTTTGAGCCCAAAATTATCAAAAACAAAACAAATACCCCAGATCCAATAAAAAACTCTGAAAAAACTTGAAACCCTCCTCCAAAAAATCTTCTGAAAAATCAGGAACAAGCAGCAGCAGATGTAGGCTCTGATACCATGAAGAAGTTGAGGAAATACAACCTCAGAGATCCCAAGAACACCTGCATGCAAATACCTATCACAAGAGAAGAATGGAGGCACATAAAGCAAAAAAACATAAATGCTCTGAAGAAGAAAATTATCATTCAAAAAGGGAATCAATATAATGAACAAGTACAATACAATCCTTATAAAAGGATAATAGAAACCCTAAAGGTATGCAACCCTAAAGGGATAATGTGTATTTAATAATTAGAATAGTTATTAAATACCTACAATATTTATTAAATGCCTAAGTTTAGCTTAAGCGTAGAGTTTAATAGACTAATAATTAAATAAATAATTATTAACTAATACAAGATAACTCTAACAAACAAACATACTTATTTATCCTTCATCAAACTCAAAATCATGCATATGCAACACACAAAAGGACCAATATAAAAAATAACTTGTATTGATTTAAAATTTTCTAACATTTATCTGATCTCTATTACAATGACACCAATAAATATGGTGAAGAAGGATCTTTAAGAAACAAGAAACCTATCATATCTTGCTACTCAATACCTGTCAAAATGCTTACACATATTTATTGATATAGCTACCTTCTTGCAAGTTCTGTGTTGTAACTGTGATGGTGGACAAACTAACAGCCTATGGAAACCTTGGGAAGCTTGAAAGGGACAAACCTTTGAATTAATACTTGAATATATAGATTCATAGCCTAGGTACACGAGAAATGAATGAGAAAATGTGAAAAATTGATGTTGTATATATCCATCATTCCATAGCCGTCAGCCTGATGAATGCTAAGTTATATAAAAAATTACCCTTCAAGATCCATAAAGGTCTAAAATAGTAAGAAAATCACTCTTTGTGCACATACCATACCTTTGAGCACTAATGGACCATGAATTTTGAGTCTTGGGATGGGAAAAGTGTTTGTGAAATCTATTGAAATAGTGGCTTGAAGATGGTGCGAGGGTTTAGATTTTATGATCCTAATCATTGCAATAAATTACTTGATATGAGCATAGTGCAACATCCTACAATCTCAAAAATATAATCAATAAGGTGAAAGAACATGTCAACTACCATCAAAATCCCACCATGAAGATCTATCATTAATTTTATCATCATATATCCAAATTTGCATACAAAAATCACTTGAGATGATATGTAAGTTAATGTTCTACAATATTTGATCCACTATAATAACTCAAGCATCACCATGACATCTTTCCTCATTGAATATATGCTTTTTCATGCATAAATATGGTTTCTAGGTATTCTTAGTAGGTGCAAGGCCAACTAATGCCACAAATGAACCCTAACTAATTATATTTTTATGCCAACAAATATCACTTAGATTGTATACCAAGACCATGCTTTTTTTTATATTGGGTAGTGAAAATATAGTTCTAATTGTTGTCAATGTTTTTTTTAGCATTTTGATTCCCTTTTCAATGAATGTGCAAGGCCTTCTAGGTCATTTTAGTGAGTTATAGAGACTAACAAAAAATGGGTGAGAATGTTAGACTTTGGAGTTTAAGAGGAACTCATACCAAAAAAATTGGCTAGAGTGTTAAACTTTGGAGATGACAAAAGTCATGCTAAAATTGGTTGTGGGAAGGGGGAAGCTTGAAGGGAGAAACTCAAGGAGGAGACGACATTCAAGATGTTGGGATTAGGGTATTAGGAAAGTCCAATGGCCTAGTGAAAAGCAAAAGATACAACTTTAAAGAAAAATGTTCAGGGGTTTACGGTTATATAGACAATAAAATTCTAATAGTTGATGAATAGGTCCAACAAACTATTGATACAATATCTTAAGGCAAAGTTCATTATTTTAGAACTGAGATGGATGGAACAACATCCCTAACAACCCAAAAGGTTGACAAAACAACAATTTTATAAGTTTCTACAAGGACATGAGAAGGTTGTCAAGATTGATAAGGATATGACATTATGGATGACCCCAACAAATTGAAAGTCTAACAACTCATAAAACTTAAAATTGGAATCCATACAAGGGGTTGAATGGATGTATGAGTTCATGATTTTGGCATGTGGGGAGGAGAATAGTTAAAGGTGTGTCGTCAAGAAAAATCAAGCATATAACATATAACATATAACATATAGCAATGTAGTAGAAATTTCATCACCTGATATAACAACAATATATGTATGGTGATTTGTTCATATTTATGAATGTTAAATATTTTAATATTTTAATAGTTCACTTTTTTTAAGATGTTTTGGAATTGTATTATAAATTGTTCTAGTTTAAAGTAATAATAGCATAGTAAAATATTGTGTTAATTTTTTAAGTGAACAAATAGACAAATAAAATAGTTTTCTTCACAATGATATCTTTAGACGTCTTTTATATAATTTTTTTAAATATAGGTATGCTAGTAATAAATATAAATATAAAATACTAATGATTTTTTTCAGCTTCATATTGTTTTTCTTCCTTAAACACAAGTTCAAAAATAGTTTTTAAAAAATAAATTAAATACATCTATTTAAAAACCACTAAAGAAATAATTTGTTTTCATTAAAAAATGACACTATCAATATGTTTATTTATGTAAGACGAGTAAATGATTTATTAAAATTGTAAATATAAAATATCGGGTTGGTTACATTATTGAATTTTGTTTTTAAAATCAGTTTTTAGGAGGCGAAAATGGGGTCTGCAAATTCGGCAATTGCGAATCTAACATCTGCGAACCTCGGGGTCTGCGAACACTAACTCTGGCTATTTGCGAGCTGTTCGAGATGACCTTGGTGACGTGAACACCTCAGCATCTCTGTGGAGGGGTTAATTCTCCTCCACCCGGTTTGAAACTCCTATCCATTGCTCTTTTTCCGTTTTTCTTTCCTTCTGTTTGCAAAATTAATACTGGACTTCAATTAATTCGTAACACCCCCCACCTACCTGGTCGCTCGTGCAGCTTAAACCTTGGTTTCCTATGGAGCCAGAGTCAGATGGTGGTGCCATTAACAACCCTAAATCCATAGATCAAGCTAAATCTCTGTCGAAAAATCCTTCGCTGAAACCGTCTACCCGCCTGCAAATGGAGTCAACCCTACTGTGCGATTTTCTAAGGCTCCTGGCAAAGAACGATCCGGTGAGGAAGGTAAGTGCCCTAGCACTATCTTGGGTTCCTTCTGCATTTCGCCCAATTTGGAAATGTTGAATGAAATTGCCTCAGAAAAGACTAGGTTAAGTAATACAACCATTTTCTTTGCATGTGTTGATGTTGAGAAATGTCCACCTAGGAAATTTTTAGATGATTGGTTTCATAACCTTTGGAATTTAAAATTAGGGCTTAAAATATCATTTTGCAAACAAATTCAAAAGGGTCTCTACCTTATTTTCTTTAACACTCACGAGGCTCAAAGGGAGGCACTAATGCGTCAATACTGGATAGTTGGGAATAGTTCCTTCTGTGCCCTAGCTTGGTCTCCAGAGGCGGTTCGTGATGAGGTTCTTGCACTGTCCTCCCCTAGGTGGGTCATCCTCAAGGATGTCCCCCCCTTCCTTTGGCATTTTCTTCCACAGTTAATGGAACCTTTTGGAAAAACAATCCGTATTGATGAAACGACCTGCCTTGTCCCTAACTTGGATGCCAAAATGCTTGTATCGATTAAGCCAGGGATTGATATCCCACCATCTTTAACCCTAAACGTCAATGAAGAAACTTTTGTCCGCCTTATTGAAATGCTTGGAGGATTAAATGCATGCTTTCTCTGCAAAAAAGAAGGGAATCTTCGGAAAAATTGCCCAATCATTAAACGCAGAAAACATAAACCCAACATTAACTCAACTAATGCATCCACAAACCCTAGAACCAAGATTTTTCAAGACTCATCCACCCCGCTCCCTGTTAACGAAGAAGCCGCTATTCCCATCACCAATTCATCAGAATTAAAACCCATGGACATTGATCACACACCTCTTGTCTCTAAACACCTCGGTCTGGCCTCTGACCCAACAATTGGTCCTGTAGAATCACCCTCTGACTGTTTTCAGTTGGTCACTTCTAGGAAGCGAAGGAGGAAAATTAGCAACCTGAATACCCCAAATCAAATCCATCCTACTATCCCGATTATCAGCCAAGTAATGGGCATCTGCGATTACCCCCTCCCTACAAATAATAGCTCACCCACTCCCGCTCGAACCCCGACGAACTCTGTGGTTAAAAAACTTGAGAACCCTAGTTGAAGTGCTGATGTTGCTAGCACCAGTGATAACCCTGCAAGTTTGATGATTAGATCTGAAACCCCCAAGAATTCGGACTCCTCATCACCTGCAGGGCTTACCCCTGAAGTTAACATCACCAACCCTTCGATAGCTTCTATGCTCAAAGAGTTAGAAGATAATCATGTTATTGAAGTAATCTACGCCAATAAGGGTCTTGAGGAAATTAGGTCTAGCACAGTGCTCCCTGGCTTTCCAAACTCCCAGATGTCTGGGTCCGACATAGGAGGAATTGCAACTACTAGGAATGAACCATCTGAAGTTAGTGAAGTTGAGGACGACCTTATGAAAGGATCCTCCTTGGCTAAGAAGAAAGGTAGGCCTATGGGCTCCAAGAATAAAAAAAAAATCTAGAGATCCTTGCGGTCTCCCTAGTTGAACCTCTTAACCCTCCTCTCTAATGAAATACATCTCTTGGAATATTAGAGGCCTCGAGTCGCCTAATAGGAAGTTTGTCATCAAAAGCTCTTTGAGCCACCACAAGAACTTAGATTTCTTGATGCTGCAAGAACTTAAATCCGTGGGATTCCATCTTGACAGCTCACTTGACTTTATCTGGAGAGATGCAATCAAAATTTGCACCAACCACCTGAAAGGAAAGGGAGGAGTTGGCCTTCTTATCTCCCCTAAGTGGGCAAGCAACATTAGGGATAAAGGGATCTCCCCATGCAATAGAGCAGCCTGGGCTACCCTAGATATTAGGGGTTCCAACTTTGGCGTATGCTCTATATATGCACCTAATGACTACAAGGAAAGAGTGTCCCTTTGGATCTGGCTGACTTCCCTCCCAAGTATCCCTTGGATAAGGGCTGGAGACTTCAATATGACTGAGCATCAAGATGACAAGGCTGGGGGACTTCCTTTTGAATGGAAAAATGCAGAAAAACCTCATTGGGACAAACTTAAACAAAAACTCCAGTTATTTGACCCCCTCGAGGGCACTAAAACTGCTACTTCTAACCTATGGTACAATTGGTGCAACTTTCGACAAGGTCCCAATTGCATTTACTCCAGACTAGACAGATTTTATGTTAATAACAACTTCTTCTCCTTCTCCCCTAACCACTTGGGGAGTGCAGTTGTTGTCCTGCCAGTTACCCTTTCTGACCACTTTCCTATCCTAGCGGTCATTAACACTAGAAATGCTATCCCTATCAGCAGTTCCTGTAGCAAGTAATTTATTCTCAACACCTCCCTCCTCAAAGACCAAGATGTTTTAGGTGCCATTAAGGTGGTCAGGCTCTTCAACCTTCAGCCTCAACTTCCCCAATCCTGCACCCTTAGGTGGACAAGGAATGTCTCCTCCTGGCAGAAAGTACTCCAAACCATTGGCCAAAAGAAAGCCAAGGACTCTAGAGCCATGTAAAAAACTCTCACCCATCGCCTCCATTCCTTAGAACAGGATATTCAGACTAATCCCTCCTCCCCTACCTTGGCCAAGCGTGTTTCTAAAGCCAAACATATCCTCAAGAAGCACCAATAGGTCAAAATCAAGGGAGCCTTCATTAGAGCTCGCAACCACTGGCTCCAATTTGGAGATAAAGGCTCCAAAATCTTCTTTAACCTCCTTAAGTAGAAGCAAAATAGAGAAAAAATTGATAGAATAACTGTAGACAACAAGGAACTCCTTGATCTCAATGATATCAAAGAGGCCTTCGAAATGTTCTATAGAACTCTCTTTACCTTAGAAGATAATGAAGCCTCGAAAGAGACTCGACACAAATGTAGTACCATCATCCCTAAAAGAATCTCTGAAGATGATGCTCTCCTCCTTAGAGCCAGGATCTATATACAAGAAATTGTCGATGCCATTAAGGCCCTCAAGGATAATAAGGCCCCAAGCCTCGATGGTCTCCCTGCGGAGTTCTACAAAGCCAATCTTGAATGGGTCACACATGACCTCTATGACATATACAATGAAGCTCTTGACAATGGCACCCTGGGGGAATTCATAAATAAAGGTATTGTTAAACTCATCCCTAAAGAAGGAGACAAAGCGCTCATTAAGAACTGGAGGCCAATTACCCTCCTTAACGTCTCCTATAAAATCCTTGCCAAAGCCTTAGCTACCCGCCTTGAAAAAATTCTTCCAAAATTCATTTGCTCTATCCAAACTGAATTCATTAAAGGTAGATACATATTGGAAAACCTTGTCACTAGTTGGGAATCCATGGAATGGGCCAGAACCTTTAACCAGGATGCTGCCATGTTCCTTGTGGACTTTGAAAAAGCCTATGACAGAGTTGAGTGGGATTTCATCCTCACGATGCTCCGAGCTTTTGGCTTCCCTAACGAGTTTTGTGACTATGTTCGAATTCTCCTCAAAGATGCTTCCGCCATGATTGAAGTTAATGAAACCCTATCCCAACCTATTCCTCTCTCTAGATCCATAAGGCAGGGCTGCCCTCTTGCCCCTGCTCTATTTGTTATTGCCTCAGATGACCTCTTTTATCTCCTTAGAGATGATACTCTATCTCCTAGAGTCCATGGCACCGTGTTGCCGGATGACTCTAAATTGTTGAATATCCAGTTTGCTGATGATACCTCTCTTTTCCTGAAGCTCTCTAGGCAAAACATCGATTCCCTCAACCTAAAAATTGACACCTTTGGTAAAGCTTCTGGAGCCAGGATCTCCAGCTCCAAATCTATTCTACTTGGCTGGAAAGATGAACCTCCAGACTGGCCATAGCAAGATGGGTACTCATGGGGAGTGTTAGAGTAAAGGTTTTAATTTAATCATGTTGATTAAATTACCTTTATTCCTCTCTTAAGATTTCACTTTAGTTTGCATTTGTGACATTTAATAATTATATTAATTATTAAATGTCTACCTATTAGGGTTTCTTTTAGGGTTGCACAATATCCTTTTATAAGGATTCATCATTGTAATTTATCTCTTTTTTGGATGAATACATTTTTCAGCTTTCAGAGCACCCTTGCTTGTTTGTCTCCATCTCTTCTTTCTGTGACAGGTTATTTGCATGCAGGTGATCTTCAGGGTTTGTGAAGTTGGCTTTCTCAACTTCTACATGGTATCAGAGCTCCAGACCTGCTGCTTCCTGTTCGTCTTCTGAAGAATTTGGAGCTACGAGGGTTAGATCTGATTTTCCGGTTTTGGTTGCATCAGATCTGTGTGTCTTCTGTTTTTTATTTTGGAATAGGGGTATTTTTTTTTCGGTGCACTTTGAGCCCAAACGGACCTCACCGTTGAGCTCGTAGCGCCCAAAAACCCCTATTTCCATATAAAATTCATCCGATTTGGACACAGTTGCACCAGAAGGCAAAAAAATTTTGGCCCCAAGGTCGTACGGCCCTAGGGCACGACAACCGAGGCGAAAATTTCAAAAAAATTAAACAAAAATCGTAGTTTTTGTTTAAATCAGGCGCAGCCTCTTTTGGAGGCACGCGCAGCCCGGCGGCCACCGCCGCCGGCGGTAACCCTCGCCGGCGGTAACCCCCGCCGCGCCCCCGCTGCACCGCTTGCAGCCCACCGCGCCGCCCACCGAGAACCCCCGCCCGAGCGCCGCCCGCCCGCAGCCAGCGTGCCGCCCCAGCGCTGCCCCCGCACCGCCGCCTCCTGCGCCCGCCCCTGGTCGCCCAGAGGACCAGGGGCTTATTTTTTTAAGCCCTTGAGGGCTTAAAGGGTCTATTTGGGCTCTTTTGGAGCAGTTTTACTAAATCGGGTATAACTCGGGCATTTTAGCTCGGAATTTCGAATGAAAATAGGCGTTGGAAAGCTGGTTCCGAGCCCGATCTAAAAGATGCAGATCTTTTTTTCTGATTTTGCCGTTTTACAGTGTTTTTTGCCAGTCAAAGTCAGAACAAGTTTTTTGCACTCCAGGAGCCATATCTTTTGCATACGGACTCCGTTTTTCGCAAACGAATAGGTGTTGGAAAGGGGTTTCTGTGCTCTTTCCAGATCTATCATTTATTTTTTCAGAATCTACACCAGGTACATTTTATTCAGTACTTTGTGTTTTCACACATCTGTCACTTACTTGGACGTTTCAGACTTGGAAATGATTTGTTTGCATGGGATGGCTTTATTTGATCTGCTTTGTCAGTATTAAAGTCATTTAGTCTCAGATTTGTTAATTTGAAGAGTTATCATGGGTTTTTCTACTCACCCTTCAGTTGTATTTCTAGAACGGGGTAATTATGAGTCATGGGCAACGGGCATACTTACACACTGTAGGTGGCTTAATATTTTGCCTTATTTGTATGATCTCATACCTGAACCAGCAACTTTAGAGAGAACACTAGCTTGGGATATCATTAGAAATCACATAGTAGGAATTATTTTGTCTAGTGTTGATTCTGACACTGTGTGGGCTATATCGGGCATTGATTGTCCTCACTCACTTTGGACACGTCTTTGGGAGATCTATGGAGACCCCAGTCTTTCTCCATTCCCAAAGGATCCTGCTTCAGATTGTCTTGTACCCATTGGTTGGAGAGATAACACACCTTTTGATCATGATACTTTAAAGGAACTTCAATATTTAGACACCCTTACATATTCCGATGAATCAGAGGATTGTCTCACAGTTCCTACTCTTCAGACTGAGATTATACATGTATCAACATCATCTCTTTTTGTTCCTGATCAGTTTGATATTGCCTCTTCTTTGGCTCCTATTGATTCAGCTAAGCAGGACATCACACATCTTTCAGACATGGCTACTTGGGATTCTTATCTTGCAGGCATTTCATCTTTGTTTGTAGAGTCCTATATTGCAGACTTGGAGGATTACTTTGAGGATTTTCAGCTCCTCTTTGTTGACAGCCATATTCCAGCTGTTAGCCCACCATCATCTGTGCATTCAGAGGTTGCAGTTTTTGAGTCTTCAGTTCAGTTTGGATTTGACATCTTTTGTTTCAGTTCAGACAGAGGGATTCTTCAGCATCCTATTATGGCACACATCTTGAGACAGATTGATTCTTCTCTCTTCACAGGGTTTCTTCATCTTCGTCCTTTGGATCCATTTCTTCCCAAGGGGAGGAATATTATATGTCGCTTCAAGATCTCTTTCTGGCTTCTACCTCAGGCATCCATATGTGCGATAGGAGTTTCTTCATTGTGGGGGGGGCTTCTAGCCTCTTTCTTTTTCTCCTATGGAGACCATTGTATATGTACTTATATGATAGGAGTTGTCTATGGGGGGTATCATGTTATCCACCTCCTATCTTTCTGTTATTAGTGCATTTATTTCTTTCATCTCTTTTTGGAGTAGAGTTTTTCCCATGAGGTTTTCTCTATTTCTCCACTTTACAGAGATTTGGTTGTAATTGGGTACCTGATCAGGCCTTGTTGCCGGGACCCAAGTTTACTTTCTTGCATTGTAGTTACCTTTGCTTTCTTGCACATGTTTGTAACTGCACTTTTGCTCATCTTAAGGGGGGGTGTTAGAGTAAAGGTTTTAATTTAATCATGTTGATTAAATTACCTTTATTCCTCTCTTAAGATTTCACTTTAGTTTGCATTTGTGACATTTAATAATTATATTAATTATTAAATGTCTACCTATTAGGGTTTCTTTTAGGGTTGCACAATATCCTTTTATAAGGATTCATCATTGTAATTTATCTCTTTTTTGGATGAATACATTTTTCAGCTTTCAGAGCACCCTTGCTTGTTTGTCTCCATCTCTTCTTTCTGTGACAGGTTATTTGCATGCAGGTGATCTTCGGGGTTTGTGAAGTTGGCTTTCTCAACTTCTACAGGGAGGACCCAACATGATTGTCAAGTATCTCGGTATCCCATTCTCTATATCTCCCTCTCTTCGAGACATGTGCACCTGGGTTAAGGGGAAAATTGATAGGAAGCTTAACAAATGGGATAATAGGATCCTCTCCCTAGCAGGTAGGGTTCAAGTATGTCAAAAAGTCCTCTCCTCATACAGTATCTACTACTCTTCGGTTTGGATGTTTAACAATTATCAAATTTATGAAATCCAAAAGGCTATCAGACGCTTCCTCTGGTCTGATGGTAAGGGCAAAAGAAAGGCCCATGCGGTGAAATGGGCCTAGTGCCACTTAGACAAAAAACTTGGAGGTTTGGGCCTTAAGGATCTTAAGTTGCAAGGAATCTCCCTTGCCGCCAAATGGATATTTCATGCACTAGATGGGCAAGAACCTTGGAAGATTCTTATCAGAAACAACATTCAAAATGGATTCCCCAAGGCTGCCAAATCATGGAAAGCCCTCCCACTCAGTGATCTACTTGCTGGAAGTTTCTCGGTGTCTGTCCAAGGCACCTGGGTCTTGAAGTCCATCTGGAAAGCCTGGGAGCATGTGCGTAGACTTATTTGCAACTCTAGCATTGACTGTGATAACACTATACATGGTGAAAGGTCGATATGGTGGAACCTCCATCATAACTCTAAGCCACTGGCCTTAACCCAAGGCTGTTCTGCTAGATTCTGGCATAACAAGGGGATCAAGTATTTTATGGATATCCTGGAAAATGACTACCTCATCACCTGGGAGGAACTTAGTAGTAAATTTAATCTCCCTACTTCGCATAAGCGGACCTACAATATGACTAGGAATGCCTGTAAGACCCTCAATCTTCCTAAGAACACTCATTTTGACGCTCACAGGTACCTCTCATTCCTATGGAAGGATGGCTCCCCCCTCCCAAAAATTAAATCCAAAGTTATCTACAACTTGCTTAACCAGGACAACTCTGTGATCGACCATGTCAACACCCTATGGAATGTTCACCACAGCCCCACCGCTTGGTATAAAACCTTTGAGAACCTTTGGAAATCTCCCATCCCCCCTAAGATCAAGTGTTTCAGATGGCAACTCTTACTGGATAGATTGCCTATTAGGAATAACATAGCTGCATATGATCTCTATTATGTCTGCACTAAACCTAAGTCCGCTCGACACATCTTCCTTGACTGCCCTTTTGCTAGGGAGATCTGGTTAATATTTGGAATATCCATTACTGAGCATGTCTTCACTTATGATATAGTTACTGGTTTCGTCCATAATCTTAAAAAGGATGCTAACTTAATTTGGCAAATTTTGTCTTCTTTTATCCTTTGGTTTATTTGGAAACTCAGAAATGAGGAGAAGATCCAAGGTAATGCTAGGGAACTTATTGGTTTTTTAAAAAACTCACACATTATAAAATTGTTGTACAGGTCTGCTTCCTGATGAATGTTGAACGAAACAAACTCCTGCGGTTCCTCAAAGAAGGCCGAGCCACCATGTTTATATACGAGATGCAAGATGGATATGAATGGGCAAGGATTGCAAAAAATCAAACCGCCTTTGAGAGTGCAGTAAAGAAACTGATTAAAGAGCTTAAGGATACCAGAGCTCCCCCCTTCAACAGGGTTGACATGTGCATACAAATCATGGAAAGGAAGAATGTGGTCTGGATGGAAGGACCACAGGGGTGGACCACATGGCTGGAAGACCAAGATGAAATCCTCCTCTAGTACCTTATGGCAGCGAACACAACTTTATTTTGGAGCTTTCTTTTAGTGCATTGTATATGACACTCGTCTAGATCTTTTTTGTTTTCGCTGTTGAGGCCCTACCTCCCCTGAACTCATCTGTATAAACCTCATTTTTGGTCTCTCGATTTATAATATATAAAAAAATAAATATAAAATATCTTAAATATATCTATATAAAGATCACTAGATATCAAGAAATATCTCTCAAAAAAATAAAATATTATAGTAATTTTAATTTATAAGATAATAATGAGATGGTAAATGATTGTTTTCAAATGTAAGAGATCCAAACATAATCCTTACTTTAAAAAACAAAGAACGTATCATTTTAATTAAAATATTAATGAGATTGTAAATGAATGTTTCCGGAAAAAAAAAAAGAAATCCAAATTTAATGGATGGTAAATGATTGTTTTCAAAAGTAAGAGATCCAAACATAATCCTTACTTTAAAAAACAAATGACATATCATTTTAATTAAGATATTAATGAGATGGTAAATGAATATTTCCAAAAGTAAGAGATCCAAATTTAATCCTTACTTTTAATGTATCATTTTAATTAAGATACTAATGAGATGGTAATGAATGTTTTCAAAAATAGAGATCCAAATTTAAACCTTACTTTAATAAAAAAAATATCATAGAATAAACTACAATTGGCAAGTGGCAACTATTCTCAATAAATTTTTTTCATTAATTTGACTTAAAAACTGAAAAAACGAATACTTAAAAAGATATCGATATTATTATTTCTCAACTAATTTGACTTGAAAACTGAAAAAACGAATACTTAAAAAGATATCGATATTATTATTTCTCAACTAATTTGACTTAAAAACTGAGCAGTTAAATAGTCATTGAAAAACATTATAATCTCGTTTTAGTGTTGAAATGCTTTCCCCGCCTGCATCTCTGATGGATAGTTAATGGCAATTTGTATGGTTAGTTGACTGGTCATCTAAAATGTGCTTTTCTTGAGGTTTTGTACATATGATTAGGTCACTTTTTTTACTCACCGATTAGGCGTAGGTTACAGCGCTGATTAAAGCGCGTCAGCAATCGTGTTTGAAACAGAGTCATATGAGCTGTCATACAAAAAGAAAAAACGCATTTCAGCGCGTTTGCTGATAAAGACATTTAATATCTTCTAATTGTCTCAAATCATAATACGCGGCTGAAAAGGGAAAGAACGGGGAAGATGTAGAAATGATTTCAACTTCCCCATGGTATATTCTTGCCTTGCAGGCTAGTATTTATACTTTTCCCTAGCTATTGCCATTGCAGAACACAGAGAAGAGCACAATTAAAGGCCGAAGTCCAGAAACCAGAGAAGTTGATTGGTAGTTTTCAAATGGGTGTAATTCAAAACATTTGGCGGGCATCTCTGTGCTTTTTGGTGGCGGCATTGTTGATTTCGTCTGTAAAATGTGAAGATCCGTACAAGTTCTTTACATGGAATGTTACATTCGGCACCATTTACCCCCTGGGCGTGCCTCAACAGGTAACCATTTTCATAGATATCCTCCATGGCACATTTCATAATGCATAGGTAATGGCATTTAGACATTTCAGAACATTGTCATTATATTTTGCTGAAATGCTGTTCTTGGTTTTGTATTGAACAGGGGATTCTTATCAATGGTCAATTTCCAGGGCCTCAAATTGATTCTGTAACGAATGACAATTTGGTGATAAATGTCTACAATAGCTTGGATGAACCTTTCTTGTTGTCCTGGTAATTTTCTGTTCATTACTCTTTTTAAGCTGTGTTTTTGTTGGTATTTCTTTTGAAGCGGGCATATTTTGTCATGGTTCAGGGATGGTATACAACAGAGAAGAAACTCATGGCAAGATGGCTTGATGGGAACCACCTGCCCAATCCCACCAGGCAGAAACTTCACATATCAGTTTCAGGTGAAGGATCAGATAGGGAGCTATTTCTATTTCCCTTCTATGTATATGCACAAAGCAGCCGGTGGGTTTGGTGGTTTGAAGATTGCAAGCCGACCCAGGATTCCAGTTCCATTCCCAGATCCAGCAGGGGACTATACAGTTCTAATAGGAGATTGGTACAAGACTAATCACTCGGTAATAAATCTTTGTCATTCAATTTCAAGTTTGTAAGTCTCTTAGCTGAATCCATTTTTAACTCTCATTGCTTCTTGGTATTGATTTGTTGCAATGTTTATATAGATCCTTAGGCAAACACTTGATATGGGTTCATCTCTTGGGATGCCTGATGGGATTCTGATTAATGGTCGAGGCTCGAACAGTACATCATTTACAGTAGATCAAGGTAATCCAAACTCTAAAGCAATAAGCAAACATAACATTTATAGCCCTTTCATTGATTGAAAACTTGGCAATTGTTGATGGCATATGTTTTGTGTGTAGGTCAAACTTATCGTTTCCGCATTTCCAATGTGGGTTTGGCAAGTTCTCTGAACTTTAGGATTCAGGGGCATAAAATGAAGCTTGTGGAAGTAGAAGGCTCCCACACAGTTCAAAACACATATGAATCTCTAGATATTCATTTGGGTCAATCCTACTCTGTTTTGGTGACTGCAGATCAGCCTCCTCAGGGCTACTACATTGTTGTATCCACACGATTTACATCCCCCATACTAACCACCATTGGCTTTCTTAGCTACAGTAATTCACAAACATCTCCATCCGGACCCCTTCCCTATGGCCCAACTGATGAAGTTGATTGGTCCTTGAACCAGGCCAGATCTATCAGGTATGCAGTGCTTCTTAAATCGTCCTCTAGTTATAAGCAAAGTTCAGCTTCCTAATCTTTTCTTCTCTTAAAACTTCCCTTTCCTAGGTTAGTTAATATGAACACTGTTAGATTTTAGGTTAATCTGTTCTCATGTCTTAAAGTAGTATAAATTCTTCTAGTATTTATGATTGCTGTTAGATTTTAGGATAATCTGTTCTCATGTCTTAAAGTAGTATAAATTCTTCTAGTATTTATGATTGCTGTTATACATCTTGTGCAGATGGAACCTTACTGCAAGTGGCCCTCGGCCCAATCCACAGGGATCTTACCACTATGGAAACATAACCACCTCAAGGACCATCAGACTTGCAAACTCTCCTCCTATGATCAATGGGAAGCAGAGATATGCTGTAAACAGTGTTTCATTCAACCCACCTGACACTCCTTTGAAGTTGGCTGATCACTTCAAACTACAGGGTGTCTTCAGCTTGGGATCCATTCCAGATAATCCCACAGGCGGAGGTGGTTACCTGCAGACAAGTGTCATGGCTGCTGATTTCAGAGCTTTCGTTGAGATTGTGTTTCAAAACAATGAAGACACAATCCAATCATGGCATCTAGATGGCTATTCCTTCTTTGTTGTTGGGTGAGAAAAAATTTCAATAGTACTCACAAAACAAATACTTATTATAAATTATATAGCTGCAAAAGTACAACATCATCCGCTGGCTTTTCTGATGAAAAACAGAAAAACCCAAAACAGTATATTGAAAGTTGAGGCATATGATGTTATATGTAATCTCTATAATTTTGATTAGTTTTTTATTAGACTACAATGATTGGATTTGCTTGCAGAATGGATGGTGGTGAGTGGTCACAAGCAAGCAGGAAAGATTACAATTTGTTTGATACTGTTGCCCGATGCACTGTACAAGTAAGCATTATTCCTGTGTACTCACTGAACATAGTGTCTGTACCAGATTTTAACTTTTGCCTGTGTTTGAACCCTCTTTCGTCATTCACACTGCATTTATATCCTACTAAAAAAATTACAACTAGTGGTAGATTGTGGCAAGTTGAATGTATTTACAGGTTTGTGCAGTACTTACTCTGTTCCTGAATTTGTAGGTTTACCCCAACTCATGGACAGCTATTTTTGTGGCTCTGGACAATGTGGGTATGTGGAATGTACGATCCCAGAATTGGGCACGCCAATACCTTGGGCAACAATTTTACCTTCGAGTTTATTCTCCAGCAGAGTCATGGAGAGATGAATATCCTATCCCGAGGAATGCTCTTACCTGCGGGCAGGCTCAGGGCCGTCGTACCCGCCCATAGATGAAACTCTTTGAATTCTTTCGGCCACTGTAGTCACAATAGGGTGACTAAAGCCTATGATTTCAATCGATCGATTGGTCTTTTTGTCTGTGAAATGTAGTGAAATCACGATAAGAGGGATTTCACTATTTTGCCCTCCTAAATTCTTATTAGTTGCAGAACATTGCAGCAGCTTATCTCAAGCTGTATTTTTATTTATCTATTTATTTAATCCAAGCTTATTTAAAAAAAGGATGGTATCTTTGCCTTTCTTATAGTGGAAGTAAAGTAAAGTGAGTGAAAATGAATCTGGATTCAATGATAAGATTGCCCATTCATCTCATTTCGTCAGCAAGAACATAGATGTTTCGATGGATTGCCTTAGACGTAGTTGATTTTTGTCAGAGAAATTGTGAAAACTGCCCTGTAAAGGTAGGTAAAACTAGTATTTCATCATCCGGGTACAAAATTTGTAATATTTTGGGTTGTGTAAAAAATCTGGTCAATAACTTCTGATTAAGAATATGAAATCAGGAAAGTAATCATCTCAATGAGGGAAAGAATGCTTTACAAGCTGCAGAAGATTAAAACACAATGCATTTTTTAATGTGTGTTCAAATATTGCAAAATAACTCCATCAATAATTCAAGGAGAAATGGTTAGTGGGCAAGTCTGAGTGATAAAATGGAAGAGGCCAAACCATTGTTAATGTCAAGAGGGGTGATGGGTGAGACGACTTAGCCATAAATTGATTTTATCCATGATGTACATGAATGGGTTTGCGTCATGGCACTGGGGTGTCACAATAAGTGGGTTTTACTATTGGATAATTTTATTTTCTTGATTTTTGTTTGATTTTTTTGAATTACTTTAGGGGAAAGGAGCCTGTAGTCGTTATAGGACTAATAATCATCATCTTTTTGTCAACCTCGCCTTTCATTAGTAGACATAGTAGGAACCAAAAAAATGGTAATGGAAGGTCCATTAATAAATATCACATGTATCAATAGTGGTGCATTTTTTAGCTTTTTATCATAATTAGCTCACTATTGGGGCATTTGTCCACTACTACTGGCTATTTTGAGTTATTTACTATTGACACAATGGTGATCACGTATTGGACCACGCTTTGAAATGTGTACCTTTTGACCTTTGTGCACATAACGAATTCCATAACGTGCATTGTTACTACTCACAAACCAAAACAATAGCTTTAAGCAGTTAAATCGCATACGAAGAGAACCAAAAAAAAAATTGTCGAAATTAGATGAACTGTATTGGAGCTTAAGATGCACAAAGTTAGCTATGGCGACTACTAGCTCCTTTCCCCTAGATGTTTATAATTTCAAGTGTAAAGGTCATTTCAATGTCATTGATTTGGATGCATTTGTCATGATGTGTCAATAATATCTTGCCTTACAAAGTTGCTTTACTATAATCACTACAATTGGTGTTCAATTTGCAAATGTGGTGATGCTCTTTAATAGTTAGGTTGTCATGTCCAAATGTGAATATTTTGATAGTGTACCATCATAGTTCTTATGGTAAAACATGATATTAAGGATATGATACTTTTATGGTTTTGGGATTAGAGTGTGTTAGAAAATTTCCACCCTTACAATGACAATTTACAGATACCACCAAAAGACGACACAAGATATACCTTGGGGAAACCTTCAGGAGGGTAAAATTTGTGATGTGCCCGATATAATTAAATAATAAATCTAATTATTTTGTTGTGAGGCTCCAAATTTAATAACAAATCTTTCAGGCCCTTTTATTTAATTAGATTAGACAAGGTTTTGTTGGTCGTGTCAGCCCGTTTTGTAACCCTTCGAGAAGTTTCCCGGAGCCCATATTTATGGTCGTATTAGTCATTGTTGTAGGGAGGCGAATTTGGATATTCTTCTATCTTGTGCGAATTCTTGTTGGAGTTCTAGTTTCCGCCATTTCGAAGATGAAAGACCCTCCCTATTTGGTATTTACAGTTTCGGTGGGATTCACACCTCACCCTATTCTGTTCGGTGTTCTTGTTCCAGATCTGGCAAATCTTGAATTTCATCATTGTCACTTCTCCAGTTGAGTATTTGTTAATCTGATTTACATGCATAAGGATTCCTAATATTCCGAATTCGTCACTCAATACACTTGCTAGAGATTAACCCCCACACGAGTTGAAGTCTACTGTACCCCCTCACCGTACGGTTACACTCCCTCCTCACCACCATACGACCTTGGCACCACTGTACAGCCTCTTCGACACTACCGTATGGCCCTGCACCACCATACGGTCTTGGCACCACCGCACGGCCTCTTCGACACTACCGTACGACCCTTCCTTGGCAGCCATATGCACAGTCTCCTTCACCGTACGACTGCACTACTGTACGGTCCTGCTCCAACACTACCGTACACCCTTGCTTCCTCCGCTAATACGATTGGGGAACATTACAAAATCTAGCCTTTAAAAGCATCCATCACTTGTATTACTCAAAAATGAAATCATTACAATACATCCTCAAAGTTTTTCTATGAATACTTTTGAAACGCAAGCTCTCTACAGGCACTCCATGCGAACAAGCATATAAACACACATTCTATGCTATGCTTCAAACCTCCACAAGTGCAACCAAGAGATGCTTACAACCTCTTAGCCGAATTAGCTAACCTTAGACAACTACTTGTGTGCTTGCTTTTTATAGGCATAAACTCTCACACAAAACCATGTGACTAGTACCATGAGATTGCAAAACCATTAGCCCCTCATTTAGTTTTTGGTACTAAGTTTCTCAAATATTAAATATTTTTCCAATGTGCAACCCCTAATTTTTTTTGGTACAAAGTTTCTCAAATATTAAATGTTTTTCCAATGTGCAACCCCACATTAAATATTTATCACAATGCTACAACAAATAAAGTGGCCCTTAAATGTTTTTCCAATGTGCAACCCCACATTAAATATTTATCACAATGTTTCAACAAATAATGTGGTCCTAAGATTGTCAACGTCATGCGATGCACACATCCTAGACCCACTAAGTGCACCACAAATAATAATAATAATAATAATTAAATATTATGACATTATACAAGGTGTACAAGACACCTTTTCCTAAGAGGGTTGAGATTAGAATTTTAAGATTGGATATTTTGATTCAAAGAGTTTGGATTGAGGGACTTTGGGAGTAGGATTGGGATTAGGACCAATAATATTTCTTCAACTATGAAGCTTTGTATGCTACAATTGATGACAATTGTGAAGGTGGTGCACAACTAGTGTATGCAACAAGCAATTTTTTTGTTTGTTTGCATTCCTTTGGTACTTTTCTTTGACCAATTCACTTTGCTTTGGGATTCGTATTATGTTTTGGCATTCATTTTGATTTTTGGATTCATGTCATTTTTTACATTCAAGAAGTGGGTTTTGTGCTTGATTTGAATTTTGCACTTGCTTTTGATTGTTGCTTTATTTTGAAATTTTGCTTCATGACAATTCTTTGCTTTATATGTTAGATAATGATGTTGATCCCAACTTCAAGGGGTTTAGGATGTTGGGGATGCAAGTTGCTAGTGTAAATGGAGATGGTAGGGTAAGGATTAGTGGAAGTAGGATTATTAGAGGAAACTATGAATGGGATCCATTTTAATGTGTACATTGGATCAAGCTATTCCAACTATCATTGAAGGATTATTGGTGCCATTACATTGCTTTCTTGGAAGTTTGTAGTCAATGTGTTGATATCCATTATTTGCATACATTGATATAGGTTAAATAATGCCTTTTTTAATGAAGGGCCATCCCCTTTGTGTTGTAGCCCTCACATTTCAACAAATTTTACCATGTTAGGATATCTGTTGCATCAACGTTTCAAATTACACTACGTGATCCATCATAGGATGAAGAATACTAGAGGGGAATAAATGTTAGAGGAGGATTTCTTCTCCTCTAACATTCTTCAGTCTGATGATGATAGATCATGTAGTGTGGTTCGAAACATTGATGCAAAAAAATGGTCACACAATCGAACCCAGAAACAGATCTATGAATTATGAAAACCTCATATCACTAAATATAATTATTTTTTAATTGAAAGAAACAAAATTTTAAAACAAATTACATAGAACTGTTACTGCAAATTTAATCTTTTTGAGGGCCAAGAGTGTCGGCACCAACTTTGTTTAAAGTAAGATTTAACAGCCGATCCAAAAAGATCCATGGATTCCATAAATACTTGTTGTGGAACGTGCATTTTGGTTCCCTGTCCGGACGTCCGGGGATGAATTATTTTATCCTAATTACCAACACCTTTCCGGGATCTGTGACCGACATATCTAATTACACCAATTACATCAGCACCCGGCGATTTCAACTACAAATGCAGATGCACATGCCAAGTTCTGACCAAACTTAAACACCTCCATTCGCCATTTTGGAAACGGTGTGAGATGTCTCGTTTATCACAGTGCACATTTAGGGCATGCTCTGTCACACAAGATGTGCTGATGCACAATCAATCCACCATTTATGATAGACAAAACAACTCATTACCTACTCTCCTCTTATCTTTCAACGCTTTTCTGCTCACTCTGGACGCTCTGCAGGTTGTACCTACCATTATATCAAAATCTCGAGATATAATAGCATAGCTCTGTAAGTACTAGCCATAGTAGCCCAGAGCATGATCTGATTTGAAATTACCCCTATCAGTACTCTTTTTAGGGTTTTTAAAACTTGTAGAGCATAAAGTGTGGTTTGAAATAGGCCTGTAAGGAAGGACTAAGCATTGCAGCAGTGGTGAGCGTAATACGGATTAGTACCTAGTTGTTTTGGGGAGTTGTGTGATGGTAAGAATTCCGTCCAGTTACTATATTCTTCATTGTCAGTGGCGGTGATGGTGAGTCACTCCAAAATCGATTTGTTGACTAAAATATAGGAAGAATTTGAGGTCCTCTGATTGGTGTGAAGCTGCCAACAAAGTCTGGCAATGGCACCAGAGAAACTGAAAAATATCTCAACTAGCATACCAAAGTGTTTACCTAAATTTGACGGCCGCTCCTGTGGCATGCGTTTCTCTTTTTCATAATTTACTCAAGGTCAGGGGAAAGGACATAGCTAATTTCGTGCATCTTAAGCTCTTAAACGGTTCACTCGATTTTGACGATTTTTTTTGTTCTTTCCGTATGTGACTTAACTCCTTAAAGCTATTGTTTTGGCTTGTGGGTAGTAACGATGCACACTGTGGAATTCATTTTGTGCACAAAGGTCAAAAAGTACAAATTTTAAAGTATGGTCCAATACATAATCACCTTTGCACCAATAGTAGATAACTCAAAATAGCCAATAATAGATGACAATTGTCCTAGTAGTGAAGCACAAATGACCTAGTAATGGGCTAATTATGGTAAAAAAAGTTAAAAAATTATCCACTATTTTGTATATGTGATATTTATTAATGGACCTTCCATTACCATTTTTTTTTACTCCAACTATGTCTATTGACGAGGGGTGAGGTTGACAAAAAGATGACGGTTATTGGTCCTATGTCCACTATTGGCTCCTTTCCCCTAGGTTGTGTTTTAGTCTATGATTTTTTTTGGTAAAGTTAAACTATTCGGAATGAGATCATCAAAGATTGTGTTTTTGTTGAGTACGAGAAACATACTAGTAGTTATTATAGCTAACTTTGCATACCCATAGATTCTAAGCGGTACATTGGATTTTGACGATTTTGTTTTGGTTGTCTTTGCATGTGATTTAATTGCTTATAGCTATTGTTTTGGCTTCTAGGTAGTAGCGATGCATGTTGTGGGATCCATTATGTAGTGTCACCCAATACTTGCTTAAAGATACCCCAATTACTGTGAACTTAAAATTGCCAATACTTATGCACAAATGCCCCAATAGTTATGCGCTATGGGTACCAATAAAGGTGCACAAATGAGCCAATTATGGTCCAAAAAAGTTAAAATGGGCGGTTATTGATACATGTGAAATTTACTAATGGGCTTTTAGTTATTTGTTTTTAGATTTTTTTTAAGTTAGTTATTGGGAGGTTGGGTGTGCAAGGAGTGAATGGTTATTAGAACATGAACGATAATTGGTGCTCTTCCCCTACAAGATCTTGGTATCATAAGGGATGAGGCAAGGATCGTGTTAGACTTCTTTGATAAAATAGATGCCCCTTAAACTTTAACTTTTAATTAAAGAATTTCAACATAAGACTAATGCTCTTGTAAACAATATAAAACCCTTTGAAAAAATATAATCTTTGAAAGATTACATCCTATTTTATTTAAAAAGTAAATATGTATAATAATCCTATAATTTTTAAAAACTTGAGCATGTAATTTAGCCTTATCAACAAAAGGGTCTTTAGGTTGTAGTCAAATCATACACTAGCAAAACAACATCAATAACAATTAAAAGTCACCATGTAACAAACAATGACTTTATAACAAGTTTGACACAAAATCCAACAAATGGTCAAATCTTTGAAGATGTGCATGAACCATGGACAAAACTAGTGACACCCAATGAGGGGGGTCAAAATATTATTTTCCATAGACCAATAAGGGTTCAAATCTAATGTTGATGTGTCAATTAGGATAACATAAATATTGAATTTGGAAGCTTTTGGATTCAACTAAGTGAATATTTTTGTATCAACATTCTAGATTATATTCTATGATCCATTATCAAGATGGTGACGTAGCGAAGACATTATAAACTATGATTTGAAACATTAATACAAAAATATTCATGTAGTCAAATCCAAAAGCTTTCAAATTCAATAACATCGACTAATGTGTAAACTTAATGTCTTTAACATCAATATTGTTTCTATTAATTTTAATATAGCATCTCTCATGTAGTTGAACACGCCACCCTATTTGTACTTGGACTATTAATTACGCTCTTTATTATTGTAAGGAAGAATATCTTTACAATAAATTAATTTAATTTAACTACCCAAAAGTAGGAACAATTAACCTAATTACGTTGGGAATGATAATTGACATTATTAAATAAATGTGAAATTGATATAATCAAATGTAATATTTAATTTGAAATTTGATGATGTAGAAATACTTGATAGATATTAAAAATTGATTCATTAATATTTAGGAATTTTAGGATTGTTTCAGATGATAATCTTGGATTTTGTAAACTTAATGTTTTTCACTCTTAATTAAGTAGGTAGGTGAATAATTCATCTCTACAAGTGTGGATCTAAACATACATACAAACTTCACCTAAAATTCATAGATGCAAATTATCAAAATATGGTCTATTGAGATTCAATCGCCTTCATTTTCTTTGTTTTAATGTGCATAAGGACATATAGTGTTTAAGAGAACACCTTCGAGGAATTTGGTGAATTGCAAGGTTCAAGTTACCCATAATAAATCGACTTTACTAATTGAAAGGTTGAAGAGATCAAACAAATTATTCAACTGTCTTAGGTTAACATACTATAATAAATGGTATTAGATTCCTTTTAACCTTTTTGTAAATTAAATTATATATGCATTCAATAAATTCTTAGGTAATTTTAAAATAAATTAATGAATTTCTTTAAATATTACCAAACCCAAAAATCAACAAAACACATGCTAAGTTAACTCCAATAGCTAGTGAACTGGTTAAGAAAGTGATCAGTTTAAATTTTTAATTTTTAATAGTTCAAGATTCATATATTTGACTACAAAAGTGATCTATGTCAAGTCCACACCCACAAACCTGCTCCAAGGTGATAAATAATAAGTCTAGGGATCAAGACCATTTCTTTGGGGTTTATTGATTAAGGATTGAGATGAGTGATGCCATAAGATAACTTTACACAATAATAGGCCACTCGTAAGTTGATTATTGCATTTAGGACAATCTAAATAAAGTGGGCCCAAAAATAGGGGAAAAGAGAATGGGTATGCAATTTTGACCATTACATTTTACCACCACTTTGATGTGCATACTAAGTAAATTTATGTCAAAGTAAAATAATCAATTAACATCAATATTTTTTAAAACTCAAAATCATATTGATCTATATATAGTAATGAATCATTCTTCAATTATTCTTGTAACAAGAACCCCATTAACATATAATATAAAGAGAATCATGCAATGAGTAGTATTTGTCACACACTTGTAAAATACAAATTAATCACAACTTTCTTAGATGAATTATCTCTAAAAATAATAAAAGAAAAATAGATAAGGATGAGAGACTTTACTTGTTATGAAAATAGATCCAAAAGCTCCGAATAAGGAAATATAATGCTAAAGGAATCAAATCAAGTAGAAGATGTTGGTGTAAATAAGGTTATATCCTAACTAGTTCATAGTTAGCACCTATTCACATTGTTAAGTTTACTTAGGATAGCTAAGATACATCACATGTAACTTCCATTTAATATTGTTCATGTTAGTTATCTTAGGTGTCATAGGTAATTATTTAATATTACTTCCATAATGCATCGTGCACTTATACCTCATCACCTTGCCTTTATACCTCATCGCCTTGCCTTTACAAGCAAGGCTCATTTGTGCATTATATTAGATCAATTTCATCTCAATCATTTCATTGTGATCTCCATTGTTCATTCATGCTCATGTTGTAACATTCTCTTTTGGTTGGTTTATTTCTTGGTTGATCCCTTGAAGTCTGCAGCTTCATGATGGGCTCTTAATCTTTCCAACATGGTATCAAAGCTTTGGCCAAGTAAAATTCCATCCTGTACTAGAGAATTGAGTGTTTGGACTGGGATCTATTAGAGGTGAAAAAATTGCTCCCTTCTCGTAGAATAGTTCATAGAAAAAATTGGCTTCATCATGCTCCTTTTTGTAGGAATTTATTTATTTTCAGGCTTATTGAGGCATTGGTACAATTTTATTAGTCTTTTGGCATTTAAATTTTGATCCAAAATTTTATTTCGCCACATTTTGACCTATTTAGTACTCATCATTTGTCTTGAAGTTGTATGTGGGAGGCAATATAATATTTCATTGAGGTTTTGGTATTACTTCTATCTGAAGCTTATATTGTTCGCAGCTACATACATCGATTTTCTTGTGCATTGTGGATGCAATCTTATTACTAGAACGTCCCATTGCAATTGAAGGTTCAGTGATATCTTCATTGGCAATGATATTTCATCAATATATTGACAGAAGTACTACATATTGATTGGGCATATTCATTTCTTGTGCATTGATCCAATATCATATTGTGGAGTCATTTTTATTAGAGCCGACTTCACTTTGTTTTATCAAGTTGATACATCTGGTCTTAAAAGTGATATATTAAAGGTGGAAAATATTAAATATTGATTGTAGGAGTGATCAACCTCCCAAGACCTACAAACAACTATAAACCTTTATAATGGAGAGAAAGATAACTCAATAGAAGATGAAATTGTGTTTCAAGATTGGGATGAATTACACGTGTACATAAGTCTGTTTATATAGGCAAGGAAAAAGGAGATGAGAACACACAACAATGACATGCAACTCAATTAGATGCAAGGGTAGGTAGGAGTAGTTAGAACCCAACCACTCAACACAAATATCTATGCATCCTAGAAATGATAAATCCCAACTATCCTAAGGTTGGACTTAAGCATATGAGTAAATTATATTTACTCCAACACCCCCTCTTAAGTGCAACTTAGGGAGAAGATTATTATGCATTATGAGCAAGATGCAAGATGGAGAATGGGTCCTAACTACAAAACCATTTTAGGTACCAATGTATAATGCAAATCAATGCAATGAAATGAAATCTCTTACAAAGCGGAGAAAAGGAGAAAAACACATAGGACAAAACTCCTCTCTAAAAAAATCAAACAAACAAGATGCATGGATGGAGGATTCAATCACACCCCCTAAGGACTACATACATCACGTATATACAATTAATGATCCCCCCATAGGATGGAAGAAAAGAGACTACATAGCCCCCCATAATGAAGAATGTCCTACAAAAATGGTGAGTGTCACTCGAAGGCAAAACATAGTTTGATACCTACAAACAACATTTATTGCGTTAGGAAGAAGATGAACCAAGTACAAATGCAAGAATGCTTCCCATTTTGGATAGCGACTAGGAAGTGGAATCCAAATGTAGAATGTTGATGTTGCCTCTTGTTGGTGTAAATAATTTTTCATCATGGATATTATTACACCTTACTTAAGTTTACTTAGGTAATGCATTTCATAGTAGTTTGGGTATGAGACACTTGGGTGTTTGTGCCACATTGGGATAATGTGTGTAGGAGAATTTCCATGGTGTTGATCTTATCTTATTGTTACATTCCACCTCATGTGGAATATTTTATTGTTTCTCCTACCTACCCACGCCTATTTCCTACCTACCCTTGTTTCTTATTGAGCCACATGTCATGTTTGTGTGCTCACATATCCAATTTAGCCTTGCCTATATAAGCAGACTCATCTACATTGATTGTACGTGCATTCATTCAACATCTTGTAATGATCCAGTTGATCATATTTTGCATCTTGATAGAATAAAATTTATTCCTATCATCTATTTTGTTCTCTCTTATTTGTGCTTTTCATTGCCTCTATATCTTGTCAAAATCTCCCATGGTATCAGAGCCATTAGAGTGTCATTGGTTGCCAATTGAGAGAAATTTGGGGTTTACATTTTGGAGCTTTTTATTGCAGGTTATTATTGAAGCTTGATGGGTCAAATATGAGGTCACCATTGGATTGAGGAGGTCCAAGAAAGTTAGTTTTGCCTTTTGTTTCATCCAAATTGGACTTCGGAAGCCAAATCTAGAGGCATTTGAAGTTTGCAGCTACGACATAAATTTTCCAGAAATTATAATTGATGCTCTGCAAAAAGGACAATGTTAGGATAAGCAAACACCTGAACAAGAAACCACAAGAGTCAATTGTTAGATGTTAGAAAATCATAAATTAAAAACTATCCTAAGCAAGCATATCAAGAAAGACACTACTAAGCAAAAAGAAAGCTTAAGGAATCTACAAAAAGCAACTAAGCTCCTCCAAATGCTTTCTACCATGCTGGTAGCTTCTCCTTCCTTGTTCCTCTCCTCTCCAAGTTCCAAAATAGCGTAGCTCTCAGTAGCTTTTTGCACTATGGATGCTTATGGAGATTCAAGATTAAAATATTTGCTTTAAATATGAATGAAAGCTAATACTAAATGCTTTAGATACTAAGATGATTTGTTTTAAACCAAAATGACAATTATATGAGTTATTATGCTAAAATGCTCTCTAAAATTCACTATAGATTAAATGCATACAAGTTTTCAGGATCTGGATTATGAAGAAATGGGCTCTATTTATAGGAAAAATGGAGCAATGGATGGTTCAGATTGAGCAATCTCAACAAGGGTCAGGATTGAATGATATTCAATCCATGTGAGGGCTTTCAACCCAATCCCAGGATGACAAGTGTCAATATGAGATAGGTTGAGAGGAGAGGGAATAAACATTAAATGTTTGACATGACCTGAGAGTCAACTTGGGGGTTAGGGTCAAGGTTAGTTGAATGAATAAATTCTTTATTCAAAGAATAAAGCTTTGATCCAATGGATAAACTCTTGTGCAAAGGCAAAAGGGATAACCATGGTCAAAGCAATAAATGCTTGAGGAGACACATGAGTGCAAGTTGAAATAACCATAAATGGTTATGTAAGAGCCATTAATGGTCATGTAAGAGCCATTAGTGGTTTTGGAAGACTTTGGAGGTTAAATTGTTGAACACACAAAGCATTAAATGCTTTTCAAAGACTTTGAAGTCTTTAAGAAGTGACTCCAAGTTGCTTAGGAATGTGACAATAATTAAGGAATAGATTAGGCTAATTAGGAAGGGGTTAGAAGAATCTAGAAGGGGATTTATGAATGCAAGTGGATTTGGTGGGTGAGGGAAAATAGGATTTTTAATTAAAATAAATTCATTTA
The DNA here is from genome assembly GCF_030272615.1 of Cryptomeria japonica. NCBI lineage: Eukaryota > Viridiplantae > Streptophyta > Pinopsida > Cupressales > Cupressaceae > Cryptomeria > Cryptomeria japonica. The sequence continues at coordinate 53,883,357 of NC_081406.1, read as the reverse complement.
TTTCAATAAATGTGTGCAAGTTGCATTTGTAGGAAAATGCAAGTGGGGGGGATAAATGAATTAAATAAATGTATGATTTAATTTATTTAAAAGAGGAATAGGGGATTTAAATGAAATAAATATGATTTATTCATTTAATTGATTTGAATTTGGTTTAATGAATGAATTAAAATAAATTGAATAATTTATTTAATTAATAGGAGAATGTTTGAAGATGAATTAATTAAATATTAATTTAATTAACTGATGGCTAGTGGATTTTTAATTAAATAAATTAAAAATATTTATTTAATTAGAATGGACAGATTTATGTGACTACAATAATTTTGCAGGCAATTTTCAAATAGCGATATCTCACTCATCCAGACTCTTTTTTTTGAGCAATTGTTTTTGTTTTTGGGGTAGAATTTCGTGATTTGTACAGTGGTGCAGGATTTTTTTGTTTTTCGGATACAGTTTTTTCTGAAATCATGAAATCCTGATTTTTACAACTTTGGAGGCTTCTTTTGGGCTCATATGGACTCCTTTTCAGGTGCCATTTTTTTTTAGAGTGTATAATTTTTTCTCTACTTTGATAATCTACCATTTGTTTGAAGTGATTTTGAGTAGAAATTGTACTTTCAGTATTTGGTCATTTTTTGGCCTATTTGGTACTTGTATTTTGCTTGGATCTCAGTTTAGATCACTAGCAGTATTTATTGAAGTCTCTTATATCTCATTTTGAGAAGTTGTAAAATTGAAATTAGAAGTCCACTTTGCCATTATTTGCAAGTGCCAACATGATTTTTTTATGGGGGGTTAGTTGTTCATTTATATCTCTTGGTGAAATTCCATTTGAAGGCATCTTCATCTGCAGTATTCTACAGGGCTTCTTTGTTGGTGGCATCATTTTTATGTTTCCACATTTGAATATTTTATCATGATGTATGCTCTTTCTTGAGCAATGTTGTACTCGCACTATCATAAAGTGCCACACTTCTTTATATCTTGTCTTCGATGACTCTTTGATGTAATCTTCTTGTACACGTAGATTAGGAATATCTTGTGAGACTTTGTGCATGTCTCCAGTTGAGACTTAGATTGTACACATTTGTGCATGGCTCCCATGAGACTTGGATTGTACCGGTATTTTTGTCATTTACAAGTATCTAGATGATGCTCAAAGCAGGTTGTCTCCATGCCTGATCTTCATTTTGTTGCAGCGAGTGATTCATCGTCATCGACTTGGTACCTGGTTTTGTCACATTTTGACATTTTTGGTGCAGCATTGGATCTCTTTCTTCCTTATGGGGAGGTATTTTGCTCCACATCATCAGACCATCCTTGCAAAATATTTGACATTGAGGGGGGGGCTTCATGGTCTCTTCTTCTCTCTTATGGGGGGACATATTTTGTTCTTCTCATTCATCATTAAAGAATTGTGTGCTTTCATCATCTCTCTTTTGGGGGAGGGTTTTTTCCCATTGGGTTTTTCTCTCTTTCTCCGTTTATGGGAGATTGCATTTGCATTTGTACATGGGTACCTAACATGGCCTAGTAGCTGGGACCCATCTTGCATTGCTTAGTTGCATTGTAGACTTTAGCGCATTCCCCTAAGTTTCACTTAACGGGGGGTGTTGGTGTAAATAATTATTCATCATGGATTTTATTACACTTTACTTAAGTTTACTTAGGTAATGCATTTCATAGTAGTTTGGGTATGAGACACTTGGGTGTTTGTGCCACATTGGGATAGTGTGTGTAGGAGAATTTCCACCTTTTATGGTGTTGATCTTATCTTGTTGTTGCATTCCACCTCATGTGGAATATTTTATTGTTTCTCCTACCTACCCACACCTATTTCCTACCTACCCTTGTTTCTTATTGAACCACATGTCATGCTTGTGTACTCACATATCCATTTAGCCTTGCCTATATAAGAAGACTCATCTACATTGTTTGTACGGACATTCATCGAACATCTTGTAATGATCCAGTTGATCATATTTTGCATCTTGATAGAATACATTTTATTCCTATAATCTATTTTGTTCTCTCTTATTTGTGCTTTCCATTGCCTCTAGATCTTGGAAAAATCTCACACCTCTAAAATATGCTCATATGTCACCAAGACTTTCGATGATGATGATGATGCCACAAAAAAATCAAGTACATACCCAATCATAATAGAAGGTGACAAAGAAGGAACCAATGGGAACTGATCTTGAACAAGCTCCAAAGATAAAGATGAAGTGATAACAGTCATATCATAACCATCATCTGATAGTTTCGATACTTAATGTAAGTACAGATCCAATAGCCAACAAGATGAGAGGGGGGGGGCTGATTCATACAAACTTAATCATCCATAAAAACATCAGATTCAACCTCGGTAACATATATATCAGTCATATAACCAAAACTGTCAAACATGCAAACTCAAAAGCATATGAGCAATATAAACCTCATAACACCAGATTTAACGTGGAAACCCAAATAGGGAAAAACCACTATGAGATTTCGGACCCACTAAGAAATATACTCTTCTAGAGTATGCTCGGTTAAAAGCAAATCCTGTTAAAGATTACAAACACATTGCTAGATGTGACCCGGTTAAGGGATTTCCCTCAGATCTGTTAGGATCTTCACTTTGTTAGAAGTGACCTTGTTAAAGGATTTCAAACACTCAATAAGAATGTCACCTTGCTAGAGGATTTACATATAAGACTGTTAAGTCCACTCAATTAAGAGATTTTCTGCTACTTCTCAAAATAACAGTAATAAAAATATGTCTGCAACTTCACATCTATAAATGCTAAAGCGGATTCCTATTTGCTCAATACAATTTAGACATAGAACTAATCTTGTTTATCTGTTGGGCATCTATACTCTGTTATTCTAACAGGTCTTCAAGCTTCTGTGCTCGGTAATCACTATGTAGCATCATTGTGCATACACTTGCCCGCATGCATTGTTTATCAACAGTTTCCTATTTATAAACAATCTTCTAACCGCTTAATCTCCTTGATCACATTTCCCATGATCAATCATAGCCATTAGATCTTCAAACTTGTCCAGGTTCAATGTATCCTTCGATCTAAAAATGTTTTACCCCGCCTTGGAACTTGCATATTCACCTTGGAACTTGTGTTAGGGTATTGCGGTTCAATCTGAGCTGTAGATCTTCCTGCCGATCTTTCTTTACCATAGATTCTTTAACAATCTTCATACATGACTTACCAATCATTTAATTTGCTCCAGCTCATCAGCTTCCTTCATTAAATATCACATATAAACATTTAATGCATTCTGTTATAGTTTGGTTGTCACTCGGTAAATACTAAACTTCACTCGGTAGACATTTTGCCTTCATTAACTGATAGCGATAACCTTAGGGTTTACCGACTAGGTTCTTTGCTCGGTAACATAGTATAGTATTAACCTTTCAAACAATAGCATATGTAGGATATCAAAACAATCTAAACATCATGATCTCATCATTGTCTAACTCGGTAATAGTTACCCATTGTATAACTTATCCCCTTATTCATCATATTCTTTCTATGTCTTTTACTGACATCTTTATATTCATCAAATCATACTTCTTAAGATATGGCAACATCATACTGAATTAGAAAATCAATTTCTTGACATCAATGACAAAATAATAATATTAAGACAGTAATCATCCTTAATCAGTTATATCCATAGTCATCAACAACCTTCTCAATATCCTTATTGAAATGCCAACAATCTCTCATTGTGATTGGAATGCCAACCTTCTTCTTTTCTGTTATAATGCCAACAATCTCCCCCTTTGGCATTGATGGCAAAACCAATTGATTTGACCTTAATAGATTTAGATTGTTGTGATTCTGAAATGCTGAAATGCTTTCCCCCATACATTAGACTTCTTCCTGTTTTCTCAGTCTTCTTTCCAATCGGTAGTCTGTTCTTCTTATGTATTCTCCCCCTTTCATAGGTATTCTCCCCCTTTGACAACAATGCCAAAAAAGAAAATAACTAAAACCATAATTTCTTCCTCTGAGAAGTGAATTCTATGCTGTTATGTATCAATTCAATCTCGGTCAGAGCATTTGTCTTCAATTCATGTTCCCTTTTTATTGTTTCCTGCACACCTTTAGAAAACCTCTCTAAAGTGTGCAAATCAACATCAACTCCTAAAAGATATTCTATAGAGTCATCGAATTGATGCTTTCACCGAACTTGGTCAGTGAATGGAAGATAGGGGTAGGACCCCTAACTGACTTCTGAGATATTCAAAAGTGTCCTTTGGTAGTGGTTTGGTGAAGATGTTTGTAATTTGTTCCTTTGTGCTAACATACTCGAGAACCACTTTCTTCTCTTGAACTTCTTCTCTAAGATAATGATATTTGATAGAGATGTGCTTTGTCTTAGAGTGCATAAAAGGATTATTTGAAATGTTAATGGCACTAGTGTTATCATAGAATATAGTTACTGGCTCGATAAATTGCTCATTTATACCTTCCAATAGTTGTTTGATCCATACTATATTGGTGCAATTCAGTGCTGCAACAACATATTCAACTTCTGTTGTTGACTGAGAAACACATCCTTCTTTCTTGCTAAGCCAACTCACTAGTCTTTCTCCTAAAAAGAAAGCTCCTCCACTTGTGCTTTTCTTGTCATCAATGTTGCCTGCCCAATCAGCATCAGTATAAACTTTTAAATCAAACTCATTTCCTTTCTGATATACCAAACCATAATCTTCAATGCCTTTTAAGTATCTGAAAATTCTTTTGATTGCCATCAAGTGTGTTTCCTTAGGATCTGCAGAAAATCTTGCAACAATACCTACTGCATGTGCTATATCTGGCTTGCCGTGAACAACATATTGCAACTTTCCAATCATAGATCAGTAAAGTGTCTCATCAACAAATGCAGATTCATCATTCTTTGATAGTTTACAGTTAGTAGTCATAGGAGTACTTACTGGTTTTGAATCCTCCATTCCAAATTTCTTCAAGATTTCCTTTATGTACTTGGATTGGGTAATGAAAATCTTATCTTTCATTTGCAATATCTACAGAAAAATATTTTATCTCATCGATTAATGACATCTCAAATTCTTTGCTCATTTCATTTCCAAAGTTCTTGCATAGAGAGTCATTTCCACTAAAGATAATATCATCAACAAATATGGCTGAGATCAATATTCCATTTTCATCATTCTTCATGTACATATTGTTGTTCTCACTTGTTCTTATAAAACCAATTTTCATCAAATATGAGTGCAATCTCTCATACCATGCTCTAAGTGCTTGTTTCAGACCATATAAAGCTTTGATCAATTTACATACCTGATCATTATTTTCTCCTTCAACAAATCCTTCAGGTTGTTCAATGAAAACTTCTTCTTCTAATATACCATTCAGAAATGCAGATTTGACATCCATTTGATATACCTTGAAATTCTTGTAAGCAGCATATGCCAACAATGTTCTTACTCCTTCAAGTCTTGCCACAGGTGCAAAAGTCTCACCATAATCAATTCCTTCTTCTTGGGCATAACCTTTGCAAACTAGTCTTGCTTTATTCTGAATGACCTCACCCTTTTCATTTAGCTTGTTTCTGAAGATCCACTTTGTACCGATTACATTTTTGTCCTTCGGTCTTGGGACCAGTGTCCATGTGTCATTCTTCTTGATTTGATCAATCTCTTCTGTCATAGCATTTATCCAATCTTCATTGTTAAATGCCTCTTTCACTATTTTCGGTTCAAATTTAGATATCAAACACGTGTTCTATCTCAATTTGTTCCTTGTCATCACAGGATCATCCTTATCTCCTATAATTTGACTTGGTGCATGATATCTTCTAACATACTTGGCTAATACAGGCTCGGTAGGCTCTGTATGATCTTCTTCATCACTCAGTAACTGGATGTTTTCTTCATTTTCTTCAACAGTTATCTCGGTAGGACTTCTCGATTGCACATAGACAAATCCTTCATAATCTTCTGGTTCTTTGGAGTTTCCTTCATCATTTCTTTTTGCAAATTCATCAATTTTCACATTTGCACTTTCTACTATTTTGTTAGATGATTTGATCAGACATTTAAATGCTTTGCTTCTAGAAGAATAACCTAGAAACATTCCTTCTTCACTTTTCTAATCAAACTTGCCATTTCTATCATCTTTATGAACATAGCATCTACTCCCAAAGATTTTAAAATAACTTACATTAGGTTTCTTGTCGTACCAAATTTCATAAGGTGTCTTCAAAGTACCTTTCTTCAATTGAACTCAGTTCAAGGTGTAAACAGTTGTGCTTATTGCTTCTCTCCAAAATGTTTCTGGAACTTTCTTTTCAATCATCAAGGTTCTGGCATAGTCCACAATAGATCTGTTCCTTCTCTCAGCTATCCCATTTTGCTGTGGAGTTCTCAGTGCAGAGACTTGTCTTTTTATACCATGATCATTGCAAAATAAGTTGAACTCATCAGATGTAAACTCTCCTCCTCTATCTGATCTGAGACATTTCAGTTGTCTTCCTGTTTCATTTTCAACTCTAGCCTTGTACCATTTAAACATTTGAAAAGCTTCTGATTTTTCTTTTCAAAACAAAACTGACATCATCCTTGAATAATCATCCACAAATAATATGAAATATTTATCACCATAATAACTCTGAACTTTCATAGGACCACAAAGATCAGTATGCACAAGATCTAAAATTCCCTTAGAAGTGTAGGACTTACTTGTAAAGCTTGATCTTGTCATCTTACCCATCTGGCATCCTCAACACATAGCATTCTCAGGTTTTTCAAGACTCGGTAGACCTCTTACTCGGTGCTTCTTACTTATTTTGATCAGATTATCAAAATTAACATGACAAAACCTTTTATGCCATAACCAGGTATCAGCTATCCTTGCATATAGACATTTATTCCAAGTTGAGTCAAGATGAAATGTATTACGTCTTGTTTGTATCCCGGTAGCAGCTAACTTTCCATGCTTGTCATGAACTTTGACAATTCCTTTTTCAAACTCTATTTAGTAACCTGTGTTGTTTAGCTGTGCTACACTCAACAAATTGTATTTCAAACCTTCAACCCAATAAACATCATTACATTTAGCATTGTCAAGAAGTGTTATGGATCTTTTACCTCTTACCAGACATGGTGCATCATTACAAAATCTTACATAGCCTCTATCATAATCATCTAATTTAATAAACTTGTGTTTATCACATGTCATGTGATGTGAGCAACCACTATCTATGATCCAAGAATCATTAGTATTTATATGAGATATTAAAGCATTTTCTTCATACCTTTCTTCATCTAATCCATCTTTAATAGCCACATAAACAACTTCCTCTGTATCAGTTTCATTTGATTTATCATCATTAGATTCCTCATCAGCTATTAGGCATGTCTTTTTATCTCTTCTCCTGAAGTCTCGGTGTCCTTTGTAATGATTTTCTTTCTGTCTGTCATCTTGGTAATCTCTCTTTTCACTAGATTCTTTGTTAGGACAATTAGAAGCCATATGTTCTATCTTATCACAATTGAAACATTTTAAAGGTAGCTTTCCTTTATACTTACCTTTTCCTCTCGGTAGTCTTCTGGCTAATAGTGCTTCAAACTCTTCTTGATTTCTGATTTCCTCATACAGTTTGTGTACCTCCTCCATGTTTTTGTGAAATCTTTCACTTGCTCCACTGTGATTCCCTTCAGAGTACTTATACTTTCTATCATTGTAATCATCAGTTTCATCAATATGAAAAGAACTGAATGCAGATTCAACTTTATTTACCGATGACCCACTGTTATCAAAGTTACTTAACTCAAATGCTTGTAGCTTACTAATAGTAGCATCTAAAGAAACTGGCATATTGGGTACAGACCTCAATTCATTGATTTCAGAGACTCGGATTGCATAGGCAGGTAGAAGGGTTCTTAACAACTTACTTGTTACATCCTTTTCTTCAATAGTTACTCCTGCTCCTTTGATTTGATTTACAATCTCCTTTAGTCTTGTACTATACTGGGTTATGTTCTCACCTTCATTCATCCTCATAGATTCAAGTTGTCCTCTTAAACTATCCACTTTTGCTCTTTGAACATGTTCATCTCCACCATATATTGATATGAGCTTAGTCCACATTGCCTTTGCATCATTGCAGCCTTCTAGATCATTAAACTCTGAGTCAGTCAATGTAGATGTTATTTCAATCATTGCTTGAATATGTTCTTTGCTTTGCCTTTATCTCTTCCATTGTCAATGGATTGGTGCTCAGTGTGATGAAATCATTCTCCAGATAATAGACAACATATTCTCCAATTCCAGATAGATGCAGCTTCATCCTTTTCTTCCATGTAGAGAAACTTGACTTATTCAGCTTCGGTGCATCCCTCTTATACATCTTTGGATCTCTAACTCAAGTGCCTTTAAACTTTTCTTCCGGAGTCCAAAGCTCTGATACCAATTGATAGTTCTGATACTTAATGTAAGTACAGATCCAATAGCCAACAAGATGAGAAGGGGGGGGGGGGTGAATCATACAAACTTAATCATCCATAAAATCATTAGATTCAACCTCGGTAACATATATATCAGTCATATAACCAAAACTGTCAAACATGCAAACTCAAAAGCATATGAACAATATAAACCTCGTAACACCAGATTTAATGTGGAAACTCAAATAGGGAAAAACCATTGTGGGATTTCAGACCCACTAAAAAATATACTCTTCTAGAGTATGCTTGGTTAAAAGCAAATCCTATTAAAGATTACAAACACATTGCTAGATGTGACCCAGTTAAGGGATTTCCCTCATATCTATTAGGATCTTCACTTGGTTAGAAGTGACCTTGTTAAATGATTTCAAACACTTAATAAGAATGTCACCTTGCTAGAGGATTTACATATAATACTGTTAAGTCCACTCGGTTAAGAGATTTTCTGCTACTTCTCAAAATAACAGTAATAAAAATATGCCTACAACTTCACATCTATAAATGCTAAAGCAGATTCCTATTTGCTCAATACAATTTAGACATAGAACTAATCTTGTCTATCTGTTGGGCATCTATACTCTGTTATTCTAACAGGTCTTCAAGCTTCTGTGCTCGGTAATCACTATGTAGCATCCCTATGCATACACTTGCCCGCATGCATTGTTTATCAACAATTTCCTATTTATAAACAATCTTCTAACTACTTAATCTCCTTGATCACATTTCCCATGATCAATCATAGACCCCGCCTTGGAACTTGCATATTCACCTTGGAACTTGTGTTAGGGTATTGCGGTTCAATCTGAGTTGTAGATCTTCCTGCCAATCTTTCTTTACCATAGATTCTTTAACAATCTTCATACATGGCTTACCAATCATTTAATTCACTCCATCTCATCAGCTTCCTTCATTAAATATCACATGTAAACATTTAATGCATTCTGGTATAGCTCGGTTGTCACTCGGTAAATACTAAACTTCACTCGGTAGACATTCTGCCTTCATTAACCAATAGTGCTAACCTTAGGGTTTACCGACTAGGTTCTTTGCTCGGTAACATAGTATAGTATTAACCTTTCCAACAATAGCATATGTAGGATATCAAAACAATCTAAACATCATGATCTCATCATTGTCTAACTCGGTAATAGTTGCCCATTGAATAACTTATCCCCTTATTCATCATATTCTTTCTGTGTCTTTTACCGACATCTTTATACTCATCAAATCATACTTCTTAAGATATGTCAACATCATACTGAATTAGAAAATCAATTTCTTCACATCAATGACAAAATAATAATATTAAGACAGTAATCATCCTTAATCAGTTATATCCATAGTCATCAACAACCTTCTCAATATCCTTATTGAAATGCCAACAATCTCTCATTGTGATTGGAATGCCAGCCTTCTTCTTGTCTATTATAATGCCAACATCATCAAATAAGAGAGATAAACTCTCAAATGTGTCCTCCAAATCTGAAAATGAGACTCCACAAACAATGAGCCAACATTCAATAAATAAGAATCCCAATTAGGAAGACAAATATATACTTGTTGCTTAGGAATGATGAAAGCCTCTAGTGAAGGTTGATCAACTATCTGTGATGAATAATTAGGAACCTTTGAAGCATTTGCAATCTTATTTGAGATTTCCAAATCCTCCAAAGGATCACAAACATGGGTTATCGTCTCTCAAGAATGAAGAGGCACGTCGAAATAAAAAAGAGGGGCATCGAGAGATCTGGGAGAGTATCATGATCGCCATATACCTCTCAGATATGAGTTCAAAAAGCATGTGTGCACTCAAAATAAATAAGTGACTCCAAAATGTCATAATTGTTATTATAAAAAATAACTCTAAAAACTCAAGTTATCTAACCTTGCCAAATACTAATCTCACAAGGTGTGCAAGGAGAGGGAACAACATTATACAAATATGACAACAAATCATGCTCATTAAGACGAGTAATGATAAAATCATGCCATTGTCTATAGTTCCCTTTCTCCAAAACAAAAGAAAAAACCATTTCGACTCTAAAAATTCATCAAAATATAAAAAATAATACCATCACAATAATAACTTCCAAAAAGTAATAAACTAGGTTTCTGTGAAAAAACGGGGCCCCTTAGGAGGATAGGAGATATATTTGGCACATGAATTGCACCAAATCACTAACCAATAACGACACCAGGCTCCACATCAGCACATGCACCAAGCTCTTAGTCACGAGTCCACGACACACATGCATACGAGAGATCACACAAGTCACACCTTTCCAAGGGAAAGTCAACATAACATGAGGTCGACATCCATGTTGCTTAGAGGCCTCAACAAAGCATGTGAGCAAAAGCTCATGATAAAGAGTGTGCGGAGCAAGCAACAAAAGTAGTCTAAAACATTGTTGTACCTTAAATGTAGGATATTAGATCTCAATACCAACTCAAACAACATGTTGTAGGCCTACCACACACATCTGCTATGATATATAAAATCCTAAATATGTTTCAAATATTATTCAATATTGCACCATTCTATTTGAATAAGTGCACCAAGATGGGGAGCAAAAATTTGCCAATTTTATTTTACCCAAACAAAGCCATTTGGCATGCGCCAAATAGGGTTCTCACCATATTTGACGTACACCAATAGGTTTGGCATGCCAAGCCTAAGGTTTGGTCATACCAAACTGTAGACACCCAAAATTGCACCATGCTTGTGCACACTAACTTACTAACATTTATGCCCTAATTGATTAATTGATCAAGTTCCATTCTTATAATTCAAATTTTCTACTTTCCTAATCAATTAAATCATTCCATCATTAATCATTCATTTCCTAACATTAATTGAATAATCTTTATTATATGATTAATTCAATCCCACTTTAATTAAATAATTAAATTCAATTTCATTTTTCTCATAATTGAATAATTTCTTTAAATTATTTAATTAGCTAATTATTTCATCGTAATTAAATAAATTTATATTTATTTAATAAAATCTTAATTATCTTCTTCCAAAAATCAAGAATGGAAACAAATATTTATTTATTTTATCTAATCAATTTAATTTCTAATTATTCTCATCCAAATTAAAAAATGGCAATTATTCGAAAAAATGATTTAAAAATTAAAATAAATCATTATCCAATTTAAATCAATTATTTTCTCATATTCTCCCAATTTTCGAAAATGGAAAGTATGTTGTTATTTGATTTATATGTCCTAAAAATTAAAAATGGAAGTAACCAGTTAGCTTCTGATTTTCTTGGTTTATCTTCTTGGAAAATATCTCTTTAATCTCAATTTAAAATTCAAAAAGGAGATATACCCACTCAAAAGCCGCTTTATGCCATCTTTTTGAATCCATCATGATTCTCCAATCTTGTCTTCAATCTTCTATAAATTTATCAATCTTTTATATAATCGGGACCACGCTTCGAATACTCTTATTCTGTCGATTTCACTTGTTGCATTCTTGCTTTTCAATTGCACTTGTCTTGTAGGTGAGATCCACAAAAATACCATTTGAAGGTGAAAGAAGGACAATGGAGGTCAATGAAGGGAACATCTGCATATGGTTTGCGTTATTTTGAATGTTTTATCTTCATTCCTTTATTGAGTGTATTAGGATTAATTTTATTGCAATTTAGCTTTGTGGTTGGCTAATTTAATTGCTTTGATGCTTTCCCCTATTTTCCTAGTCACACAAACCTATTTGGTGAGTGTCATATTTGGGGAGAGAAAAATTTGGTGCTCGCTAAATGGAAATGCACTTTTGAAAGTACATTTCCATTTGGTGAGCGCCAAATTTGGTGCTAGCCAAATGTCTAGCATTGACAAATTGTCTTTATCTTTCACTTTCTCTTTCCCATCAAGAATATATATATGAAATATAACATTTAAGTGTAAGTCACATTTCAATATGTCTTTTTCCTTTCTTATACTTTAAGTTATATTTCATGTATATATTGGTAGGATGTTTGAGAGTGGTTTCATATCTCTAGGAGTTATAATGTAGATTCTAGGTTTTAAGAGATCATTTAAAGTTTTAAACAATCAAATTGTAGTAATCAACATACTCCTATCAACATTATCTCACTCTCTCTATACCACTATCTTTATCTCCCCCAAATTATAAACCTATAGATATCTATCTGTCACTATTACTTTCTCCTGTTTCTACCTCTCTCTATCTTACTTTCTCATCTCTCCCCCAAGATCTAACACTACCTCTTTACCTCTCTTTCCTACCCTTCACTCTCTACTATATGTTTCCTCTCTCTTTACACACCCCCCCTCTCCCTCACTACCTTTATTTCCCTAGGTCTCTCCCACCTTCCATCCCTTTGCACCTCACCTTCCCTCCTTAACCCTATCTCTAGCCCTTTGTCCCTCCCTCTCTCTTCTTCTCTCTCCCTCTCTTATTGTTTTTGATGCAGATCCCTTCTCACACCTAAGGAAAGGTCCAAAAGGTTTATTTTGACCCCTTCGAATGATAACAAGAATCCTACAAAAAGGACTCCACACCTTCAGGTTTGAACTACTCACACTTCTCTAGATTAGCCCTTACTCAAGATGAGTAAATAGCTTCAACATCTCTAACATGCGTCAATATGACTCTTTCTCTTGGGGGCCTTGGATTTGGTCAACTCATGGCATCTAGGACCTATTGCAAACATTGATTTTGGACTTAGGCATCAATGCCCTATACTTCCTTTGAAAACCTGCCCCCTTGGCTAGAAGCCCTCTTTGGCGAGTATTTTGCCCTTAACTCCAAAATATTGAGCACAACCTAGAAAAATATTTACCATTATAGGTACCCTTTATGGAGTTAGACTCATCCCAAAAAGGGATTGGCAAGATGTACAACCTAAGGGTCTGAACCCTTTAGAAGCCTAGAGACCTAATTAAGGCGATTAGGCCTAATTTACAAAGCAACACCAATTTAAAGACTCTCAACTTAAAAAAAACTTCATGAGCATGTGGGGGATCATGAATAACCTACAATTATAGGGTTACACACCTGGAATCCTCCACTATAATATTTTAGGATGACTGTCCTAATTTTGTCCAAGGTAGTCACATGGAGATGCCTACCTAGATTTACATCATACTCTTCACAACGAAGCCTCCCCTGCAAAAATCCATAAAATAAAATAAGGGGTTCTCACTGATCAAAGAAGATCAAGGCCTCAAACCACTACCAAAACAAAGGTAACTCAGTCCTCTACCTACTCCATGAATAGATTTGTCAAATTCATTCCGTATAATGATGTACAACAACAAGAAGTTCAGAATTTCAGGGAAAAAATCAGTTTTCTGATTTATTATGCTTTCAAATTTCAATCACCAATCACACCAGCCTTGTGAATCATGTCCACAAGGTATATAGACCTTCTCCAACAGTTTCCAACTGAATTTGAAGAGGTTAGATGTTGGCAAATGCACACTCCAATGAGACATTGTAGATGATTGAAGGTTTTGTCATTGATGGCAACCTTACAATCCCATGACACCGCCAAGGCATTCCACCGACACTAGTAAGATCAGACTCTACACTGACACTTAGACCACCGACACCGACAGAGAAAGGAAGCATATTGGCATAGAGGCCGACAGGATTTTTGTTGTAATATATTTTGTTTATTATTGTAAAATCATTATAAGCCGACTTGGCAACGTTGTAAAATGACTCATATATATAAGAGATCATTGTAGAACATTTTATAAAAGAATGAAGGAAGGTAATAAGATAGACCTATTAAGCGAATTATAGGTTAAGGGTTTATGTAAGAAGCAGAGCAGAAACTGGTACTGGATCTGGCATTATAGATGCTATTTTGAAGCAGTACAAGACACTGGATTTATATAATCCATTTTGTAAGTCAGTGATACTTCCTATTTTTTATTTGAGCAGTGAGCTCTAGGCACTTGGCCTTCCTGCATGTGCAGGCCCCTATTGTAGTAGTAATATTCTCTTATTAGCCAATAAGTGAATATTGTGGGTCACAAATCCCACTGAGGTTTTTCCCACACCGGGTTTCCTTGCTAAAATATCCTGTTATGGTGTGCTTTTCATGTGGTTGATGTTATCTCTATTTATTGCATTGCTTTCTGTTTACCAGTATACAATATTAATATGTTCAACATGTTTTAAGTTAAGAAATTGCTCTAACCGACCAGATACTGATTCACCCCCCCTCTCATTATCTGTGGAAATCCTAACATTAGAGCCATTGAGAGGCTTACATCAACTGAAATTTGCAAAGTTGCATTTTTGACAAAAGTTGTCAACCAAGACAAGTTTGGGATCCACATAACTTGGATCAACCAAAAACCACCTACACACATAAAAAAAACATCATTCTACCCCTATTGACCGAATTGTCCAAATTGGCTTATCAAGATGCCTAATTTGTGACATTGGTTTACATGGAGGGGTCCTTTATTGAATACATAAAAATTTCACAAACAAAAGACATTCACAATGATCCTCAGATCCTAATCTTCATCATTAGATCCATGATTGGCTTGTTGAGGAGGTGCCCATGCACCATACTCCCCAGGAGAAGAGATCTCAATCCCACTTGAGATCAGAGTTTGGAGGTTTGCACCATGATTGGGAATTTGGTTTTCTATCATCCAAACTACTTCAGAGTCTAGTTTGCCCTGCCAAGCCACCAAATACTCCATGTACTCCTTGTTCCTTGTTCTCTTTGTGACTCTAGAGTCTAGAACCTTTCTCAACTTTGGTGGATCATGCTTTGGAATATCATCATCTACTACAACCTACATTGGTTCCTCCTCTTCATTACCATTGCCTTTGTAAGGGGTGAGATCACACATATTGAAAATGGGTGATAATCCAAGATCAGGAGGAAGTTTGATTTCATAAGCATTTTGCCCACATTTCTTCACAATCTAACATGGTCCAATCTTCCTCTGCATGAGGTTTGTGTGTTTGCCTTTTGGGAGTCTCTCCTTCTTCAAATGTACCCATATGAAGTTCCCAACAACAAACTGCACATCCTGATAGTTCTGATACTTAATGTTAAGTACAGATGCCAAGCTAACAAGATGAGAGGGGGGGGGGGGTGAATCATACAAACTTAATCTTTCATAAAATCAATAGATTCAACCTCGATAACCTTATCAGGAAAACTGTAAAGCATGCAAACTCATAAACAGATAAGATCACAAAATATATAACACCAGATTTAACGTGGAAACCCAAATAGGGAAAAACCACTGTGGGATTTTGGACCCACTAAGAAATATACTCTTCTAGAGTATGCTTGGTTAAAAGCAAATCCTGTTAAAGGTTACAAACACATTGCTAGATGTGACCTGGTTAAGGGATTTCCCTCAGATCTGTTAGGATCTTCACCTTGTTAGAAGTGAACTTGTCAAAGGATTTCAAGCACTCAATCAGAATGTCACCTTGCTAGAGGGTTTTACAAATAAGACTGTTCAAGTCCACTCGGTTAACAGATTTTCTTTCACTTTACAAAATAACAGTAATAAAAATCTATCTGCAACTTCACATCTAAAATGCTAAAGCAGATTCTTATTTGCTCAATACAATTTAGTCATAGGACTTATCTTGTCCTTCTGTTGGGCTCTATACTCTGTTATCAAAACAGATCTTCAAGCTTCTATGCTCGGTAATCACTATATAGCATCCCTGTGCTTACACTTGGCCACATACATTGTTTATCAACAGTTCCTTATTTATAAACAATTTGCCAACCGCTTAATCTCCTTGGTCACATTTCCCATGATCAATCATAGCCATCAGATCTTCAAACTTGACCAGGTTCAACGTATCCTTCAATCTAAAAATGTTTTACCCCTCCTTGGAACTTGCATACATTTCTTGGAACTTGTGCTAGGGTATTGCGGTTCAATTTGAGCTATAGATCTTCCTGCCGATCTTCCATTACCATAAATTCTTTAACAACCTTTATGCACATTGTAACAATCATTTAATCATAACCAGCTCATCATCTTCCTTCATTAAATAATGCTTTTATTCATTCAATGCATTCTGTTACAGCTCGGTTGCAACTCGATAAATACTAAACTTCACTCGGTAGACATTCTACCTTCATTAACCGATAGCGACAACCTTAGGGTTTACTGACTAGGTTCTTTGCTCAGTAACATAGTATAGTATTAACCTTACAAACAATAGCATATGTAGGATATCAAAAAACAATCTAAACATCATGATCTCATCATTGTCTAACTCGGTAATAGTTGCCCATTGAATAACTTATTCCTCCCCTTATTCATCACATTCTTTCTGTGTCTTTTACCGACATCTTTATACTCACCAAATCATACTTCTTAAGATATGGCAACATCACACTGAATTAGAAAATCAATTTCTTGACATCAATGACAAAATAATAATATTAAGATAGTAAACATCCTTAATCAGTTCTATCCATAACCATCAACAACCTTCTCAATATCCTAATTGAAATGCCAACAATCTCTCATTGTCTGTTATAATGCCAACAATCTCCCCCTGTCTATTATAATGCCAACAATCTCCCCCTTTGGAATTGATGGCAAAACCAATTGATTTGACCTAAATGATTCAAATTCAGATTGCTGTGAGATTCTAAAATGCTCTCCTCTTGTCATTAGATTTCTCCCCCATACATTAGTCTTCACCCCTTTTCTTCAATCTTCTCCCCCTTTGACAACAATGCCAAGAAGTAAAGAACTAAAACATAATTTCTTCCTGTATGAAGTGATTTCCTTTGTTGTTCGGTCTCAACTTAGTCTCCGTCAAAGCATTTTGTCTTCAATTCCTGTTCCCTGTTATTGTTTCCTGCACACCTTTAGAAAACCTCCTAAAGTGTGTAAATCAACATCAATTCACACATAATATTCTGTAGATTCATCGAATTGATGCTTTCACCGAACTCGGTTAGTGAATGAAAGATAGGGGTAGGACCCTAATTGACTTCTGAGATACTCAAAAGTGTCCCTTGGCAGTGGCTTGGTGAAGATATCCGCTATTTGTTCCTTTGTGCTAACATACTCCAACACCACTTTCTTCTCTTGAGCTTCTTCTCTAAGATAATGATATTTGATAGAGATGTGCTTTGTCTTAGAGTGCATAACAGAATTCTTTGAAATGTTTATGGCACTAGTATTTTCACAGAATATAGTTACTAGCTTGGTAACTTGCTCATTTATAACTTCCAATAGTTGTTTGATCCATGCTATACTGGTACAATTCAATGTTGCAACAACATATTCAGCTTCTGTTGTTGACTGTGAAACACATCCTTGTTTCTTGCTAAGCCAACTCACTAGTCTTTCTCCTAAAAAGAAAGCTCCTCCACTTGTGCTTTTCTTGTCATCAATGTTGCCTGCCCAATCAGCATCAGTATAAACTTTTAAATCAAAGTCATTTCCTTTTTGATATACTAAGCCATAATCTTCAGTGCCTTTCAAGTATCTGAAAATTCTCTTGATTGTTATCATGTGTGTTTCTTTGGGATTTGTAGAAAATCTTGCAACTATACCTACTACATGTGCTATATCTGGCCTACTGTGAACAACATATTGTAGCTTTCCAATCATGGATCGGTAAAGTGTCTCATTAACAGATGCAGATTCATCATTCTTTGATAATTTACAGTTGGTAGTCATAGGAGTACTTACTAGTTTTGAATGCTCCATTCCAAATTTCTTCAAGATTTCCTTTATGTACTTGGATTGAGTAATGAAAATCTCATCTTTCATTTGCAGTAATTGTACACCTATAAAGTACTTTATCTCGTCGATAATGACATCTCAAATTCTTTGCTCATTTCATTTCCAAAGTTCTTGCATAGAGAGTCATTTCCACTAAAGATAATATCATCAACAAATATGGTTGAGATCAGTATTCCATTTTCATTATTCTTCATGTACATATTGTTGTTTTCACTTGTTCTTATAAAACCAATTTTGATCAAATATGAGTGCAATCTCTCATACCATGCTCTAGGTGCTTGTTTCAGACCATATAAAGCTTTGTTCAATTTACATACCTGATCTTTATTCTTGTCTTCAACAAATCCTTCAAGTTGTTCAATAAAAACTTCTTCTTCTAATATACCACTCAAAAATGCAGATTTGACATCCATTTGATATACCTTGAAATTCTTGAAAGCAGCGTATGCCAACAATGTTCTTACTCCTTCAAGTCTTGCCACAGATGCAAAAGTCTCACCATAATCAATTCCTTCTTCTTGAGCATAACCTTTGCAAACTAGTCTTGCTTTATTTCTAATGACCTCACCTTTTTCATTTAGCTTGTTTCTGAAAATCCACTTTGTACTGATTACATTTTTGTCCTTCGGTCTTTGGGACTAGTGTCCATGTGTCATTCTTCTTGATTTGATCAATCTCTTCTGTCATAGCATTTATCCAATCTTCACTGTTAAATGCCTCTTTCACTATCCTCGATTCAAATTCAGATATCAGACATGTGTTATGTCTCAGTTTGTTCCTTGTCATCACTGGATCATTCTCATCTCCTATAATCTGACTTCATGCATGATTTCTTCTGACATACTTGGCTAATACAGGCTCGGTAGGCTCTGTATGATCTTCTTCATCACTCAGTAACTAGATATTCTTTTCAATTCCTTCAACAGTTCTCTCGGTAAGACTTGTCAGTTGAACATAGACAAATTCATCATAATCTTCTAGTTCTTTGGAATTTCCTTCATCATTTCTTTCTGCAAATTCATCAATTTTCACATTTGCACTTTCTACTATTTTGTTAGATGATTTGATCAGACATTTAAATGCTTTGCATCTAGAAGAATAACCTAGAAATGTTCCTTCTTCATTTTTCTGATCAAACTTGCCATTTCTATCATCTTTGTGAACATAGCATCTACTTCCAAAGATTTTAAACTAGCTTACATTAGGTTTCTTGTCATACCAGATTTCATATGGTGTCTTCAAAGTTCCTTTCTTCAGTTGTACTCAGTTCAGGGTGTAAACTGCTATGCTTATTGCTTCTCTCCAAAATGTTTGTGACACTTTCTTTTCAATCATTAGGATTCTGGCACAATCCACAATAGATCTGTTTCTTCTCTCAGCTATCCCATTTTGCTATGGAGTTCTCGGTGTAGAGACTTGTCATTTTATACCACGATCATTGCAGAATAAGTTAAATTCATCAGATGTGAACTCTCCTCCTCTGTCGGATCTAAGACATTTCAGTTGTCTTCCTATTTCATTTTCAACTCTTGCCTTGTACCATTTAAACATTTGAAAAGCTTCTGATTTTTCTTTTAAAAACATTACTGACATCATCCTTGAATAATCATCCACAAATAATATGAAATATTTATCACCATAATAACTTTGAACTTTCATAGGACCACAAAGATCAGTATGCACAAGATCTAAAATTCCCTTAGAAGTGTAGGACTTACTTGTAAAGCTTGATCTTTTCATCTTACCCATCTGGCATCCTTGGCACATAGCATTCTCAGGTTTTTCAAGACTCGGTAGACCTCTTACTTGGTGCTTCTTGCTTATTTTGATCAGATTATCAAAATTTACATGACAAAACCTTTTATGCCATAACCAGGTATCATCTATCTTTGCATATAGACACTTATTCTGAGTTGAGTCAAGGTGAAATGTGTTCCCTTTTGTTTGTGTCCCGGTACCAGCTAACTTTCCATGCTTGTCATGAAATTTGACAATTCCTTTCTGAAATTCTATTCGGTAACATGTATTGTTTAGTTGTGCTACACTCAACAAATTGTATTTCAAACCTTCAACCCAATAAACATCATTACATTTAGCATTGTCAATAAGTGTTATGGATCATTTACCTTTTACTAGACATGTTGCATCATTACCAAATCTTACATAACCTCCATCATAATCTTCTAACATAACAAACTTGTGTTTATCACCTGTTATGTGATGTGAGCATCCACTATCTATGATCCAAGAATCATTAGTATTTATATGAGATATTAAAGCTTTTTCTTCATACCTTTCTTCATCTGATCCATCTTTGATAGCCACATAAACTACTTCCTCTGTATTAGTTTCATTTGATTTATCATCATTTGATTCCTCATCAGCTATTAGGCATGACTTTCTATCTCTTCTTCTGAAGTCTCGATGTCCTCTGTAATGATTATCTTTTTGTCTGTCATCTTGGTAATCTCTCTTTTCACTAGATTCTTTGTCAGGACAGTTTGAGGCCATATGTCCTATCTTATCACAATTGAAACATTTCAAAGGTAGTTTTCCTTTATACTTACCTTTGCCTCTCGGTAACCTTCTGGCTAATAGTGCTTCAAACTCTTATTGCTTTCTAATTTCCTCATATAGTTTGTGCACTTTTTCCATGTTCTTGCAAAATCTCTCACTTGCTCCACTGTGATCCCCTTCAGTGTACTTACTCATTATATCATTGTAATCATCAGATTCACCAATATGAAAAGAACTAAATGCAGACTCAACTTTATTTACCGATGACCCACTGTTATCAAAGTTACTTAACTCAAAGGCATGTAGCTTACCAATAGTAGCATCTAAAGAAACTGGCATATTGGGTACAGACCTCAATTCATTGATTGCAGAGACTTGGATTGCATAAGCTGGTAGAAGGGTTCTTAACAACTTACTTGTTATATCCTTTTCTTCAATAGTTCCACCTGCTTCTTTGATTTGATTAACAATCTCCTTTAGTCTTTTACTGTATTGGGTTATGTTCTCACCTTCATTCATCCTCATAGATTCAAGTTGTCCTCTTAGACTATCCACTTTTGCTCTTTGAACATGTTCATCACCACCATACACAGATATGAGCTTATCCCACATTGCCTTTGCATCATTGCAGCCTTCTAGATCATTAAACTCTGAGTCGATCAATGCAGATGCTATTTCAATCATTGCTTGAATATGTTCTTGCTTTGCCTTTATCTCTTCCATTGTCAATGGATAGGTGCTAGGTGTAATGAAATCATTCTCCAGATAATATACAACATATTCTCCAATTCCTGATAGGTGCAACTTCATCCTTTTCTGCCATGTAGAGAAACTTGACTTGTTCAGCTTTGGTGCATCCCTCTTGTACATCTTTGGATCTTTGCCTCAAGTACCTTTAATCTTTTCTTCCTAAGTCCAAAGCTTTGATACCAATTGATAGTTCTGATACTTAATGTTAAGTATAGATGCCAAGCTAACAAGATGAGAGGAGGTGGGTGAATCATACAAACTTAATCTTTCATAAAATCAACAGATTCAACCTTGACAACCTTATCAGAAAAACTGTAAAGCATGCAAACTCATAAACAGATAAGATCACAAAACATATAACACCAGATTTAACGTGGAAACCCAAATAGGGAAAAACCACTGTGGGATTTCAGACCCACTAAGAAATATACTCTTCTAGAGTATGCTTTGTTAAAAGCAAATCCTATTAAAGATTACAAACACATTGCTAGATGTGACCTGGTTAAGGGATTTCCCTCAAATCTGTTAGGATCTTCACCTTGTTAGAAGTGACCTTGTCAAAGGATTTCAAACACTTAATTAGAATGTCACCTTGCTAGAAGGTTTTACAAATAAGACTGTTAAGTCCACTCGGTTAAGATATTTTCTATCACTTTACAAAATAACAATAATAAAAATCTATTTGCAACTTCACATCTAAAATGCTAAAGCAGATTCTTATTTGCTCAATACAATTTAGTCATAGGACTTATCTTGTCCTTCTGCTGGGCTCTATACTCTATTATCAAAACAGGTCTTCAAGCTTCTGTGCTCGGTAATCAATATGTAGCATCCCTGTGCTTACACTTGTCCGCATACATTGTTTATCAACAGTTCCTTATTTATAAACAATTTGCCAACCGCTTAATCTCCTTGATCATATTTCCCATGATCAATCATAGCCATCAGATCTTCAAACTTGTCTAGGTTCAATGTATCCTTCGATCTAAAAATGTTTTACCCCGCCTTGGAACTTGCATACATTTCTTGGAACTTGTGCTAGGGTATTGTGGTTCAATCTGAGCTGTAGATCTTCCTGCTGATCTTCCATTACCATAGATTCTTTAACAACCTTTATGCATGTTGTAACAATCATTTAATCATAACCAGCTCATCAGCTTCCTTCATTAAATAATGCTTTTATTCATTGAATGCATTCTGTTACAGCTCGGTAAATACTAAAATTCATTCGGTAGACATTCTGCCTTCATTAACCAATAGCGATAACCTTAGGGTTTACCGACTAGGTTCCTTAGGGTTTACCAACTAGGTTCTTTGCTCAGTAACATAGTATAGTATTAACCTTACAAATAATAGCATATGTAGGATATCAAAAAACAATCTAAACATCATGATCTCATCATTGTCTAACTCGGTAATAGTTGCCCATTGAATAACTTATTCCTCCCCTTATTCATCACATTCTTTTTGTGTCTTTTACCGACATCTTTATACTCACCAAATCATACTTCTTAAGATATGGCAACATCATACTGAATTAGAAAATCAATTTCTTGACATCAATGACAAAATAATAATATTAACACAGTAAACATCCTTAATCAGTTATATCAATAATCATCAACAACCTTCTCAATATCCTAATTGAAATGCCAACAATCTCTCATTATCTGTTATAATGCCAACAATCTCCCCCTGTCTATTATAATGCCAACACATCCCTCTTTTTCTTGTCAGCATAAGCCTTGTTCTTTTTTACAGATTGTTGGAGATGAGACTTCACTTGATCATGTACCTCCTTGATAGCGGATGCAAAAGCTTCACCATCTGCACTAATGGATACTTCTTTAGGCAAGTCCCTCAACTCTAACACACCTCTTGGGTGGATGCCATACACAATTTGAAAAGGAGACTTCCCAGTATTTCTATTTATGGTGTTATTGTATGAGAACTTAGCCTGTGACAGTATGTTGTCCCATTTTTCTCCATGTTGTCTTGTCAAGCATCTTAATACGTTCCCCAAGGACCTATTGACAACTTCAGTTTGCCCATCCATTTGGGGATGGTAGGTGGATGAGAAAGCTATGTTGGTTCCCCACTTCTTCCATAGGGTCCTCCAAAAATGTCCTATTAACTTCACATCCCTGTCTGAAACTATGTTTAGAGGCAATCCATGTATCCTGACTATCTCTTTGAAAAATAAGTTTGCAACATATGAGGCATCACAAGAGGTTTTACATGGCAAGAAATGAGCCATTTTGCTAAATCTATCCACCACTACAAAAAACACAGTCATATACATTCCTTGTCCTAGGCAAACTCAAGACAAAATCCATGCTTATTCTTTCCCATGGCCTAGAAGGAATGGGTAAGAGTTGGTACAAACTTGCATTGGTGGATTTTCCCTTGGCTTTTTGACAGATCACACATGTTTCTACAAACTTCCTTACATCTACCTGCAACTTAGGCCAGTAGTAATGTCTTTTCACAAGGTCAAGGGTCTTGTCAAGGCCAAAATGACCTGCCATTGCTCCACAATGATTATCCCTAATTATATTTAGTCTCATTGAACACTTAGGTATGCATAACTATCCACCTTTGAATAACAACCCCTCTTGGATCAAAAACTCATAAAATTCAACATGATACTTCTCACCAAAAGACTCACATACCTTGTAGATCTCTCCAAAATCTTCATCAGCATCATACATGTTCTTCAAGGAGTCAATGCCAATGCTTTCTATCTTGATTTGGTTGATGGTTAAGACCCTCCTGCTCAAGGCATCTGCAACTTTGTTCTTGACCCCCTTTTTGTGCTTGAGATTGATGGTGAAGGCTTGTAGGGTCTCTACCCACTTCATGTGCCTATGATTTAACTTCTCTTGGATGTTTATGAAACATAGAGCCTAGTTATCAGTGAAAACTATGAACTCTTTTGGCAATAAATAGTGCCTCCACTTCTTCAATGACTAGACTAAAGCATATATCTCCAAATCATAGGATGAGTATCTCCTCTTAGCATCATTTAGTTTTTCACTAAAAAAGGCAATTGGCCTTCCCTCCTGACTGAGTACTGCCCCAACAACCATGTGGCTTGCATCACATTCCACTTGAAATATCTTGTTGAAGTCTGGTAGGGTAAGGACTGGTTGTTCTGCAACTTTCTTTTTCAAAGTCTCAAATGAGCCATCTGCCTCCTTGGTCCAACTGAACCTGCACTTTTGTCCTCCTTTTATGGTGTCAAGCATTGGTGCACAAACATGACTAAAACCCCTTATAAAATTCCTATAAAAAGTTGCTAATCCATGGAAACTCTGGACATCCTTCATGGTTTTAGGTGTTGGCCAAGATACGATAGAACTTACCTTCTTCGGGTCCATTTTCAACTCACCTTGTGAGATTATAAAGCCCAAGTAAATGATCTCCTCCTGCATGAACAAACACTTATCCAAATTTATCATTAGCTGCTCTTTATGTAATCTTTTGACGACCATATCTACATGTTTGACGTGCTCTTCCCTTGTGTGACTAAAGATCAAAATATCATCAAGGTATATTATTACAAACTTGCCTATGAACTCCACCAAGACCTCATTCATCAACCTCATAAAGGTACTAGGGGCATTGGACAACCTAAATGGCATGATACTCCACTCATATAACCCCTCATTGGTTTTAAAAGTTGTTTTCCATTCATCCCCTAGCCTTATTCTAATCTAATGGTATCCACTTTATAGATCCATTTTGGTGAAATATTTTGCGCTCCCCAAGAAATCAAGTAAATCCTCTATCCTAGGGATTGGAAACCTATAACTTATAGTTATCTTGTTGATGGCCCTTGAGTCTGTGCATAGCAACCAAGTGCCTTCTTTCTTGGGTGCAAGGAAAACAGGACTGCACATGGGCTTAGAATTTTGCCAATTAGCCCTGATTCTAGCAACTCCTCAATTTGTCTTGCCATCTCTACATTCTGGTCTGGAGTAAGCTTGTATGCTACTTTATTTGGTAGGGTAGATCCAGGGATCAGATCTATCCAATGACTTATGTCTCTCACCAGTGGTAGGGATCTTGGCATTCCATCTGAGATGATGCCTTTGTACTTGTCAAGTAACTATTTGACTGCAGGGTCTATGTGCCTCTGTCCTTCTTCTTTCCTCTCTACAAACTACTCCTTCTTTGTCACCTTGGACTTGGGAATGAATGCATAGAAAACTGCATCCTTCTCTGCAATCTCCTTCATGAACTTCTTTCCTTCTACCAACAACACTTTGGCATCTTTCCCCTTTGGTTCCATCTCATTCTCCATCAAAGGTAAAAGTTCTATCACCTTACCATCCTTGGTGATTGAATAGGTGTTTCTAACCCCATCATGATGAGCCTTCAAATCAAACTACCATGGTCTTCCAAACAAGAGATGGCATGCATCCATCTTGGCTATATCAAATAGCAATCTATCCTTGTATGATCCAATCTGAAACTCTACCCAAGCCTGCTCTTCTACCACTGCTTGCTGACCTTGGGTGAGCCATGGGACCTTATAGGGGTAAGTATGTGGCAACCTTCTCAACTTAAGCTTCTCTACCATTTCAAGTTACACAAAAATTTTAGTAGACCTGGAGTCTATCAAGACCTTGCATACCTTTCCTCCTGCCCTACAGGTAGTTTTGAAAAGAGACTTTCTTTGTGGGGGGCTCCTTATCAGGTACCTTCACGGTGGTCACTGCTCTCCTCATCATCAGAGCCTCTCCTCTTTCAGGGTAGCCATAGTTATCAGGAGTATTGACATTTTGATAGGTGTTTGCACTTGCCACACTTTGGCAATCAGATTCCTGTACCAAGTTGCTCCTCCTTTCTCCCATGGAGCTTGTAGCCTTCTCTGAAAACCTATTGGCCATGTGCCCCTCTTGGTTGAACTTGTAACACTTAGGAGGTCCTCTACCTTGGGATCTTCCTCTAGAGGATGGTCTTCTGCCCCTAAAGTTCCCTCTTTGATTGTAGCCTCCTCCTTGGTTGTAACTGCTCTCTCCTCTGGTGCCTTCTTGACTAGACGCACCTTGGTATCCAAAACCATTTCCTCTACATTTGAAAGGGCCTCTTCCCCCTCTTTTCTGTCTCCCTTTGCCTCTACTATTTTACTCTTGCCTTCTCTTTAGCTTCTCCTCCACCTTAAGTGCCAACTGAAAACATTTTTGAATTGTCTTCGGGGTGTGGAGATTCAAATCGTCCTGGATGGAAAATCTCAGTCCATTGAGATATCTTGCCACTTTTTCATCTTCACTCTCCTTTACCTTGGTATTCACACACAACTTCATGAATTCCTCTATGTAGGAACTCACATCCATCTCCTTTTGCTTCAAGTTATGTCTCCTCTTGTGCAATTGGACATTATAGTCCACTGGTACAAAGGCTTCCTTCATCAAAGCCATCATCTTTTTCCAAGTAGCAACTCTTCTCTTCCCCTCTTTCACCCTCTCATTTTGGATAAAAGTCCACAAAGTTAGTGCAACCCCTTTCATTTTGGATTGGGTCATTTTCACTCTTTGGTGCTCTAGTATGTCTTCACTCTCAAAGAAATTGTCTAAGGAGTCTATCCACTCCATCACTGTATTAGGTTCCATCTTACCTGCAAACACTAGCAGATCCAACTTCACATCCATTGTTCTTCTTTCTAGGGAATCGAGAACACTCATCAGGGGTCTTTGGTCTACAGGAACCTCTAGTTCTTCCTGCCTAGGGATCTCCTCTTCATCTCCTCCAGATTCTCTCTCCCCCCTCTCCACTTTGCCCTTCAATTGGTCCATTTCATTTCTCAAGGCTTGATTCTCAGCCCTAACTTCTCTACTCTTTGCCATTTGCTTCTTCACCAAGACAACCAACTCAACATTGGTCATCCTTGATGGGAGATCTTGGGATCCCTCTTCCTCTAACATCTTGTCTTATTCTCCAGTCCAAAGTACACTCCTAAGATCTTATACCACTTCATCCAGAGCCCTTCTCACACCTAAGGACAAGTCCCAAAGGTTTATTTTAACCCCTTCAAATGATAACAAGGATCCTACAAAAAGGACTCCACACCTTTAGGTTTGAACTACTCACACTTCTCTAGACTAGCCCTTACTCAAGATGAGTAAATGGCTTCAACATCTCTAACATGCCTCACCATGACTCTTTCTCTTGGGGGCCTTGGATTTTTTCAACTCATGGCATCTAGGACCTATTCCAAACATTGATTTTGGACTTAGGCATCAATGCCCTATACTTCCTTTGGAAACCTACCCCCTTGGCTAGTAGCCCTCTTTGGCGGGTATTTTGTCCTTAACTCCAAAATATTGAACACAACTTGGAAAATATTTACAATTCTAGGTACCCTTTATGGAGTTACACTCATCCCCAAAAGGGATTGGCAAGATCTACAACCTAAGGGTCTGAACCCTTTAGAAGCCTAGAGACCTAATTAGGGCGATTAGGCCTAATTTACAAAGCAACACCAATTTCAAGACTCTCAAATAAAAAAAAAACTTCATGAGAATGTGGGGGATCATGAATAACCTCTAATTCTAGGGTTACATGCCTAGAATCCACCGCTATAAGATTTTAGGATGAATGTCCTAATTTTGTCCAAGGTAGTCACATGGAGATGCCTACCTAGATTTACATCATACTCTTCACAATGAATCCTCCCCTACAAAAATCCATGAAAATAATAAAATGCACTGGCCAATATTGCATTCCACCTAAGGAAAGACCTTCTAGATGAGTGTGATGCAAGATATGGCCATTTTTAGGCAAAACCGTAGCCAAACCCTTGCTTTCCGGGTTACAGTCAATAAAACAAGGGGTTATCACTACTCAAAGAAGATCAAGGCCTCAAACCACTACCAAAATAGAGGTAACTCAGTCCTCTACCTACTCCACGAATATATTTATCAAATTCAATCCGTACAATGACGTACAACAACAACTTCAAAATTTCAGTGAAAAAACTCAGTTTTTTGATTTATTATGCTTTCAAATTTCAATCACCAATCACACCAACCTTGGGAATCATGTCCACAAGGTATATAGACATTCTCCAATGGTTTCCAACCAAATTTGAAGAGGTTGGAGCCGTTAAGAGGCTTACATCAACTGAGATTTGCAAAGTTGCATTTTTGATAAAAGTTGTCAACCAAGACAAGTTTGGGATCCACACAACTTGGATCAGCCAAACACCACCTACACACATCAAAAAAAACATCATTCTACCCCTATTGACCAAATTTTCCAAATTGGCTTATCAGGATGCCTAATTTGTGGCATTGGTTTACATGGTGGGGTCCTTTATTGAATACATGAAAATTTCACAAACAAAAGACATTCACAATGATCCTAAGATCCTAATCTTCATCATCAGATCCATGATTAGCTCATTAATGAGGTGCCCCTGCACCATTTTCTCTCCCCTCTCTCCTTTCTCTCGATTACTAATTCTCCCTCCCACCCGCTATCTCTCCCCATCCCTAGGTCTCTCCTTCCCTTTATCCTTTCCTCTCTACCTCTCCCTCCCTATCTCATTACCCACCTCTCTCTCCCCCTATCTCTCTCACCTCTATCTTTCCTTCTAGGTCTTTGACCCCTCTCTCCCCAAGCTCTATTTATTTACCTCCCTCTTCATCTCTCTCCCTATCTCCTTACCCTCTTTCTCTCTTTGTGAATTTCTCTCTCTCCCCCTCACCTCTCTACATCTGCCCTCTCTAGATCTCTCCCACCCTCTCTCCTTCTCTACCTTGCCTTCCCTCCTTACCCCAATATCTATCCTTGCATCCCTCCCTCTCTCTTCCCTCTCCCCCTCTCTATGTATCTCCCTCCCTTGATCTATACATCTCTACCTCTCCCTCCCTATCTCATTATCTACTTCTCCACCCCTCTATCTTTCTGACCTCTATCTATCTCCCCAAGTCTTCCACCCCTCTTTCCCTAAGCTCTAGGGCTCTTACCTCTAAATAGAAAAATATCTTGAGTGAAAGAGAGGGAGAGACATGAGAGAGAGAGAGGGGTTGGGGAAAAGAGAAGGGGAGAGAAAGAGAGAGAGAATCAAAGTGAGAGAGAGGGAGGAAAGAAGAGAGAGAGAGAGAGAGAGAGAGAGAGAGAGAGAGAGAGAGAGAGAGAGAGAGAGAGAGAGAGAGAGAGAGAGAGAGAGAGAGAGAGAGGGTGGGTTGAGTGAAAGAGAGGAAGAGACATGAGAGAGAGAGGGGGAGGGAGATAAAGAGAGCCTAAGTGAGAGGAAGGCAGGGATGAAGTTAGTGGTTAAGCAAAATAGAGGGAGAGAGGAGAGAGAGAGAGAGAGAGAGAGAGAGAGAGAGAGAGAGAGGAGAGAGAGAGAGAGAGAGAGAGAGAGAGAGAGAGAGAGAGAGAGAGAGAGAGAGAGGATTGAGGGAGAGAGAGAGAGGGTGGGTTGAGTGAAAGAGAGGGAGGGACATGAGAGAGAGAGGGGAGGGAGAAAAAGAGAGCCTAAGTGAGAGGAAGGTAGGGATGAAGTTAGTGGTTAAGCAAAATAGAGGGAGAGACTCAAGAGAGAGCCTCGTGTGTTTGTGTGTGTGTGTGTGTGTGTGTGTGTGAGAGAGAGAGAGAGAGAGAGAGAGAATATTTACATAAGTAATTGAGAGATGCAGGGTAAGTGCACCAAGATGGTGAACACAAAGCGGGGTATAAGTGACCACCTTTTTTTTGAAATCAATTAAACTTGAACTTGGAGGAGCAATTTGAGACTCGTTCACTCAAAATTTGAAGATACCAAAAGAACAAGAATTGTGGTACTTTGAATCTAGTTTCGAAACTACTATTTTTTTTTTCAAAAATGGATAATATTAAGGGGGTCAATCTTTCACACACACAAAAATGTTCCTATTTTTTTTCAGAAAAAAACATATCATAGTGTCTAGTGTGTGCATAAAAAAAGTTATAGTTTCATTTAGTATTTAAAATACTTTGGCAAAAAGATACTTAAGAGTGAGCACTAGAAGTTATGTATTTTTTGTTGAGCATTTAATTTTTTATAATTTTTCAAAGTGGACACATCTTGAATATCATATACCTATTTGTGTGTGTCGCATAACGTGCACCAAAATAATCATTAATTCAATTTTTTTAAAGAGTAGAACAATAATATATGTTTTGTTTCAAATTTGGACAAGTATTTCAAAATTTATTAAAAAAATGGTACACATATGTCTCTGAGAACTCTGGAGACATTGGTAAGATTAATTAAAAATTAATATGTTATTCAAATCTTAAAAAAAAATATGGTTAGAAAGATCAGAAGATGTGTAAAATTATGGTGGTAATTTTACAAATACCCACTTGATAACGGATAAACTTGATGGCACATAAGTTGAGAAACTAGATTGGAAGAAGAAGACACGTTAAAAGGAGGGAAATGAAGATCCAAAGCCTAAGGTTTGTCATCCAAGGATTTGTACAAGGCAAAACATATATGTGTTATTTTAATTAGGAATACACACACATTACTTGAAATAAAAAAACATGTACATGATTTTATGAGAAAAAAACACACACGTGTTATAATCTGTATGTTATGGTAAACAAGCAAAACACGTGCGTGTTTTGTTGACATTAAGTGAGAAAAGGAACATGGCTTTAGATGCCAAATCCTTTGGCCTTCTCTTAGTTTTTTTCATCAAGATATATACATAAAATATAATGTTTAATAATTTAATTTATATTTTATGTATATATTGGTAGGATGTTTGAGAATGAATTCAAATCTCTAGGAGTCATAATGCAGATTCTAGATTTTAGGAGATCTTATAATTTTGTTGGATAAATTTTTTGTAAACTTGAAAGGTTTACAAAATGGTGGTTTTAGCCATAGTGTGTGAGGTTAAATATCTCCTATTTATAAGGGAAGGCTCCCCCTTGCTTATTGTTCTAAACAATTTTAAACCAAATTCTAACTTTAGATCCTATTCTAAGCTTGGGTTACATCATCTCACTCTCTCTCTCTCTCTCTCTCTCTCTCTCTCTCTCTCTCTCTCTCTCTCTCTCTCTCTCTCTCTCTCTCTCTCTCTCTCTCTAGAATAAATGTTTATTCTTTTCTCTCTTTTGAGAAAGGATTTTGCAATCAAGAGCAACAATAATTCAGAAAAGTACTAAGTTCTTAAGAAAAAATCTAGGAGCATATGAATGAAATTTAAAAATAATAAGAAGCAATTTTTTTATAAAAGCACAAAGTCTTTCGTTGCTTCCAGGGATGAGAAAATAGTGACCAAAGCCTAAAGTCTTTAGTACACTATTATCCTATCAACCTTTTTTTGATGAATAACCTTTATAACCCAATATGAACTTTCTCTAAAATAACAAAATAAATCTCAAAGTTTTTATATTTTTATTTACATACAAATTCACAAATGTTTACTATGATAATAAGGTAAAGCTCAAAGTCTTCAAACCGTTATCTACTCACAAATTCTACTTTGTAAATTTTGAATTGTAACACAAAGTCTACAAGACTGAATTTACTCTACTCTCCAACAATATTTTTACACACTACTTTTACTCAAGCAAATTACATTCTATAACAAGAATGATATAAGAACACTCTCGCTAAGAAACATAATGAATTCAACTCAAAGTTTGAATGCCAAAGATGCTTTCCTTTTTTATTGAATTTGCAAAAATTACAAATGAACTCAAAGTTTCACTTTTCTATTCACTTTGACAAAGTCTAGTTTCATAAAGTTGAAAGATCCTATTTACAAAAGTACCCTCATAAATATAGGAGAGGGGCTATGAGCATAACTAGGAAAAAGTATAACCAACTATGACTTTTTCAAAAGTCAAGTCCTATTTGACTTAGGACTTGTGCTAACCCAGAGTGTAAAAATGTACATACAAAAAGACACCTCAAGTGTCGAATGCACATTACAAAAATACACCTAAACTCAAAAGCATGAAAAATTACTAAGTGTCCTATGACACTTCGGGTTCATTCTGATCTTGCTTCAAGAAATATTCAAACTTTTGTAGAGAGGCTTTCTATAGTGTCCTAAAATTGCACCCCCTTTGCAATTTTGATTGTATTTGGGTCCCCACCTTAGTGTTTGCACCCTTAGGCCTGATATAGACCTGATTATGCTCATACCACTCAAGTATTGCTACATTTTTTAACTTTACATCAATTTGGTACCTTGTCCTAGCCCCAAAATAAGGTAGGACCAAGGCATGGCGCCTTGGTCCTCACTAGGACCATGGCACCATGCCATGGTCCTCCTTATTTTGGGCCCCTCAAAAACACAATTTAGCGTTTAAAAAATAAGTAGGTTTCCTAGTGTTGTGTCGGCTCATGTCAGAAAATTAATTAGTTTTCTCGAAAGGCAAGTATAAAAGGAGGCTTTCCCCTCTGATTTTGACATCCACACATATTAAATTCAATTTGACATCAAGAAAACAAGCATTCAAGAGCAATTGAGCACTAATAAATCTTCCTTCAAGCCTTGGAGCAACAATGAAGTCAAGATTCAAGCATTGAAGTAGACATTTTTTATCCTATTTTGTAGAAGACTTCATGAAACCCTAATCCCATGTAGAGACAAACAAAAATTCACAAGGAGGTATATCATTTGATGTTTAGTCATTATTCAACATCTCCCTCAAAAGAAGAATCTTCCATTATAGCAATTTCAATTATCTATATCTTATTTTGATGATTAATTCCAAAACTCGGGTTTGACTTAGGCAAGCCCCTATTCCCAACCTTTTTCCCCTTCTTTCTGTGTGTTGGAAACAGGTACAAAGCTGCAATCTTTAGAATCGACATTATTTATAGTGACAAATCAATCCCACTTGGGTGTGCGAAAATTTCAGAGGACCATGGTTGCAGGCACCATGGTCTTGACATTTTAGGTACTCTTTTAAGGATCAGATCCGAGTCTATGAACATTTCATAGATCCATGTGCACAACTCAATCTTGCATTTGTATCTCTTTGTTTTAATGTTTTTATCTTCAATTCCAACACTTTATCTTAATTCAACAATTCAAATTACAAAAGAGGGACCCCAAAATTAATCAATCCAATTAGTATTCAATCTTAATCCTTGCTAGTTTTTAACTAAATCTAGTGGATTCACCCTCTTTTTAATGTAATGGTCTCCCAAGTTTAAAACTAGTGGTTTTCATCTCTCTTGGGGTAGAAACCCTAATTTTTCACCATTAGACTTTCATCTGAGACTAATCAAGACCTTGAATGTGGCTTGTGATAACCTTAACCCGAGTGATCAAATCTCCCAAACCAACATAACATTTGTTATGTTTTTTCAAGAGAGATCCTAAGTTGTCCAGAATGACTTGCAGATCTACTAGTTTATCAATTGAGGATATAGAAAAGTCCTCTTTATCAACTTTCGTGTTGACTAATAAACTGAACTCTTTAATGATGACATCTACATGAAGAGTTTTTTGGTTTTCATTAAGGAATCTACAAGGTATTTCTGATATTTTTTCAATGATTTCCTTTCCTTTATGAATACATTCTTTCTATGCCTTCCTCATGCATTTGATGAGTCTCTCCAGAGTGTTCATTTGATGTTCCAATGCTTCTCTTTGTTCATTGTATTGAAGTATTTATCATGTGCTTCCAACTCTTAAGAGAGGAGATCTAGTGTCTTTCCAACCTCAGACTTTACACTTTCTAGATTATCAATCAAAGTAACTACAAACCTCAATAAATGTGTCCCTCGAGTAAGCATTCTATCCATCCATTCTCCCACTGCTCTATCGCAATAGATTAATCACTCAACTTTCTTATCAATTGATGAAGTCACCGAATCAACTATTTATGAAGATTTTGTTATCTTAATTAGCACAAAAGTGAGTTGCTCCACTTGTGCTTTAAGACTGTCCTTCTTTACCTTATATTCATCATATCTTGCCATGAGGGCATCAAAAGTTGCTTGAGCATATTCTTTGGTTACATCATGAGTCTACTTGCCCAAATCTATTCTATCTGTAGACATAGTTTGTGGGATACATCTCAGTATTGTTCTTTTTAGGAGGAGGTATTGCAATCTCCACATACTTACTTTTAAACTTATCCACGTTCACTCTTGTGATAGTCTTTTCTTTCTTTGTGATCTTCAGTCTAATAGGAACCAACTAGCCGAAGTACAAAGTCATCTAGGGAGATGATTTGTTTCTTCCTCTTGGGAGTGTTTAAAAGCAACCAAGGTGGCAAAGAAGCATAATCATCAATCTTCATAAATAATGTTTGTGAAGAGGGTTCCTATCCCTGAATGATAGTGGTTATGATAGGTGAAGTAGGAGTCACAATAGAAGGTGTCACTTTTGTAGTGGATACATTGGGAATGGGTGCAGTATCTGATATGAACTTTTCAAAATCATAAAGCATGGTAGTAGATACCTTAGACAAATTTGGGAAGGTGGAAAATACATTTTCAATGTTATCCTAAGGAGTATCTAAAGTTGACTAACTAGTTGTTGAAGATGGAAGAACCAAAATGTGTAGATTCAGAAGTAGAAACCTATGGGAACCCAATTATCATTCATGAACCACAACCATCTGTTGAGCTAACTCCATAAGAACAATCATGTCTAACAGATATCTAGGAAGCATAAAGGGTTGATCATCAAAACATCCTACCTTGAGGTAGGTGAAAGTAGGAAATTGCATAAACATGCATCCACACTAATTAACCACATCCCAAGCTTCATCTGATACTCTCTTCTTTTGGAGATCTTTGTTGAGAATGTAGATGTAATGATATAAAAAACTATCATTAACTCTCTTGAAATGGTGCAAGTTTTTCTTTAAGACCAGCTAGGAATAATATTCATAGACAAGAACTTGTCTTCTATCTCCTTCTGTGGACAAATATGGAAAATGTCTCATAGATGTTGCAGTGTACACCAAGTACGAAGTCATCTAAGACTTCAGAGTTGTAGGTACCTTGGAGAGTTGGTCACATAGAGCATCAAATATCTGTTTGCCCTAGTACATATCATTTCCTTATGTTTCCTGATAATATGGATGTATCAATACATCCATTCATGACATGTGTGTAAAATTGGAAGACCCTTTACTCTATTGAGAAGAGTAATCAAATCATTAACTTCCTGAATGAAGTCATTATAGTGAAAAGTCTTAGGCCATGTAGAAATGGTAGGTCTGTGAGTCTTCAACCAATTGTCATTCATATTTCTTCCACACTTGTCCGAGTGCTTCTCATAATAGGCTTGAGTTGTCTACATATCAATGTTTGCATACCTATCTATAACATTTGAAAATAGTGTCGAATAAATCTTCATCCAATCAGATGAGCTTTTTACTATCCCCATCTTTAACACGTCTACCATGAGTTTCAAATTGATTGGCTACTCCAAGCACAAATCCTGGATTTCGATCAGACATAGGAAATGCAAAGACTAAGTGGATATTACTATTGATAGTGGAGTCCATCTTGTAGTGCTGAGGGGGCTCTTTGACCCTTTTGAGAAATTCTTCAAGGTCCACATGATCTATCTCTGTATCTCTGATATTATAAATATTAGATGATACTAAAGAAGGTGGAATGATAGGATGAATGTCTTGCTTTTTTAACCTCATGGTTTTCTTGCTGGGAGAAGGCTTTGTTATTTGATTAGAAACTACAACTAAAACATTGGTAGAATGAGCCTTACAAAGTTAGGAGAGAAACACCACTACATATTTCATGAGAAACGTTCATCATTATGAAACAATCGGCTTGATGACTACCATGAGTGCTGAAATTGGATTTAGAAACCCTAATTTTACTTTGGGGGAAAAACAAGTGTGAATCGGGTTTATAAATTTGATTTACACTTTAGATTGCAAAACATGTGTGTGTAGTTCAGGTTTGTAAACCTGAATTACACTTAGGACAAATTGAATTATGCAATGCATTGGTGTAGTTGGTGTAGTTCGGGTTTGTAAACTTGAACTATGCTTGAGATTACAAAATGACAAGGTTTGGTGTAGTTCAGGTTTGTAAACCCAAACTACACTTGTGCATTTGAAAAAGGGTAGTGTAATTTCTAGGCATGGTTTAGGATCACAAACTTGAACTATACCTTTTGGTATTTTGGATTTGGTGTAGTTCTAGGTTGTGACCTTGAATTACACCTATTAAAATATTGAAAACATTGTGCAATAATATCGTGTGGTTCGGTGGTTACAACCTTGAACTACACTATGATGGATCAATATAGTTTGAGGTTATAACCTCCGAATCACACTTGGGTGCAATTCAAAGAATCAGTGTAGTGGTTTGGTTCGGAGTCATGACTCCGAACAACACCACCAAAACATATGGTTTGGTGTGGTTCAGAGCTATGGCTCTGAAGTACACCACATAGTCGTGTAACTCAAGCAATGCAACAATGTTGTTCAGAGTTTAAATTTCGAACAACACCACATCAAAGTGTTTTTGATGGTGTCATTTAGATTTTAAACTCTAAGAAACACTGAAATGTTTATGATAATGGTTCACAATGGATGAAAATGAATAACAACAATGTCATTCGAGTTTCAAAGCCCGAATGACACCATTGTTAATCAATAATAGCAATGTCGATATCCTTTGGATTTTGGAACCTGAACAACATCGATTTGGAAGATACATTTTGAAAAATCAAATTGAAACTTCCAAATAAAAAACCCTAAAATAAAACAAGTCAAAACTAGGGTTTAACAAAAGCCATTACGAAATGCAAACAAAAATAAATAAAAGAAAGGAAGAAAATAAAACTTAAATGGAAGGAAAAAGGGAGAACCCGATTCGATCACAAGATTTGACCTCACTGCAAATCATGGGAGCTTAATGACCTTCAACAAAGAGGCACAAATGGGGAGAAACAAAAAAAAATTCAAAAAGGAAGAATCCGATTAAAAATCAAACACTCATCAATAAATGCAAATTGTGCCTCATTAATGTGCATTTCGAGATTACAAACCTAAAATGCACGTAAGATGTGTATTTCGGGTTTGTAATCCCGAAATGCATCTTAGAAGAAAGCAAGTGTAAAATTGGGGTTAAACCCCAAAAATGCATTTAAAAATAAAAACTAAGTGCTATAAAGGAAACTTAGTCAATTTATTAAATTGACTCAAATTGAGCAATTTTCATGATGAGAAAAAGTAAACACAAGAGAATTAAATTTGCCTTGATTTTCATGCTTAGAGCACATGGACTAAAAATTTGGACAGAATTTGTAGGGATTATCCCATGTTTGTGGCATGACTGTAAATGAGGGTAACAAAATTCTCAGACTTAGTCAAAACTCAATAATCACTAAGCTCCTATTATTACTCCCACTCTCTCTCTATTTCACTCTCTTTGTCTCGCTCGATCTCTAGACCTATCTCTCTTGCTATCATTCTCCCTTTCTCTCTCTCTCTCCATATCTCTCTATATCATTCTCTCGTCTCTCTCCAATCTCTAAACCTATCTGTCTCACCCTTCTACTCTATATCTCCTCTCTCTTCTCTACCTACCTCACACACATTCTCTCCTCTCTATCTCATCTCTCTCCCCCTCTAAACCTCCTTCTCCTTTCCTCTCTCTACTTATATCTATCTACTCTCTCCCTCTCCCTACATATGTCCCCTTACTCCCTTCCTATCTTTACCTGTCTACATTACCTCTCTCTCTCTCTCTCTCTCTCTCTCTCTCTCTCTCCCATGCTACCTCTATACTTATCTCACTCTCAACCTTTCCCTCTATACTAACCTCTATCTCCCCCTCCCTTTCTATACATACCTCTACATCCCTCCCTCCCTCCCTCTATTTATATACATAAATCTCCCTCTCTCACTCGTTCCCTCCTTCCCTCGTTATTTCTCTTTATCTCACCCTCTTTGTCTCCCCCAAGATTTATACATATCTCTCTCCTTGTCACCCTCCCTCTCTCCCCTCTCTCTACCTCTCTTTATCTCAACTTATCCTGTCCACCCCAAGATCTAAACATATCTTTCTACCTCTCTCTCAGGCTTCTCTCTCTCTCTCTCTCTCTCTCTCTCTCTCTCTCTCTCTCTCTCTCTCTCTACATACCTCCCTCTCAATCCCTTCCTCTATTTTTCTAGATAGATGTCATTCCCCCCCTCTCTCTCCCCTTCTATCTCTACTTATATCTATCTCCTCTCTCCC
Source organism: Cryptomeria japonica (assembly GCF_030272615.1). Lineage (NCBI taxonomy): Eukaryota > Viridiplantae > Streptophyta > Pinopsida > Cupressales > Cupressaceae > Cryptomeria > Cryptomeria japonica. The sequence continues at coordinate 53,844,676 of NC_081406.1, read as the reverse complement.
TCTCTTTATACATACCTCTCTCTTCTACCCTACCTACCTCTATTTATCTAAATAAATATCCCTCCCACCCTCTATCTTTATTCTTGCATCCCTCCCTCCTTCCCTCTCTCCACCTCTCTACTTATCAATATATTTGTACTCTCTCTCTCTCTCTCTCTCTCTCTCTCTCCTCTCTCTCTCTCTCTCTCTCCATATGTCTTCCCTCCTACTCTCTTTATCTCCCCTTCCAATCTCTCTACCTACCTATCTTTTCATCCCTCTCTAATTGTATCTCCCCTAACTCTCTACCTCCTCCCTCCATACTACTATTTATCTTACCTAAGTCACTCTCTCTACTTCTCTCTCCCTTTCTCTCCTTCCATCCTCTCTCCATACTCTCTCTCTAACCAATTATCTCTATCTACCCTCCCTCTCTTTTAATACCTCTCCTTCCCTCCCTCATTCCATCTCACCCCCCCCCCTCTCTCTCTCTCTCTCTCTCCTTCCACCTCCACCTCTCTGTATCTATTTCCCCACTCTAAACTTGTCACTATCTCCCCTATCCCTCTCTCTTTCTCTACATATATTTCCCTCTGCACAAGACCACTATTTCTATCTTTCCCTCTATCTAGTGAACCTTCCCTTGCTACTTCTATCAATCTCAACTCTTTCTCCACTCTCCCTCTCTATTACCTCTTTCTCTTTTCTTTTCTCTCTACTTACCTCTCCCACACTTCCCTTGTACTCTATTTATCTAAATACCTAGATAGATAGAGATAGGTGAAGAGGGAAGGAGAGAGATAGAGAGAGGTGAGGTAGACAAAAGTGGAGTAGAGAGTTAGAACAAGGGAGGTGTAAAGCGGAAAATCGCGATCGAACCCTAGTTGTTCTCCCCTCTTCCAACTCCGAGGAGAGAGGAGGGAGGTTCGCTAGGATTCGATGGTTTTCACTTAGGGGAGAGACTTTACATTCAAAAGAGGGGTTGAAACCCACAAGATCCAATCCCACGCAATGCAAGATTGGATGCTAAATGTGTTTCAAGGGTTAAGACAGTAAGGCTACCCTCTTTCGTAAAGAATGTTGATAGGAGAATTAAGCTAAGCATGCATAGAAAGTGATAAAGATTCGCTTATAAACTGAGATAGGAATACAGTATGAAGCTGCGGACCTGGAATTAGCAGTAAAATGTCGATACGGCGCTGTCCTGCAAATTTGAGCAAAAGTTGTCGGGAAGATGGCGCCCGGCGCCACGGTCCTCCGAAAAATCCGTGAAACGAAGGGGGATCTGTTCATCTCTGCACAAGGATTCCAGATCTTCAATTTCAGCCACGTACCTGCAACCTACACACAGAAAAGCGAAGACGATTGGGGGGTTAGGGATTAGGGGTTTGCCTTTAGGTCAAACCCCAGTTTTGGAATTAACCAAGAAATGAGCAAGTGTTGTAAATGTAAATGTATGTAAAACAAGTACTAATACCTTGTTCTAAGGATGTTTGTATCCTTATGTGCAAAGGTTTAGATGTTGTATGTTGTATGTTGTATGTTGTAGTAGTATGTTGTATGTAGCATGTAGTATGTGATCTCCTCTTCAATGGTTGAATCCTTGTCTTGAATGCAACACTTAGCCTTGAATGGAGACTTAGAAGGAATGCTTGAATGCTTGAATGCTTGAGTATAGTTTCCACGCCTTTTTCATCATGTATGTGTTATCCAAATGAGAGAGAAAAGTGTAGTTTATATACTTGTCATTTAGGGCTGATAGACTGATTTTCCCGACCTTAGGCCAACCAGGAAAGTTAATTTCCAATTTGCAAACAAAAAGACCCGAGACCCCTTAGGAGACTGGGCCCAAAATAGGACCCAGGGACCAGGGCGCTGGGCGCTCTGGTCCCACCTCCCGGGACAGCAGGGTGCAAGGAGGTTCAGGCCAAGGTGCTTGAAAAATGTAGTTTTCAGTGTCGTGAGCAAGTTTCAGGGTCTCCATTCAGGTTGCGTGTTGCGTCGCCATCGTGAAGACCGAAATGCAGTCGAAATTGCAAGTGTCGCAATTTTAGGACGCTACAGGAGGGAAGAAGATGTATTCGAAGAGAGGGAGGGTAGATAGAGACAAGCAATTAGAGAGATAATATTTAGATGGAAGGAGGGATGGAGAGAGAAAGGGATGGAGGTAGAGATAGATAGAGTGAGGTGAGATAAATAGTAGTATTGAGGGAATGAGGTAGAGAGTTAGGGGATATAAAAGTAGAGAGGATGGAAAGAGAATTAGGTAGAGAGAGGGAGAGGGGAAATAAAGAGAGAGATAAAGAGAAATGGACAAGGAAGGAGGGAGGGAGGGAGAAAGAGAGAGCGGGTGAGTGATATTTATGTAGATTAATAGAGGTAGGGATAGAGGGAGGTATAAATATGTGGAGAGAGGGAGAAATCAAGATTTATGTAGATTAATAGAGGTAGGGAGGGAGGGAGGTAGAAGTATGCGGAGAGAGGGAGAGGGGATATAGAGGTTGTTGGAATCACCATTGTCGTTACACCAAAAGCTCGAACTATCAATGAACGGGAGTGCGACCAGAGTTAAGGATCCACGGGAGGTGGGAGAAAGCCATGTCACGAATCCACAGGAGGCATTGACCCGCCGAACGACCAACAATTCTCCCCTCAGTGACTACTGAGGATTCCAAGGGCAACTCCAAGGATTCGAACCTATGACCTGGCGCTCTGATACCATTTGTTGGAATCATTGTTGCCGTTACACCAAAAGATTGAACTATCAGTGAACGAGTGTGCGACCAGAGTTAAGGATCCACGGGAGGTGGATGAAAGCCATGTCACGAATCCATAGGAGGCGTTGACCCACCGAACGACCAATAGAGGTAAGTAGACAGGGAAAGGGTGAGAGTGAGATAAGTAGAAAGGGAGCTTGGGAGGATGAGATAGAGAGAAAGGGGGGGAGAGAGGTAGAGGTATTTAGAGAAAGAGGTAGGGAGGGAGTGACGTGATGTATGTTGGGAAAGGGAGAGAAGAGATATAGATAAGTAGAGAGAGGGAATGAGAGAGAGAGAGCTAGGGAAGGGGAGAGAGAGGTGAGATAGAGAGGAGAGAATGTGTGTGAGGTAGGTAGAGAAGATAGGAGAGATGTAGAGAATTGGGGAGAGAGGAAAGAGTGAGATAGAGAGATGGGGGAGAGAAGGGGAGAGGGAGAGTGATAGGAATAGAGATAAGTCTAGACATCGAGGGAGACAAAGAAAGTGAAATAGAGATAGAGAGAGAATGATAATAGGAGCTTAGTGATTATTGAAATTTGACTAAGTTTAAGAAATTATAAGATCTAGAGCTTAGGGAAAGAGGGGAGAGTGAGTTAGAGAAAAGTAGAGAGAGAGGAAAAGGAGAGAGATAGGAAAAAATAGGTCTAGAGATTGGGGGATACAACAAGTGTGAGATAGAGAGCTAACAAGAGAATGATGATAGAATCCCAATAGTTATTGAAATTTAATTGTCTGAAAAACTATAATATCTCCTAAAGTCTAGAATATGCATTATGACACCTAGAGATCCGAAACCATTTTCAAACATCCTGCTAATATATACATAATATATAACTTTTCTTATACTTAAATGTTATATTTTATGTATATATCCCGATAAAAAAAACTAAGAGAAGGCCAAATGAATTAGCATCTAAGGTCGTGTTCCTTTTCTAGCTTAATGTCAACAAAACATGTACCTGTTTTTCTTGCTTACCATACACATACAAATTATAAAACATGCATGTTTTTTTCTCATAAAAGAACATACTTGTTTTTATTTTAAAGTATGTACTTATATTTAATTAAAATAACATGTATGTGTTTTGGCTTGGATTTTCCAAGCCTTAACACATACAAGGTTTTTGAATTTATCAAAAACACAAATTTAATTCCTTTTAGGATTTTTTTTTGCTAGTGGCCACTTTTTTGTTCACCATCTTGGTGCACATACCTTGCAAGGAAGTGATTAAGTTTATGGTGGATAAGGATAATTATTACATGGAGGTTGTTGAGCCCATAACTTCATGGATCCCTAAGTTACCTTATGAGGTCTTCGAACTTGAGTGGATTGCATATGCTAAAATATTGGTCAAACAAGCCTAAGGATCCTAATGTGGAGAGATTTGGGACCTATGAGGAGATCGCTAATAAGATAGCAATGAAGAATATTGATGAGAAATTTGAGAAAACAAAGGTAGGGTTGGAGGAGATGCTAGAAATTTCAGCCGGTAGCACTACTAAGGCATCTAAAGCTCCTGTTGATGCCCCATATTCATCCCTTGGACCTAGAAGGATATGAAGCTCTCCCATTGTCACTACTACACCTACCAAGCCTTCTAGACCTATAAAGATTCCACCTAGTAGAAAGAGGTTTGCTCCCGTGGTTCCAAAGCAATCTAAGATTCTTGTTCAAAAGAAGAAGAAGAAAAGGTGTAAACAATATGCTAAGAGAAAATTTCACTCCTGTGAATATAGAGAGTGATGATGAAGAAGAGGAAGAAAAGGAAAAGTAGACTTTTGTGCTAAAAAGAAGAGAAAAGATAACAAAGAAAGATAAAGAAGAAGGAAGCTCTAAAGGAAAAAGGAAAGAGAAAAGGAAGGGAACTAAGACAAAGAAGACTCTTCTAGAGACATTATAACAAGACCCCTTCAACCTAGATGCAATCCTTAATGCAATTTAATGTCATGGACTCTAGAAGAAAATGCTAAAATTTATGTGGATGTACCCTCATGTAATCGAGAAGTTAATGAACAAGCTATAATTATGTATATGATGAAGTATAATTTGACCTTAAGTGACATCCTGGATCAACTTTCAGAGTGCCTTACTAATGCATTGTTGGTTGAGAGAGATGAGGTCATGAGGCTTGAAGAAAAGTTAAGAGAACAAGCTCTAAGATAGGTTGGAGCCATGCTGACTAAGGATGAGATTACCATGATTACTGAGAGATAATCTTAAGAATTGAAAATAGAGCCAAATGTGTACATCCTAATGAGTATCAAGGATGATGATAAAGGTAAAAGTGTAGAAGGAAACAAAAGAATTCACTACAAGGATCCTGAAGGAAATGAAGAAACGAGAATTGAGAATTGAGGATGACTTTGACTTGGAGGATATTGCATATGTTTCTACACATAACATTGATGTGTCTTTTTTGATATAACATTGGTGGTAATGGGAAGGATGGTGGTGAAAAGAAGGATAAGGAGACTTCTCTAGAGAATAATGGTACTAGAGCACAAGGTGTAGAACAAGAAAGTGAAGTGAACTTCCCCCCTTTAGGAAATGGATACCAAAATGTAGAACAAAACTGAAGAAGTTGAGAAATACAACTTCAGATGTCCCAAGAATACCTACAAGCAAAATACCTGTCACAAGAGAAGAATGGAGACAAAAAAACAACAATGGCTCTGAAGAAAAAGATTATCATTCACAGAGGGAATGAAATAAAAAGTATAATACAATCCTTATAAAAGGAGAATATGCAACCCTAAAGTTGTGCGACCCTAAAGAAACCCTAAAGGCATAAAGTGTATTTAATAATAAATACCTACCATATTATTAAATGCCTAAGTTTAGCTTAAGTGTAGAGGATAATAGACTAATAATTAAATAAATAATTATTAGCTAATGCATGATAACTCTAACACCCCCCCTTAAGATGAACTTAGGGAGTAGCTAAAAAACTAAATGCATGAAGCAAAATGCGACTACATGATGAAGGCAATTTTGAGACCCGACAACAAGGCCTGATGAGGTACCTAATCACAACCAAATCTTTGTAAACTGGAGAAATAGAGAAAACCACGTGGGAAAAAACTCTACTCCAAAAAGAGATGGAAAAGCATGCTAAAAAAAACATGAAGGAAGGAAGGCATCAATGAGACCCCCCAAGGACAACTTCCTTCACCCCAAGCATAGAGCGCAACTGAAGGTAGCAAAAAGATGCAAAAGGTTTAGTGTAGATGTCAGCAGCCTACTCCTCTATAGGAATGTACTCCAAGATGAGAAAGCCATCCTGAATCAACTGTTTGATGAAGTGGATGTGAAGATCAATGTGTTTAGTCCTCTAGTGCTCCACTGGGTTGTGAGAAATGTGAATTGCACTCTGATTGTCACACCAAAGAATAGTGGGACTATCAGGAGGAAACCTAAACTCAATCATCAATTGTCGATGCTATAAACCTTCCTGACTAGCTAGCACCGCAGCTCGGTACTCAGCCTCTATAGATGATAATGCAATAGAAGACCGTTTCTTGCAAGACCATGTAATAGGGCCAGAACCAAGGCAAAAAACAAAGCCAGAAGTAGACTTCCGATCATGAGCGTCACCAGCCCAATCTAAGTCAGTGAAGCCAACAATGTGAGGGGATCTTGAAGTATAGTGAATGCCAAACTATGTAGTGCCCCGAATGTACCTCAAAATACATTTGGTAGCTTGCGAATGGCTCTCATGGGGATCATGGGAGAACCTTGAGACAAGACCAACCGCAAACGAAAGATTTGAGAGTGTATGTGTCAAGTACAAAAAACTGCCAACCAACTGCTTGTAAAAGGTAGGATCCAGGGAAGGTATATAACAAGTGGCAGACAAAACAACACCTGACTGAAATGGTGTGGGTGCAGGCTTGCAAGAAAGAATGTCAAATATGTGAAGCATATCAAGGGAATACTTTTGTTGAAGTATGGAAATCCCATCAGAAGACTGAATAACCTCTAGGCCCAAAAAATAGTGTAGAATTCCAAGATCTGTCATCTCAAACTGCTCCATCAAAGCTCTTTGAATATCCCGAATCAAGGAGGACAAGCTACCAGTAATGATGAGATCATCAATATATAGCACAAGGATAACTATATCATCCCCCCGATGTTGAATAGAAACCGTGGGTCAGAATGACAACGTGTGAAGAGTATGGAGAGCAAGAAAGAGTCCATATTCTCATACCAAGCTTGAGGGGCCTGTTTGAGACCGTATAATGAATGTCGAGGTCTACAAACCAAAGAGGAATCCTGCACAAATCCCTGAGGCTACTCCATATAGATCTCCTCATGAAGGTATCCATGCAACAAGGTACTCTTCACATCCATTTGAAAAACTGTCCATCCCTGTGAAGCTACAAGTGAAAGTACAAAGTGAATAGAATTCATCTTCATGATAGGAGCAAAGGTTTCAGAGTAATCAATACTCTCCACCTGAGAAAACCCCTTTGCAACAATATGAGGCTTATACTTATTAATAGAACCATCTGCAACATACTTGGTATGGTACACCCACTTGCACCAAACTAACTTTCTTCCTTTCAAAAGAGTACAAAGATCCCAAGTATGATTCTTCATCAAAGAAGAATACTCCTCATCCATGGCCCTATCCCACTCTGGGTGAACTTTCGCCTCTAAAAATTTATGAGGATCATCTTAAATGGCATGACTCAAAAGAATAGAACCAGATGTCTGTGCATGAGTACGATGAGAGTCTGAAGGATCACTTGCCATAGAACCAGTGACATCAACTGTAAATCGGGCCCACTTGGGCAAAGGATGAGCTATGGGTGGTGGTGGTGGTGGAGATGGTGGACCATCATCTGCCTCATCCTCAAGGAATAAGGAATATTCAAAAGATCAAGAGGGAGGAGGAGGCAGTGAGGGAGAAGTTGGTGATGAAGAATCCATCTAAGGAAGGCACTAATCAATCTAGACATCTCGCCTAAACAAGACCTCTTGGGAATCAGGATCAAACAACTTGTACGCCTTAACATCCTCACAGTAGCCAACAAATATGAGTGGTCGGCTCTTCCTCTCCATGGATTTCCTTTGAGAATCTGGAATAAATTACCAAGTCTCACTACCAAAAACTTGAAATGATGAAACATCAAGCTTGACATGGGACCAAGCCTCCTCAGGAATCATTTGCCGCAATGCCTTATGAGGCATCCAATTCTGAATATAAGTGGCACAATTAACTGCCTCAGCCCAAAAAGTAGGCTGCATGGAAGATGACTGAAGTATACAATTAGCCATGTCCAATAGTGTTGTGTTCTTTCTCTCAGCAACACCATTCTGTGGAGGAGTGTGAGGAATTGATAACTAATGTTGCAAACCGTGCTCTGTGCATAAATCTATAAAAGCCTAATTCACATACTTTCTCCCATTATCTATGTGTATCCTCTGGATAGAAAGACCAGACTGCTTTTCTACTAATGTCTTAAATACTCGAAATGAATCAAAGACATCAGACTTGTACTTAAGAAAGTACACCCATTTACATCTGGAGAAGTCATTAATGAATGTGAGCACATACTTGGACCCTGAAAAAGATGGAGTCGAAAATGACATAAGATCATTGTGTACCAAATCCAAGGGTGGCTTAGCACATGTGGCTCTACCTGTAGGAAAAGGATCCCAGTGATGCTTGCCAAGTGCACAACCTCGACATACACCATCAGTACAGGATATCTGAGGGAGTCCAATCACAAGTGCCTGTGTGCTCATCTGTTGTAAGTATCTATAATTGACATGGCCAAAACGCTCATGCCAAAGTCTTCTCACTGAATTTGCATGTGCTACAAGAGAAACACTTGAACCATCTGGACTCTCAAAGCCATCAAACCTGTATAACCAAGAATCAAGATCAACACTGCCAGTAGCCACAACCAAATCAAGATCATGGAGCTCTCTAATAACCACATCATGTGGTGAGAACTCAAATGTTTTACCAGATCCAGAATGACAAATCTGATAAACAGAGAGGAGGTTTGTCAAAATTTCAGGAACCAAAACAACATCCTGAATACAGCCACATGTCAATGGAACAGTACCTAAACCTGAAACAGAAAGTTGTGCTGAGTCACCAACAACAATCTGTAAAGTATCACTGTGAGCAAGTGAGGTAAAAAGCTACTAAGAGTGTGTCATGTGCTGAGAAGCCCCTGAATCAATAATTCAAGTGGATGCAGAAGTAATAGCTCGTGCAGGAAAGAGCATGTCCTTTCCCTATAGAAGAGGAAGAAGGAGGTTGAGGAGAAGAAATTTGATGCTGATGCATGGCTTCCTCCAAAGTCTCTAATCGTTTCCAACGCTGAGAAACTAAATGTCCTTCCTTGCCACAAAAACTGCAAAGTTCATCTGATTTTTTCTTAGTCTTGGAGGAAGACTCACCAGACTTAGAAGATTTCTCCTTTTTGGGATAGGAATTCGGTTTAGAATCAGACTTAGGTGGTGGCTTTGAGGGACTCTCACTGCTAGCTGAATCCTTCTTAGGCTTCGATTTCTGCTTCTTGTTCTCTTTAGATGTCTGTGCAACCAATGCTTTGTTCTTTGATCCCGTGAGAGTGTCCAACTAAGATAGGTGAGCCTGCTTAATAGTCAAGCGATCACATAACACATCAAATGTAGGCATGGTGAAGTGTGTACCCAAGGCATCAATAGTAGAATAAAATGTTGAAGCAAATCTCTGATAGGGACCTCGAAGCTTAGAGAGAATCAGGTAGATACACTTTGTGTCTGTCTTATTTTTACCACAACTTTGAAGGATAGATTTGGTGGTTTTAAACTTATTCAGAAAGTCCTCAATGTGAGGAAAGGACTTAGGTAACAAGGAAGAGAGCTCCGCCTCAATCTGTAATGCTATGAACTCATTGATGGTACCAAAGAGATCATCAAATTTGGACCACATAGCCCGAGGAGTGAGCAAACCATCAAGGTGAAAAAGCAAGCTATTTGAAACATGTAAGTAGATGATACCCATAGCCTCATCCATCTTATTCCTGTGGTGAAGAATCTCAAAAGGACATTGCAACTAAGGCTGAGCCTCATCCAAATAGGACCATAACCCTTTTGATCTGATAAGCCTCATCATATGAGCTTTCCAAAGGTGATAGTTCTATGATGTAAGAAGCTCAATAAAAGAGTCTGCCATGTGTAACTGTACCTGTACCTACTCTTGTGTTTTTTTAATTAAGTGATCTTTCAAACTAGACAGAGGATGCAGAAGGGTTTTTTTTTAAGTTTTAGGTGTTCTGATTTTTTGAAGTAAATTACAAAAAGTAGAAAATAACACCCCCCACAAGATGAAAAACCAAACCCCAGTACAATTTGAAAGCCAGAAAGAAAGTCGAGTGCAAAAATAATGCTTCAGACAATATTTTGTGTACCTAGTAAAATTTCTGAAATAATGAACCCCAAATTTGAATGGGGTTCTCCAAGATCTTTCTGATCCCTCTTCATTTGCTGAAAAAGCAGTCTGTTTGCCCAAGTTATGGCTCCCGAAGTGCATAAAAAACCTCTTACTTTGACGGCAAAAATTAGGTACAAAATGGAAAAATCTATAAATCTGACCTCTAGATCTGAAAAGAGCTCAAAGAGAGCTTTCCGAAACCTATTTGTTTTCCAAAATCCGACTTTGTTTGCCCAAGTTATGGCAAAAAAATGACCCCCCCTTCAAAAAACATCCAAAGAGGAGCTAGGAGTAGTGACTGGGCGGAGGTGGCAGGTAAGCCAAGTGGGGGTGGCAGTGGTTGGTGTCTAGGTGGCAGTGTCAGCTGGGTGGTAGAGGGGCAGGCGCTGTGGGGATTTGGCAAAACTGCAAGTGGTTTCCACTGCAATGACTACTCTTCATAGTGGTTGAAGAACCGCTGACGGTTAGCGGCTATCCACAGTGGTTAATAAACTAACGCTAGCAGCTGCTACGACAGCTGCAACAGTGTAAAAAATGTCATCGAGATTTCAGCCTGGGATTCCATAAAAATCCCACAAATTATTTTTAAAATTTTTTTTAATAAAAAATCTTCTCGAAATTCGTGCTTAAGGAGGGCAAAAAACCCCAAAAAAATCTAGAGCCAAAGTTGTCCAAATTGGACAAATTTTATATGAAAATGGGGGTTTTTGGGTGTTCTGAGCTTAATGGTGAGGTTTGTTTGAGCCCAAAATGCCTAGGATCAAATAAGCACCCCAGATGCAAATGAAAATTCTGAAGAAAAAAAAATTGAAACCCTAGCCTCCAAAAAATATTCTGAAAAATCAGGAACAAGTAGCAGTAGATGAAGAAGTTGAGAAAAACAACTTCAAAGATCCCAAGAACACCTGCAAGAAAAATACCTGGTACAAGAGAAGAATGGAGACAAAAAAACAATAATGGCTCTGAAGAAAAAGATTATCATTCAAAGAGGGAATGAAATAAAAAGTACAATACAATCCTTATAAAAGGAGAATATGCAACCCTAAAGAAACCCTAAAGGGATAAAGTGTATTTAATAATTAGAATACCTATCATATTATTAAATGCCTAAGTTTAGCTTAAGCGTATAGGATAATAGACTAATAGTTAAATAAATAATTGTTAGCTAATGCATGATAACTCTAACAAAAACATTATGAAAAGACAATGAATGTTGAAAATAATGCAAAGACTAGAAATGGAGTAGAGAAGGAAGAAGATAATCTTGAAAAATGTCAAGATGCATTTGAGAATAGATATGAGAATCAATATGCTTCACCTAACAAACAAGATATTTGTGAGGGATCCTCCTCTCACTCTTACAAAGACCTATTAGGCTTGGTGATGTAGTTTGAGCCTATAGTGGCACCACAACTATTACCGATTCTAACACATGAAGGGCAAATTCATTTGTCACATATCTCTCCGCTTCATAAGTTGCAACTTGGAGATATCTTGCATGCATTAACAAGAAAAGAAATTCTATAGGAGCATGTGAAGAAATAAAGTTTGATTGATGATGCAGTAAAGGTGATTTAAGAAGGTCTTCCAAAGGCAAATATAGATTCCTCTATGCCTTCGAAACAAAATTTGAAGTTACTAATGGATTCTTTTAAGGATCAATCATCACATATTGAGCAAAAAGTAGAGAAATAAGCCCTAGGAATAAAAGTCAATGACAAAAGAATGGCTAAAGTATTTGCCTGGTGTACCAATGCACTCAATAAACTACGAGGAAGAATGAAAGAGTTCAAAGACTATGTTGACGAGACAACCGCTCTTTATTAGTTCTGTTTGAGGTGGTCTAATTCTACCAAGAGCATCAAAAGGTAGAATGAATCAATTGAGTTATAGATAATGTGGTTGGTCGGAGCCTATGATTTGACAAAAGATAAGGATGGTGAACCACTAGAGTTCAAGTGGAGAAAATTCATTTGTAGCTATTTCTATTATAGGACTAGAGGGATCAAATAAAGAAACAATATAGTTTATTGACAGAGACAATAAATTTGAGATTGACTTCATTATTCAAAATATTAGGAGAAATAGAGAAGATAGAACATAGGATGAAAGTACTTGATAATGTAGATGAGGTTGAGGATTTGTATATACAATTTGAGTGTCAAAATCATATTCTTTCTTTAGCAAAGGTGAAATGGGATGCAACTCTATCCCACCTCAGGGTAATGTATAATGGTATCTTACTATCTAAAGGAATTTCTAGTGCATAGATGAGACATTTTGTGGTTGTATAGTTTTATGGTGGATTGTTGTACCAATCTTGGTGTTTGTTGAAAGATTTCATGTGTATAAGATCATTTTTTGAATGATCTCCATCTAAGGGGGAGTTATGTAATAGGTGCACACAATTAGAGTAAATGCAACATTCTTTGGTTATTATAGATATTATGCCCTTTGTCCTTGAAGTCAAAGGGGGAAAGAAATGTATAGCTTGTTGTTTTTATTGTTTTGCCAAAGGGGGAGTGTGTAGAGTTAAAGGTAGAGAAGTATTGTAGATAAAGGTGTGTTGCCATTAATGACAAAGGGGGAGATTGTTGGCAATATGTGCAAAATGAGGTTGTCATTAATGTCAACACAATATGTGTTGTCATTGATGTCAACTTGAGGTCATTGGTAAAGTTGAAGAGGCTTATGTGATGAGACATTTCAGAGAGATGGTTTGACATGTATTCAACATGATTGAAGACAATCTAGAATTTCATCAATTGTATCCATGACAAAGTATCTATTTGAGTGTTTGGTAAGTATATGGTAACACTTTGTTAGATATTCTTTATGTTGTGGCTATGTGATGTAGATTGCATTAGTTGTTTGGTACATGCTCAAGGAGTTATTTTATGTGGTACCAGATTCTAGTTTCATACTTATGTTATTAAGTAAATTTGTCTAAGTGTTGAACAATGTATTCTCATATGTTTATGTGTTGGTATTATGGTCCACAATCTATTGCATTGCATGATTTTGTTGTGTGGTTCAAGAGTTAAGCCTTATGGTATGTAAGGTGCCTTCTTCCAATAATTTATGTCATATAACCTTTTGCAATAAAAGTTATAAGAGTCTGATATCTGAATTACATGTTGACAATGTAATGTATCTAGGTGGACTCACTAGAATGCTCCACATCCTTCCATGGTGATAGGTATGCCTCTGCAATTTTGGGAACATATTCATGAAGGTATTAGGATTTAGTAATATAGGTCTTAGATGAATTGGTGCTCCATAGTGCTATATCTTATATATTGAACTGTCATAAACTATCTAGACTACCCTATGTTTTAACAATTTAGTGTGCTTATCCTTTTGTGCCAACATTAGAAGATGGATCTCTTCAGGAGATGATTGTAGAGAGATTGTCAAATATATTAAATGCTTTCATTTTGTTTTGCATGACATTTTTAGCTTCTCCTAGGTGGTGTAAAGGTAAATAGTTAACAATTTTGGTAGTGTTGTTGATATTCGGGCCAACAAGATGAGTTCCTTCAATTGCAATTGAGCCTAACCTATTATAATTTCTTTGAAGGGTGTGAAAAGATGAGTTTGATATTCAGTTATGTCTTGGATTGGTCCACAACCTAATCTTGGTTTGTGATAAATGTATTTGGAGCCAACCTATGTTGGGTTACGTGTTTCCTTTGATAGGTCCTATTGGTGCGGAACTAATTAATGTTTTGGTGTTGAGAAGGGTATTTAAGGAAGTATAAATCATTTGTGAAGTATATGTTGTGGTGTTGTGTTGTGTGAAATAATTTGGTGATGAATTAGTTGAGCGTGAAGTATGCAAAATCAATATGACAAAATAATTGTGCTACAAAAAATGTTTGCAACTACAACATATGTAAGATGCTTCTTCTATTGCAGTTCATCTTACATTTCTCATTGTAATCTTCATGTATCTTGCTAGGAGATAGTATGTATTCACAACAAGCCTTTTGTATCTTGTTCTGGGGTAGTGATTCTTAGTCTGTGAATCTTTCTACGAGTAGTGAGCCATAAAACAAACATTATAATACTTGTTTTATATAGTGTGAGTCAACTCTCATTGTGCATTTTCCAAGTAAAATCTTGGTGTTCTTATGTGGTGAATACTTTTTTTCTATTCTTTCCTTCTATAGATATGATTTAATGATTAAATGGTTAAGGAATGCATATGTTTTAGTTAATGTTGACTCAACCCCCCTGTCAGCATTTGAGTGTGTTCAACGCCCTCGGTGATGATTAGAACTAACCTTGAGAACTTCGCATGACAACTTTTGACAACATTTGCAATGATGTAAAAAACACCAATTTCCTCTGTGGTGGACACTCTTTTAAATTTGTAAGAGCTTCAAGAAGATATCAATGATTGATATCATTGACATCAATAACAACACTATGTCCAACAAATATTAGGGAGAAAAATACATATCTTACACTTTTACCCTTCATTTTATGCCATTTTGCATGGGTGACCTATTTATGTTAGAACAACACATGGGTTTTGATTTATTTAGTGTTCCATTTATTCTCACACTAATATTGAAAATGAGAAATAGAACTTCACTCCTACTTAGATAATTTCTAGTTGTCATAATATTAATCTTTCTTCTTGAGTTGACTTGATCTATAAATAAGATTTAATATTTCAACATGTCAACTCATCAACAAATGGGAACACCTTAAAATATTTATATGTGTAGCTAGGAATTTCATAATAAACATCAAAAGCACAAAATTAGGTAACCACAAACCTAAAATGCTAATGAAAAGATCCTAATACATTCAATAGAGCTATGAAGATAAGACAATTCAAGTAAATGCAAACCATCACAAACACAAATGTCTCCTCCATAATTCTCCATTGTTTTTCTTTCTCCTTCAAATAGATGTATGTGGATCTCACCTACACTTGATGTAGGTGTGATACAAGCAAGATGTTAGCAAAATAAAATGAAATCGACAACATTAAATGTGGTTGTTGAAAATGAGCAATGAGAGCTCAATTTATAAAAAAGAGGATTTTGAATCAACATACGTGATTAATCTGAAGACAGGAAGAATCAGTTGCTAGGATCAAACACATAGTAGGGTTTCCATTAGGAGACAGAGAAAAAGTGGAAGAAATTTGGAAAGAGATCCAAAATAAAATCGAGGAAGATAATATGGGGATTTAATAAATAAATAAATTGATTGTCCTCATATTTTTCCAAATTGGTAGGTTGAAAAGATAAATATGGGATAATTAATAAATCCGCATACGAGATTATAAATATGATAAAATTAATAAATTTTAATTTATTAATTTACTATTCATATTTAAGAATTAGTTAATCAAATAAATTGAATTTATTTGATTATTGAGATGAAAAATTAGAATAAGGGGCAGATAATTAATTAATTATTATCCTAGGACGCATGATGAAAATTAATGGGCTGACCAGAATTAGGTGTCTACAATATGTCATAAATATTGTAGATCAACATAAAAAAGACATGTAAAGCATAGAAAAATAGGGATATAACACCTTCAAATGCATAAATGAAACATAACACACAATGTTGAGGACTAAAACATACATTAATCTAGAGAAATTCTACATTGAGTGAAACTACTCACTATTCCACTACGTAAGGAGAAATACAATCAATTTATATAAGCCAAGTAAATTTCAATTAGATCCAATTCAGACCAAGATCTTTGAACCTCTCGACTATACTCCTCTACTATAATAGAGTTGCAACACTAACTTGATTTTACTCAACATTAGATATGCACACCAACGGGCTTCACTTAATGAACCTAGGTTATAGAACATGCATTCATGGCATACTAAAGAATCTCCCAATTTTCAAAAAATATTGCCCTAAACTCCTTTTTTGTCACCGCCTCCCAATACACAAGCTGAATTAAAAGCCCCCCTATTTTCACCAAATATTATTTTTTTTCATAACCCGAATTAAAAACCCCCCTATTTTCACCGATAGGCAATATATTGTACCCTCATTTTTGGGATATTAAACCCTCCAATATGAATGCACATGATATAATATTGCCTAGCCAATGAAGCCCCCGTGCACACCAACAACAATAGTGTATCCCCTTACAAGATGTACAAAATATAGTTAAGACCACCTCTTAGCTTCCCAAAGGTGATAAGACACAAAATGAAATACCAACATTAGAGATGAAAAATTTGGTTGTCCAATTGCCAACTTACTATCTATATAGAGCTAAGTTCACCACTTCAATAATATTTTTTTATCAGTTTGTGATGTATTCATCAACATGAACAATAAGTTTTCTAGTGGAAAATGCATTCATCAATTGTAGAATTTATGAAATCATCATTCTTTCCTTTCCAAGTAGTTTTTGGGTAACCTACAACTCTAAATAAATGCATTTCAAAGATGTTTGATTCCACCACTAATATGCTCAAATCCTTTACACAACTCCTACATTTCATACCTAACATGCACTAATCCTTTCCACATCTCTTACATGTAGTTTATGATTAATTTACATGTTAAGAATCTCAACACATACAAGTTGATAATAAGAACTCCATGGATCATTTTTTTTAGGTTGATCATGCAACTACAATTTTCTCTTATAACACTCATGCTCAATTTTTAGTGGAATTAGACCTATCCAAGCCCTTCTAAGTGGAAATTATCTTGCAAGTGGAGGACCATTCTTGGAGAATTTTTTATTATGAAGCCATCCCCCTTTTTTCAATGTTGTTTTACCATAAGTCATTTGGCATCCCGTAGCCCTCACATTAAGGTCTCAAGAGCTTCCTCTTGGTGGAAGAATACACTTCACATGCGTATTACTATGGAATTGTTTGATTACAATTTAGCTTTAGAGTATTATGTGCCTCTATTTGTTGATGTGATAGAGACCTCCTCTTCCCTTGTAGTTCTTGCTTGGTCGATAATGCTCCTCCTTTGGAACCCACCCATCTCTTTGTGGGTGGTGATGTTGTGCCTCTTTTAGTCATTGTTTTTACTTCCTCTTAGCTATTATTTTCTTTGTTGTAGTGCTCCTCTCTTCATTTTGTCCTTGGTTGGGGTCTCTATGAAGGTTTTCTCTCCTATTTTTGTGGACTTGGGTAATGAGGTTTCTTGTGTTGTGGTCTGGTCTAGAGAAGGAAGAATTGTCTTCTGAGGAATGTATCTTAGTTACATGCTCGAGTCCAAGATTCGATTTGTTTTAGGGAGCTTTGTTATAGTTGTATTGTTTATCATATGTTAGATCATGTCTTCTTTTCTTTGTATAAGGGTTGTGGACCTTTTAAAAACCCTTTTTACCTAATCAAAAACACTCCAACAAGCTAGCGAGGTGACCTCAAATGACCCAAATTGTTAATAAATTAATTTTTTTGGAACATGAATTATTGAGGATTAAAATGCCTCATGTAATTTGACCCTTGTGTTTGAAATTCAAATTATGATGTATGAGTTGATTTAGTTTCAACCAATAGTTAGGTATTGACTATTATGTATAAATTCAATTTTACCTAATCAAAAACACTCCAACAAGCTAGCGAGGTGACCTCAAATGACCCAAAATGTTAAATAAATTAATTTTTTTGGAACATGAATTATTGAGGATTAAAATGCCTCATGTAATTTGACCCTTGTGTTTGAAATTCAAATTATGATGTATGAGTTGATTTAGTTTCAACCAATAGTTAGGTATTGACTATTATGTATAAATTCAATTTGTTGTTTAGATTGTGTATAAGAGGATATCACTGATAGATCAATCATAAAAGGAGATCCATTATCCATGAAGCATCTAGGATTTGCCCATTGCCCATTGCCCATTATTAAAACAATACCATCACATCTATTATTCACAAAAAAATCAAACCATCTTCATTATTTGCCATCAATTAAACAACACACATGAAACAAAAGTTAGATCTTCCACTAAGCTATTCCAATATCTATTGCCTCACATTACATTTATATAAAGTCTGAAGTGTAAATCACTTTAACATCTTCCTATCCATATCAACATCATTTGCTTCTATTGCTCATTGTTTCCTAACTCTTTCTAAAATTGTTAAAGTGATCAGAAGGCTTGTCTAAGAAGAAAATCCAAATTGAGT
This sequence comes from Cryptomeria japonica, assembly GCF_030272615.1. Classification (NCBI taxonomy): domain Eukaryota; kingdom Viridiplantae; phylum Streptophyta; class Pinopsida; order Cupressales; family Cupressaceae; genus Cryptomeria; species Cryptomeria japonica. Next base: position 53,826,349 of record NC_081406.1, on the reverse strand, counting down.
TCATCAACAAATTGTAATGTAATAAAATTAATATTTATATACACAAATCAAATCCATGCCATACAGATATTCAACAGAACATAAGGGAAGATTAAGTGTGTTCTATTTCTTCTTGGGATGCTTCACAATCATAACTGGGCACTTCACATTGTGAGCACAATGATCGCTCACACTACCCAGAAATGCCCTGCACATAAACATCACGTCTGTCAAAACTCCATACATTGAATGCATGGAAATAAATACAAGAAATACTTAATCATAACAAGAGCTGCAATGCAGCGTAGTTCCTGCCAGCTGCCAAATGCTGGCAGGATGGTTATGGCATGATGCTGTATGTATGTCTCAGATTGAATGTCATTGTTTCTGGCTGATCACATGATCAAGAAGACTGAAATCTCTTAAAACAGTTTTTCAACAGGTAAAGTTAATCACAATAAAAAATTTTGATCTATCCAATCACCCAAAACTCCCGAGTAGAAAACTAAGATTATGTGTCCTCTTGTTCTCATGCTGCCCCTAAAGACAGTTCGATTGGAAGATCGGATGCGTATTCATCCAATCAATTGATGGAACTCCTCCCATTCTGCGTAAACTGCTTCATCATCTGCTTCACCCAATGCAAAAATGAAGCTTTCACCATTAAAATCAGGGTAGATCATTCAGACATGGAAATAGGCATGAATTCAGGTCTATTAAAATTAAGTAGGAATCATTGGTAAGTTAGTAAATTTTTGACCATCCTGTGATAGCAGTTTAGAAGAATGGATTACTACCAATCAGGGTGTGAACTGTAGGATGGAATTACTACCTAAGGTTTCTTGTGGTTTCCTGCTCTTCCAAAGAATCAATGACCAAAATTTTGAAGAACTCATGGACTGTGGATGGAGCAGAGTTCTTTCTATTTTGATCCAGTCTCATGCAATGTCTTCAAAAACCCCATGTGGATTAGGCTCTACAGCATTCCTACGGTACCTGGACATCTCTGCCTTGACAAAAATATCAATATGGAAGGTCCAAGCCCTAAGTGTTTCCCGTGTCACAAACTGGGCCATAGAAAAGCTATATTGCAGGCAGTAGCAAAACTAGATCGGGAACAGAAGTCTCTCACTCTGTTATAGCTTCTTCTTTCCCTAGATTTCCCTAGATTTTTTATATATTATAGTGAAGTATTAAGACTACATTTTATTTGTTGTATTGGTTTAGAATTTTGTTGTTGTGCTTCCATGTTCTGTTTTCCTCATCATACAGGTCCTGCACTACGGTAAAATCTATTTTGATCTTTAGGTTAATAAAATGAGATTGGCTGTAGTTTTCCAATGAGTTGTGGTGGAATAGATAACCAATTAAATGGCATTTTGTACACATGACAAATGATTCATTTTCTTCCATTTAGAAGCCCACGAGTAACCTAAGCTTGATATTCTACCCTCAAATGGGCACGAGTTCTATGGATTTGGCATTTAACTTGGTGTGTGTCTATAGATATAGTGGCAGAATGGTGATCTTATCTTTCTTAGAGTACTCTAAAGTTGTGTGAGTATTTAATATTTTAAGCAAAATAGTATCCTTAGCTTGATAATGTGCTCTAAGGTGGTTAGACTGTTTATCCATTTCGAAGCCAGCCCTATGGCAGAAAGAAGAGTTAGTAGTTACAAACACAGTAAACATATTCATATAAATGATGACAGTCCTCATGTATAGCATTTGACAGTCCATTTGGCATTGATCTCTGACCAAATACAGAACTACATGTGTAGAGAAGGCGACACTTCAAATGCTTTTAAGGACTGTTTGATTTTCCATGGATATTAAATATAGGAAAAGAACAAAGAAACCAAAAGGATGAAGAATGCTTTGGGACTGCGTTGTATTCATTGGATTTACAGTCATCATTCATTCTCTCTCCTTAACATTACCTGCTTTTCTTGAATTATTCAGTAACCTCGTAAATAAATCTAATATCAATCAAATTCCAAGGCATATATAGATAAAATTTATTGGAAATGATTTAACAGCAATATTTAGGATGGATCTGTTGTATCTTCCTCAAAATATCTCTGTTGTATTCTCATGTGAACAGGGTTTCCCTACCTATAAACTGTTGTTTGTAAATCTCCTTTCAGCTTTAAAATAGATTCCACCGCTTGGCCATTGACAAATGTAAACTTTGAGTGACTTTAATGAAACAAATCTTATCTTTTAAATATCAACCTGCACTTATTTCATCTACCATGCTCCAGTTTGCTTCTCACAGCAGTATGGATAACACACAATTGAATTTCACAATCACAATCGCATTAGTGTTGCATGTTTATCCATCACATACAAGCCCAACAACTGTATCTTAGAGGTACAATTCTATGGAAAGTAGCAACTTCTTGACAATGCCATGGCTAGAATAACATATAACATCAGAAATTTGTAACATTGTGGCAATCAAGCAAGCATTTAACAGGCAAAAAAATACATTCAACGACCAAACAATACAAAACACAAAGTGTGGACAAAAACAATCCACCTTGTCTAATTCTCATTGATCCTACTAATTACACTTAGAGCCCATTGTCCACCATTATACCATGGTTGAAGAAAAACTTGGTATTTTATTCATCTTAGCCAGTGTTAAAATCTTCACAAGTTTTGGCAGCTAGCAATATGTTTGCCTTTTGTTATTACACATGAAAAGCAAAAATTTAAATGAACATGATAAATGGTATTCCAGCTAACCGGCCATCCCAGCTTTCCCTGTAATAGCAACTTGCTAATATTCCACTGATATAACGTCAATTTGAAAATGTCAACTGATTATAGGAAAGAATTGTTGACTAATTATAAGAGAGCCTATACCAGTCATTTAAAACACAAAAAGATGTGTCTTCCCAACCACAAAATTGTGGCTTTGCAACCCTACAATCACCATATTTTGGTGCCACCTACTATTTAGGTTAAAAATAGCAAATCTTTATCCAGAAAGACACAGAATAAAGAGAAAAGAATGATGTTGGAGAAACGCATGCCCAGACTTCATAACAGCTTCGCCTGTGTCAAAAACACTTCAGTACTACCCAGTGAAAGAAGAATCCTTCTAACAAATTTCTGTGACAAAACAAATATTTTGTTACATTAGATAGGTAATTCCAGTGCTCCTAGCATGCCCAGACTTCATAACAGCTTTGCCTGTGACAAAAACACTTCAGTACTACCCAGTGAAAGAAGAATCCTTCTGTCAAACAAATTTCTGTGACAAAACAAATAATTTGTTACATTAGATAGGTAACTCCACTACTCCTAGTAAGGGTGCAATTTGACGAATTCTTGGTTTTATTGGGAAAAGTAAACAATCAAAATAGTAACAGAGATAATGAAATGGTGAATTGAGAATCATGCGGCATAATGAAATAGAATACACAAAAACCCAGTATGATTTATGTTATAGAAAGTATTATGATGTGTAGGAAATTCGCAAACAGAAACAGTTGATAATTTAGAAAACATAATGCCTATTACTATTCTATTTTCAATTGGTGCAAACCTAACAGACTCAAACTTACAAATCTATACATGCAGCAAACAAAAGCGAAGGCTCCCAGCTCTTGTTAAAATTGTCCAAATTCATTTCTTAGGTAAAAAATCATCTAATGTGGTGCTTAAGGACATCTCTGCCTTGGCAAAAATATCAATATGGAAGGTCCAAGCCTTAAGCGTTTCCTCTGTCACAAACTGGGCCATAGAAAAGCTATATTGCAGGCAGTGGCAAAACTAGATCGGGAACAGAAGTCTCTCACTCTGTTATATACACCATCTCCATACCACCGTTACTGTTTTCTCGAATTTCATGATGTACAATCTGCCCATCAATTGACTTCATATGAAAATCAAAGATAAATAGTAAAATATAAGTGTTTTTTATATAAATGCGTTTATAAAGCATGTCAAGTTCCATCTTTCTAGATATATTTACCAGAAAAGAAGAAGCAGAATGTTTATTGGTGACAGGGTGGTCTTCTTTGCTTGCAATCTGCTCTCTAATTTGTTTGATATCCTTCTTGAGCTGCTTGTAATTCACATAAGCATTTATCCACTCTGCAACAAGCTGCGCTTCTAGCTGCTTCTGAAACTTCATTTTCTCACTTCCTGCAAGTCCCATCAAATAAATTGATTTTAAAATTTGAGATCTGATTCGTATCAAATACACAGTTGATTTTGAAGGCAGACATCTAACCTTAACAAAGTGCTATTTGAAACCCTAACTGGAATCAACCATCCACTCTGCATATGTCCTCACCTATTATCCACCCATATACAATAATACATAAAATCTTAAGAATGTCTCCGGGAGAAAGCCAGAAATAGAAGGTAAGAGGGCAAGATGTGTACTCTGCGAATGAAGAAGCGGAAGAAACAACCCCTCCTGTCCCGAGATAACAACACACACTATCAACAATCCATCTGAATAGAACAAAATTGTGTAGAAAGGATCGATTAAAGGAAGTACTTCACAATCTACTTACAAAGCACAGCCCCTCGCCACGTCTAGATGGGTACGCAAAATGTGAAAGCACAGTCAAGGCATGTGGATTATTGAACGAATGCCATCTTGTGCTCGGAATAATAACCCTGCAAGACCCTGCAAGGCACTGACAAAGTCCCTTGTTTTTGGTGCGTTCTCTCCCGTTGGGAACTGAGAAGACCTCTGCAAACCGCCAGCAACCCTAATCAGCAGGCGCCAAGAATACTGACATCAGCATTTGGCATAAACAATACGCAGCTATAAGTATGCACATAAGGAAATGGAAAAATATCAAAAAACACAGGTCTTCTTATTGGCTGTTTGCAATCCGTTTAATCAGAAGATAAGGAAAGAAGCCTTCGCTATAGTTCCCGGCAGGAACTAATAATCTCAGTCCTCTTTATGGCGCCGTAGCCATGGCTTCCAATCACCACCAAGTCTGCCCTAACTTTCTCAGCTTCCTCACAATTAACATCCCTCGCATCCCCCACAAGCAATTCTGGTCTGTAAACACATCTGGAAAACATAAAACTAAATTTAAATCCAAACCAGTTGCTACCAATATAATGAAAACTGAAATAGGGGTATCATCACATACTTTTACGTTTTTCTCTGTGGAAATGTTTTTGGCCCTTTGGAATACATCTTCAGTGATTCTCTCCTAGTACTTTTGCAAGGACTGCGCCATATCATATGTGAATATGTAACTTGACCAGTAACAAAACACCATTAAAACCAGAATGGGGAGCTTAAAAAAGAGGATAAATTTTATATAGTCAGAGCGTGTACCATCAATAGCTGAGTAAACCCTAGGAAGCGGTTGTGCGTGCAGTAGAATAATGGTGTCGGTGGGCTGAATGCGCAGAAAATCGATGGCCCATGACAAGGCATACATGCTTTCTTCGCTCTCGTCCACAGCCACCATAATTCTTCTATCCCGAGGATTATCCCCCGTTTCTGCCATTTTTCCCACTAAACGAAATGAAGTTCCTAGCAAAAAAATTGGTGGCAGGAATGATGAAATCTGCAGCCCACTGATTAGGGGGACTTTTTAAAAAATGGAAAAAAAAACATGCATATACCGAGTCGATAGACTTACCAAAACCGTCTGTTCGTAAACAGCAAAGCGATACTTGCAGAAGTCCGTATCAGTATGAATTCCCATGGTTTTAGGATAAACATTAATACCAAACGTTCTCCGTAGAAAATGTGACGTCACAAATAGAGAAGGCATGAACGCAAAGAGTTGAAAATTTCACATGTCAAACCTTATCCGAAGGATGTTGGTATTTTTAAATGATGTGTAAGAGAAAATGTCATAAAACCGAGTACCTGATAGATGATGAAAAAGAAGAAATTGATGTGAATGATGAAATTAGTTAGCTAGACTCATATGAAAGTTATAAATAGATTAAAATTTCCTTTTCAAGCTAATTCTATCACCCCCTAAAACTCAACTCCATACTAAAGGATACTAAAGGACAAGGCGACAAGGCAACAAGGTTCTAGCAAAACTATTGTGCAACCACTCTAATTTTTTCTTTTCATATATAGAAAAAAAAAAACTAAAATTTTTGTTTATTGTGTTTGTTCTTGTAGTTCTTAGGAGATTTCAATTTCGACACATTTCATCTTTGACAACCCTTTAATCTCATTTCTTTGTAAAATTTGTGGAGATAATAAAGTCATGTTACTGAGTTGACCCCTCCTTAAGATCCTTCAAACCTTGGCATTATTATTCATAAATTCATAGGAGGGGAACTCCACTATGTTCCTATCCCTACCCATAGCCGTACAGGTTTGGTCCAACTTGAAGTTGTTTTACTCCTAAACAATAATGAAGAGCCACAATTGAAACTATAGTAAAAATTGTGTTTCCCTTCACGAAAATTGCACCAAAATGATTAGGAAGCTTCATGAATGCCTCAACATCTTCTCCTTTACACTTCATACTCCCTCCATCATCAAAGATTATATTGATAACATGATGCCAAGAATTGCCCAACTCATTTAACATCAACATCGATTAAATGTCTGGCTTCCAAAAGGAGTCCCCTGTCATCCATCTATGGTATCCTTCATGGATACTTCCCAATTTGCAAATATGTCATCTGTTGAGTTTCCTTCACAAACATATGCATGATTTTAACTCTAGGTATGAAATCCAATATTGATCTAGAGTCTTTCATAAGGTAACTAATAAATTAGCTAGTACTTTGGTTTATAAAAAGGTAGATTATGATATTTACATATTCTCCTCCTACTTCAAGATGATGGATTCATAGATCATTGACTAGAAGGATGCCTTAAAATGCAACACTAGCCAAATTACAATAATTGATTTGGGTTCTAATATTGATGGAGAAAGCACCAATTGCACTACTCAAATTATTTATGACAACTCCTTCCCCAAAAGGTCCCAAGTTGTCTTTAGAGGCCCTCCAAATTATAAATTGTATATGTGGGCGTAGGATATTGGATCACCTAGTAGTTGGCCTTTAAAAGGAAATCCAAAAACCAACCCCTAAGTTCCAACCTTTCACCACCCTTAATTCCTCTTGAGGCATGATAAGAGACCTCTAAGAGGAGGCAATATTATTGCAAGCCAACAATTTTTTTTATTATTAGAATGGTTCTAGAGAAAAAATAGCTAATAGATAATTTTATATCTTTGAATTTTCTAACATTACTTTCATGCAATAAACACCACAAGAAATGTGGAAGGGAGAGGTTTCAAAGTAGCTTGAAGAAAGGGGGCTAGATAAGGGAGGAAACTGCAAATAAATGAGATCCAAAAGAGGTGGAGGTTGGAACCAAGACAAGGAAAACTTCTCAACAAGAAAACCCCACACACTCAAAGAAAAAGTGCAACCCACAAAAAGGTGGGAAGTAGACTCAAATCAACTTCACATGAAGAAAATCTATTGAGAAGAAAGAGACAACTTTTAACCAAGTTCAAAATGAGGACTTTATCTTGATTCAATAAACAAAACATTAAATATATGAGGAGTTTAAACCAAAGAGGAGCCCAAGGAGGGGTCCCAAGAAGGGGTGAAAGGAGTTGTTAAAAACTATAGGAAAATAAGAAAAGGATTGAGGATGAATAAACCTAAAAATGTGATCATTATTGTTATAAAACGAGATATGAAAATCAGCCAAGAGGGTTTGGAGTATGATTAGAAAAATAAATTTCTCTTGAGAGGAGTTAGGAAGGTATTATCACATCCATCATTCACCCATAGGGAGGTCTTCTAAGTAATTAACTACCTATAACCCCATATGATTTAATAGCAAAGGATAAATAGGGACAATCTAATCTATAGTAGATAAAGGTAGATCAAATAGCAGAGGATCATCTTATAAATAAATACTTCTTTTGTGGCTAATATTCCATTTGAAACCTCTTTTGAAAAGGAGTATTCTTTTGCATAGACATTTTGAAAGACAAGAACCTTCAAGAGGATCATCACAAGATAGAAATGAGAGTTGATTATTCTCTCCCAAATATTTGGATTTAGTGATGGTGGTCCATTATTTTCTTTCAATAGTCTCCATCCCACCCTAGAAATAGTTAAACAAATTTACCTTTTAAATTTCTAGAGCCCCCCATTTTTCAAGGAAGTGAACCTAGTCCTAGTTAACTAAAGGAGATTTTCTTTTGTCCTACAATCCAGTCCATATAATTTTATTTTGAATTTGTTCCATCTTCCTCTCAATTATAAAGTATATCTAGAAGAGATGAAATAAAATTAGGAGGTTTTGTACAGTATATTTTAGACGTTGTGTAACTTTCCTAATTGACTAAGTTTCCTTTTCCACCCAACAAGTTTTCATTAGAATCCCTTCAAAATTTCTGAGTAAAAAACATTTAAAGACTTTGAATAGGGGAATATTGAGATATATTGATGGTAGTAATTTCTTTTGGACTCCCATTATGTTGGCCATCTTTTATTCATATAGTTGAGGGTGTTAAAAAAGAAGAGACAAATTTTACCCAAGTTCATTGTTTTAATCTTAGAATAATTTTTTGACTTTTTAGATTTTTAAGAGAACATATTCACCCACTAGAATAATATCATCCATAAATTATTATTGAGTGTTTAGATAAGCCAAATTGGTTGGCATAAATCCTTTCAATTAAATTGAATACATAGTTAAGTTAAGGCTTCTACTTAGACATTCTACAAATAGAATGAAAAGGAATAGGGATAATGTCTCACCTTCTCAAACACCTCTACTTCTACTAAAGAACCCAACACAACTAATAATAATGGAGTATGTTATAAGTTCCTAATTAAAATTTTAAACCTTTGATAAAATGAAAACTTTTATAACATATTGCCAAGGAAGGAAAAGATACATTATCATAGAATTTATTCATATGCAACTTGAGAGTGATGCTATCCTTTTTTACCTTGTATGTCAAGTGGATAACCTCATGAATGGCAATGCTAGAGTTAAATATCAATTTACCCTTCACAAAGAAACTTGGTTGATTGGATGTGAGGTAAGGAAGCATCAATCTATAGCGTTAAACAAAGGGGTTTTATGAAGATATTATCCATTAAGTTGCATAAAACTAAAAAATTTAGAGGCATCATGCATTTAGCACAAAAACCAAGAAGATATTATTGATCTCTTTGAGAATATTTATAGAAGAGAGAAACTATTGGGAAGCATCCACAATATCTTGGAAAACAATGTACCAAAATAATTAGAATAATAGATTAGGGAAACCATCTAAACCTACTACCTTATTTCCTTCAAAAGAGTGAACATGAAATTTAATTTCCACCTCCATAAGTAGGGCTATTAGTGCCTATTTTCATGATTTGAGATAATATAAGGGATCAAATCCAAAAAATGTCAAGCCTTATCCAAATTGGTAGTGTTGTCATTAGAATAAATGTCCTAGAGAAAGGTCACAACTTTCTGTCTAATAGATTCCCTATTTTAATAGAGAATCCTATTTTAGTATTGTACTTCCCTAATTTGGTTGGAAATAATATCCTTCATAGTGCTCATATGAAAGAATTTGTCTCCTTATCATCTTCATTCAGCCAAATAGATCTAGATATCTACCTCTAGAAGGCTTGATCCTTAGCCACAAAAGAGTGTCATTCACATAGTATGGTTTTCTTTTTCCAAAAATCTTCTTACCTAATGCCTTTAGAATGATTCTTCTTTTGTAAGGCCTCTATTTCCTTATAGACTTGTGTCCTCCTTAAGAAAATGTTCCTAAAGCTAAACTTATTCTATTTTTTTGGCCATTTCTTTTTAAATTTTTGGGCTAATATAAACATGGTTGATCCATCAAAGTTGATATTCATTATTCCTTAATTTTTTAGGGTAGGTCAAGGTTATGGGTACACATCTTTTCAAATCTAAAGGGGCAACCTTTATTTATTTATTTAGGTACAAAACCAAAGGTTAGTCGTTTGACCTAATGCAAGATAAAGTAGAAAGGCTATAAAAAAAAGAGATGAGTCAATTCGAAGAGAGGAGGACACAATCAATTCTTACCTACAACAAGGAGGGGTTAATTTTTTTAGGGTTTAGGTAGATTAGAGAAATAAAAAAATTAAATATTTTGCAAAATAAAAGAGGCAAAAGAATACACAAATCCCTCATTTTGGGCTCACTTTGGTGGTTGTGCTTCACGTCCCTAATTCATGACTGATTGTGCTCATTTCATGGCCAATTCTAGAAGCTCAACACAATTCCATGCTTACTGACCTTAGTTTTGGTTCAAAAAGCTATGACTATGGCACCTAGTGCCCTAGTCCAATCATTTTGGACCCAATTTTAAATCCTTAACGAATGAAAAAGTGTGGAGTGGGAAGTGATTCCTTATAAGAGAATGGTGGACAATTTCAATTACTTTCAATCCATTCAATTTGATCAAGCCTCGAGGTTATAGAACAAAGCAATTGATGCCATTACTACAATTGGGTCATTTTTAGATGTCCTCCATGATGTTTTTGAATATGAAATTTTGGTTGAGCAACTTCATGTGCCCACTTACAAGGGACTAGATACCAAGATGGTGCATGAGATTGTTGGTCTCCAGTCACCATGGTATGAAGACATTTATGCCTATTTTAAAAATGATATCATTTCCCCCAATCTTACATGAAACTAACATCAAAGCCTCATTCATTGATCCTATTGTTTTATCATCTTAGGAGATACTCTATATTATCAAGGTTATTATGATGTCCTCTCTCAATATTTAGACACTACAAAATCTCATCTTGCATTACAAGAAGTGCATGTTGGAGTTTGTGGTCCCCATATGAGTGGTATTGTCATGCCCAAGCAATTTTTGAGAGTAGGGTATTGTTGGCCTACTATGCAGCTTGATTTTTGTGAATATGTGAAGAAATGTTTACCTTGCCAGCAACAGAGAGATCTCATCCACACAACAACACAAGACTTGCAACTGATTACCACACCATGGCTCTTTTCTCGTTGGGACCTCGACCTTGTCGATGAGATTTACTCTCCATCATCTAATGGAAACAAGTTCATTATTTTTGTCATATAGTATTTCACACAATGGGTGGAAGTAGTTCCACTCATTCTGACAACTAGTGCCCAAATATCTAAATTCATCCTTTACCACATCATTTATTGATATGGTGTTCCCTCCACTATCATGACTGATAATGGAACCCCATTTAACAACCAATATGTCAAAGACCTCTATGACATGTACCATATCTAGCAATGGTGGTCCACCCTATACTATCCACAAGGTAATGGCCAAACTGAGGCAACCAATAAAAACCTCCACAAAATCCTCAAAAAGGTTGTCAATGATACTAGTTGTTATTGGCACCTCCACATCAATCCAACCCTTTGGGATTACCGCACAAGAATCCACACCCTATTAGTGCCACCCCATTTTCATTTGTGTATGACATCAAGGGAGACTTACCGATCGAGGTCAAAATTCCATCCCTACAGATGCTGCTCAAGAATCTCATCATAGACGACTACTACTATGTGGCAAGGTTGACACAATTAGATCTCTTGGATGAGAAGTGTCAAAAATCTTATAATCATCTCCAAGTTTATCAAAATAGGATCAAGAGGAGCTACATCAAGAAAATCAAGCCTTGTGAATTCCAAGTGGGTGATCAAGTTCTACAAGAAAATAGGAAGGTACAATAGGACTGTGAGAGAAAGGCAAGTTTGAACCTAATCAACATAGTCTCTTTATGAAAATTGCTAGATATGGTTTAGGAACATATCAATTGTCTACTCCAAAAGGATAACCTCTTAGTAATCCCTTCAACATTATTCATCTGAAGAGGCTTTATGCTTGAGTCATGAAAGTGTAAAGTAAAGAGAAATAAATCATCCTATGGTGAAAACCACCTTTGGTGGCACCTTGGATTGGTAAATGTGGTGAAAAACTAGCAATAGGTGCCATGTGTAGAGGGCCTTGTAATTATTCATCTCACTAATGCTTTCACTTTATCCATATGTGCATTGCATTTGCCACCAACCAACCTTATTATCCCTCCTACCATCCCCCATGGATAACCGTATATGGGTAGAGAGTTTTTTCGCTAACCCTTCATTTAGCCACCAGTTTGTACGCAACCCTCTCCACTGTTACCTTGGTGTTCCTCATCATAGTGCATTGTGAAATCATAGATCCTATCCCAACTCCCAAGCTTTGTAAATATCAATTGTACATAGTGGTTGTTAGCCATGTACACAAGGTCATTTGCATCCCCATCTAGGGTTGACCTGTATATAGTTTCCATCTATTGTGTCTGTTGGTTGCGTGCCATCTAGATTATGTCCCTATTTTGCTTGTGCTTCAACAAATTCCCCCTAGTTCCTCAAAGGTTCAGGTATCTTAGTTATCTCTAGCAACACCAATTTTAGGTATCCTCGTCATCTTTAGTCTTTGCAGGATGTATCCTTCCTCATATTAAACCAATCAATCTGCATCTGTTAGTTAGTCTTTGGCAGAGGATATTTGAGATACCTTTTATTTCTTTATAATTTTTGGAACTTTGTTTATCTTTGTCTTTTAGCTTATTAGTTTTACCTCCTTATAGTCGCCATGATCCTTTATATCATGGTGTGCAGTAAGTGGTAAAGCTAGGGGCATGATCTTGTTTTTTTTTCTACATGTGCATGCTTTTTTTGGATGTGTTACATGTTGTTCCAACTTGAGATCTCATTTCCTCATGTTATAGTTGAGCATATCCTTTTCTTATGGTTGTCTAGCGTCATTTCCCTCTAGGTTCTTTGTAACTTTGTGAGATGTTAGATTAACATTTTTTGTTTTGCTGAGTTAGTGCATGCATTGGTTGTGAAACCACCCTGGTTCTTAATACCCAAGTGCCTCATAGATAATGCTAAAACAAAATAAGTGCTCACTACATGGAAAATCCTCTTTATGGTACTCCTGATCAAGCTCACTCCTCCACTTGTACCACTTTCTTTGCATTATTCCACATATTTCCTATTATATATTTCTTCCTAGTTATCCTCTCCCTAATGTCTCTAGTTAGGGGTGTGCACATGCGTCTCATGTTTTTCTTCTATCCTAGTTGGAGTTTATTGTGAGTGAGTTTTTTAGTTCATTTCGTGTCAGGTTATTAACTTCACCCATTGCATCATTACATTTGCATTGTCATATAGATTCATGTACATCTTCATGATAGATGTTCCATGTGTTATTAACTTCACCCATTGCATCTTGAGGCCACTCATGGGTGATCTGAGCCACACACTTGGACCATTTAATGCTATTTTATCACACTTTCATTTGCTCGTGTTTCTCCTCCTCTTCCTACCCTATTGAGCTCCCCTAGCAGGCTTATCAAACTCCATAGCCTCTACCTCTCGTTGTCCTCCTTCCAACCTCACGACACCCTTTATCTTTGGCTCCCTGTCCCCCTCATCTTTTGTTATCTCTACCCTCACCTTCTCCACCACCTCCATTGTCTCCCCTCCTTTGTTGACACCCATTTGTAGTAGTCTCCCCCTCTCTATCTGCACCCTCAACCTGCTAATCTCCTCTGCACTATCGAAGGTGGTAAACTAGCTACTCCCATTACTTGTGGTTTATGCTCACTCCATCATCGTGCATAACTAGTTGTTGTCCTTAGATCATCCACATCTCCTATAAGATCCTACAAAACCTACTCTATGTCCACCCACTCTTATTGTGCCACAGTCCCATCTACGTGTACTCTCTACACTCTCCCCTCCATGGTTAGCCTCATAAATCTGTGTGCGGGCCTAGGAATGCCTTATTTGATCCCAAACCACCACATCACTTGATCCAACTTGTATCTCTCGATGATGTAATCTATCCTCCCTATGATGTATGTCGAGGTCGTCATGTATGGTATATGCTCGACGTCATTTACCACCTCGATGTGTCTCTATATAGGGTCGTCATATCACACAACCCTTCACTAAGCGATCTAGCATCAACCTCCAGTAGTCCACTCCCTACAAGCCCACATATCTCAATCCTCCTCTCCAGCTATACATCACTGGCTCCTCATAAACATTGTCCAAAATGGTTGCAAATAGGTGCACTATAATGATGTACTCCCATGCCCATTCTCACAACAAAGTTGCGTAACCAATACTCCACCCATACCTGTAGCAGAGTCGTAACCTATACTTCATCCACTATGATAACATATCATGTGGAACTCTCCATACAACTCTGCCAATACCGAAGTGCTCCAAGCATAAACTCTCATCCTGTCCACAACATCCACTACTATCTACACCATCCCAAGTGAGAATGATCATCCTCCCTTGTTTGGAATTAAGAACCCGCTCATCAAAGTACTACCTATTTGGTGTCACTATTGCCAATGCTATCTCTAATACTAGCTATCCCTTGTGTATGGGAAAATTTGTCTGTCCTAGAAGCATTTGTAGTGTTGTTGCATGTCCCTAATCTGTCATCACTACCTGTTACCCCTTGATTGAGAGCCTCAATATATTGTACATAGATCCTTAGTGGTCAACATCATCTCCCCTGTTGGTAGATGAAATGCCATTATGTGCGACTGTTATTTCTCTACCAAAGTAGTTAGGGATCCGATGTGTACCCTAATATGGGGCATCCTCACTAGGTACCCTAGCCCAATCTAATCCACAACCATTCACTCGACATCACCAAAATCGTCAGCAAGTAATGATTCTGACCTTCCCTCCCATACTTCCAACACCTCTATGCTCGACTGCATAGACCATGACACACTCATCAATTACTCTTCTAGTCTATTCAAGTCTTCTTTCCTAGTATTCTTAATTTATTCTTCTTTTCCTTTCCAATTTGACGCTCCTACCGATTCTCAGTTTGAACCCATCGGATAGTCCATGCCCTCTCATTTTTTGGTGGGACTGTCATTCCCGCCTTTCCTTTCCATCTCTCCCGCTTCTAGCTAGATAGTCATTCTCACCATTCAAATAGGCGATTCTTGCCATTTATCCCCTAAACATCTAATGGGATCACTAATCCCCTCCTTTCCCTAGTAGATCCGCCATATGTCAAGTCGTCCCTCCCCATCTTGGGCAATTTCGCCTTGCTTCCTAGGTCAACTAACTGAATATTAGTTGGTGTCGTCGAATCTTTAACTCTCTTACCTATCTTTGTCAAACTCGCCAATATAGCAAGGTATCATATTTGGCAGGGTAGTCATCTAGCCATTCTTGAGGTCGCCCAAAATATACCTCTTACTACATTTAATACTCTAAAAACAAAGTATAAGGTGTGATTTTTTGGTACTCATCTATGGGTCCGGTCTTCGCCTTCACTATACATCTCGAACTTCATGAATCCGATGATTGGGTTTCCAGCTAGCCATCATCTCATCCAATGCTCATTTTACTTTTGAAAGAGAGGTCACAAGCAAAATGAGCATGGCCTAGTGGTGGAGAACTTGTGCTCTTGAAAGAGAGGTCACAAGTTCAAATCCCACAAGGGGTTAAGGTATGTACGCCTCGTTTGTAGTGTAGTTAGGTACTTCTCGCAAGGAGTGCGAGGTATGCCCATAGGGCTCTAACCCATCTATAGACCCATACATAGATGGTTGGCATTGTGGACTATAAAAGACACTTTACTTTACTTTACTTTTTTTGAATTTACTCAAATTTTAACTTTGGAGGTAAAGTGAGGGGTAAATTCAATTTTTTACTTATATAGGGTCCCCAAAAGCCTATTTTGCCCGCCACTTCTTTATATGAATCTTGTTTTCAATCTTGTTTCTTCCTATGACCTCTATTTTGCGCACAGTTTTCTCTTGCTCACTCCATTTCTTCCCACTTTTTCTTCCAATCCTTTTTTTTCTTCTTCCTTTTTACACTTTTTCCTATTGAGAGGCCACTTATGCCCCTCTTTTTGTTGGCATATGCACACTCCAATGAGACATTGCATGTGATTGAAGGTTTTGTCATTGATGGCAACCTTGCAATCCTATGGCACCGACAAAGGCAGTACACCGGCATCAGCAGATCACACTCTACACCAACACTCAAGACACCGGCACCGGCACTGGCACAAAGAAAGGAAGTATACCGACACAGAAGCCAACAGGATTTTGTTATATTATATTTTGTTTATTATTGTAAAAACTTTGTAAGCCGACTTGGCAAATTGTAAAATGACTCTTATATATAAAAGAGATCATTGTAGACATTTAAAAAGTGATATAAAAGCAATAAGGAAAAATATTAGGCAGACCTATTATGCGAAATATAGGCTAAAGGGTTTATGTAAGAAGCAGAGCAGCAACGGGTACTGGATCAGGCATTATAGATGCTATTGGGAAGCAGTACAAGATATTGGATTTGTATAATCCTCATTGTAAGTCAGTGAGACTTCCCATTGAGCAGTGAGCTCTAGGCAGTTGGCCTTCCTACATGTGCAGGCCCCTATTGTAAGTAATATTCTCTTATTGGCCAGTGAGTGAATATTGTGGGTCACAAATCCCACCGAGGTTTTACCACACCGGGTTTCCTTGTTAAAACCTTGTGTTATGGTGTGCTTTTCATGTGGATGTTCTTAATTCTGTTTATTGCATTATTTCTTGCATACAAGTACACTGTTATAATATGTTCTGCATGTTTTAAGTCAAGAAATTCTAATCACCGGTTAGATACTGATTCACCCCCCCCCTCTCAGTATCTGTGGGATTCCTAACAATTGGTATCAGAGCTTGGTCCTCTATTTTCAGAAGCCTAACAGCTTGAGGAAGATCTTGACACCGGTAAAGATGGAAAATCTGATGAAGCAACTTGAAGGAGCTCTTTCAGACTATGATGCAGAGAAATTGAAAAATTTTAAACTAGAAGATGATTTAAGGATAGCTCGGGATATCATTTAGGCACTTCAAGAGAATCTTGCCATTGGAAGAAATAAGAGAAGAAAACTTTGTGAAAATTTGCAAAATGAGAATGATGAAAAGGAATCACTTAATGATATGATAAGCAAGTTGAAACAAGAGAACATGACAACAAAGAATGAGATGCGGAATATGACTGAGATTTTGCAAAGAGATTGAGGATAGGAAGAAGAATGAAGAAGAATTGACCAGAAGACTAAGTGATGCAGCAAATGAGAACACAAGACTTAGCTATGAAAATGACATGTTGAAGACAGATCTGATGCATACTCAGTGTAACGTCATAAATTGTATGCACTTGCTAAAGCAGTACAATTTAACACCTAGTTTAGCACCCGCCTTGGCGCAGTTGCATTTTGCATTACATTTCCCCTTTAGCACTTAATTAATCAAATTAATTAGGTCTAAGGTCCTATTTCATCATCCTTCACATCATAAAGTCAGGCCCTTTCAGTAAAGTGTGCCCCTTTTCATGTAATTCCTCCAATGCATCATCTAATCGAAAACCCTAATTAAGTCCTATTTTGAACTTGGGGGCTTGATTTCGGGGGTCAAAACATCTCGAAATCACCTGTAACTTTGGGATTCTCTCTAAAATCATCATATCTGACGGCCCTGAAAATTTGGTGAAAAGTTGTCAGGACCATGGCGCCCGGAGTGCACACGGTCCTGGACATTTTTCCCGAAATTTTAGGAGCACGATCCAATCATAAAATAAAGCTTAACCCCAAGAAATTGGTGGGAGATTCAATCTCTAGGTCGGCCAAAAGACGAAATTGCGACGTAGGGTTTCATACATAAGAGCTCTCTTTCTTCATTTGAAGGGATGAGAATTTTGTTTTCAGGAACCTCATATGCAGCGAAAGAGCAGATTTTTGAAGACTTCAACAACATTCAACATCCCTCTATCAAGCATTTATCAATTCCATTCATCCATTTAGGGCTTGGAAGACATTGAAGAACAATAGGAGATTACTGACTGAAGATTGGCTTGTACCCCTCCCTTGGGGGTTGGGTATGATTTCATGTTGTTTTCATGTCTTTGCATAAGCTTCAATATCTCATTTATTCATGCTTTAGATCACTTTGCATCTTGATTTAGAGCATTTACATTATCATTGACAAGCAATTAGGGTTTACTTTCTAGGTTGCTCTAGTTTGCTTACTTGCATTTTAGATCTTGCACACACACACGGTCTGCACACACATTACTTTTACAATACAACTTGGCTATTCGTGGAGGTGGAAATCACCGAAGCGGGGGTTTGACTAAGGCAAAACCCTATATAGCCACCCAAACACCTTTTTCAGATATAAGTGCAGGTTTCGAGACTCGGACGACGCCGCAGGTTGTAGATCCAGAAAAAGCAGGTCGAGACAGCACCCCACACCAAATTGCAGAGCAAAATACCAGGACAGGGGCGTGGGGCGCCCTGGTCCTGTCAGGACAGGGGCACTGGGCGGCCTGGTCCCTGGGATAGAGGTGCTGGGTGCCCTGGTCCTCCTGACAGACAGCATTTCAGACAGTTTTCCAGAGTGCAAAACAACAGTTTCAGGTGCAGTTTTAGGTGCGGAATCAGGACAGTGGCGCCCGCACCCCCGTCCCGAACATTTCCACTCAGATTTTGACTTCGGGTACGCATTTGCATTCTTGTTTTATCTTGGTATTTACAGCTTTCCATTGTTTAAGTTCAATTCTGCAATCTTGTTATTAGTTCAGACTTACATTCTAGGGTTAGGAATTGGACTTGCCTAATCTTACCTTTCAATTACAACAAAGGAATAGAAACCCTAATAGGTAGCCCGTGGCTCTCTCTTTCACAAAAAGAAGTAGCCAATTGTGTGATACCTCTAGGCTCTTTCGTATTTCGTAATGTGTGACAAGAGGTAGGATTAGGACATGATAACCTAGTCTCGCTTTTTCCCTCACACATTTTGGTGAACCCGACGTGAAACTATCATTGCTTCTTCTTGCATTGCATTTGTTAGATCTAGATCTAGATTTAGTGTGTTTTCATTTCATTCTCATTTCAAAAAAAAAAAAAAAAAGAGAGAGTGTTCCTTTTGCATTGTGTGTTTAAATTTCATGCAACTTTTATTTCAAAATGTCAGACTTTTATTTGCAAAATGTTCATGCTTATGATGATTATTATGAGTATAGCCAAGATGAATTAGATGAAGCTTTAGATGAGTTTTTGAACCCTAAAGATGCCAAACCTTCATTTTACCAAAAACTCATAAACCTTGTTACTATGCCATTTCGTTGTGATGAGAAAGATAAGTTGAATGGGTCCTCTCAAGGGTACATTCCTATCAACTCTTCCACTGAATCTAGTAACATGGTTGTTTTCAATAATCCCCTCTATGAGGAGATGTCTCCTTTTGAATCAAAAGATAAACCTTTGAATAGATATGATCATGCTTTGTTGGATGATGCTCTTGATGACTTTGTGGCTTTATCGAAATCTTTAAACAAGAACAAGACTTCTAAATTGGTTAACATGATAAACTTGAATGAGCATAAAAAGCCTCTCTTTGAAGTCCAAGGTGCTTATCCTTCTCCCACCTTTCAAGTTCCTAAATCACCTCTCCTTACTATCTAGGGAGGGTATGATCATGATTCCTTTCGTACTCCAAATAAACCAATCATCATTGTGCAAGGAAGAAAACCTATAAGTCCTTATAGTTATGCCAAGCAAATAACTAGAGAGAGTTATCATGCGGTTGCCCATACTTATCATACCAGAAATAATAGGCAGCTTAGTCCTCCTCCTGTTATTCCAGTTTCTCCTCCGAATCCTCAACCAATTCTTCCGCAAGCTCCACGTATTTCACAAGTTCTTAGTAAGGAATATGATCTCATAGAACAACTTAAAGTTACCCCTGCTAAGATATCCCTTTGGGATTTGATTCAAACTTCTTCCGCTCATCATGGAATGTTACAAGATGCCTTGAAAGATTTGAATGTTCCTCCACTGAATACATCTAGTAATATAGCATCTTTGGTTAACTCTGTGATGAATCCTAAAGCTCAAATTGTGTTTACCCAAGATGAGTTGCCTACTAGTGAAATTCAACATCAATATGATCCCTTGATGATTGTGGTTATCATGAAAGACACTGCTATAAGACGAACACTAGTAGATAATGGCTCTGGTCTTAATGTGTGTAGCATTAATCTTTTGCATAAGATGAATGTGGATACATCCCTAATTGAGCCGGACTCTCGTCCTATTCGAGGCTTTGATAATGTGGCTAAAACTTCATTAGGTACTATCACCTTACCCATCACAGTGGGGCCTGTTACTTTGCCTACTCCTATCCACGTTATGTCGGGAAATCTAACATACAACTTGTTATTAGGGAGACCTTGGATTCACAGTATGCAAGCTGTGCCCTCTACATTGCACAGACAAGTTAAATTTATCTATAACAATAAGAGATATACCTTGATAGGTGATACTAATTTCCAAGCTTGTTTACAAACATCTACTTCCAAAGGGGGTTCTTCTAAGCCATCCTCGTCTAGTGATGACTCTTTAAACAAAATACCTATCGATGAATCCTCACTCTCTGATGATCAAAATTCTTTGGATGAGTCTGGAGCTCCTGAAGAAGACTCTTCTTGACTTGAAACTACACATAAGAAGGATTTTGATCCTGAGAAGGTTCTCGCAGACGACGATTGGGGATCCCTTGATTTGAATCCCACCTTTGTAGGTGAATATAAGGTTCCTTCTAGAGAGCTTAAAGTTGAAAAGAAAGAAGAAGCTAAAAATCAATCAACATTACCTGAGCCTATGAGCAATAATTTTGTGGTCGCTTCTCAAACTTCTTCTCCTCACACCTCTAATTCTGAAGAGTTTGATTCTTTGTCTTATGAAAAACCGCCTTCTCTTTCTGAAATGGCTGATCGTTATGGTCGTGGTTTTCGCATTTTTGCTAAGCATGGGTATCATGGAAATGGTTGTGGCGCTCACGAACAAGGGATAAAAGTTCCTCTAGAGAATAATCTTCACAATTATGCCTTTGGACTTGGCTATAATCCCTGCAAGCGTACTAAAGCTTCTAAGAAACCATGTATTAGTGTTAATACTATTTCTACATCTCTATCAATGCAACACCCCGAGTACATTGATGAGGATCCTTCGTGTGCTTTTGCTTTTGATGTTTTCCCTACCGATGATGCTTTAGCTAAATTTTTAGGAGCATATGATACTCTTCCTTGTTATCATCACAATAGGGGACTCCCTTATTGTTTGAACACTGAAGCCTATTTTGGAAAAGAGATTGATAATGATGAGATTGTGAAAGAATTCTCTCGGTTAAAGGATATTCCTCAACAAAGTAATCTTCTCATAAGTGACACTACTAATGTTAAGATGGATCCTTGCAATGAAGAAAAAGTTATTAAAATTGGAAAATGTTTGGATGAAGAGGAACAAAAACAATATGAAGATTTATTGCATGAATTCCTCGAGATCTTTGCTTGGACATACTCTGACATGCCTGGTATAGATCCTAAGATTGTTACTCATAATATTGTCTTAGTCCCTGATGCTAAGCCCGTGAAACAAAAGATTCGAAAAATGAATCCTAAGGTGGCTCTGCTTGTTAAGGCTGAGATTGAAAAGTTATTGGAGGCTGGATTTATCCGCCCTATTGATTATTCCCCATGGATTTCAAATATTGTCGCTGTGGCTAAACTAGATAATAAAATAAGAATGTGTACCGATTTCCGAGATTTAAATAAGGCTTCTTTAAAAGATGATTTCCCTCTTCCAAACATTGACATGATAGTTGATTCTACGGTAGGACATGCCTTGTTATCCTTCATGGATGGTTTTTCAGGATACAATCAAATTTTCATTAACCCTCAAGATCAATTCAAAACCGCTTTCACCATTCTTTGGGGTACGTTTTGTTGGATAATGATGCCTTTCGGGCTTAAAAATGCCGGTGCAACTTATCAATGAGTGATGACCCTTATCTTTCACGATTACATGCATAAGATTTTAGAAGACTATGTTGATGATGTTTTAGCCAAATCCATTCTTCGCATAGATCATATTAAGATCCTTCGTCAAATCTTTGAAAGGATTCGTAAATATCACATGCGCTTGAATCCCCGAAAATGTGTTTTTGGTGTGGATAGTGGAAAACTATTAAGATTCATAGTTTCGCATCGTGGGATTGAGGTGGATACTAAGAAAATAGATGCTATTGTCAACATGCCACCTCCTAGAAATGTGTCTCAACTCAAAAGCTTACAAGGAAAGATTCAAGCTATTCGTAGGTTCGTATCTCAACTTGCGGATCGTACCTTTCCTTTTACTCAACTTCTCAAAAAGAATATCACTTTTCAATGGAATGAAGATTGTCAGCAAGCATTTGAAGATTTAAAAATGTATCTGGCTAATCCTCCTATCCTTCGACCGGCCGAACCTTCTCAACCCTTCCTTCTTTATACAGCTGCTTCCACTCATGCTCTTGCAGCATTATTGGCACAACATGATAAAGATGGTAAGGAGTGTCCGGTTTATTATATAAGTCGTACCTTACTCGATTATGAGACCCGATATTCTGCGATAGAAAGACAATGCTTGGCCTTGGTGTTTGCGACTCAGAAATTGAGACATTATCTCTTAAATTCAGAAGTCCACGTCATGGTAAAGTTTGATCCTTTGAAGCATCTTTTCTCTAAAACCGATTTATCAGGATGCCTAGCTAAGTGGGTTATGATGTTAACTGAATTTGACCTTAAATTTGTTTCACAAAGAGCAATTAAAGGGCAAGCGTTGACCGATCACCTAGCTGAGGCCCCTTCACCTTTCTCCTTCCCTAACCCTGAGTCTTTTCCTGACGACTTCATTCTTTGTACAGAAAAAGATGAAACTTGGGAGTTGTATTTTGATGGCTCTAAGTGTCGTACGGGATCGGGGGCAGGTGTTGTTCTGATTTCTCCTACAAAGAAGTCTATTCCCTTATCTTATCGTCTCAATTTCCTATGTACCAATAACATTGCTGAGTATGAGGCTCTTATAGCAGGAATAAAGGCAGCCTTAGCTCTGAATATAAAACACATACATATTTTTGGAGATTCTCAACTGATTATAAGACAAGTAACAGGACTGTATCAAGCAAAACAAGACAAGTTATCACAATATAAAGACCTTGCTATCTCTTTGTTACAAAAATTTGATTCTTACACCATAGAACCTATTCCTCGAAAAGATAATCGACATGCGGACGCAATGGCATGTGTGGCTTCTCTTGTATCTTTAGAGGACCCTGTGGTTGATCTTAAATTTGTTATTCACAACCTTACTTCTCCAGCTATTGTAGATGATTCCAGCCTGGTGACATGTTGCGACTTCATAGACTCAGATGAATGGTACTCACATATCATAAGATACTTGACTGATGGTACCTTTCCTGATTCCACCAATAGGAACACCAGGGCTAGAGTTCGCAAGTTGTCTGCTAGGTATATCATTCTTTCTAATGTTCTTTACTGAAGGGGTTATAACGGTCTTCTCCTTCGCTGTCTTAACAAATCAGAAATCCCTATTGCTCTTGAAGAGGCGCATTCAGGTGCCTGTGGGGGGCATTTTAGAGGTAAATCCTTGGTTCAAAGATTACTTCGTATGGGATATTATTGGCAAACTATGCAGCAGGATTCTTTTTCATTTGTTAAGAAATGTCATCAATGTCAACAACACAATAATTTGATTCATGCTCCTGCCCAAGAACTCCGTTCTCAGGTAGCTTCTTGGCCTTTCTCTGCATGGGGGTTGGATCTCATCGGTAAAATCTCTCCTCCTTCATCTCAAGGACATATTTTCATTATAACCGCAACAGATTACTTTACAAAGTGGGTAGAAGCTGTTCCTCTTCGCTCTACTACTGCTGAAGTGATTTGTCGATTTCTTCTAGAAAACATTATTTCTCGATTTGGGATACCTTCCACTATAATCTCTGATAATGGGACATCATTTAAGAATAAAGACGTGAAGCAATTCCTCGAGAAATATCATATTAAACATCAATTTTCTACACCATACTATCCTCAATCAAATGGTCAAGCCGAATCATCCAATAAAATAATCGAACAAATTCTTCGCAAAACCGTGAACAAGCATGGTAAGGATTGGAGTACTCAGCTAATCTATGCTCTTTGGGCCTACCGAATGAGTGTACGAATTGCCACGGGAACTACTCCTTATAATCTTGTTTATGGTGCTGATGCTATTATGCCTTTAGAATTAGAGATTCCATCACTTAGAGTTTCTCTCAAAGGTATAATAGATGATGACTCCTATAGAGAACAAAGACTTCAACGGCTTGAGATGCTTGATGAACAACGTATAAATGCTCTTGAGCATATTCAAGCGTATCACAAAACTCTACAACGAAGCTATAATGATAAGGTTATTCAACGTTCCTTCTCAGTGGGTGACTTAGTGCTCTATGAGAATCAGCGCAATGTGAATGCCTTACCTGAAGAAAAGGGAAAATTCAGTCCTAATTGGCTTGGACCGTATATCGTTATTGAAGATTATGGATCAGGTGCTTACAAAATAGCGAATGTAGACGGTACGCCTCTTAAAGACCCTATAAACGCTATGCACTTGCGTAGATACTATGCTTAATGCCTCATTCCTTATCATTTATCTATTTCCTTTCTCACTTCTTCAAAATTGGATAATATGTTAACATATATTTGATTAGAGCAAATAGAATTAAATGATGTTTTGTTTAATCTATATTGCTTCGTTCCTGACAAGCATGTCTCTTTACTTTATGGTTTGTCTTGAATTCATTTATGTAAATTACAAAAGATTTACATTTTCATTATGTTGACATATTATACAATGTTTTTATGTGTTAAGTTGAATCATGTCATGTTGTGTTTAAATTCAAATTAAATCACATTGGTTATATGATTCGTAGGCTTAATACATACTTTCTTCCTTATCATCAATATAGTACTTGATCAAATATTTTAATTAAGCCACACATGTATCAATTTAATCATGGAGCATTGAGAAATCAATCACATGGAAATTAAATTCAGAACACACATGTACATTTACCAAATGTATTAACTTTAATCACAATACACATTGTTTAGGCATTAAAGATAACACGTTTGAAACAAAGAAGCATGTATATATATATATATATGTGGATCAATATACAAAGGTAGGTCCCTATACACCCAAAATATGACCTACCCTACATCATAAAATCATCTTCTATCCCTAGGGCTGGTGGCCAGAGAGTGACATCTAGATGCTCCCTCCTGATCCGGCCGTGCAGGTGGACCCATAGGCGTATACCGTGATATAGATCATGAATGGCTCCGAGAGGAACTCCTACGATCCTTATCCATAAGGATCGCGCGATACGAGGTAGCCTCGGCCTGAGCTGCTGCTAGATCATGCTGTGCCCACTGAAGGTCCTCTGATAGAGCTCGCTCTCTCTCCCTCCATATCTCTACCTGTACTCGGAATGGAGAAAACAAATCATCATGCCGACCCGCGTTCCCTTGAGGTCTATAAGCAACCTGTGAGGAACTAGGGATCTGCGCTGTCGTAGAGATATCTGTCACTGCTTGCTGGATCAAGGAGCGCCACTCCTACACATTAGCTGTAGTAGTGGAACAGATTTTGTGTTAGTACCATTTTATATCATCAAAACATCAATCAATCAATATAAACCTACTATACCTGGATCTCCCTCACACCAGTAGGGATCATGATATGGTAGCATCTGTGACTGGGAACTACTAGGCTCCCCACGCTCGAGCGATCTGTGCGCGATAGGTGCAGGTCTCCGTAGCGCCTCGTGTTCCCCCTTTTGGGGAATAACGGGAGGATTTAAGGCTACGATATCATCCCCTGAATGGTGAGGAGCTGCATTTGACTCCTCCTCATCATCTCTATCCTCCTCCTCCTCGTCATCCCCATCCTCATCTGTATCCTCATTCTCCTCATCATCATCTCTCTCCTCCTCGTCGTCATCCTCGTCCTCCTCCTCCTCGGCACTAGGCTGATCTCCTATAGGCAGATCAGGACCTCCTGCCTCCTCATGATCCTCTGCCTCCTCTGGCTCCTCCGATCTGGATCCCTGATCCTCATCTCGATCTCCATGCCTCCATGGACCTGGATGGCCTGTCGGGTGATCCGGTGGAAAGATAGGCCCTGGGTATGATCTCATAAACCAGGAATGATACCTGCGCTGTGCCCCGGGGTCTGTAGCATAATCAGTGACCACATCCTGGTCGGACCCCTCCATATCTGTGATCTCGATATCGTCTATCGTCGGTCTCGCTACTGTTCTAGGTCTGGGAAGGACTCGGGAGTGTCGAGTGTAGATGGGCACATCGGCTGGAACACACTACTCTAGCCCAAACTGCCTCCGTACTCGGTCAAAGTAGAATGGGACTATGATGTGGGGATATCATCCTCTCAGTAGGCGGTTCCTCTGTAGGCATGCTAACTGTCTCTCCATCCCATCCCATCTGTGCATCCGCAGATATGGTCTCCACACGGTCACCTCAGCTGTCAATCTGTCAACTATCACTCTCTAATACAATAGATCTCCAAATCTCCACTCGTTGGTAAGTGGATAAGCAAATACCCTAGGTCGCTCGCTAGCCGTACTCATCGGATAGCCAACAGGCCTGGTGCATGTAAAGTGCTCAAATATCCACACCTGCAGAAGTGTGCATGTCATCAAGCTGCAACCCTGTCCGAAAACATACTCCTCGAGGTCGTGATAGAGATGTGCAAGCATACTCCGACCCCAGGCATATACTCCCCTGTGTCTCTCCATAGCCCTGATGCACCATGTGAGACCCCCATGCATGTGTGTACCTCGCCTGTTAGGGCAGACAACTAGTGCAATGATGGCTATCATAAGATGTCTCATGAGGGGCACCTCTCCTGTAGGATGTAAGAGCCAGCTGACCATGATACGACCTCTCGTCTCACTCAGCATGACTCTCCCTATGCAATATACCTGGTCCCTCTGATGATCCTCTACTGACCGATTGGTTGCATATGTCACGGTAGCTCCTCTGATCGGTAGGTGACGAATGCGGTACACATCCTCAAGTGTCACCGTCATCTCCCCTACTGGAAGCTGGAACGTGCATGTGTCAGGATCCCATCGCTCCATGAGTGCCATCAGCATCGCGGGATGAAATCGGATGGCCGGCATAAGAATCATAGACCAAAAACCTACTATCGACAATGTGTCTCTCTCTGCCTGAGTAAGTCGGGGAATCTGATCTCGCAAACTGCGAAGAATCTGCCCCGCCATGTGCTCTCTCATGTACGGGAGACCCTGCATCACAAAAACATAACTATAATCAGTACTCAATCATCAAAAATCATTCATGCAAACTGTCGAACATCGTATGCTAACCCTGACATCTCTCGCCAAGTCCTGATTGGGACCATGGCGCCCTGTCAGGGACCATGGCACCCTGAAGGGACCATGGCGCCCTGTGTAGGACCCACGATCGGGTTCCAGGGCCAACAAATGATCACAGAAAGTCAAATGCAGAAAATCAAAATTCAACGTTCAGTCAACTCACCTCGTCCAGTGGCTCGTCGTCGATCACGGCCTGTCGCAGGATCTCAATCCTCGTGGGACGCTCCGGTCGTCGTGAAGGCATGATGATCGCTATGTGGGCTCTGCTGCAATAGACAATACTCAGAATAAACAAAGTGACAAATGCAAATGTCACTTTCAAAGGTATACACTTTCATTCTTTTACATTTAATTTCAAAACCCTAATTTTTCTCTATCACTCATTTTATCATAACTTGAGTTTGGGAGATGCGATTTTCGAACCGTTTGTTGCGTAGGAATCGTATTTTCATTCCCCTACTCCCGGGATGTTCCAAAAAGTTCTCTGATGAAGCCTTTTTAGTGAACACCCCTCATCAATACTCTCTTACACAATTTGTCGTAAGTAAACATGCTACCCTGTTTCACCTCCCTAATAAGCAAGTCGAAACAGGGGGGGGCATATAGCTACTCACAAGTTTCATCACTTTCCTTAGTAAGCATTAGGTGATTTTGTGATCTAACGTGTGTTTTGTAGGGTGCGGTTCCTAACTGTGTACTGCAGATACCGCTGGGGGCTTCGTCCGACAACTTATGGATATATCCTTTTTCAAATGATGTTTACTTTCTGTACTTTAGCTTGCATATGCACGTAGGACTCATATGACCGCTAAAGTGGGGGCTAAATCTAATGTCATAAATTGTACGCACTTGCTAAAGCAGTACAATTTAACACCTAGTTTAGCACCCGCCTTGGCGCAGTTGCATTTTGCATTACATTTCCCCTTTAGCACTTAATTAATCAAATTAATTAGGTCTAAGGTCCTATTTCATCATCCTTCACATCATAAAGTCGGGCCCTTTCAGTAAAGTGTGCCCCTTTTCATGTGATTCCTCCAATGCATCATCTAATCGAAAACCCTAATTAAGTCCTATTTTGAACTTGGGGGCTTGATTTCGGGGGTCAAAACATCTCGAAATCACCTGTAACTTCGGGATTCTCTCTAAAATCATCATATCTGACGGCCCTGAAAATTTGGTGAAAAGTTGTCGGGACCATGGCGCCTGGAGTGCACACGGTCTCGGACATTTTTCCCGAAATTTTAGGAGCACGATCAATCATAAAATAAAGCTTAACCCCAAGAAATTGGCGGGAGATTCAATCTCTAGGTCGGCCAAAAGACGAAATTGCGACGTAGGGTTTCATACATAAGAGCTCTCTTTCTTCATTTAAAGGGATGGGAATTTTATTTTCAGGAACCTCATATGCAGCGAAAGAGCAGATCTTTGAAGACTTCAACAACATTCAACATCCCTCTATCAAGCATTTATCAATTCCATTCATCCATTTAGGGCTTGGAAGACATTGAAGAACAATAGGAGATTACCGACTGAAGATTGGCTTGTACCCCTCCCTTGGGGGTTGGGTATGATTTCATGTTGTTTTCATGTCTTTGCATAAGCTTCAATATCTCATTTATTCATGCTTTAGATCACTTTGCATCTTGATTTAGAGCATTTACATTATCATTGACAAGCAATTAGGGTTTACTTTCTAGGTTGCTCTAGTTTGCTTACTTGCATTTTAGATCTTGCACACACACAAGGTCTGCACACACATTACTTTTACAATACAACTTGGCTATTCGTGGAGGTGGAAATCACCGAAGCAGGGGTTTGACTAAGGCAAAACCCTATATAGCCGCCCAAACACCTTTTTCAGATATAAGTGCAGGTTTCGAGACTCGGACGACGCCGCAGGTTGCAGATCCAGAAAAAGCAGGTCGAGACAGCACCCCACACCAAATTGCAGAGCAGAATACCAGGACAGGGGCGTGGGGCGCCCTGGTCCCTGGGACAGAGGCGCTGGGCGCCCTGGTCCTCCTGACAGACAACATTTCAGACAGTTTTCCAGAGTGCAAAACAGCAGTTTCAGGTGTAGTTTCAGGTGCGGAATCAGGACAGTGGCGCCCGCGCCCCGTCCCGAACATTTCCACTCAGATTTTGACTCCGGGTACGCATTTGCATTCTTGTTTTATCTTGGTATTTACAACTTTCGATTGTTTAAGTTCAATTCTGCAATCTTGTTATTAGTTCAGACTTACATTCTAGGGTTAGGAATTGGACTTGCCTAATCTTACCTTTCAATTACAACAAAGGAATAGAAACCCTAATAGGTAGCCCGTGGCTCTCTCTTTCACAAAAAGAAGTAGCCAATTGTGTGATACCTCTAGGCTGTTTCGTATTCCGTAATGTGTGACAAGAGGTAGGATTAGGACATAATAACCTAGTTTCGCTTTTTCCCTCACACACTCAGAATGACTCAAATGAACCGATGAGACAAAAAGAAGTCTTAGAAAGAGAACTAGAAACTGCAAATCAACATAAAAAAAACCTTGGCACCTTGCTGAAGAATCAAAAACCTAAAGGTGACACTTCTAGAATTGGCTTTGAAGTTGGTTAAAGCTCTGGTACTGCAAATACTCAGGATCACAGCAAACCGGTAAGACAACTTAATGCTTATAAATTCAATGGAAAATGCTTTAACTGTAATAAGTATGGTCATAGAGCAAATGAATGTAGATCTAGAAATTATCAGAATATCAACACACCCATCAATCAATGTTCAAAATGCAACAAAGTTGGTCACAACTCTGAAAATTGCAGAATGAATGTGAGATGTTATGTTTGTGGAAGATTTGGACATTTATCTAATCAATGCAAAACACAAATCGGCATAGGTTATGGTAAAGCTATTTAGAAGAATAATGTAACTTGTTATGCATGTAACAAGATTGAGCATATTGCTAAATTCTGTAGAAGTAAAGGAACACCGGTAGACAACAAAAGTTCTAGCTTGAAAGGTAAAGAAAAAGTTGAAGAGGTTAAGCAAGAATTCTCAAAACAATGGATTAGAAAAAGCTGATCTAAATATTGGGAATACTCAACCATTGGTAGAACAAATCAATGCTTCACCGGCAGGACAGAGTGATGCTTCACCGGCAGGACAAAGTAGTGCTCCACCGGTAGGAAGTTCTTCATCTAATTGAAGAAAGTTTTCTTGAGGGTTTGGCAATCTAATGACACGTGCTATTATTCCCTCGGTTAGAGATAAGAAGTTGGAAATTACTTTTTACCGGCAAACAATGTTAAGTGAATACTTAACCGACATGCATTTAATGTGGTAGATGGCAAAAAGACACTATAAAATTGAGGTTTTGGCTCCATTCCATTTCACCGAGATTTCAACCTATGAAGAGCACGAAGATTCCGAGCTAAGGCATTTCGAGCAAGAGGCAAGAACACTCCAGGCAATCATCCATCCTAAAGACAGTAAAAGATATCTTATCATGGCATCCACCTCTGCAATTGAATATATAGAAAACCCTACTGTTGTTGAAGTTATAAAAAGACCTAGGCCCGTATTTCAGTTAGTTCCCGAGGTAGCAAAGAAAGATGATACCTTAGGTGCTTTTTCTCAAATTCCTAAGGGAGTTGTTTATGCTGAAGACCCTAGAATTTACATCCACTGCAACATTGAGGAACTAGGAGATGAAAAGATTAAAACCATGTTTAAAACTGTGATATGTGATGAATTCGGCAATATAAAAGATGAACACAAGATCATTGAGACCCTAGGATTCATAGAGATCCTTAGCATTCCTAAATTCCCCAAGGATGTGATTAGGATAGTCTTAAGAAGGGTACATGGTGAATTTTTCTGGTTAGATGCAATCCACAAAATCACCAAGGAAGCTGTGAAAGCTGTCACAGGGTTACTGACCACCGGTAAAAGGCCAGATAAAACTAAGAAGGTACCCAATGACCTAGTTACAAACCTAACTGGTGCAACATTCGACAAAAGGTCCCTAAGAGTTAATGATGTAACAGACATTAATGTGAGATTTATCAGCATGATATTAGGATATAAAGCTACTCATGCAAATAGACTCAATTCAGTTTCAAGTTTATGCATTAAGAGTGCTTATGATATGGTCACAGATAATGCAAAGATTGATATATGTGAGTGGTTAAAGGATGAATTAATTGACAACCTTGGAAAGATTAAGAAGAACAAGAAAGGAACTTTCAGGTTTGGAAATCTATTAGTATGTCTGATGCTACATATAACCAAACAGGTTCTCGGTATAGGCTACAAAGAACTTGGATATGATATACCGGTAGGTAAACAGTTAACAGAACTATTCAATAACATGGGAGAAGACAAGGAAAACAATATTCATGATTTCTTTCAAGCACTAAAGGCCAAGATGAAGAAAAGAATCATGTTATCACAAAAGATTGTCGACAAATACAAAGATGAAATATGCTTTGTAATCAAGAAGGATGAAATCTGGATGGAAGCAATCATCCCTAGGACAGTTTGGGTAACCGAGATGGGCTATGAAACAGATGATCATATAATTGAAACATATGCTAAAGCACTTCTGGAAGCCCCCAGAGAACCTAAGGAAGAAATATTTGGTAGTGCAGAAACTATTGAAAGCCAAATACAATCAAAGAAAAGAGTGAAAACGGTTGAGGCGGTTGTAAGGAAAGGTTCCAGACAAGCAAAGGCCATCAAAGAAGATGTGTTGAAGAAAACTGGTATAACAGAGGATGAGTTAGCAGCTCCACAACCTGAAAATTACCTATCACCGGTAGGTACCTCTTCAGGGAGTGATATGCCAACAACTTTCAAAAGAGTTGTAAGGAAAAGAGATCCCTCACCGGCAACCACACCCTCAACCAGGAGGACAAGACAAAAACAACAAGCAGTGAGATCTTCGGTAAGAAAGGCTACACCAAAGAAGAAAAAACTAACACCCAAAAAGAAGAAGAGGACAAATAAGGACTTGGCCCCTCTTGATATACTTCTGAATGAAATTACAGAGGAAGGTAAATTGAAGAATATAGAGAAAATATATGACACTTTAACATCTGATGAAAAAGAACAAGTTGAAAATAGTGTTATATTGCATATGGATATGTATAAGAAATTTTTGATGGAAGTAGTAAATGAAATTCCAGATAAACTATTTAAGAGACTGGAAGCAAGAAGACAAGCAGTAATAGAACTGGACAAGAAAATAAAGATTGAGAAGCTACTTGTTGTACATCCGGTAAATTCACCCAAAGAAATTGATGACCTAATTGCTCAAGCCAACTGTCAATATTTTCTACTGCACACTGACACATTGCTTTAATGGTTGGAAGAGTTAATGAGGTGACTGAGGAGACAAAAAATGGATGGGATATATTCCTAATTGAAAAAGAAAAACAGGAAGAATACAGGAACCCCAAACCTATAAAATTTTATCAGAAAGATAGAGACAAGGGTAAAGGTAAAGTTGGTGGACCACCTAGTATCAAGGTTAAAGACAATTTATCTCCACCTCCTTTGATTACTCCATTGGTAAAAACAACAGCTACAAAAGATCAACCGACAGCTGAGAGTATGGATGTAGAGGATGGTAATCCTAATCCTGAAGTCTTATATACTGTGGATGTTGATACTCAAAAGATCAACATTGTGGTAGACAAAGATATAGCTGATAAAACTGAAATGGCTAGTGAGCCTCCAGTAGCTGAGCAAACTGAAAACACACAGGAGAAACCGACAGATAACAAAGAGCAAAAGGTAGAGTCTTAGAATCAGACTCAGACAATGCAACAAATAGGAAAACAAACAGAGCAAAAGGCTCCGAAACAAGAACAACTACAACAGGAACATGAACATAAGGAAACAGTGCCATCGACAACTGGAGAAGTAGAAAAACCATTGCAGACACAAACAAACCTACCAGAGGTCAATACAAGCTTGGTTACTTCCACTGGCAGTACTCAGAATGTTGGTTCATCATCAGGCTACAAAACAATTAATGTGACTGAGGTACTATTAGATTCAATCAAAAAGATAACAGACTGCAGCTCACAAGCTTATAAGGCAATTGATGATACCATACCAATTTTGAAGGTAATTGCTCCTAACTGTAATATAAACAATAAAGATTCTTTAGGACAACTTGATACACTATGTAAATATATCACAGAAAACATTGAGAAAATAAAGGAAGATATATTGAAGGATAAAATAGAAATTGAAAAGCATAAATTCTTGATGAGCAAATAA
Source organism: Cryptomeria japonica (assembly GCF_030272615.1). NCBI lineage: Eukaryota > Viridiplantae > Streptophyta > Pinopsida > Cupressales > Cupressaceae > Cryptomeria > Cryptomeria japonica. Next base: position 53,792,724 of record NC_081406.1, on the reverse strand, counting down.
AGAAGTGTAACAAAGATCTTGACACACTTCTACCAGAATTGTGTAATTTATTGAAAGAGTACAAAACTCTGTACAAAGACACTTGTAAGACAAACTTTTTGACTGTAGATATAGACAAGAAGATGAGCAAGGTACAGGATGAGATCAATAAACTTGCAGATAATTTTGTTAACTCACCTGATACACTATCAGTTTTTGAGGAGAAGATAACAAATTTTGAAGAAGATTTACTTAAATTGGAAAGAGAGAAAGAAAGAATAGTGAATAAGGCAAAGCATTTGAGATTAAAACTAAGTCCAAGATTGGACTATCTAGTATCACTACGAAAGGAAGTATTTGAGGCACTAATACAGGGACAGAAAACACTGGCAGAGCATTTGCAGCATCTCACTAGTACAATTAAGAGAACAGAGACAACAATAAGAGATAGTAAAAAGTTTATGGAGAGTAAAAAGTTTATGGAGAGTATAAACTTGATTTTGGCGGATTTATTTCAAATTATAACTTTCCAGTTACAAGGTTGAAACTACAAACTCTACTGACATCTTGACAAACTTTGTCATTGATGCCAAAGGGGGAGTAGTGGGATGAGAAAATTCAATATCATAGGAATCGTATGCTCAGGGGGAGCACACACATTTTTGGTAACTTTTTTTTTGAACTTCACATTTTTTATACACTTTTGAAATTTCTCATGAGTGTTGCCATTAATGCCAAAGGGGGAGATTGTTGGCATATGCACATTCCAATGAGACATTATATGTGATTGAAGGTTTTGTCATTGATGGCAACCTTGCAATTCTATGGCACCGACAAAGGCAGTTGACCGGCATCAGCAGATCACACTCTACACCGGCACTCAGGACACTGGCACCGGCACAAAGAAATGAAGTATATCGGCACAGAGGCTGACAGGATTTTGTTATATTATATTTTGTTTATTATTGTAAAGACTTTGTAAGCCGACTTGGCAAATTGTAAAATGACTCTTATATATAAAAGAGATCATTGTAGACATTTAAAAAGTGATATAAAAGCAATAAGGAAAAATATTAGGCAGACCTATTATGCGAAATATAGGCTAAAGGGTTTATGTAAGAAGCAAAGCAGCAACCGGTACTGGATCAGGCATTATAGATGCTATTGTAAAGCAGTACAAGATATTGGATTTGTATAATCCTCATTGTAAGTCAGTGAAACTTCCCATTGAGCAGTGAGCTCTAGGCAGTTGGCCTTCCTGCATGTGCAGTGCCCTATTGTAAGTAATATTCTCTTATTGGCTAGTGAGTGAATATTGTGGGTCACAAATCCCACCGAGGTTTTTCCCACACCGGGTTTCCTCGTTAATACCTTGTGTTATGGTGTGCTTTTCATGTAGATGTTCTTAATTCTGTTTATTGCATTATTTCTTGCATACTGATACGCTGTTATAATATGTTCTGCATGTTTTAAGTCAAGAAATTCTAATCACCGATTAGATACTGATTCACCCCCCCCCCCCCCCTCTCAGTATCTGTGGGATTCCTAACACTTTTCTCGTTCACCCTCTCGAGAGGGTATCATCTATCCCTACTAGATCAACTATCATTTTCTTTGTCTAGCGCATGTTCTCGCTCAGTATTCTTCATATTGTTAACATCTTATTTTTATTTGAAATGGCATTGTTTTGACACTATTTCAAAGAGGGGCAAAATGTAGACACGTAAATTTGATGATTAACATTTGATCAAATTAATTGAATTATAATCCTTCCATTCCATATTCGTGTTATTAAGTAGATAATTTATTATTATTCAATCAATGTTTATTACTTTAGATAGTTTCTAGGCTAATTGATTTACTTAATTTATCTATGGTCATCAATCCCATTTTATGAAATAAATTTTCATATTTGTTTAATTAAATATGCTTAACCTTTTCCTCTAATTTTGAATTTATTTTAATTCAAAAATCCCTCATTTTGCCTGCTTGGAATTAAAACTAATTTTTAATTTCTCTACTCATTCTCTCTCCAAGTTTCAAATCCCCCTACATTTCCCACTTGCACTCTATTCCATCTTCATTAATTTAATCCATTCCCTCTCATCTTGTGCACACCCCTAATCATGGTGATTAGGGAGAAAGTCAACTTATTCCTTAATTGGTTTCCTTCCCAAAGCTCACTTAGCATTCAAATTCCACCTACATTTAGAAAGTGCCCATATGGGTCCCCTTCCACTTTTCACTTCCAAGGTTTTTTTTTTTTTTTTTTTAAATTCCTCTTCCTCATGTACCTTGGAGGGTGAGGATAAGAAGTGTCTTTATGCAAACCTTCCTTGCACTCCACTCCACACTATTTCCAACTCCCATGTCCTCTCATGCTCCCCTAGGTTGACACTAGTCAACCTCTCACAAAAGGTGAGAACCCTTACCATTCTCCACCCTTGATCTACATCTTTGCATCTTGACCCTTCATTCCATTTTCTCCTATACTTAGCCAAAATATCCATTCATTCTCTCATTATGAAACATTATGCAACTTTGAGATTGTGCAACCTCTCCATGCCCCTTTGAGAGCTCATACATGCTTGAGCACTTCCTAGGGGAAAGGAGTCAGTAGCTGCCATAGCTAACTTCACGCATCTTAAGCTCCTAAACGGTTCATCTGATTTCAATGACTTTTTATTGGTTCTCTCTATATGCGACTTAACTGCTTAAAGCTATTGTTTTGGCTTGTGGGTAGTAATGATGCATGCTATGGAATTCGTTATGTGCACAAAGGTCAAAAAGTACACATTTCAAAGTGTGGTCCAATACATGATCACCTTTGTGCCAATAGTAGATAACTCAAAATAGCCAGTAGTAGTGGACAAATGCCCCATTAGTAGTGGACAAATGCCCCAATAGTGGACTAATTTTGGTAACAAAAAACTACAAAATGCAACACTATTGGTACATGTGATATTTATTAATGGGCCTTCCATTACCATTTTTTTTTGGCTCCTACCATGTCTACGAGGGTGACAAGAAGATGACGGTTATTGGTCCTATAATGGTAACTGACTCCTTTCCCCTAGTGGAAGTTATATTCCAAGTGGAGGATCATTCTTGGAGTCAATTTTTTATGATGAAGCCATCCCCTACTTTTTTTGATGTTGTTTTACCATAGGTCATTTGGCATCTGGTAGGCCTCACATTAAGGTCTCAAGAACTTCCTCTTGGTGGAAGAATACATTTCACAAACATATAACTATGGAATTGGTTATTAACAATTTCACCTTAGAGTATTGTGTGCCTCTATTTGTTGATGTGATAGAAGCACCATCTCCCCCTACAGTTCTTGTTAGGCCAATATTGCTCCTACTTTAAAACCCACCAATCTCTTTGTGGGTGGTGATGTTGTGCCTCCTTTGGTTAATGTTTACTTCCTCTTGACTATTAGTTTCTTTGTTGTAGTTCTCCTCTTTTCATGTTGTCCTTGGTTGGGATCTCGGTGAAGGTTTTCTCTCCTCCTATTTTGGTGGACTTTGGTAATGAGGTTTCTTGTGTCATGGTCCTATAGAAGGAAGAATATCTTCCTAAGAGTGTATCTTAGTTACATTCCTGAGTCCAAGATTTGTGAATTTCAAGGTCTAGAATTAACATTTTTTAGTCTTTTTAATTGTTATTTGTTTCAAAGAGCTTTGTTATAGTTGTGTTGTTTACTAGATGTTAAATTATGTATTTGTATAAGGGTCGTGGCCCTCTCGAAACCCCTTTTTACCTAATAAAAAACACTTCCACGAGCTAGTGATGTGACCCCAATGATCCAAAATCTTAATAAATCAATTTTGTGGAGCAAGAATTATTAAGGATTGAAATACCTCGTGTAAAAAATAAGCAATTTTGTGTTCAAAATTAAAATTGTGATGTATGAGTTGATTTAAATTCAACCAATAATTATGTATTGACTATTGTACTAAATTCAATTTGTGTTTTGATTGTGTATGAGAGGTTATCACCCATAATTAAATAATAAAAGAAGACCCAATATCCATCGAGCATCTAGAATTTGCCTATTATTAGAACAATACCAGCACTACTATTATTCGCAAAGAATTGAACCACCTTCATTATTTAGCTTTTACATTAATTAGACCAACACATGAGAAAAAGTTAATCTTCCACTAGGCTATTCCAATATCTGTTGCATCACATTACATATCATAAAGCCTTAACTGCAAATCACTTAACATCATTCTATCCATATCAACATCATTTGCATCTATTGCCTCATTGTTTCCTAACCCTTTCTAGAATTGTTAAAAGTGATCAAAGGATCGTCTAAGGAGAAAATCCAGAATGAGTTCATCAACAAATTGCAATGTTTTATGTTGAATGTAATAGATGCAGAGAACAGAGCAGTGACAGGAAAAAACCAACAAAATTCATATTTTTTGAAGTAAAAAATACATATACACAAATCAAATCCATGCCATACACACACTCAACAGAACATAAGGGAAGATTAAGATGTGCTCTATTTCTTCTTGGGGTGCTTCACAATCATAACTGGGCACTTCACATTGTGAGCACAATGATCACTCACACTCCCCAGAAACGCTCTGCACATAAACATCACATCTGTCAAAACTCCATACACTGAAAGCCAATAAACACAAGAAATACTTAATAATTATAATAATCTCAGACCTCTTGATGGCACCGTAGCCACGACTCCCCATCACCACCAAGTCTACTCCAACTTTCTCAGCTTCCTCACAAATAACATCCCTCGCATCCCCCACAGACACTCTGGTCTGTAAACACATCTGGAAAACAGAAAACCAAATTTAAATCCAAACCAGTTGCTACCAATATAATGAAAACTGAAACAGGGGTATAATCACATACTTGTACGTTTTTCTCAGTGGAAATGTTTTTGGCCCTTTGGAATACATCTTCAGTGATTCTCTCCTGGTACTTTTGCAAGGACTGCACCATATCAGATGTGAATATGTAACCTGACCAGTAACAAAACACCATTAAAACCAGAATGGGGAACTCAAAAACGATGAGAAATTTTATATAATCAGAGAGTGTACCATCAATAGCTGAGTAAACCCTAGGAAGCGGTTGTGCGTGCAGTAGAATAATGGTGTCGGTGGGCTGAATTGACAGAAAATCGATGGCCCATGACAAGGCATGCATGCTTTCTTCGCTCTCGTCCACAGCCACCATAATTCTTCTCTCCCGAGGATTATCCCCTGTTTCTGCCATTTTCCCCACTAAAACGAAATTATCTTCTGATCTTGATAAATATCACAGTTTCTTCTCCTTTGCAGAATCGCTGACAAAATCTACTGTGATCGAAACTCACTCTTCTGGTTTTATAAGCCAAAAATTGGTGGCCTGAATGATGAAGTCTGCGGACCTCTGATTTAGGGAACTTATTTAAAAAATGAAAAATGTATATAGCGAGTCCATAGACTTGACAAAACCGTCTGTTCGTAAACCAGGATAGTTGTCGAAGTCGTGTGAATTGAATTGACATAGGATGAGGTTTTAGGATAAACATTAATACCAAACGTTCTCCGTAGAAAATGTGACATGTCACATGCTTGGAAACCTCCAAATAAATGGAGCTAATATCAAGGCGTGTGCAACAAGGCATGAGCCTAAAGGGTTCAAAATATTTCATGTCAAACCTTATCTGAAGGATATTGGTATTTTTAAAATGATTTGTAAAAGGAAGTTAACTTTCCTAAGCCAATATAAATAATTTATATGGTAAAATGAGAGTTTTTAAAGGGTTTTCATCCTTTTAAAAGTTAAGTTGTATAATAATCTAGTAACACTATAAAACATGTTAACAATATCTTAAAGGCAAACAAGAATTAATATTAGAAACCTAACAATCACACCGACAACAAACAATTAAAGATGATGATGAGTCATGGTCGTTTATTATTCTTTGAGGAAGTCAATGTGAATCTTCATAAGTTGACATTCTCCTACTCATGATTCATCAATCAAGAGACTAGCACTCCTTTTGGATAAGCAGGAGCTAATCTTTTCCTATAATAATTTGACACTCTTTGTAGTATTTTAAATTGTGGTTGTAATTAGCTCAAGCACATGTTAAGATTGGTCTTGATCTCTATAATATCCTTCTCAAGAATGGCCATCTTGTTGTCTTATATGACCATGCCAACCTTGAAGAAGTTATTTTCCTCAATGGCATTTCATTAATTAGACATGAAATTCTCAACTTCAATTGAGATGAGCTCCCCCCATCTAAATTCTTGGCCAAAAGGAAGTTCTTAACACTAACTTGTTGAATTCTAAGGGATTAAAGCATTTTACTATGTGTTATAGCTTACTTAAACACATTGCAAAATACCTCTCTATGAGCATAGTAATATTTGGCATCATAACTTCGATAAGAAATAGACAAATTATATCATTAGATCCCAAGTCAAGTTTCAAGCCAATTCCATCACCCCCTAGAGACTTAGATTCCTCAACATTACCTTCCAACAACATTGCTCGATTGTTCCCTTAAGTTTCCAATTAGGGTGAGCACCTCAATTTCCCAATAATCAATGTCAATCTCCACCCCAATACTTTCATTCTTGTATTTTGGTTTGTTTCTTCAAGAGTTATCACCCCAAACTAAATTCCTTTCACAATCATCAATAAGGATAACAATAGGTAGGAAAGTATCAGCCGAGGTTAGGACCAAATTCATAAAGTCTTTTAATTGACAAGGATTTCTTGAATGCTGGGCTTTTATTCTTTTTAAGTGGGGGATGGAGGAGAAAAGAATAAGGTATCTTAAATATTTAGGCACAATAGAGGAGGTCTTAGAACCTCATGCTTGAAAATAAAAAATATTGGGGATTGATGAAGGGGGCAACATTGATTCCTCTTTTAAACTATAAAATTGAGTACTTGAGGGATGACAAAAAAGGGGGCAATTGATATGAATGATGAAAATGGTTAATTAGATTCAAATGAAAGTTGTACATAGATTAAAATCTCACTTTCAAGGTAACATACTTAATGACTAGTGCAAATTAACTTCATCCCAAGGACAAGGCAACAAAGTTCTAGCAAAATTGTTATGCAATCACTTTAATTTTTTTCCTTCAATGTAGAAAAGTGGACAAAAATTGCTCTTTATTGTGTTTGTCCTTATAGCTCTTTAGATATTTTAATTTCAACATATTCCATCTTTGACAACCCTTGAATCCCACTTCTTTATAAAATTTGTGGATATGGTACCTATCATGCTCTTCAACCCCTTTTATAAATCTAGTGGGTTGACCCCTCAAGATTCTTCAATTTTTTAGCATTATTATTCATAAATTCATAGGAGATGGATTCCATTACATGTAACTATCTCAACTCATAGCCATAGATCTCTTGTCCAACCTAAAGAATATTTACTCCTAAACAATAGCCAGGTGCTAACAATTGAAACTATATTAAAAAAAATATGTTTCCTTTTATGGAAATTCCACCAAAATAGGTTAGGAAGCTTCATGAAAGCCTCAACACCTTCTCCTTTACACTTCATACTCTCTCCATCATCAAAGATTATATTAATGGCACGATGCCAAGAATTTCCCAATTCATTTAACATCATTATCAATTAAATTTTGGGCTTCCAAAGAGAGTCCCCTATCATCCATCTATGGGATCCTTCATGGATATTTTTCAATTTGCAAAGAAGTCCTCTATTAAGTTTCCTACACAAACATTTGCATGATTTTAACTCTAGCGAATAGAATTAAATATTGATCTAGAGTCTTTCATAAGGTAACTAATAAACAAGCTAGTACTTTAATTTATCAAAAGGAAATAAAGGATATTTAAATACGTTCTTCTACTTCAAGATGATGGATTCTTAGCTCCTTAGCTAGAAGGATACCTTAAAATGCAACGCTAGCTTCAATAAAATAATTGATTTGGGTTCCAATATTGATAGAGAAAGCACGAATCACACTACTCAAATGATTGGGGACAACTCCTTTCCTTAAAGGTCTTGAGTTGCCTTTAGAGACACTGTCAAAGTTTAAATTATATAGGTGGAAGTAGGATAGATGATTCAGTCTTTGGATGACCTAGTAGTTGGTCCTTATGGAGAAATCTCAAATCAATCCCTAAGTTACAACCTTTCACCACTCTTAATTCCTCTTGAGGCATGATAGGGGACCTCTCAGAGGATACAATATTATTGGAAGCAAAAAATAATAATTAAGTATTAAAATGGTCTTAGAGAAAAATTAGCTAATAGATAATTTTAGATTTTTGAAGATTCTAACATTCCTTTCATGAAATAAACTCTAAAAGAAATGTGGGATGGAGAGGTTTCAAAGTATCTTGAAGAAGGGGGCCTAGAGAAGGGAACCAAGTTCAACATAAGAAATTTATCTCGATTTACTAGGAAAAATAAGATTAAATGAGGATTTTGAAACAAAGAGGAGCCCAAGGAGGGGGTCCAAGAAGGGGTGAAAGGAATTTTTAAAAAACTAGAGGAAACTAAGAAACGGATTTAGGACGAATTAACCTAAAAATATCATCATCATAGCTATAAAACAAGATATGAAAATCAGCCAAGAGGTCTTGGAGTATAATAATTAAAAAAAAATTTCTCTTGAGAGGGGTAAAGAAGGGATAATCGTATCCATCATTCACCCTAGGGAGATCTTCTAAGTAATTAGCTACCTATACCCCCATTTGATTTGATAGTAAAGGATAAATAGGGATAATCCAATCAAGGGTAGACAAAGGGTGGTCAAGTAGTCAAGGATCATCTTAGAAATAAATACTTCTTTTGTGGCTAATATTCCATTTGAAATCTCTTTTCAAAACGAATATGCTTTTTCATAGACATTTTCAAAAGACAAGAACCTTCATGAGGGTCATCACAAAGATAGAAATAAGAGTTGATTATCCTCCTCCAAATATTTGGATTTGATGATGGTGGTCCACTATTTTCTTTCAATAGTCTCCATCCCACCTTGGAAATAGTTTTAAAGCATGTTTATCTTTTAACTTTCTAGAGCTCCCCATTTTTTGAGGAAGTGAATCTAGTCCTAGTCAACTAAAGGAAAATTTGTTTTCCCCTACAATCTAGTCCATACATTTTTCTTCTAAATTTGTTCCATCTTCTTCTCAATTGTAAAGCATTGAAGATGGTGAAATGGTAGAAGAGACAAATAGATCGATGTCTATAATAGAAATAAAACCACGAGATTTACCTTGTCTTTTACCTTCTCATCTCACATATTGAGCGAAAGTAGAGACAACCTTCTCGACTTGATTTTCTCCCAATTCTTATTGATGGGAGACCAACAACATGATGTTAGGAAGAAGATTGATGGAGAAAAATAGAATCATAAGGATAGGATGATAGAAGATGATAAAATGAGAGAAAATGCCTCGGTTTATAGATTTTTGATGGGGAGAATCAATGACTAAGATTAAATGATCAATGAATGGCCATGATTGGTTGAGAGAGATGACATGTATTGAAGGCTTAGCCTTGTGACAAATGTCACGAGAAGAATGGAGGTCTAAGAGCTATATGTGCCCGTACAGTGGGAAGAACATGAAAGAGACATGTTTATGGCATGTGTAAGAGATAGGGTGGCTTGAGAAAGTGACATGTCTATGACATGTATAAGAGATAGGGTGGCTATGAGTTGACCTTTCATGCCCACAAATGTGTGAGCAAGAGTAGGGTAGGGACACTTGTCACATGGTGGTAAATTATATCTTGATCCATGTAGATGGGTTTAAAGGTTAGGATTGAGTGGACAAGGATTGAGGGTGATGTGGAATTAAATAATAGGAAAAATATTTGTATAGGTTAATTAGCCTAAATCAATTAATTAAGTAGGTATTAATCAAATGATTTAGTTGGAATATATGAGGGATAAAGTTAGACATAATTAAATGACAACAAAATTTTTTAATGAAGGGTGAGGGATAAAAGTGAAGGTTAAACTTAATTAAATAATTGTAAATTTATTTAATTAAGTGTGTGGGATAAAGATAAAAGATAAATTAAATAAATAATAAATATTTATTTAATTTTCTCAAATGGGATAAAATCAAGTGTGGTCAAGTATGGACGGATTTAGGCATCTACAAGTATATCTAGAAGAGATGGAATTAAAATTGGAAGGTTTTTGTAGAGTATATTTTACAAGTTGCAACTTTCCTACTTGACTAAGTTTCCTTTTCCACCAAATCCCTCTAAAATTTATGACTAGAAGACCTTCAAAATACTCTGAATAGGGGGACATTGAAATAGATTGATGGTAGTAATTGTTGGATTAATTAGGACATTATCCAATTAACTCTATAAATAAGACCTTTAATTACTTTAGTCATTTAAGCTAAACTTAGCTTCGTTTTATCTTTTATTAGATTAGGCTTATAACAACTTTAGTTAGTTGAGCTGATTTTAGTTTCCTAATTTTAGATTAGGTTTCTCTTGCTTTCTTTAAAGTAAGTCATTCATTCATTGTAATATATCCAATTCATTTATAGGTTAATTTCAATATCAGATTCCCCTTTGGATCAATTCCCTCTCAAGGTTGTATGACATTAATCATGCCTTTTTCTCTTTAGAAGTGATAGGTGTTTTGCTTGCAAATGATTCATGGGCTTGTGGGGTTGAACAAATAAATCTAACATAGTATTAAATCTCTAGATATCCTAAGTCTCTGTCTAATATTTGAGAGATCTAGCCTTGAGGAGAAAAATCAGTCCATTTGGGAGAAAAAGAATTTCTAGGCTTTCTTCATACCTACAAAAAACTATTTGGATCCCTCTCAATTTTCTAAAATTCATCAAATTTTATGTAAAAAAGAAGCAAAAAGAGGGGGAATAAGTAAAAGGAAATCAAGGTTCGGCCATAACTTTTTCTTATAAATTTTTTGATAAAAAGGATTTCTAGGTTTTGTTCACAACCTCAAAAAACTATCTAGGTATTTGTTAGATTTTAAATTCAATGATTTCCAAAAATCAAATTAGAAGGTTTGTGTATTCTAGTTATCGATTAGCTAAATTTAGCCTATTTTTCTTTTTTCTATAACTTTTCCTTACAAAGTCTGATTTTCAAAAATATTATATCATTAGAAAGCTGGTTTTAAGCCCTTGATCTAGTGGTGCTAGATTTCTTTTTGTAGATTTTGCTCATAATAAATTCTATAGGAATTTGAAGTTAGATCTAGTTGTTAGTACTTGGAGGGCCATAATTTTCGCATCTAAACTTTGTTTTTCATGATTCTTGTGGCATCCAAAGATGGTTTAGTCCTCTACATAGATCTCTTAGGCTCTTTTATCCAAATCTTCACTAGGTATCTAATATTTCAATCATATCTCCGATAGTTTCTTTTGGGTTCCTTTCTTGGAAAACAAGCAAATCAAGTTTCTATTTGTATCGAGAGTATCTAATTTTATACCACTTTGGAGATTATCTCAAGGATTGAATAATGTATAAGGGTTATAAATGTAAATATTATGGGGGTAATCAACATGGGAATGAATGACCAGTGTTCTAATGTCTCACATGATGTTATTCAACTCTTTCTTGAGAATGCATTTGGTCCATCATATGATACCACTTCAAAAAATCAAGTTGCTCCTTCTCCACTTGCAAGTCGACAGTTGTTGTACGTTCATTGGTTGAGACTCTTATTCATGTTAAGAAAGATAGTTCATATTTTGTTGGTGATTCATTGAGTGCTACCAGTGAGTCATTGCAATAGGTATCTATTTATCTTCTTGATTAGGATTCTTATTTGACAGGCATTGCTTCATTGTTTGTGGAGTCTCATATTATAGAAAATCATTACGAAGTATTTTATTTTAATTTTGAAGTTAGTCATACACTTCTATTAAAACCTTTACACCTCCTCTATGGTACTAGTATGTGTGCACCTTCCTTATTTAGCAACATGATGTTGTAAATCCTACCTTGAGGCTACTAAGAATTCCTTTGGCATCTTTTGGGATTTTGTTCAAGAGACTTTTGTGCATTCCTACACTACTTATGATCAAATTTATATTAAAACGGATCTAGATAAAGGGATTATTGAAGAAGTGATTAATAAATTCATGTAGATCTTGGAATGGTACATATGCAATATCTTGTCTCACTTTTTAGCATTATTTAATCATAAAATCAATATTTTTTGGCATTCAATACATTTTGTTAATTATATTGAACAAAGTGTTATGAAAGATTATGTAAACTAGTGATAATTCGATTTTTAAGCCTTTGAAATTGAAATTTTCTATAAGTTTTGGTTGGTTTTCAATAAATTTTTTAATTAATTTTCTATTATTATATAATGAATGACATTTTTATTATAATTCATGACTTCTACTACAAAATAATAAAATCATTGATGGGTTTTTTGAATTATGTTATTGACTCCAATATCTAATTCATTTGGGCAATTTTTATTGAAATATTTTTCCATTTATTAACTTTTATTAGTATTAATAAAAATTTAGACTTATATTTTATAGTATTGAACTTATCTTTTCCTATTTATTGAAATTGAATTTTCATTATTGAAATGTAGATTTATATAGATTGTAGTGTAATTAAAAAAATAAATATATATCCTCGTTTGTAAGTTTTCTTAATGTCTCAAATAAATGGACCTTTATTCTTTTTGTAATGGACATACCTTACTTATAAAATTAAAAAATATATAATAATCATAAAATATATATTAAATTATATTCTGTGGAAAGCTAATTTTATAGATTAGACATAATTTTTGTCTATAAATGCTTCCTTTTGATGATTGTGAAGAGGAGGGAATTCATTACCTTTAAGATGACAAATCTTAGAGAACAAACTATCCATTGTTACCTCACTTAAACTAGCGCTAAAGGTGAGCCAGGGGATGCAAGCATTACAATAAATGAACACTAAACTATACTACCAAAGTTGCATAATATAAAGGTATAAACAACAGATTAATGAAATTTTGATTGTTAAGAAAGTACGAAAGCAAGTATAAATTATACCAAAGAACTTGTTCAGTCTCGGGTTCTGGAAACCTGGACGCCAGTGTGCTGCGAGGACATTTGTGCAACGCACTATCGTTTGCACGAATAGAGACTCAAAATCTTGTCCACAATGCACCAAAATTCACCCTTAACTGTGCAGAACCTATTCACCACCTTCACACTTAGAGATGGGGGGAAAATGTTGGGGCTGCATAGGGCTTTGCCTTAGTCAAATCCTCGCTTTGGTGTTTCCACCACCATAGACATCCAGATTGATAGACTAGATAAAAGATAGATGTAATAGAAACTAACCCCACTTAATGGAGGAAAACCCCTACTACATGAGATACAAGATAAATGATAAATGCAATAGAAACAAGCCCCACTTAATGGAGGAAAACCCCTATTGCAATAGATATGAGATAAAATGAAAAATGATAAACTAAATGCACCTAGACAATAGATACATTCATAAATACAACAATGCAAATATACAATGTTGCAAGATAAGAGATAAGAGAGAAGACAAAGCGTTCCAGCCAAACCCTTCTCTTGAGATAAGAGCGTGAGGAATCTCGAGATGGTGTTTCTTTTGTGAGATGTTTACCCATTATTCACAATGATAACTAAGAGATTGAGAACCAAGAGAATAAGAGAGAATGATCTTTTGAGAGCCTTCTTTCCAAGAGTATCCAGAGAGCGTAGAGAGTCCTAGAGAACCAAATGAACAAGGAAATGAGATTTTAATGCAATGAACAGGCACGTGGAGCCATTATAGATGAGTTCAAGCGAAGGGGCGCACCTCCAAAAATGTCTGATGCGGGACATATGATTTAAATTCAGGGATTTGACAGGACGTTAGTGCAGTGCACAGATGTCTGCACGACGTGCTACCATCCTCACCAAAATGGTCCCAAATGAGGCCTTGGGGCGATTGGAGGCACTTTGTCTTTTCTCCTCATGATGTCAAAATAATGAGATCTTGATCATGAGGCTTGTCATAAATGCACCGAGCGTAATGCAAAGTATCATAAATGCACTAGGCATAATTTAGAACACTACAAATTGTATGCATGGTATAAAGTTAGACTATTTTGGTTTATAAAACAAAAATATGTAGATAGAAGGAAAAAAGGTTACCATACATATATAAGCTCAACCTAAGTAGATTCAATCTATGTGAGGAATGCTTTTAATTTGGCCCAAAATTGAGATTGACTTATTTGTATATCCTCTATCAATGTTTCTATTGTTATGTCTATTGGGTACGGTTGTCGTTGCACCAAAAGGTCGACCTGTCAATGCCTGCTACAACCACCAAACATATAGAATCCATGGGAGGCGGTTAAGCCATGTCGCAAACCCATCGCTTGTGTTGCACAAAGACCATGGGCGCACATGTTGCAACAATCCCCCCCTCAACGCAAGCGGGGTTTGAATCCGTGAGCCAACTCTGATACCATTTGTTGGGTATAGTTGTCATTGCACCAAAAGGTCGACTTGTCAATGCCCGCTACAACCATTAGACACATAGAATCCATGGGAGGCAATTAAGCCATGTCACAAACCTACCACTTGTGCTGCATAAAGACCAAGGGCACACACCTTGCAACAATGTCTTGTTTATTGATTATCATTTACCTAAGTGAAGAACTATTATTCCTTGAGATAAGAAGAAACAACTCACTTCTCAAGCTATGTGGTGCAAAAAGGAATAACCACACCATTTTATTTAATTTACCAAAGAAAAATTGGATTTAGATTCTAAGGAGGTAAATAATAATTTAGTTTGGTAGTGTGTTTTTGCAAATAAGAGGGAGGTGTAGCTTCTAAACAAGCAATGCCATTTGATGTCAAAAGGGAAAATTGTGTTTCAACAATGGAAACAAACATTTTTAGTGTTGGAGGAAACATGGGTTGAGTTGGTGCAACCTATAAATTTAGTTATTGACATTAGATATCAATCTTTTCCTCCTCTTCAATGTAACTAAGGTAAAAGAGAAGAATGAACACTCACAAGAAAATGCAACTCTTTTGATAATTGTAAGGTCTTCTAAAATGTTTTTTTTTTTTAGTGAAATAATATACCTTTTTAAATTCAAATGAGCTTTGCATTTATTTGAATCTAATATTAAATACCATTTATTACATTTTTTGAGTCGGTTACCCAAATTTATTAAAAAAGGCATCCTCATATCTATTATAAAGTATATAATTGTCTAATGTAGAATCATTATAAACATAAGGAATCAAACAAGATTTAATATTATCAACATTTAATAACAAATATTATATCAACTATTTTTAGTTTTGAGGTATTTGCTAGGGAGTTTTTTTCTACTATTGTAATGATAAATCTAGGTAGTTTGTTTGGGTACAAATCCTATTTTGTTAGTTTCTTATTCAAATGATTTTATATATTATACAAATGTTTGGCTATATGCATTGGAATCATGTTGTATTAGCAATGAAAGGATATATTAACTATATGGTTTTTTGTTGTTATCAAAATTCATCTATAAAGCATCTCAATTTATTTACTCTTCTTATTATTAATATAAAAAATGTATGAATTCATATATGTTACTTTCATTTAATTAAGAGGAATTTTATTTTACTTTAGAACAATTTAAGAAATATTTTATTTTATACATTGTTTACTTTATTTTTATTTGAAGAAATATAGATTTGGAAATGATTTTGGAGAAAAATATGTAGCTTTTTCTGAATTGGATCACACTTTGCATTCTATCATTAGGGTGAGGATGTTCAAACAATTCACAATGGTAGAATCAATTCCTTAGAAGAGAGATAACAACATGACACAAAAATCTATTAAAGGGGAGGACTAAGAGATAATTAAGATAAAAAAGTAAAAAGATAAAGCCTAAAAATATGATACAATATTAGAATAACAATAGAAAATAAATAAATAATAAGTAAAAATAATAGTGAGGCGATTTAAGAATTATAAAAATAAAAATTACAATAAAGTCAATTAAAATACAATTAGTATAAAGAGGAAACATTGGATAAATTTTATAATGATAAAAAAACAAAAAAGATAAAGAATGTAACAAAAGGTAGATCAATGGTAAGGTGTAGAAACTATAAGTGGAGAAGATTATAATTAAAGGAGCAAAAAGGAAGAAATAATTATAATAAATCTATAAGCAAGGAAATAAGTATAATTTGATAGAGAAGAAATAAAAATTCATGGAGAGAAATGTAAAATGATGCAAAGAGACAAGGATAAATACTAAAAGGATTAAAACAATATTAAAATGACCAAACAAAGGAAAGAAGAGGAATTTAAGCAAATGCTAATATGCATTTAAAAGGAATGGGACAACTAGGGCAAGGGTAAAGACAAAAATCATTGAAAGAAAAAACATTAAAATGACACAAAAAAAAAGAAAGAAGGGGAACCTAGGCAATACTAACACAATACAAAGGAAGAGGGAGACACAAGACCTAAGAAACGATAGATAAAGAAGGAGATAGGGACAATGAACAAGAAATTTAAAAGGGAAGGCCTAGAGAGATGAGCCGAGTCAAGGAGGTGAGGTGGAAACACATAAAAGGGAGGGGGAGTTGGTTTGGAGGGAATTCTAAAGAGAATTTCATGTTGGTCTTAGACTTCACCCATCATCATGGTTTAGGTTGATAGGGTGATTTCTCACAGCAAGTCAAACTATGATATTGCTATCAGGGTTCAACTATGTAGTTTTTGAGTCAAACTCATTGACCCATGTTTCATGAGTAGTGGAAAATACCTCCTACTTATCAGGGCGATTTCTAATAAAAATGGCTTCTTTGAGTTTTTTGTTGAAGAAACCATCTTCTTTGACTAAGGCATGTGCCTCCTCAAGGAAAATGTTGGCACTAAAGAAATACTCTATAAGGGATTTTTTATTATTTGTCCATGCCTAATGTCAACATAATGTTCCTTGACTCTAGTGTTGATAGAGTAACATATTTCACCAATGTAGTGGGTCCCACGAGCAACCAATCTTATAGACCCTTGAGTTGTGAAGAATGTCTTTAGAGTCTTTAGTGGTTAGGACAAAGCTTCTAATTGTAGGGGACAATTGCACAAAAGAGTCTTTTTATATATAGAATTTTGGCAATCTTCTGAGAGATTCTTTCACTGTAGGGGACAATTGCACAAAAGACTCCAACAAAGTCCTGATTAGTTGGTTTAGAAATAATGCAAGCTTTGGCTTGCCTAAAATCTCCCATGATATGTGTTTTCTAGCACCCATTTAATTTGAAGACTTTGGAAACTCAAGAAATCTCTTAGTTAATACACTTGCCATCATAAATGTGTAGGGCTCTAATGGGCAAGGTCCTAAAGACACCTACCCTTTAGGCGAGGTGATGACACAAGGAAGCATGTAGGTAGATGTTTGCATGGGTAGAATTTATAGAGAATTGGTGGTCAAGAGAACCATCCCCTTTCTTGATGAGAAGGATGTCAAGGTAGGGGATTTAGTAGTTGATATTGAGTTCTTTGGTGAACTAAATGTGATCAACAATATTGTTCAAAGTGATAGTAAAAGTTTTTTAATTGGTCAAGGTCATTGGGGCTAAAATATGTTCACGTCATCCACATAGCATTTCCACCATTTTAGTTTAAGGAGGGATGAGTTAATAAATAACTCTTCAAAATGTTCCATGTAAAGGTTAGCTATGCTAGGAGAAAGTAGAGATCCCATGGTGACTTCTTCACATTACTAATAAAATATGCCTTATAAGGTGAATAATGTAGAATAAAGACACAGCTTGACAAGGGAAGCAATTTTCCTATTGGTATTGCATCTAACTCAATGAAGTTATTCATAAAGATTTTAGTAAAGAGTGACACTACCTCAAAGCTTAATATATTGTTGCCACCATCAACCATTTTATCTTTGATAATATTGTCAAAATAGATAAAGAGCATTTTGATTAAGAAAGAAAAACTTTCATTTAGAAGAACAATCAATTTAGATAGGTGACACATTTATATATTGAAGAATTAACATCTCAAGAATTGGTTTAAGAGGAAGACACTAATTTTTAATACACCAAGAATGAAAAATAATACAAATTCAAAGTAAATAAAAATTGTACAATTGCAACACATGAATACGAACTTATGACATTGACTTAAATACAATCGACTTCACCATTTCATTGAAATAACAAATAGAAACTAAACTTTTGAATACTTTCTTTATTGACTTTTGACAGAAGTAATTTTAAACACACCAAAAATATCCTAATATATCTGCACATAATCATGCCAGGCTTTATTTAATCCTTTACAAGAAACCCAAATTAACCTAGCTGCTTTTATTTAAATTACAGTCCATTGTAAAAACCTCCATTATCTTTCAACTATTGACATCCATGAGCCAGCCAAAATCTTCCACACTACTAAAATCTCCTTCACCATCTAATCTTCCAGTTTCACGACACATCTCAGGCCCTCCCCTTGCACCATTAAATCAAACGCCTTGTTGATCTCAGCAAAGGGGACTTCATGAGTAATGAACTTCTCCAACTCAAGCTCCTGCCCAAAATATAGGTGTAAGCATTAGAAACAGGTGAACAGATTATATATATAAAGGTGTTTATAGGCCTGTTAACAGAAGGTTTTATAAAATCCTTAGGGAGTAAACATTTTTTACCTTACTCAGATACTTTTCCACAAGGCCTGGCAGATCTGACTTGGGCTTGTAGTTCCCAAAGAATGTCCCTTTTAATGTTCTCTCATTCAGGAAGTTGAGAGGACTGGTTGTGAAAGCTGCCTCTGAATGAGGCACTCCTACTAATACTGCCACGCCCCACCCCTTCAGTAGAAAAAATAGATGAATTCAAGTCAGTTAGCATCATCAGTCATGTTTTGGTTTTGGTGAAATTTCTGTGCTCTCAAAGAACAGGGATTTTTGAATGTCTTGAGAATTTTGTGACAAACGTATGTATTTAAACTTATTAATACAAATCTGGCTCTGCCTTTACCGATAAAAAAAAAAAATGAAAACAGAGGAATTGAAACAGTCATATTACTTCTCTATTTTTAATTAAAAAAATCAATTTTGTTATATATGAGAGAAATATTTACATCATGAACACATTCAAAAGCCTGGATCATTGCATTAATATTTCCTGTGCATTCCACACTGTAGTCTGCTCCTCCATCAGTTCTTTCTGCAATTACCTGAATGAGAAAAGGGAGGAATTCATTGATACTTTTGCATTTAAACATAACAGAAGAACAAGTTCCGTAAATCCATACAACAGTGGAAAAACATAAGAGATTGGATTATAACATTATACTATAAAAATTGACTGAAGATCATATGGTATGTCATTAAAACAGGATGAAGCATGAGATAAACCAACCTGCTGAACAGGTTTCTGATGGTCTTTTGGGTTGATATATTCTGTCACACCAAACTGTTTTGCTGAAAAGGAAAAGCAAAGCAAAGATTGAGATCAAGAGCTTGTTAGAGAAAAGAGGAGGACTAAATAGATAAAAGATGATTTTCTTTAACTAAACTATATGATTTTCTTTAACTAAACTATGTATCAGTGCTTTTGAGGTAACCAGCAGCATATTGTGATCAACTTACCAGTTGTTTATTGGAAATCACTCCCAAATAAACAACCAATATATTGATCACAATTTACCTGCGGTTTAATCTGTTTCCAAATCAATGCAGTTAGCACCTTTTTCAAATCTTTCAGGGACTAAATCGATGCCTATAATCCGAGAAGCTCCTGCAATTCTTGCTCCTTCAGCAGCCTTAAGAAAACAAAAATGAACACTCCAATTTAGAGATTTCAATCTATCGCAGTAATCTGTATATTACATATCTATAATCCATCCAGAAATCTATTTTTAACTCTAATAAATTAAACCTTACCCCAAGCCCAACACCTCCAAGACCAAATATTGCCACGGTTGAACCCTTCTTAGGTTTGGCCACATTCAATGTAGCTCCCATCCCTGATTTCACACAGATAATGTATTAGTTTTCTACAATGAATTGTTTCTGATTTTATTTTGTTTGCACTTTTTAAACTTTCTATCATCCTGATAATAGATTACATAATTACATAATGATATAAGCATTGATTCAACATATGTTTATATATGTGACAGTACCCACAATACCTAATATATCAATTGATTTATAATGTTTAACTGACCTGTGGAGACACCGCAGCTCAGAATACAGGCTTTGCTGAGAGGAGCTGCAGGATTTATTTTGGCAACACAGCCAACGTGTGCAACGGTGTATTCACTGAATGTGGATGTCCCCAAGAAGTGATAAATGGGTTGTCCCCTGATAGAGAACCTCGACTTGCCATCACCAAGCATAACCCCTCGGTCTGTGTTAATCCTTAGCAGATCACACATATTGCTTTCTTCTGATTTGCAGTGCCTGCATTCTCCACATTCCCCTGTAAATACAGGCAGTACATGGTCACCCTCCTTCATATCAGTTACCCCTTCTCCCACACTTTCTACTATTCTGCATTCACAATTGTCAACAGAGTAAGCAATCTAATTCACATCACAATTGAGCTGGACAGTTCTGCTTAACAGAAAGAGCATGTTGTGGGCAGATGTAGTAATCTATTTTGTTCTATAAATAGATTTAATAAAAAGGAAAGGGATCATACCCAGCTGCTTCATGTCCAAAGATGCGAGGAAAAAGTGGAGTTTGGCCCTGCAATATACAAGCACCAATCAACGTTTCAAATCATATTATGTAATCAAATCATATTCAAATCATATTCTGTAATCTATATTATATATCTGATAATAGATCATACTGATAAAAAATCTCACACAATCTAGTCTTAAAAAAAAGCATTAAGAAATTCCTACTCTTTATGATTGTTAATGGAGACACTGACCTTTGCTTGCCAGAAAACGAGGTCTGTGCGACACAATGAAGTATAGCAGATTTTGATCCTGACTTCCATTGCCTGTGGAGGTGCCACTTGCACATGTTCTATCTTAAGGGGCTCCCCTGCTGCCCATGCCACGGCAGCTGCTCACAGAACAAAATTTGATTTGCTTAAAAGACAAAAACCTTTAGTATTCAAATAAATTGACAATGACAACAAGGCACAAATCCTCAATCCTTATACACAGGATTAGGTTCCATTTTTTGGGCTTTATGAATCAGAATAGACATTCAGCATACTACAATCTACTACAATCAATTGTAATTGGTATAAGTTTTTCGTTTTTCAACTACAATCAATTGTAATTGGTATAAGTTTTTAGTTTTTCAAGGATATTTTGGATCACATTCAGTGATTTCAATAAATCATTATTGAAAATGATCCACAATATCAATCGATAACTTCTACTATCATCACTACGATAATATGTTTAAAAATATATATCAATATGGATTTAACTCAGTTCCATCCATTAAAAAATAAAAGGCAAAATGGAATGGAAAGAGGATCTTCCAACTTACCTTTGCATGTAATAACCTTCCCTGCAGTAGCGCTTGGCATTTTTGTTGTTAGATCTTCTCTGCACAAATCTAATGAATAGGTATGAAAATGAATTGAATTTTAGGGGAGGCAGAGCCTCCCTTATAAAGGCAGGGGGTTTTGTGATCAAAGGAAAATCTAGTAGCGCCTTACAGGAGAAAAATCGGCACCGGATAGGGCCCACGAGGAATAGATTGGCTTGCCCTGGTTTTGATTTCTTAAATTCCAGATAATGACAGCTTCTAGTGGATAACGCTTCAAGTTACAGGGGTTAACAGCGGAATAGTCAAAATTACAGTCCCATGGTTTTGGGCAAATCCGGGGCACAGTTGAATTGATTAATTGCAAAACCCTCTAGAAAGACTTAAATTCTATGAGATCAAATAAGGTAACGATTTGAATACTAATTTTGACCCCCCAAACACGGATTAATGGACATGTAAACGACGGGTTTCCTGAGGCGGCAGAAACATAAGAGGTATTGAACAGTGGAATTCTGTTCCAACGGGTTTGGAATACATCAATACCATTCTCACAATGTGCTTTAGTTTTTAAGATTCAAAAATTTATATAATTTTTTTAATGTGGGTTTATGATTATTTTGGTGGAATGTTTCAAATGTAATTATACTTTGATAAGTGATAGTTTTAACGTGGTTTAGTCAATATTTTATTTATTTTGTTTAAATTTAGTTTTATATAATTATCATTTATCTTCATTATTGTACCCACGTTCATATTTCAATATAGTTGTTCCATGTTTCAAAATTACTATTTTATTCATGAGATCTATTTGTGTTGCATGGGTCAATTGTCAATCCTAATACTTTTGAGAATGAACCTAAAATTCAAACATTTGAATTCGATTCCAACTTTTGCGCTCCTTTTTACTTATTGTTATGGATAAACTTAACACATGTTTTGTTTGACATATTGTTATGTCATGATTGTTATATTCATTGAACATGATTTTAGTGAAAGTTTTTGCTTTCATTTCTATAATTCTTACATGACCTAAGGTTTAGCCTTAGATTTTATTTTATCATTTAAATTAAGGTTTCAAATCTAATTTTGTAATTACAACATTTTATCATATTATCTTAGAGGTTGAATCACTTTCAATTGTGTTTCATTGATCATGGATTGGTATACTCATAGGCTTCTTGCCCTCGCAGGGTTGCTCTACTCTCGCAAGTTTGAAACTCCATAATAATAATAATAATAAATGATTCACAAATTTATATATTTATTTTATTTTTGTGGGTTTATGGTTATTTTGGTGGAATGTTTGAAATGTAATTATATTTTGATAAGTGACAGTTTTACATGTGGTTTGGTCAATAATCTCTCCTTTTTAATATGTTTTTGTTTACTCTTATTCCTCTATACTTATTATTTATCCTTCATTATTGTATCCACATTCACATTCCAATATGTTTGTTTCATGTCTCAAAATTACTATTTTTTTCATGAGATTTATTTGTGTGGCATGGGTCAATTGTCAATCCTAATGCTTGTGAGAATGAATCAAAAATTGAAACATTTAAATTCAATTCCAACTCTTCCACTCCTTTTTTCTTTCTTTATGGATAAACTTAACACATGTTTGTATGACTTATTGTTATGTCATGATTGTTATATTTATTAAACATAATTTTAGTAAAAGTTTCAACTTTCATTTCTATAATTCTTACATGACCTAAGGTTTAGCCTTAGATTTTATTTTACCATTTAAATTAAGGTTTTAGATTTCATTTTGCAATTACAAAATTTTATCATATTAGCTTAGAGGTTGAATCACTTTCAATTGTACTTCATTAATCATGTTCTTTTCTGAAGGTTTTGTGATA
This sequence comes from Cryptomeria japonica, assembly GCF_030272615.1. Classification (NCBI taxonomy): domain Eukaryota; kingdom Viridiplantae; phylum Streptophyta; class Pinopsida; order Cupressales; family Cupressaceae; genus Cryptomeria; species Cryptomeria japonica. The sequence continues at coordinate 53,769,362 of NC_081406.1, read as the reverse complement.
CATTGTGTGACTTTGTTTTCACCCACCCTAAACAATCTTACTCTTCCTAAGGTTTGCATTTATTGATTTGTTTGAAATATAATCATTAAGTAATTTCTTTAATTTCATTTCAAACTTGACATATTTTATATCATTTTAACCAAATGGTTTAATCCTTTCGCTACCTAATACATAATACATAACACTCACCTACCCACCCTTGGACTATGCCATTGTTTATCATGAATCCTTGTAGACCATTTCCTCTAACTAATTTAGAAACATATTTTTTATTTTAACTTGTACATTCCTATCATTTATCACATGCCCAATTTGTCTATCCTTGTAAATCTGCCTACTTTTACTATGGGTAAAGATTCATTGTCCATATAAGTGTCATTTTATCATATCAATGATTACCCCATGTAGACATTTATTTCTTATTGAATCACCTAACATTGCAATGACCTTTTTTAATTCCCATTTCCTCGTCTCTTTTTAATTCTCGCTTTTCATTTTATCATTAATAAATTAAATAAGATAAAGCAATTAAATAAATCTATTTTTATTATCAATTTGTCTTCTTAAAAAAATAAGTCAAATTCAAATATTCCATTTTAACCCTTCTCATTATTCTCACCTATTTTTATCCTAACACAATTATTTAGCTAAAATAAAGTTTAAAAGTGTCGTTTATCCTCATCCACTAATGAGCCTCCATAACTCCTATTTATTCTTAGTTAATGAAGATGCTTAACTCTAATCACTCAATCATAGTTATCCATCTAAGATTGAGAAACCTATGTTCCTAGATCATAGAGCACATCCAAAAGTTATGGAAGTTGGGTGTATGGATAAGTGGAAGAAGTTGGGTCCACAAAAAGGTCAAAAGTGGAAGTTTTTTCCATGACTTTAAAAAATTGTCACAATTGGACTAAAAATTTGAAGCACTTATAAATGAAATCTTAAAAAGTCTATTTTGAGTGGAAGTTTTTTAATGCACTTACAAATATATTCTAATACCCAAATGATACAAACCAATTTTTAATAGGTATATATAAAAATCACTTTTGCAAAAGTCACATCTTGAGGACCATTCCATGCACTTGTATGACCACTATAATTTGATCCAAATAAAAGTATTTTTTAAATTCCTTTTTAGGAAAGGTGTGTATATTATTGAAATTGATGAGTTTTTTTTTTATGAATAGGCATTTCCATTAATATATATAAAAGAGTACACTATTCACAAAAAAAAAGGGTGGGAGGAAAAAAATCACTCCCCAAAAGTCACTCGGGAAGAGCTCGAAAATAGCCAAAAAAGATACTCAAAACACAGGCACAACCTGGAAATCCAGAAACAACATAAAAAGCCTAAGCAAATAGAACAATAGCAGCAAAAGGAGGGGGTGATCCATGCCATCCTTTTTACCCCTTACATCAGCGGAGTCAGGGGGGTTTGGAAGAGACCACCCATCCTCATCAACCTCTTCTTCATCATCTTTATCTTTTCTCGTCAGAGAAATAGCCAGAGCAAGTTGGGGAAACCCTTTAGAAGAACTGGCCCACCCAAAATCTGGCCAACGAGAACCACTAGGAGCCGAAGAGGCACTGCCACTTGCAAGCCACCTAGAGGCAGAGTCACCCCAAGGTGGAGAGGTTGAGTGGCGATGTGGAAAGTCTCTCCCTCTATTAGAGTGGCAACGAGGAGCTTAAGAGTGAGGCATGTGATAATCTCTTGCGAAAGAGCAGTGGCCACGCCAATGACCACGAATCAAAGAACGATCACAAGAGGTTGAAGGGTCTGGCGGAATCCTGGCAACCATACAAGGTGCATTACCCCAATGATCAAGTAGCACTTGCAAGTGGGCCACCTTATGAGCCACTTTATTCGCTTGAACTTGAATCTATAACATCATATTATTGCATATACAAGCTCTAGCATACAAAGAAACATGAATATCAAGAGAGCTGTGAGAAAATAAAACAACATTTCTGTCTTTCCATATATTGAAGAGGATTTCCATCCTGAAAGCATGTCATATCTATGTGAATTTGAAGGGGAGCTGCAGGGAATCTCCCATCAAAACCATATTCCAAGAGAAGGGCTCAGGTCGAAAAGGCCTAAAAAAATAATGTATCCAAGCCCACAATTGTTGATCTCTTCTGCAAAACCAAAAGAGATGCATCAAGGTCTCAGGCAACCCACAAAAGGGACAATGAGGGTCTAGCATGCCTAGATGCCTGAGACGAGAACCCAAAGGCAAGCCTTGGAAAAGAAGACACCAAGCAAAATGAGCCACTTTAAGCTCAACAATAGCAGACCAAGGAGTAAGAAATCCGCAACTCTAAGTGCTATGTGAAGACTGCAAGTGCTAACGAAGATTCAAAGTGGGAACCATAGGCAAATAAGGCACAAGCCTATGATAACCTATTTTGGGTTTTTGGGTTTATAATTACAAAAAGGGGTGTTGGGAAACCAATACCAGTCTTTCTACCAATGCCTCACAAAATGAATGCCAAGCTTGTGTAGCATATTCAGAGGCAGAGTAGAAATCACAAGCTCAAATGTTTGTCGATCTGGTCGAGTGAGATGAAATTGGGTCTGCAAATCTTCCCAAGAACAGAGATTCATAGTGGCATGAGAAAAATATCTCGAGGAGTACAAATGCCGCGTTTATGAAAATAGGGAGCATGAATTCGAGGAACACGGGCGAGATGAAGCCCCTGGACCTGTATGAGAGAATTGATGAGTTTTTTCTTTTATTATTTTTTTCTAATTTTTAATTAACATTTTCGTGGCCTAATTTCTATTTTTGAAAACCTTGTGTATCATCACCATAGTTTGAGATAAATTAATCATTTAAAAAAATAAATCATTGTGTCAAGAATTATGTGTATATTGATGTCATATAATTTTCCACAAAAAACTTAAAAAATTAAATTAAAAACAAATGAAAACTTGACACTTCAAGTTTATGGGTTTATGGACTTATTTTCTCACTAATTAATTAAAATTAAAAAATTCAATCATAAAAAAATATGTATTTGAGAACTAGACATCATCATCTAATGGGTTTTAATTTCATAAAGATATTTTGGATAAATTCATCAACCATATTGTCAAAGTCAGTTTTCTGTTTTTGTTTTCATGGAATTATACTTGCAAGTCCATGGCTAAGGGTTGAGTTTCCAAGCCTAAAACAAAAGCAAAGCCATGGGGTTCAAATTTCAAATACTATGAAGTGCATACTCATTCCAAAAAGTAGGCATTCTAAAAATGATAAAAAATATTATGTAAGTAGAAATTGGTACTTGTTAAATAAAACGGGTGCCCATTTTAATTTAAAAGATGGGTACCCATTTTAATTTAAAAGATGGGTACCCATTTTAAAAATAACAATGGGTATCCATTTTGATTTTCAAAACAGGAACCTATTTCTTATGGGTATAAATTTTGATTTAAGAGCCCGACTGTAAATGGGTACCCATTTTTATTAAATAGGTACATGTTCCTATCAACATTTTTTTGCCCAATACTTCCCCTCTATGTGAACCCAACTTTCCTTACTAGTATTTTAGTTTCAACTTGTATTTTCTTATTATCTGCATTCGCTCTATCTCAAGTGTGAAATTTTATTTGGGATTTTTGGTCTCATTTTCAAATCTAACTCAATTTTTGTAGCTTATATATGGGGTCCACATCTTTTAAACAACTAGTGGGACATCCCTCAATCATTTTTTCATTTCCATCCACCTCTTTTTGTAAGTTGTTGGTGATACTTATGAGACTCACATTGTTTGGCAATGACACAGTCTTCTAATTTAATGCAAAGCATACCGATTATGGTTGTGCTAAAGTTCCATATATTTGACACTTTTGGATTATCCATCATTACTCTTTAAATAATATAATGCTATAGTATTAGGATTATTATGAGTTAGGATTGATTTAATAGTTGTGTTAGTAACTTGATGATTACTTTATTCTTTTATTTTTTGGATTTATAAACAACATCTATTCTAGTTATCTATATTGAATTCGTATCATTCTTTCATCTCAAATCTTATTGCTTCCCCCCATCACATGCTTGAAGCCACCATACCTTTCAAATTTTGGGAACTAGAAGTTGCGATTATTGGAATCATTATTTTCTATGTGGTCTAAAATCCCTAATGTACTATCTAGATGAGTTGCATGGTTATTGGAATCATTATTTCTATGTGGTCTAAATTCTTGAATTGTTTGAACCCTAGTAGCTAGTTCATCTAGAGGATTCACAAAGATCAACCTACGACAAAAAGGTAGAAGAAAGGTGTTAGTTAAAAAACAGATTTGTCTTCCCAGAGTAATTATAAGAAAAACTCAATATGCCCAACATGAAAGACAAATAAGAAGCTAATAGTTGGAGAGATTACTAATCAAATCAACAATCTTCCTCTGAATTTTAGAGGTACAAATCCCTCAAATGATCTAATTCTAATTTTGTGGGTAAGCTTTTAACCAGAAAGTAGGAAAGGCAAACTAACACTCATTTATCACCATGATACAAATGCAATTATGAATTTAGAAAGAAAAGGAAATTGAAATAAATGACACAAAGTTCACTAACTCAGTGCTTACAATAGATGATTAGGAAAAATGAGCAGAGTTCCCTTTTAGATGATATGATTACTTCCAGATTCAAAGTACTCATAATAATCACAATCATAATCTAATATGACAAATGAAAAAATATCAAGAATGATTGCAGATCACAAAGTATATGAAAATCAAAAGGAAACTTAATGGAATGCAAAGACTCAAAAATTTCCTTTATTTTCTTAACATGTATTCAAAGAGTTCAAAGACTCTACATCTATACATAAAGATTACACTTCCAAACAAAAAAATACTACCATCTCTCCATTACAAAGCTGGAACATTGGAACACTTTGAGGTCGGAAAATTGACCATTTTAGGAACTCTGGAACTATTGGGATTCAACCATTTTTGGAACTCTGGAACTTAAAAACTTGAAAAAGGCTGACTATGAGCTAGGACTTAAAAGTTTAAATTTGGCCAAGCTCAAAAATGGACCAATAGTAGGCTCTGAAGGGGGACGAGGACTAAGTAGGACGAAGAGAATCCAAAACCTTAACCAAAGATGAGTGCCTAGTCCATTGGGTTGCAGAGTAGAAATGAAAAGCAGAAGGACAAAGAGCTGCTTTTAGAGGGACAAAGGTTAATGTGACAAAATAAAAAACGAGCACACCAAAACCAACTAATACTACAACACACCAAAAACTATATACAAATATGTACAGGGGTGGGATCCCCTTACCTCAAGAAAGCCCCAAATGAATCATGCAAATCCATTAACGGGTTGGGAGAAGTATGACCCACTGCAGAAAAGAGGGATAAACCTACAAATCCCTTCCAAACTCAAAAATAACATGTGGTTCAATTGGAGACTCGCCAGGTATAAGAAGCCCTTGTATATCAACATGCAATTAAAGAGCCATTTTTCATCATAGACCTCCTGAATATGACCATCAACAACTTCTTGCTTTGTTTCGGACAAAAAGGAACCATCTAAAAAAGCAACCAGACAATCTTCTTCAACAACCAATTCAAACAACTTGTCCTTTTTGAGCACCAATTCCTTGTCTTCTTGTTCATCAACTAAAGAATCATAGACCATGATTTTCCGACAAGGCATAGCAACTTTATTTTTCAAAAAATAATTATCAGCAAGAATCTTTAAGCACTGATATGGAATGCAAACATTATGAACATGACCATCTTCTACTTGTCCACGGTAACCCAAAACATTAGATTCGACATGTATATGATTTTCCCCTTTTTGCAACATGGTCTCAAAACTATGTTTTTCAGAGTCATTCTCAAGAATATATCCCTCTAGTTTAGTTTTATCATGAAAAGGAAATAAATTCTCATCAATTAATTCAGAGTCACAAAATTCGAAGAACAAATTGTCTCTAACTTTCGAATCCTCACAATATTTTGTGGGCATGTATAATGCATTAAATCTGCCCTCCATTTTCATCACTATTGTAACATTCTTTTTGGATGCAACATCAATCATGATCACACTTTGATGCAAAAGAGGAGCATCAGAAATCAAAGATTTTTTTTGCAAATCATAGGATAAATCAATTTTGGGGTGTATAGTTGATGATTATGGCTTCTGAGTATTAATTTCTACTATCATGGGGTCAAATTTAACAAAAACTGCATCCTCTCCCTTTGCATAAACAAAATATTCATTGAGAAAGCAAGAGGATTGAAAAGAAAAGTTAATCCCACCTTTAACCAATTTAACCATATAAATTTTACATGCATGTATTTCTTTTTCTAATATTGTCTCTTCTTCAAAACTTTTATCAAAAGATTCAAACAATGACACATTTATAGCTCTTTGAATGTTGCCGGAGTTGTAAGTGAGTGTCTCTATCTCCACTTCAGTAATATGACCATTTTTTTCCTCAACTCCACACCAAAATTCATCTTTTGAACCTTTGAAGAACCAACTTGGAACAAAGATAATCTTGTTTTCATCTAGTAACACCTTTTCTTTAGGAGAAATATACGATGTCTCTCTTTTCTTCATCTGCATGCATGATGGAAAAGATTCAAGTTCCTCATCTTCAGCTTGGTGCAAAAATTTAATAAGTTGTTGATTGTGACCGCAAGGCATTGATGGTTCCACTAATGTTTGCACAGTATTCCACTCACAAAGAATCGAGAATTTATAAGATACTAGTTCTTTATCTTCTTCCAACGATTTTAATCCTTTTACCGGAGCCTGCAATTTATGAAATATCTCTTTCAAGATCCTTGAGTTGAAAATATCTCTGATGCACACTTTTCAGCAACAATATAGATTTGTAATCTTCAGATGGATGTAACTTTGTTCTTTCATCCTCAGAGGTACTTTCCTTGAAAGAGTCCCCAAAATATTGAAGCTCTTGATCATCCTCAACAATTATTTCTTTAATTGTTGGTGCAGATATTTTTCTTGATTTGAATTGGTTTCCTTGCTTGACTTGGCCTCAAATCATTTTTTTGAGATCTTTTAAATAAAGAGAGTCACTAGCCTTCATACTGGGAAGACGCCATTAAATATCTAAAACAAGAAGGCACTTGTATTTTCATCTCCCTAATAGAGTCGCCAAAAATTTGTTAGTTAACAAATTTGGCTTCCCAAAGTAATTATAAGAAAAACTCAATATGCCCAACATGAAAGACAAATAAGAAGATAACAATTGGAGAGATTACTAATCAAATCAACAATCTTCCTCTGAATTTTAAAGGTACAACTCCCTCATATGATCTAATTCTAATTTTTTGGGTAAGCTTTTAACCAGAAACCAGGAAAGGCAAACTAACACTTGTCCATCACCATGATATGAATGTTGTAGATGTATAAAAATGACCATATTCCTAAATGAATATTTTATTTTCATTTCTCTATTTAATTAAATCTAATTTAATTAAATAATCCACATTCCTCTATTTAATTAAGTAAATTACTCAATTAAATTCACTATACCATTTAATAGGATAAATTCATTTTATTCAATTAAAGTCCCTATCCACTTTTTAATTAAATTCAAATTTAATTAAAATGGTTATCCTAAATTAAATAAATCTAATTTATTTAATTACAACCAAATTGAATTAAATTCAATTAAAACCTATTTTCCCTCACCCACTTGCAAAATCCTACACCTCCCACTTGCATCCTAACCCTCTTTCTAAGCTCTTCTAAATTCTTCTAAACCTAATTAATTAACCCAAACCCATCCATTATCCCTTTTCCCTAAATTTGAGGAGGTCACTTCTCAAATTTGGAGTAAAGTCTTCAAAATGCATTAAAGCCTTTATCTATTCAACAAGCTAACTTGTTGAATGCCCCCAAATTTGGAAGGACTCTTACAAAGTTATCCCCAAAGTCTTCATAACCATTAATGGTTAACTCAACCCTCTTACATGGTTAAAGAATTTCCAGAAACTCAACCTCCATCTAACCCAAGGGTCTCATCAAGCATTTATTGCTTTGACCATGGTTATCCTTAAACCTTTGCACAAGAGTTTATCCTTTGGGTAAAAGCTTTATCCAATGGATAACCTTAACTTAACCTTAACCCTTAAACCCTAGGGTAACCATGAGGTCTTCTCAAGCATTTAATGCTTCTTACACCTCCTCTCAACCAACCTTATGTTGACAATTGTCACAATTTCATTGGTGCCAATTGCAAACATGGATTCCCAACTTTCAAACTTGGCCCTTGATTGCCTCTTTCAATCCTGACCATCCATTGCCCTGTTTTTGCTATAAATAGAGCTCTCATTCCTCCATTTTTCATCATCCAAGTCTTTAGCATCACACTTATACTCAAATCCATTTAAGCTTTCATATTTTGTATGCTCATCATTTAGCTTCTCTTTTAAATAGGAATTAATCTAAATACGCTAATTTAGAGTATGTTCCTTATCATTTAGCTTAAATCATGAACTAATATAGTATGCTAGGATAGTATTGTTTACTAATCTTGTCATCTTATAACTAGTTTATTGCATTTGTAGCATCATGCATAGCTTAGGATGCATCTCATATTAAAATCAACAAAAGCATCCCTCGTTCTTGCATTTTCCATCCCTAAACCATTTTGCTCAGTGATTTGAGAGCAAAAACATTGGTTTGAGGGACCGTGCAAGATAGAGAACCATGGAACCATCCTTGGGAAGCTGAGCCATACTTCATGACTCCGTAGCTTGCACCAAGAAGTCCTGTGGGTGTGTGAGCAAGGCTCCATAGAGCTCCGTTTTTCACATATTGAGTTCTATCGGCCCACTTTTCCCGCATACATTTATGACGCCCACCGTGGGGCATTACCCCATATATCAAATCAGTTTTCAAATATAACCACTTTTGCAGGTCCGTGGGAAATGAAAATCAGCGTGTGGGAATCATTCCCTAGCGCATCTGGTCAACAACTTAGCGCATCCAGTTCATTGTTTAGCGCGTTGGGTCCATCATCTAGCGCGTAAAGTCTATTTATTAGCGCATCAAAATATTAAACTTTTCCTGTAGGTCTCGACGCGGGAGAAAAACAGAGCAACGCTTCCGGAACATAGAGTAGCGCATCCCGAAAATAGTGTAGCGCATCACCAATTTCTTTTAGCGCAACACGGATATTTTGTAGCGCATATAGTTTGTTCTGTAGCACATCGAAAACAGACAGAAATAAAAAATTTAAAATCTGTAACCGGGAGTAAAAAAAGTAGACTTGTTGAAGTCCACCAACCATCTAACATTTTCCACTTGTTTTCTTGCAGGATTCTAACTGATTTGTTGCAGATGGGAATTTAATTTTAAAAATATTAAGATAGTTAGGATTTTCACTAACTTAGTTAAGTTAGTTAAAAATTTTGAACTTCTTTTATTCTTAAAATTGAACTCACTTGTTTCCTTTGGGCTATAAAAAGAACCACAAGTCAGAACATTTCTTGCTTTCATAGGAGAAAACCTATTTTTGGGCTTTAAAAAGAACCATACAAACCTTCCTTTTTTGCAAAAGTAGCTATAAAAAGAACCTCACCATCCTTTGGTGTATAAAAGGATCCATTTTCGAATTTTTTTTTGCAAAGGAAAGAACCTCACCTAAAAATTTTGTTGCAATCAAAGAGGGAAGTTATTCCCCTTTTGTTTACCGATTTTTCTTTTGTTGACCAAATTGAACCTTTTGCTTTGTTGACTCGATTATTTTCTTAGATTAAATAATCACTGATTTGGGGAAATAAAATTAACACCATGCTTTTTGGAGCAACATCTCCCAATAGAAGTTAGCAAATCATTTATCTTGAAAGGCTAAAAAGAAAAATTGTTTGCCTTGTCTCGAAAGTGGAAGGAATATGCTCTCCCCTTAACCGGGTGATCAAAAATCCAGACCATTCTTAAAGCTTTCTTTACTTCAAGCAAATAAAATCCTTTAGCAGGCCTGCCTTCCCGGGGAGTTGGAATCAACTCTTAAAGCCATTTATGGCCGGTGTGAAGGGAACGACCTAAGTTGGAAATGATTTTGATGCCAAGTGTTCCAACCCACTATAATCAAAAGTGGAAAGTGACGAAAGTCCTTTTCAACGGTTGCGCGTAGTGATTAGCCTTCCCCCAGTATCCTCGAGATACGTAAAGCCTTTGTTCTAAAGGTTGGGAACCCTCCTGAGGGAGTTTATCACTGACGGCCGAACAAGAAGCCTGATTACAAACCATAGAAATAGAAACCTTGAACCGAGTCAGTAACCAGACATTTATAACATCATAGTGCAAGGGTGGGGAAGAATCCGCCCCCAAGATCACTCACCATATATCTCCCAAGATAACTACTTAATTGTGAAACAATTCACTTTGAGTTAATTTCTGGCAAAAGGCAAAAAAACAGTGCCCTCTAGGGGGTGACACGGCTGTTTGAGCTGATGGAGTATCGAGACTAGTGGGTTATGATGTTATTTATGACCTTTGAATAAAGAGTCTTTCTGAAGTATATTATTCGTATCTAAACCTGTTGAAACATTGGAGATTTGAACACATCCTCGCAGAACATACACTTTTTGTTAGATTAGGCAAAAATGGTTGTCTTTTTTGTGCTGTGCTTGCATTTACTACTTCAAAAAATCGTCCATCAAGACTGAAAAACTCACAATCAAATCCAAAAATTACAAAGAAACCAACCAAAAGAAAAATCAGGGCAATTAGCATGTGGAAGCCAAACTTTAGTGCGTAGGGTACTTTTGTTAGTGCATCAAAGCATAAAGTTAGCGTGTCTGGTCAAAACAGTAGCGTTTTATCCAAAATTCCAAAATAGTGTTAAACAATTAGCGCAGCAGGAAAACAACTTAGCGCTTTGAAGCATCAGCTTAGCGTGTGGAAGCCAAACTTTAGCGCGTAGGGTTTAACAGTTAGCGCATCACAGACCCATACTAGCGCATAGCTTTTCAAAATAGGCAGAAAACAAAATTTTAACAGTCAGAACTTTAGCGCGTGGCTGGGGGTAGCCTAGCGTGTGTGGTCATCCTTTTAGCGTGTGAAGTAAATTTAGTAGCGCATCTTGTCTCTGTTTTAGCACGTGACCAAAAACAGAAAGACAGGGGGCAAAACAGTGAGGAATTTTGAAAATTTGGAAAACATCTTCAGAAGCCTCTTTTCATCGGCATCATTTTTCGTCAAATTAGAGTAGTGAAAACAAAGCTTTAAAAGCTATTTCTTGAGCAAAGTTTGTGTCAAAACAAACGTTGTAAAAATTCGAAACTGATCGCACGGTAGAACATATCTATCCTATAAAAAACCGAAAACATCATCACAAGTATCAAAAGGATCCTTTATCATCTCACAGATTTCATCTCAAAAACACTTGTTTAAAAACTTCAGGTTGTCAAATCAAGTTTCCATATCGGGAGACTTTATCCATATCATTTGACGCGCTTTGTTGTGAAGAGGCATCTAAACCTTCACTTTGATAGAGTAAAACTTGAATTTTCAAAACAAGATCAACTAAATCCAAAACAAATCGAAGGAAACCATTGATCACTTATGCATGACTAATCCCCATATTCTGAGAAGAAAGAATCTTTATCGTAACATCACGTTGAAGAAACAACAACCTAGTTTTTCCAAATTCATCAAGAGAAACAAGTTTTTATACATCAATCGTCAACTCTTCAAATCTCATCGAGTATTCCTTCATCACGTCAAACGTTATATCCAAAACAAATCCAACGAATTTGACAAAGAGCCTTTAAAGACTAGGGCATATTGTCAAAAATCCACTTTTAATCAAATCATAAATTGTGGAGGAAGGATCAATCCGACATTCTTGCCTGACGAGTGTATCACTTATAACACACCCCGACCTGAACCACCAACCCCTGAGCAACATATCGAAGAGGATTTTGTCCCCTTCGTCACTGAAAGTTTCTACTAAAATGCCTGTTACTCGCTCTCAACAAAACCAACAAAGCGAGGCACAAACAGAGTCCAGTATGAATCGAAGGTTGTCAAATCCTTTTGAAGGTCCACACGTGGAGGATACTGAAATTTTTGAAGAGCTTCTTTAGGAATGTCAGGAAAGCGCTTCATTCCAAAAGCTTGTAGAAAGGCTCATGGAAAATGACAAAGAAAAATATTTGCTCATGCTCACAAGTAAAGGAGTAAAACTCTCTGAAAACCTTGACGCAGATGTGTTTAGAATGCAACCTCAACATTATGAATATCAAGAACGACAATGGGAAAGGGAAGCACACGACCCTGAACAAGATATCCCTGATCAAAACATGCCAGAACAACATACACCAAGACAAAACATCCTGGATCAAAACATACCGGAGCAACATACACCAAGACAATACATTCCCAAGCAAAACATATTGTTCCATACACCGTTTCAACCCAGGGTCAATACAAGGGAAGAACCTTTCCCTCAGCAAAACAATGCGCCTTTGGTTGCCCTTACTCAACAAATGCAAGATATGCAACAAGGGACAACAGTGCGGTACTCATTAAATGAAATCTGTCCTTATCCTTTTGATAGAAGATTGCACATGATCCCTTTTCCTCCAAACTCAGACGTGCCTAAATTTGACAAGTACGATGGAAAAAGTGATCCCCGTGATCATGTCAGAGAATTCTGTACCATGAGTCTTGAATTTGCTCATGATGACACCTATCTGATGAGGTTATTCCCAAGAAGCTTGGGAGGGCAAACAATGGAATGGTTATCCAAAATTACACCTCCTATTAGATCGTTTGATGAATTGGTTAACAAGTTCATAACACAATATTCCTATAACATTCAACATGCTATAACCATGCTAGATGTCTGCAACACCAAACAAAAGAATAACGAAACATTCATGATATTCCTTCAACATTGGTGATGTATGGTATCATGATATCCTCGAGATATTCCTGAAAAGGAGAAAATGGAAATCTTCATCGACAACTTGAATGGTGAGATGAGTTACAGGCTCAAACTCCAATGCATACCGTCTTTTGCTAAATTGATTGAAAATGGCATTCAAGTAGAGGAAGCATGTGTCAAAAAGGGAACGCTCAAATTCTTCAAAGAAGGAACAAATTCATCAAACTACAATAACCAAAACAACAACAACTTGGACAAGTCTCGATTCTGGACTCGAAACAAAAACGAAGGCAACAATGCATCGCATGATCCAAAATCTAAGCAACCAGTGCTCACATTATCCGGAAATCCTCAGGCTATGAAAAATCCTAAAGGTGCTAATCCAAACGCTAACACATATGCACCAAACACCAATCAAGGTCAACCCAATGCAAACAACACCAATGACACTCAAAACAAAACCACGAATCCAGGACCTAATAACAATTTGCGCGACAACACTAACAATTTCCAAAAACGTGTCTTCACACCACTCAGGCAATCACTAGAGTCAGCATTCAGAGAGCTTCTGGCAAACAAGATTCTCTCTTTGCTTGCAATCAGCAACTATGAACCCCAAATCAAACCACCTTGGTGGAATGATTCACACTATTATGATTTTCATCGTAACAAAGGTCATCGAACGAACGATTGCATGAGATTGAAAAACATTGTTCAAGACATGATTGATCGAGGTGACTTAACGGTAGATGGCCTCAAAACAAATGGTGACCATGGAGCCTTTAAAAATCCTCTTCCAAACTACAAAGATGGAGCTTCAACCTCAAATGATACACGAGGAGCTCATATCAACCATATCTACAATAAGACCATCAATCACATATCAGCTGAAGACCATCATATGAATGTCATCACCATCCAAGACCAGCATAATCATGAATCTATCAATGTCACAACCAAAGCTCAAAAATATGTCTTGAAGGGACATACCGCGCCTACAACCACTACACCAAAAATCCAATATGATTTAGTCAGCCAACTACGCAAAACTCCGGCTCAGATATCTATACTAGAATTGCTAAAACTGTCACCCAAACACAAAAACATATTGGAACAAGCACTCTTGGAAACAAATGTACCTCAAGATCTGGATGCAGACAGATTTCAAGCCATGGTCGCCCATATGACAGGGCCTCATAATCTCGCCTTCTCAGAGCATGATAATACTTCCTTGAGTCATCCGCATAACACTCCTCTCCATATTGAAGTCATTGTTTATAAACATCGGGTAAAAAGAGTCTTAATAGATGGAGGAGCTGGACTTAATATATGTACTTTAAAGCTTATCCATGCATTAGGCTTCTCGGAGGAGTCTATTGATCCCCGTAAAAAGATTACCATAAAGGCCTATGATGATGAGGAAAGGTCATCTAAAGGAACCATGATGTTACCCATTCAAGTTGGACCAGTGCAAAATGATACTATTTGTCAAGTCTTAGACATAGACCTCACCTACAATATTTTATTAGGTCGACCCTGGATACATGAAATGCAAGCAGTACCTTCTACGTATCACCAATGTGTCAAATTTCCTTATAACAAACAAGAGGTCTCTATATCTGCTGATCACAATCCATTTCAACATTGTAATGCAATGGGGGTAGCCCAGGACAGTTTGGTTCCTCATAATAGGGAAAAACAGAGATCCTCAACATCAGACCTACAAAGGGGAAAGCCTGAATCATTATCTGGAGATTTCAAGCAAAAAATGCAAATCAAAGAACAAGGTATGGGAGAATACTCTTGGGAGCCCCTGTGTTTGGCCAAATTACCAACATCACCCATATCTCATGGATCACCCACTCTGTCGACACATCAGGTAACTCAACTCATCACCAAATTTGATGGTACCTTCATCCAATTAGGCACTCTAGCACATGAATCAGAAGAGAAAGACATTCTTAGCTGGTTATACAAAGATGAGGAAGAAGATAACAGAGCGGCTGCTCTGGATATAGTTCTACCAACACACCTATATGGAAAGGGCTACTTAATCATGTAGCAAATGGGATATGACGGTAGAGGACCTATTGGAAAACGCAAAGAAGGAGTCACTAAACCCATAGATCTTCCTTCACAGCCCAGTAGAGACAAAACAGGATTGGGTTGTAAACTCACTTTCCTATTAAGAAGGACACCGCGCATAACTCCAAAACCTCAATGGAAAGCAAAGAAGAAGTACAAAGAAGAATCCTGGCAGGAAGCACTATTTGAGTCAGCATAAACAATCCACAAGGCACGTGAACGCCAAGAACATAGGCTACATCAGGAAAAGCTTCTAAGCCACAAGAAGGCCATATCTACAGCAGTAGCTCATATTCAAACACCAATATCTCAAGAACTGATAATATCATCTCCTGATACCATTATTCCTCCCCAAGGAGGCACAGTCTATGAACAAATACAGAAAGTAGAAGCAGGATCTGACACCGAATCAACAAAAACTATCAAACTGGTATCCATCATCAAAGATCTATTTTCACCCTACAACATACCTGTTTACAGCATTGATAGAATCTGGGATGATGCCTCAGAGACTGATTCCAATGAATATGAATGGGGTAGCTACTCAAATGGTACTACAGATATCACTGATAATACTGGTACCATATCCCTTTCTCAAGAAGAACATAACGTAAAAGATATACCTCTTGAATTTGGACCACAGAATATCTATGACACCAAGGAAAGTGAACAGAAACATTATGAACAAGTCTATACGGAAGATGATACTATCAAAGACCTCGACAAAATCCTTGGCTCTTTACCAAAATCAATCACGATGAAACCTCTGTCTTGACACTTATAGTAGCAGAACTTGATCCACCGAATGATTCCTTACTGCTTGTCTTTCCCGACCTCATTGACTGGGACGAACCCAAAATACATGATATACCAATTTTCCCAGATGATGAATCTATTATCCATTACCTATGTACCATTAACCCAGAAACAGGCTCTACCAGTGAATGAGGTAACGATGTCTGCAAACCAGGGAGTACCAAGTCTCTTAGTTGCAAAAATGAACCAAATAAAAGATCTGATGCTGAAAACCAGTCAATGGCAGCTCTAGATCACAAAAAAGTAAAAATAAAGGACGCATCTGAGGGTGAAAACCTTTTTAAGGCACCTAAAGATGGGAGACTTGACACTCTTCCTGAACACTTTCATGAGCGATCACCCATATTGATTGAGCCCACTCAATCAATCAACATTGGTACCACAGAAGCAGTCAAGAACATACACCTTGCAAAATCTCTGACAGAGGAGGAATGATCGACATTTCTCATCTTTTTTAAAGAAAAGCAAATTAACTTTGCTTGGTCATATGCAGATATGCCCGAAGTTGATCCACACTTAATCATGCATCACTTATCCATCTCTCCAGGAGTTAAGCCAGTCAAACAAAAACTACGAAAGATGAATCCACAGGTGGCACTCATGGTCAAAGCTGAACTAAAGAAACTATTAGATGTTGGATTCATCCGACCCATTGACTATGCAGAATGGATCTCCAACATAGTGCCAGTATCAAAACCAGACGTCAGTATTAGAATCTGCACTGATTTCAGAGATGTCAATAAAGCCTGTCCAAAAGATGACTTTCCTTTACCCAATATCGACAGAATTGTAGACCTCACAGTAGGCCATGCAATGCTCTCACTAATAGATGGTTTCTCCGGCTATAATCAGATAAAAATAGCCCTAGAAGATCAAGATAAAACAACATTCACCTGTCCTTGGGGAATGTACTATTGGAATGTTATGTCTTTTGGCTTAAAAAATGCAGGGGCTACTTATCAAAGAGCAATGACAACAATCTTTCATGACATGATGCACACATTCATGGAAGACTATGTAGATGATTTGCTAGCTAAATCATTCACCAGAGCAGAACATCTCGGCATCCTAACAAAAATCTTTGATTGATTGGAGAAATTCCAAGTTCAGCTCAACCCTAAGAAGTGTGTCTTCGGGGTTACATCAGGAAAGTTACTGGGCTACATTGTCTCAGCTAAAGGTATTGAAGTGGATCTAGAAAAGGTACAAGCCATTATGGAAATGCCACCACCAAAGAATATCAGTCAACTCAGATCTCTACAAGGGCGACTTCAATCAATCAGGCGATTCATCGCTCAACTAGCTGATAAAAGTCTACCATTCAATCATTTACTCCATAAGAATGTACCTTTAAGATGGGAGACCAAGTGTGAAGAATCTTTTTATCAAATCAAACAGTATCTGATGAACCCACGAATTCTAGTACCACCAGTCACAGGAAAGCCCCTTATTCTATACATTTCAACAACATAAATATCACTGGGGGCACTGTTAGCACAAGAACATCAACAAGGAAAGGAACGAGCCATCTACTACATCAGCAGGACATTGAATGGCTATGAACTCAACTACACATTCATTGAGAAGGCTTGTCTAATAGTAGTCTTCGCATCTCAAAAGTTTCGACATTATATGCTAGCACACACAATTAAGCTAGTAGCAAAAATTGATCCTCTCAAATATCTACTCAGCAAGGCAGCTCTTACTGGCAGATTGGCTAAATGGGTCATGATTCTTAGTGAATTTGACATCCAATACACAGAACGAAGAGCCATCAAAGTACAAGCAATTGCAGATCAACTAGCTGAAGCACCGCTACCAGGAAAACAAACTATGGAGATTGAATTTCCGGACATGGATGTTCTTGCTATTTCCACCACGCAATGGACTCTATACTTTGATGGATCCTACACCCAGCATGGTTCAGGTGCTAGCATTCTCTTCATCACTCCTGAAGGACACACTATACCAAGATCATATAGGCTTATGTTCCCATGCACAAATAATGTGGTTGAATATGAGGCATTGGTTATAGGCATCAAAATGGCCGTAGAATGAAAAATCACAGAGTTAATGGTATATGGAGATTCACAACTAGTCGTCAATCAAATCAACAATGACTATCAAACAAAGGATGGCAAGCTACTACCCTACAAACGAATGGTGGATGACTTCAAACAGTATTTTGTACACATCACCTTCGAACAAATACCAAGGTTGAACAACAAAGCAGCCGATGCCATGGCTACTATAGCTTCATTACTACAAATTCCAGAGCAACAAAGTCGTTATGAGTTCCTGGTAGAGCAACTGATCTCCCCGACCTATGACCGCTCTGAATCCCATGTTGTCTATGCCTTAACCGGTTCAGATTCTCCTTTATATGGACCGATATATGATTATTTAAAGAACAACATCCTACCCATTGACTTATCCTGGAACCAAAAACGTAATTTTATCCGACAAGCCGCCCGTTATACCCTTACTGCTGATACTTTATACCGTTGAGGTCTAGATGGTACTCTTCTTCGTTGCCTTGATCATAATGATTCTGATTCCGCTTTACACGAGCTTCACGAAGGTATTTGTGGAACACATTCAAGTGGGACTACTCTTGCTAAAAAGCTTCTAAGGATGGGATACTACTGGCCTACAATGGAGAAAGATTCTTACCACTTCGCCAAGAAGTGTCCTAAATGTCAGATCCATGGCAATCTTATACATGCACCAGCACAAGAATTGCAACCATTTACAACATCCTGGCCCTTTTGTCAGTGGGGACTAGACTTGGTCGGCAAATTTCATCCTTCATCTTCAAATGGACACAAGTTCATTATAACCGCAATAGAATACTTTACCAAGTGGATAGAAGCAGTCCCAATGACCACAGTAACTAGAAAGAAAATTGTGTCTTTTATCCTAAACTATCTGATCTGCAGATATGGTATTCCCAGTTCCATCATCACCGATAATGGATGACCATTCAAAAACCAAGATGTCCGAGAACTATGTGAACAATTCAAAATACAACATCGGTTCTCTACACCATACTACCCCCAGGGGAATGGTCAAGCAGAAGCATCCAACAAAACAATACTAAAAATTCTCAAGAAAACAGTAAATGATGCAGGCAAAGATTGGCATATACAACTCAATCCAGCACTTTGGGCATACAGAACCAGCATCCGTACACCTATAGGAGCAACACCTTTCTCATTGGTCTATGGATCTGAAGCTATTTTACCACTAGAGGTAGAAATTCCGTCTCTCAGAGTCTCTCTAAAAGGCTTAATCCCAGATGAAGAGTATCGGGTCAACCGACTGCAAGAACTGGAACTATTAGATGAAAGACGTCAGCATGCTTACACTCATCTCAAAGCATATCAGCAACACATGTGAAGAAGCTACAATCACAAGGTCATCCCTCGCAATTTCAAAGTTGGTGACCTAGTCCTCAAAGAAAATCCAAGAAATCAACAAGATCGAGAAAAGAAAGGGAAGTTTGAACCTAACTGGTTGGGTCCCTATGTCATCATATCAGTCTATGGATCAGGTGCTTATCAGCTCACAACCTCAGAGGGAGATGTTCTTGATGAACCAACCAACAACATTCATCTGAAGAAATACTACATTTGAGTAGTCTAATGCACGGAACAAGCAAAAAAATTTAAAAAAAATAAAAAATCAAGAAAAAGCAAATAAAAAAAACAATAAAAGCAACTGGTGAAAACCTGCTAACAGGCGCTATTGTGAAAGAACAAATCCTCCATCCATATCTATACACTTGCAGTAAAGTGCTATCAGCCATCGCCCGACACTTAGCAAATATCCATTCAGGACATACTTAGCATAGTCACTATCCTGGTCTATCCATATATCCTCTTACCACATTCCACCATGGCTTGGTAATCACTGAACGTATCCACATCAAGAGGCACACTCAGCTAGGGGCAATAAATCGTCAACACTTGCAACACGTTCAAGACATCAAAACTATTTGCCAAACTCAGAAACATCACATCCAGCGACCAAAAGCTTCACTCCATCGCAGAGAAAAACATTGGATCGCGAAAACAAAGAATCACAAAAATACCAAAGATGGATGATTTTCTGAAGTACTAAATGTTGCATTATCACATAAAGTCTTGACTATTTTTGCATTTGAACTTTTTAAATTATTGGATTCTCTCCATTTTCTCACTAAATGCTTCAAAGCTAGAGATCATGGGAAAACTCCAATATTTTTCTTAGTCTTCTGTCTAGGAGGCAATCATTTGTACTATGTAAATACTTATCTCGAGACGTGATACATTGAATATCACTGAAGACATGATTCCACTTTACGCATACAAATGGTTTAATCTTGTCTGTTTATACGCAATCCGCACTCTGGTCATCCTGGTTCAATTATACCTTGACGCTTGTGCTATCTTGCAAAATCAAAAATCATGTAAATTTTTCTCAGGTCATTATGGTTCAATTATACCATTATGCTTGTATAAATTTTCAACATATCCCAAACAAATCAATGCTCAATGATGATACCTATATCAAAAGCAAATAACATATGGTTATATCAAGATGATAAATGCAGAATGAGGATGCTCCAAAAACAAAAAGTTGCATATCATTTTAAAAGTAGTTGCATAGCATTTTGCATATCAAATCATACATCTCATTTTCAAGATACATCTCACATCATTATCAAATCATACATCTCATTTTCAAGATACATCTCACAGCATATCAAAGCATACAACATACATTTGCAAAACATGCATCCATCTATCTAAGCATTGCATCATCATAAAGTAAAGAAAGAGCACATAGAACATGCATCCATATAACACATCACATGATCAAAGAAAATGGTGCCATCTATATATAATATCAAAAAATGATCCAAATGTACAAAATCTATCATGTTTGTGCCCAGTAAAAGCAAAACAATGATCTAAAAATACAATAGAGACATCGTCTCTCAAGTATGACTATCTCCTGAGGGGAATGGTCTCGCAGCTGATGTCTCAGCTCTTGGATCTCCAGGAGGATCCTGTCTCGAGGGCCCCGTCATGCCTCTGTTCTCTGATTATGTCCCAGTCTCTCGAGATCAACTCGATCTCGCCTGCGTGAAGCTCTGTACTCTGCGATCCCTGGGCACGACATCCTCATAATGGCATCTATAATACTCCGCCTCCCTCACTCTCAAGGACAACTCCCTCATAATATCTCTCATCGGGCCCCCTTCTGTCGCTCTTTGAATGCTAGCTACCAAATCCTCTACCCGACCACGCCACTATATCTCTGTGTCTCGCTCTAGCGTCAGCTGAGTAATCTGACACTGTTGCGCCAATAGCTGCTCATGCAGCTACTGAACTGTCAACTACAGGGTCCTGATATGCGCGTCCTCCATATGCGTCGGGACTCAGACCCGTAGGGGCACCTGAGAAGGGGTACCTCTTATCCCTCTGCCTGTCCTAGGTGCTGGTGGAGGTAACTCATCAGTCCTCCTCCTCTGTGTTGGCTGCCTCCACTCATCTGTCCCTCCCACCGCTGCCATCACCTCTCCCACTCTCCCCTCCTCCCCTACTCCAATAGCCGGCCCTCCTCTCCCCTTGTCCATCACAGCTCGCCGAACTGCTCTCTCCACTCGACCTCCCCCATCCCTACCCCTGTCTCCTCTCCTCCCTTGATAACCTCTCCCTCGTCGTTCACCTCCGCCTCCATCATCTCCATCATCTCCATCTCCCCCAACATCCTCCTCATCATCATCAAAGGCCGACCGCATCTCCTCAGGATCTAATATCCTGGCAACATCACGAGCTGCAAATAAACCTGCAAACTCATGGGTCATCCCTGCGTCTAAAATCTCAGGAGCATAGTCCCATATCTGCCCCGCTAAGCTCAAGAACTCCTCTACGACTGCTCAGCTGTCAATAGTGGGACCCCAATCAGGTACATCCTGTCTCCGACGTGCATACAAGCAGGTCCCCTGTGGTATACCCCGATGTTGACCATACTGCCTCAGCACCCTGCCCACATAGAATCTCTCTATCACAAAGGGCGTCCACCCTATCAAAAACTGATTCATAAACACATAGGGCATCTCTAGCCCATCCTTTGCCCAAACCTCACAATCTGTATACGGTCGCCAGACGACCGTATCTATATCATCCAAGACCCTCCTCCAATGCTCCAGTTTGCCCAGCTTACGCTGGACAACTAGACCCCTGTAACCGTAAGCATATGCCTGCCTAGTAGGCCTGTCTCTGTCTACCAGTGGTCTCGCTGCTGGAATATGCTCCCAACACCATACCTGTAAAAGTGTCACGCTAGCTCACAAACTATCATAATCCAGATACACAACCTCATGCAGGTCCCTGTACAAGTGGGCTAACATGGCTGATCCCCAAGCAAACCTACGGCCCTGGGTCACCATCTCCTCAAGAACCAATCCCCAACCCACAAAGAATCCCTTTGACTTGCGATCAGGACAAAGGAATCCACCGATAAACCCTGCTAGTACTGACGGGAGGGGGGCATAATCTAAATCCAGGAACTCTTGTCATGGGATCTCATACCTGCATACCGTCTCATCATGAAAAATATGACCACCCTCCTTCGTCTGCTCATATGGCAATAAAGCATCTACTACGAGAATTCATAAGATCCTATAACAGTCCTCTGGAGTGACTGTTGTATGCGGGAAAAGCGAGTCGATAGAACTCAATATGTGAAAAATGTTCCAAAATACCTGTCCACACACACACAGGACTTCTTGGTGCAAGCTATGGAGTAATGAAGTATTACTCAGCTTCCCAAGGTTGGTCCCATGGTTCTCTATCTTACAATGTCCCTCAAACCAATGTTTTTGCTCTCAGATCACTGAGCAAAATGGTTTAGGGATGGCAAATGCAAGAACGAGGATGCTTTGATAGATTTTAGTATGAGATGCATCCTAAACTATGCATGATTTTAGAAATCCAATAAACTAGATTATAAGATGACAAGGTTAGTATGAATACTATCCTAACATGATATATTAGTCTATGATTGAGCTAAAATGATAAAAAAAGTATTCTAAACATGCACATTTAGACTAATTCCTAGTTAAAAGAGAGGCTAAAATGATGAGCATAAGATGAGATATGAAAGCTTGAATGTATTTGAGCATAAGTATGATACTACAAATTTGGAGGATGATTTAAAATGGAGGAATGAGAGCTCTATTTATAGCAAAAACAGGGCAATGGATGGTCAGGATTGAAAGAGTTGATCAAGGGTTGAGTTTGAAAGCTGGGGATCCATGTTTGCAATTGGCACCAATGAAATGGTGACAAGTGTCAACATAGGGTTGGGTTGAGAGAAGGGGTTGGAGACATTAAATGCCTGAAAAGACCTTAGGGTTATCTAGAAGGTAAGGGTCAAGCTTAAATTAGGATTACCCACTGGATTAAGAGTTAATCCAAGGATAAACCTTTGTGCAAATGTTTAGGAGATAATCATGGTCAAAGCATTTAATGCTTGATGAGACCCTTGGGTTGGATGAAGGTTGAGTTAAAAGAAATTCTTTAACTATGTAAGAGGGTTGGAGTTAACCATGAATGGTTATGAAGACTTTGAGGAATTAAGTGGTTGAAGGCTTGAAGCCTTTAATGGTTATCAAATACTTTGAGGGTTTGAGAAGTGACCTCCCCTTGCTTAGGGATGTGACAAAGTTTAGAAGATGGGTTAGGCTAATTAGAAGCGATTAGAAGAGTCTAGAAGGGATTAGAAAGGGGTTTAGGAAGGCAAGTGGGAGATGTAGGAGAATGCAAGTGGATGGAGGGATAATAGGATTTAATTGAATTAAATGATTTAATTCAATTTGGTTGCAATTTGGGGAGATTAAATAAATTAGATTTATTCAATTTAGGATAACTATTTAATTAAATTTGAATTTAATTAAAAGTGGATAGGGGGAATTTAATTGAATAAAATGATTTATTCATTAAATGGGTATAGTGAATTTAATTTAAATAAATTGAGTAATTTACTTAATTAAATAAAGGAATGTGGATAATTTAATTAAATTGGATTTAATTAAATAGAGAAATGAACATAAAGTATTCATTTAGGAATATGGTCATTTTTATATGTCTACATTTTGCCCCTCTTTGAAGTGACGTGTGTGCACATGTTATTTCAAAGAAAATGATGCTTTATCATGATTTATGATTAAATGCAATTTTTATGTTGCTCTTTTGATTTGCAAGTCGTGCCCTAGATTTGATTTGATGCGTGATGCCCTAGATTCGATATTTGATGGTGTGATGCCCCCTCGGGAGATGAATCAATTTTTTTGAAATTTTTTGATTTGATTTGATGAGTTGCGTGTGATGTGTAGGATTTCGTCGATGTAAAATGTGTGTAAATTGATTCATCTCCTGATAATGTATAGCGTGTAGGGTATAGGGGAGACTGCGACCATAGTACATGTCCGTTGGGCTAACCCTAATTTCATTTTCCTCCTATAAAAGGGGAAAAGGGCTTTGATTTGATTCATTTGTGCTTTGTTGACTTTGGAGAAAGAGAATTTGGTCTGAAGAGAAAATGTCTATTCCCTATTCCAGACACCGTTTCGAGCGCATTCGGAGGTACCGGAGACCTGCAGCGTATGGACCACCAGTAAGTCAACATTTTTGACCCTCTTTTGATTTCGGATTTGGTCATTTTTAGTCATTTTTTGATTTTTAAAACTCGGGTCTAGTGTTTTAGTGCGTCTAAAGCATAGATTAGCGCATACAAAGTTTTAAGTAGCACATCAAGTTTATTTTAGGTGTGTGGCCAAAATAAACTAGGGTAGCGCATAGGTAATGTAGGTTAGCGCATAGATGCAAAATAGCGCATGGCGAGTATCGGGTAGCGCGTTAGCTCAGTAGGTTAGTGCGTAGGGTTAACCTAGCGCATAGGGGTCACAGGGGTTCGCATGGGTAAGGGGGTTTAGCGCGTAGGGCTAACCTAGCGCATAGGGTGAAATAGGTAGCGCCTGGGAGGGATAGATTAGCGCGTGGGTAGGGTTCAGCGCATAGGGTGGTTTATGTGGCGCATGGGAGGAAAGAGTTAGTGCGTAGAGGCAGTCTATCGCATATGGTAAATAGATTAACGCGTAGGAAAGATAGTCTAGCGCGTGGGTGAGTTTTAGCACATCGGGAAAAATTTTGCAAAATGATGTGGTTTGTAAAAATTTTTTTGTGTCGTGCTGTCATGATTTTATGGATTTGTCCAATATGAGTGTTGATATAACTTGTTTTGATTTGCGATATTTCAAGTTATGTATTGATATCAATGTGATGTTTTGATCAAAATATGATTGATTTGCAAACCGTGTTTCAAGTTCAATATGTGAAGCCTGATTTGTGTTACAAGCTGGTATGGGTTGGAAACTTGAGTTGTGTTACAAGCTGATATGGGTGGGAAACTTGAGTTGTTTTACAAGTTTATGTGATTGTGGAGACTTGAGTTGTGTTACAAGTTTTGATATGGTTTTTGGTAACGTGAGTTGTTTTACAAGTTGATATGATAGGATTTTGAACTTGATGTAGATGAGCAAATTGTTTCATGTTGTTGATGTGAGTTTGATTTTGATATGTTTGTTTTGATGTGGAAACTGATATTGGATTTGTTTTGCTTGTTGACAGGAGCGATTGGGTGTGGTTCAGTCGAGAGAGAGATTTTCGAGGCCGTGGACATTGATACCGCGGTTGTCGCAGGCGGATCTTGACATCATTGAGAGATGTGGGTTGACCTCCCTCTTAGATGTGAACCGAGGGCTACTAACAACTTTGGCAGAGAGGTGGCATAGCGACACCAACACCTTCCATTTTGCTACTGGAGAGATGACAGTCACACCAGAGGACTGTTACAGGATTTTGCGGATTCTCGTAGTAGGTGCGCTACTACCGTACGAGCAGTCAGAGGAGGGTGGGACAGAGGCATTGCACCACATCTTCCACGACGAGACAGTCTGTGGCTATGAGATCCCGTGGCAGGAGTTCCTAGACCTAGATTACGCACCCCTGCCATCTGTACTAGCAGAGTTTATTGGTGGATTCCTTTGTCCTGATCGCAGGTTAAAGGGATTCTCGGTGGGATGGGGGCTGGTTTTGGAGGAGATGGTCACACAGGGCTAGAGGTTTTCATGGGGATCAGCTATGCTGGCCCATCTTTACAGGGGCCTACATGAGGTGGTATACCTTGGTTACGACAGTTTGTCAGCTGGCGTGACACTATTACAGGTATGGTGCTGGGAGCACATTCCAGCAGCGAGGCCACTAGCAGACAGGGACAGGCCCGTGGGATGCGCATATGCATATGGATACAAGGGTCTAGTTGTCCAGCGCAAGCTGGGCAAACTAGAGCATTGGAGGAGAGTGCTCGATGATATTGATACGGTCACATGGCGACCGTATACAGGATGCGAGGTGTGGGTGGAGGACGGGCTGGAGATGCCCTTTGTATTTATGACCAGATACCTGATCGAGAGGACCCCTTTTGTTATAGAGAGGTTTGTGGTGACCCGAGTTTTGAGACAGTTTGGGTGCCAACAGGGTATTCCACAGGGAGTGTGCCTATATGCATGCCGGAGGCAGGATGTAGCGGATTGGGGACCGACCATTGATAGCGCAGTGGCGGTAGAGGAGTTTGTTGGGTTGGTGGGGCAGATATGGGATTATGCCCTGGGGATTCAGGATGCGGGCATGACTGATGAGTTTGCTAGATTGTTTGCTGTGCGGGCGGTGGCCAGGATATCTGATCCTGAGGAGATGAGGCCAGCTTTTGATTCTGATGGGGAGGAGGGAGAGGGAGATGATGATGATGATGGAGAGGATGGAGGAGATGGACGAGGGAGAGGAGCCAGAGGGAGGCAGGGAGGGAGAGCTAGGAGAGGAGATAGGGGTGTGGAGAGAGCGGTGAGAGAGGGGGTGATAGACAGGGGGAGAGGTGGATTGGTTATTGGAGCCGATGGAGAGGGGAGAGTTGGGGAGGTGCTAGCTGCGGTGGGGGGTGGTGATAAGGCGAGGCGACCAGCACAGAGGAGGAGGACAGATGTGTTCCCACCTCCAGCATCGAGGACAGCAGGGTTGGAGGAGTTGCCTCGGCACAGGTACCACTACGGGTTCGGGTCCCTACACATATTGAGGATGCGTAGATCTGGACCCTACAGGTGACTGTACAGTAGCTATAGGCACAAATTTTGACTTATCAGTGGCAGATTTCACAGTTGACCACTGAGCGGGACTCCGAGATAGAGCGGAGGGGGCGAGCGGAGGAGGTGGTATCTAGTATGCAGAGAGCAGCGACGGGTGGTCCGATGAGAGACACCCTGAGAGAGCTAGCATTGAGAGCTCAGGAGGCGAAGTACTATCGGCGGCACTATGAGGCTGTGGTACCCAGGGACCGGCGAGTACAGAGCTTTACGTAGTCAAGATCCAGTCGATCTCAAGAAACTGGGTCGCGGTCTGAGAGCCGAGGTGTTACAGGGCCATTGAGATAGGACCCTCCTAGGGATCCAGGGGCGGGTGCATCTGGAGCGAGACCATCTCCGTCAGGGTATAGTCATACTTGAGAGACATTGTCTCTGTTGTATTTTTGATCATTGTTATTCTTTGTACTGGTCACAGTGCTGATACATTTTGTCCCCTTTGATCATTTTTGATATATATATATATGACACCATTTTCTTTGATCATGTGGTGTGATTATATGGATGCATGTTATGTGGGTTATTATTATTATTATTTTTATGATGATGCAATGCTTTAAATGTATGATATAATTTATGATGCAGGATGTATGTTTTTATATGCTGTGAGATGTATCTTGAAAATGAGATGTATGATAATGATAT
Organism: Cryptomeria japonica; assembly: GCF_030272615.1. NCBI lineage: Eukaryota > Viridiplantae > Streptophyta > Pinopsida > Cupressales > Cupressaceae > Cryptomeria > Cryptomeria japonica. The sequence goes on along the minus strand of NC_081406.1, from coordinate 53,741,668 downwards.
GCAACTAAATGTAAAATGATATGCAACTATGTTAAAATGATATGCAATTAATTGGAAAATGATATGCAACTAATTGTAAGATGATATGCAACTTAATTGTAAAATGAATGTAATTAATTGTAAGATGATATGCAACTATGTTTTTGGTAGCATCCTCATTCTGTATTTACCATCCATTATAGCCATTTATTTGCTTTCTTTGTAGATATCATCATTGAGCATTGATTGGTTTTTAGGAAATGTTGAAAATTTATACAAGCATAATGGTATAATTAAACCATAATGACCTGAGAAAAATTTACATGATGTTTGATTTTGCAAGATAGCACAAGCGTCAAGGTATAACTGAACCAGGACGACCTGAGTGCGTATTGCGTAAACAGACAAGATTAGATCATTTGTATGCGTGAAGTGGGATCAGGCCTTCAATGATATTCGACGTATCATGGCTCGAGGCAAGTATTCACACAATACAAGTGATCGCCTCCCAGAAAGAAGACTAAGAAAATATTGGAAGTTCTTCATGATCTCTAGCTTTGAAGCATTTAGTGAGACAAGGAAAAGAATCCAATAATTCAAAAAGTTCAAAATGCAAAACTAGTCAAGATTTATGCTGTAATGCAACATCTAGTACTTCAGAAAATCATCCATCCTTGGTATTTTTGTGAATTGTTTTGTTTTGTTTTTGCGATGAAACGTAGTTTTTGGTTTGTTGGATGTCATGCTTTTGAGTTTTGCAAATAGCCTTGATGTCTTGAATGTTTGCAATATTTGAGATGATTTGAATGCCCCTAGCTAAGTGTCCCTCTGGATGTGAATATGTACAAATGATTTTCAAGCCATGGTGGATTAATGGTAAGAGGATATATATGGATAAGCCAGGATAGTGACTACGCTAAGTATGTCCTGAATGGATTTTTGCTAAGTGTCGGGTGATGGCCGATAGTGTTTGTATGGATAAAATGGTATGGAGATAGATAGAGGAGCCATTCTTTCACAAGAGCGCCTGTTTACCAGGTTTTCACCATTTGTTTTTATTGTACTTTGTTTTTGCTTTTTTTTTTTTTTTTTTTTTTTTTTGGATTTTTTTTTTTTGCTTTTTCCGTGCACTAGACTACTTAAGTGTAGTATTTCTTCAGATGGATGCTGTTAGTTGGTTCGTCGAGCACATCTCCTTCTAAATTTGTTAGGTGATAGGCACCTGATCCATAGACTGATATGATAACATAGGGACCCAACCAGTTAGGTTCAAATTTCCCTTTCTTTTCTCGATCTTGCTGATTCCTTGGATTTTCTTTGAGGACTAGGTCACCAACTTTGAAGTTGCAGGGAATGACCTTGTGATTGTAGCTCCTGCACATGTGTTGCTGATATGCTTTGAGATGAGTATAAGCATGCTGACGTCTTTCATCTAATAGTTCAAGTTCTTGCAGTCTGTTAACTCGATACTCTTCATCTGGGATTAAACCTTTCAAAGAGACTCTGAGAGATGGGATTTCTACCTCCAGGGGTAAAATGGCTTCTGATCCATATACCAATGAGTATGGTGTTGCTCTTGTAGGTGTGCGGATGCTGGTTCTATATGCCCAACGTGCTAGATTGAGTTGTACGTGCCAATCTTTGCCTACATCATTCACTGTTTTCTTGAGGATTTTCTTGTTAGACGCTTCCGCTTGACCATTTCCCTATGGGTAGTATGGAGTAGAGAACCTATGTTGGATTCTGAATTTTTCACATAGTTCTTGGACATCTTGATTCTTGAAAGGCCGTCCATTATCTGTGATGATTGAACTTGGAATACCATATCTGCAGATCAGATAATTGAGGATAAAAGAGGCATTTTGTTTCTCTGTCACTGTGGTCATGGGAACTGCTTCTATCCATTTGGTAAAGTATTCTGTTGCTGTTATAATGAACTTGTGTCCATTGGAAGATGAAGGATGAATTTTTTCCACTAAGTCGAGTCCCCACTGACAAAAGGGCCAGGATGTTGTAAATGGCTGCAGTTCCTGTGCTGGTGCATGTATCAGATTACCATGGATCTGGCATTTAGGACATTTCTTAGCGAAGTGATAAGAGTCTTTCTCCATTGTAGGCCAGTAGTATCCCATTCTTAGAAGCTTTTTAGCAAGAGTAGTACCACTTGAATGTGTGCCACAAATACCTTTGTGAAGCTCGTGTAAAGCAGAACCAGAATCATTATGATCAAGGCAACGAAGAAGAGTACCATCGAGACCTCGACGATACAAAGTATCGGCGGTAAGGGTGTAACGAGCAGCTTGTCGGATAAAGTTACGTTTTTGGTTACGAGATTGGTCAATTGGTAAGATATTGTGCTTGAGGTAGTCGTATATCGGTCCATATAACAGAGAATCTGAACCAGTCAAGGCATAGATAACCTGGGATTCAGAGTGGTCATAAGCTGGGGAGAACAGTTGCTCTACCAGGAACTTGTAACGACTCTGTTGCTCTGGAATTTGTAATAGTGAAGTGATAGTAGCCATTGCATCAACTCCTTTGTTGTTCAACCTTGGTATTTGCTTGAAGGTGATGTGCACAAAATACTGTTTGAAGTCATCCACCATTCGCTTGTAGGGTAGTAGCTTGTCATCCTTTGTCTGATAGTTGTTGTTAATTTGATGGACTACTAGTTGTGAGTCTCCATAGACTTTTAACTCTGTGATTTTCCATTCTACGGCCATTTTGATGCCTATAACCAGTGCCTCATATTCAGCCACATTATTTGTGCATGGAAACATAAGCCGATATGATCTTGGTATAATGTGTCCTTCAGGAGTGATGAATAGAATGCTAGCACCGGAACCATGTTGTGTATAGGATCCATCAAAGTATAGGGTCCATTGTTTAGTAGAAAGAGCAAGAACGTCCCTGTCTGGAAATTCAATCTCCATGGTGTGTTTGCCTAGTAGTGGTGCTTCAGCCAACTGATCTGCAATTGCTTGTCCCTTGATGGCTCATCTTTCTGTGTATTGGATGTCAAATTCATTGAGAATCATGACCCGTTTAGCCAATCGGCCTGTAAGAGCTGCTTTGCTGAGTAGATATTTGAGAGGATCAATTTTTGCGACTAGCTTAATGGTGTGTGCTAGCATATAATGTCGGAACTTCTGAGATGCGAAGACCACTATTAGGCAAGCCTTTTCAATGAATGTATAGTTGAGTTCATAGCCATTCAATGTCCTACTGATATAATATATGGTGCATTCCTTCCCTTGTTGATCTTCTTGTGCCAATAGTGCCCCCAGCGATATATCTGTTGTTGAGATATATAGGATAAGAGGCTTTCCTACGACTGGTGGTACTAGAACTGGTGGATTCATCAGATACTGTTTGATTTGGTAAAAAGATTCTGTACACTTGGTCTCCCATTTGAATGGTACATTTTTGTGTAGTAAATGGTTAAATGGTAGACTTTTATCTGCTAGCTGAGCGATGAATCACCGGATTGATTGAAGTCGTCCTTGTAGAGATCTGAGTTGACTGATATTCTTTGGTGGTGGCATGTCCATAATGGCTTGTACCTTTGCTGGATCTACTTCAATACCTTTAGCTGAGACAATGTAGCCTAGTAACTTGCCTGAGGTAACCCCGAAGACACACTTCTTAGGGTTGAGCCTGACTTGGAATTTCTCCAATCGATCAAAGATCTTTGTTAGGATGCTGAGATGTTTTGCTCTGGTGAAGGATTTAGCGAGTAAATCATCCACATAGTCTTCCATAAATGTGTGCATCATGTCATGGAATATTGTTGTCATTGCTCTTTGATAGGTGGCCCTTGCATTCTTTAAGCCAAAAGGCATAACATTCCAACAGTACGTTCCCCACGGACAGGTGAACGCGGTTTTATCTTGATCTTTTGGGGCTATTTTGATTTGGTTATAGCCTGAGAAACCATCCATTAGTGAGAGCATTGCATGGCCTGCTGTGAGATCTACAATTATGTCGATACTGGGTAGAGGAAAGTCATCCTTTGGACAAGCTTTGTTGACGTCTCTGAAGTCAGTGCAGATTCTGATGCTACCATCTGGTTTTGATACTGGAACGATGTTGGAAATCCACTCTGCATAGTCAATGGGTCGGATGAATCTGACGTCTCATAATTTCTTTAGTTCAGTTTTGACCATGAGTGCCACCTATGGATTCATCTTTCATAGCTTTTGCTTGACTGGTTTAACTCCTGAAGAGATGGACAAGTGATACATGATTAAGTGTGGATCCACTCCGGACATATCAGCATATGACCAAGCAAAGTTAATTTGCTGTTCTTTAAAGAAAATGATGAATGCGGATCTTTCTTCCTCTGTCAGAGATTCTGCAAGGTGTAGGTTTCTGACTACTTCCGTTTTACCAATGTTGATTGAGTGGGCTCAATCAATATGGGTGATCGCTCATGAAAGTACTTAGGAAGAGTGTCAAGTCTCCCATCGTTAGGTGCCTTAAAAAGGTTTTCACCCTCAGATGCATCCTTTATTTTTACTTTTTTGTGATCTAGAGCTGCCATGGACTGGTTTTCAGCATCAAATCTTTTATTTGGTTCATTTTTGTGACTAAGAGACTTGGCACTCTCTGGTTTGTAGACATCGTTATTTTGTTCACTGGTAGAGCCTGTTTCCGGATTTACGGTACATAGGTAATGGATAATAGATTCATCATCTGGGAAAATTGGTATATCATGGATTTCAGGTTCATCCCAGTCGATGAGGTTAGGAAAGACAAGCGGTAAGGAATCATTAGGTGGATCAAGTTCGGCTACTATGAGTGTTAGGAAGGAGTTTTCATCGTGATTGTTCTTGGGTTTAAAGAAGTTCAGGATTTTGTCGAGGTCTTCGATGGTATTGTCTTCTACATAGACTTGTTCATAATGTTTCTGTTCGCTTTCCGTGGTGTCATAGATATTTTGCGGTCCAAATTCAAGAGGTCTATCTCTTGTGCTATGGTCTTCTTGAGAAAGAGATATATAATTAGTATCATTAGGGATATTTGTAGTAGCATTGGAGCAGGTACCCCATTCATATTCATTGAAATCAGTCTCTGAGGCATCATCCCAGATTCTATCAGTGCTGTAAACTGGTATGTTGTATGGTGAAAACAAATCTTTGACGATAGATACCATTTTGATAGTTTTTGTTGATTTTGTGTCAGATCTGTCTTCTATTTTTTGTATTTGTTCATAGACTGTGCTTCTTCGGGGAGAAACAAAGGTATCTGGAGATGATTTTATTTGTTCTTGAGATATTGGTGTTTGAATATGAGCTACTGCTGCAGATATGGCCCTTTTGTGTTTTAGAAGCTTTTCCTAATGTAACTTCTGATCTTGATGTTCCCGTGCCTTGCGGATTGTTTCTGCTGATTCAAAGAGTGCTTCTTGCCAGGACTCTTCTTTCTACTTCATCTTTACTTTCCATTGAGGTTTTGTAGTTAGGTGGGGTGGCCTTTTTAATAAGAAGGTGAGCTCACGACCCAATCCTGCTTTGTTTCTATTGGGTTGTGAAGGAAGATTTATAGGTTCAGTGACTCCTTCCTTACGTTTCCCAATAGGTCCTTTACCGTCATATCCCATTTGCTGCATGATTAAGTATCCTTTTCCATATAGGTGTGTAGGTAGAACAATATCCAGAGTAGCTGCTCTATTATCTTCTTTCTCATCTTTGTATAACCAGCTAAGAATATCTTTGTCTTCTGATTCATGTGCTAGAGTGCCCAATTAGATGAAGGTACCATCAAATTTGGTGATGGGCTGAGTAACCAGATGTGTTGATGTAGTAGGCAATCCATGAGATCTAGGTGATGTTGGCAATTTGGCCAAACATAAAGGCTCCAAAGAGTATTCTCCCATACCTTGGTCTTGGATTTGCATTTTCTATTTGAAGTCTCCCCATAAGGAGTTGGATTTTGCTGTATGTTGATCTGATGTTGAAGATCGCTGCTTTTCTCTATTATGAGGAACCAAACTGTCTTGGGCTGCCCCCATTGCGTTGCAATGTTGAAATGGATTGTGATCAGCAGATATGGATACTTCTTGTCCATCATACAAAAATTTTACACACTGGTGATACGTGGAAGGTACTGCTTGCATTTCATGTATCCAGGGTCGCCCTAATAAAATATTGTAGGTAAGGTCTATGTCCAAGACCTGACATACAGTATCATTTTGTATTGGTCCCACTTGAATAGGTAATATCACAGTTCCTTTAGAGGATCTTTCCTCATCATCATATGCCTTTATGGTGATCTTCTTGCAAGGATCAATAGATTCTTCTGAGAAGCCTAATGCACGGATAAGTTTTAAAGTACATATATTAAGTCCGGCTCCTCCATCTATTAGGACTCTTTTTACTCGGTGTTTGCAAACAATGACTTTGATATGGAGAGGAGTATTATGCGGATGGATTAAGGAAGCATCGTCATGTTCGGAGAAGGTGAGGTTATGAGGTCCAGTCATATGGGCGACCATGGCTTGAAATCTGTCTGTATCCAAATTTTGAGGTACATTGGTTTCCAATAGCGCTTGTTCTAATATGTCTTTGTGCTTTGGTGATAGTTTCAATAATTCCAGTATAGATATCTGTGCTGGAGTTTTACGTAGTTAGCTAATCAAGTCATATTGGATTTTTGGTGTGGTAGTTGTAGGTGCAGTATGTCCTTTCAAGACATTTCTGAGTTCAGGTTGTTACATTGATAGATTCATGATCATGCTTATCTCGGATGGTGATGACATTTACTTGGTGCTTTTCAGCTGATATGTGATTTATGGTGTTGTTGTAGATATGGTTGATTCGAGCTCCACGTGTATTATCCGAGGTTGAAGCTCCATCTTTGTAATTTGGAAGAGGATTTTTAAAGGCTCCATGATCACCATTTGTTTTGAGACCATCTATTGTTAAGTCACCTCGATCAATCATATCTTGCACCACGTGTTTTAACCTCATGCAATCGTTCGTCTGATGACCCTTGTTACGATGGTAATCACTATAGTGTGAATCATTCCACCAAGGTGGTTTGATTTGGGGTTCATAGTTGCTAATTGGAGGCAAAGAAAGAATCTTGTGTGCCAAAAGTTCTCTGAATGCTGATTCTAGTGATTGCCCCCAGTGGTGTGAAGATACTCTTTTGGAAATTGTATGTGTTGTTGCGTGAATTGTTGTTAGGTCCTGGATTCATGTTTTTGCTTTGAGTATCATTGGTGTTGTTTGTGTTGAGTTGTCCTTGATCGGTGTTAGGTGCATATGTGTTAGCATTTGGATTAGCATTTTTAGGATTTTTTGTGTTTTGAGGATTTTCAAACAATGCGAGCATTGGTTGCTTAGATTTGGGATCATATGATTCATTGTTGCCTTCGTTTTTGTTTCGAGTCCAAAATCAAGATTTGTCAAGGTTGGTGTTGTTCTGGTTATTGTAGTTTGATGAGTTTGTTCCCTCCTTGTAAAATTTGAGTGTTCCCTTTTTGACACATGCTTCTTCTACTTGAATGCCATTCTCAATTAATTTAGCGAAAGATGGTATGCATTGAAGTTTTAGTCTGTAACTCATTTCACTATTCAAGTTATCGATGAAGATTTCCATTTTCTCCTTCTCGGGAATATCTCGAGGATATTTGGATACCATACGTCGCCAGCGTTGAAGGAATATCATGAAGGTTTCATTGTTCTTTTGTTTGGTGTTGCAAACATCTAGCATGGTTATGGCATGTTGAATATTGTAGGAATATTGGGTTATGAATTTGTTAACCAATTCATCAAATGATCTAACAGGCGGTGTAATTTTGGATAACCATTCCATGGTTTGCCCTCCCAAGCTTCTGGGGAATAACCTCATCAAATAGGTGTCATCATGAGCAAATTCAAGGCTCAGCGTGCAAAATTCTCGAACATGATCTCAGGGATCACTTTTCCCATCATATTTATCAAATTTGGGAACGTCTGAGTTTGGAGGAAAAGGCACCATGTTCAATCTTCTATCAAATGGATAAGGACAGATTTCGTTTAAAGAGTACTGTACTGTTGTCCCTTGTTACATATCCTGTATTTGCCTTTGCAACATTTGCATTTGTTGAGTAAGGGCTGCCAAAGGTATATTGTCTTGTCGAGGGAAAAGTTCTTCCCTTGTATTTGTTCTCAGCTGAAAAGGTGTGGTAAATGGTATATTTTGCTCTAGTGTTTCTAGTTCAGATATACGCATTTCTGGTATGTGTTGTTCTAGAATGTGTTGCTCAGGTATGTGTTGTTCAAAGTTACGGGTTTCTTCTTCTCTTTGTTGTTCTTGATATGCATATTGTCGAGATCCAGTTTTAAAGATGTTTGGGTCTAAATCTTCGGGAAGTTTAACACCTTTACTTGTAAGCATGAGCAGATATTTTTCTTTGTCATTTTCTATGAGCTTTTCTACAAGCTTTTGGAATGAAGGGTTTTCCTGACATTCCCGAAGAAGTGCTTCAGTAATTTCAAGTTCTTCTAAGGGTGGAACTTCAAAAGGATTTGATAATCTTCGATTCATACTAGACTCAGCGTGTGTCTCGCTTTGTTTGTTTCTTTGAGAGCGAGTAACAGGCATTTTAGTAGAAACTCTCAGTGATGAAAGGGACAAAAGCCTCGTTGATATGTTGTTCGGGGGTGGGTGGTTCTGGTCAAGATATGTTATAAGTGATACACTCATCGGGCAAGAATGCTGGATTGATTTTTCCGCTGCGGTTTATGGTTTGATTAAAAGCAGACTTTTGACAGTATGCTCTTGTCTTCAAGGGTTCTTTGTCAAATTCGCTGGATTTGTTTTGGATATAACGTTTGACGTGATGAAGGAATACCCGATGAGATTTAAATAGTTGACGATTGATGTATAAGAACTTGTTTCTCTTGATGAATTTGGAAAAACTAGGTTGTTGTTTCTTCAACGTGATGTTACGATAAAGGTTCTTTCTTTTCAGAATATGAGGATTAGTCATGCACGAGTGATCAATAGTTTCCTTTGAATGGTTTGGATTTACTTGATCTTGTTTAAAAAAATTCAAATCTTATTTTATCAGAGTGAAGGTTTAGATGCCCCTTCATGACAAAGTGTGTCAAATGATATGGATAAAAGCCTCCCAATATGGAGACTGGATTTGACAACTTGAAAATTTTAAACAAGTGGTTTTTATGAGATAAAATCTGTAAGATGGTAAAGGATTTTGTTGATACTAATGATGAGGTTTCCCGATTATGATAAGATAGACATGTTTTATCGTGCGATTCGTTTTGGATTTTACAACGTTTGTTTTGACACAAATTAGCTTGAGAAACAGTCTTAACGGTTTGTTTTCGCTACTCTTGTTTGATGAAAAATGATGTCTGATGGAGAATGCTTCTGAAAATGTTTTTGAAATTTTTAAAATTTCTCTCTGTTTTGCCCTCTGTTTTTGTGTTTTGGATCACGCGCTAAAACAGAGACTATATGTGCTACCAAATTTACCCTACGCGCTAAAATATGGAGCACACGTGCTAGGCTGCCCCCAGACACGTGCTAAAGTTTTGAATGTTCAAAAATGTTTTCTATTTGTTTTGAAAAAGATATGCGCTACCCTGGGCCTACAACGCGCTAACCTGTGAACCTGATGCGCTACTTTTTAGCCTCTACGCGCTAAGCTGATGTTTCCACGCGGTAGACTGTGTCTTTGATGCGCTAAAGTGTCTTTGATATGCTAAAGAATTTTACACTATTTTGCCTTGAGATGAAACGCTACTGTTTTGAACCTACGCGCTAATTTGATGGTTGGATGCGCTAACAAAAAGTTTGCACGTGCTAAGAAGTTGCTCTTATGCACTAAACTGCCCTGATTTTTCCTTTGGTTGATTTGTTTCAAATTTTAAACTTTTGTTGTGAAATTTTCAAGTTTGATGAATGATTTTCTAAAGTAGTAAATGCAAGCACGGCACAAAAAGTACAACCATTTTGCCTAATCTAACAAAAAGTGTATGTTCTGCGAGGATGTGTTCAAATCCCCAATGTTTTAACAGGTTTTGATACGAATAATACACTTCAGAAAGACTCTTTAGTCAAGGGTCATAAATAACATCATAGCCCACTAGTCTTGATACTCCGTCAGCTCAAACAACCATGTCACCCCCTAGAGGGCGCCCATTTTTTTGCCTTTTGCCAGAAATTAACCCAAAGTGAATCGCTTCATAGTTGAGTAGTTATCTTGGGAGATATATGGTGAGTAATCTTGGGGCGGATTCTTCCCCACCCTTGCACTATGATGTTATAAATGTCTGGTTACTGACTCGGTTCAAAGCTTCTATTTCTATGGTTTGTAATCTGGCTTCCCATTCGGCCATCAGTGATAAACTCCCTTAGGATGCTTCCCAACCTTTAGAACAAAGGCTTTACGTATCTCAAGGATACTGGGGGAAGGCTAATCGCTGCGCGTAACCGCTGAAAAGGACTTTTGTCACTTTCCACGTTTGATTATAGTGGGTTGGAATTCTTGGGGTTAAAGTTGTTCTCCACTTAGGTCGTTCCCTTCACACCGGCCATAAACGACTTTAAGAGTTGATTTCAACTCCTCGGGAAGGTAGGCCTGCTAAAGGTTTTATTGCTTGAAGTAAATAAAGCTTTTAAGAGTGGTCAGTATTTTTGATCACCTAGTTAAGGGGAGAGCATATTCCTTCTACTTTCGAGACAAGGCAAGCAAGATTCTTTTTATCTTTCAAGACAATGATTTGTTAAAATCTATATGGAGATATTGCTCCACGAAAACATGGTGTTTATTTTATCTTTTTAAAGCAATGATTATCTGATCTAGGAAAATAATTTGGTCAACAAAGCAAAATTTCGATCTTCGGTGGTCAACAAAAGAAATCGATAAAAACAAATTTTCCAGCTCTACCTGCAAGAAATTGTCAAAGTCCTGCAAAATTCCAGTTAAATTAGAAAAATCCGGATTTTGGTGGACTTCTACAAGTCTAAATTTAATTTCGGTTACAATTTTTTTATTTTTGCCTTCTGTCTGTGATGCACTACAGAAAGGACTGTACACGCTACAATATAATCTATATGCACTAAAGTTATGTCTAAATGCGCTACACTATTTTCTGGATGCGCTACTCTGTGCGTCGGAAGCGCTGCTCTGTTTTTCTCCCGCGCTGAGACTTACAGGAAAAGTGATGATTTGATGCGCTAAAAGATGGTTTTCACGCGCTGGATGATGGACTTCAAGCGCTAGATGGTGAACTGGATGCGCTATCTAACAGACCCGACGCGCCAATCTATTTTTTAGATGCGCTACTCTGTTTTTCTTCCGCGCTGAGACCTACAGGAAAAGTTTAGTGGAGGTCATGCGCTAAAGAAAGGACTTTACGCGCTAGAGTAGAGACTCCACGCACTAGACTGTTAACCGGATGCGCTAGGGAATGTTTCCCACGCGCTGATTCCTGTTTCCCGCGGACCTGCAAAAGTGGTTAATTTTAAAAACCGATTTGATATATGGGGTGATGCCCCACGGTGGGCGCCAGAAATGTATGCGGGAAAAGTGGGTCGATAGAACTCAATATGTGAAAAATGTTCCAAAATACCTGTCCACACACACACACATGACTTCTTGGTGCAAGCTATGGAGTAATGAAGTATTACTCAGCTTCCCAAGGTTGGTCCCATGGTTCTCTATCTTACAATGTCCCTCAAACCAATGTTTTTGCTCTTAGATCACTGAGCAAAATGGTTTAGGGATGGCAAATGCAAGAACGAGGGATGCTTTGATAGATTTTAGTATGAGATGCATCCTAAACTATGCATGATTTTAGAAATGCAATAAACTAGATTATAAGATGACAAGGTTAGTATGAATACTATCCTAACATGATGTATTAGTCTATGATTGAGCTAAAATGATAAAGAAAGTATTCTAAACATGCATATTTAGACTAATTCCTAGTTAAAAGAGAGGCTAAAATGATGAGCATAAGATGAGATATGAAAGCTTGAATGTATTTGAGCATAAGTATGATACTACAAATTTGGAGGATGATTTAAAATGGAGGAATGAGAGCTCTATTTATAGCAAAAACAGGGCAATGGATGGTCAGGATTGAAAGAGTTGATCAAGGGTTGAGTTTGAAAGCTGGGGATCCATGTTTGCAATTGGCACCAATGAAATGGTGACAAGTGTCAACATAGGGTTGGGTTGAGAGAAGGGGTTGGAGACATTAAATGCCTAAGAAGATCTTAGGGTTATCTAGAAGGTAAGGGTCAAGCTTAAATTAGGATTACCCACTGGATTAAGAGTTAATCCAAGGATAAACCTTTGTGCAAATGTTTAGGAGATAATCATGGTCAAAGCATTTAATTCTTGATGAGACCCTTGGGTTGGATGAAGGTTGAGTTAAAAGAAATTCTTTAACTATGTAAGAGGGTTGGAGTTAACCATTAATGGTTATGAAGACTTTGAGGAATTAAGTGGTTGAAGGCTTGAAGCCTTTAATGGTTATCAAAGACTTTGAGGGTTTGAGAAGTGACCTCCCCTTGCTTAGGGATGTGACAAAGTTTAGAAGATGGGTTTGGCTAATTAGAAGCGATTAGAAGAGTCTAGAAGGGATTAGAAAGGGGTTTAGGAAGGCAAGTGGGAGATGTAGGAGAATGCAAGTGGATGGAGGGATAATAGGATTTAATTGAATTAAATGATTTAATTCAATTTGGTTGCAATTTGGTTGCAATTTGGGGAGATTAAATAAATTAGATTTATTCAATTTAGGATAACTATTTAATTAAATTTGAATTTAATTAAAAGTGGATAGGGGGAATTTAATTGAATAAAATGATTTATTCATTAAATGGGTATAGTGAATTTAATTTAAATAAATTGAGTAATTTACTTAATTAAATAGAGAAATGTGGATAATTTAATTAAATTGGATTTAATTAAATAGAGAAATGAACATAAAGTATTCATTTAGGAATATGGTCATTTTTATACGTCTACAATTGTCATCTCGCTAGTAGCAAAGTGAAAGGTGTTCGTATCACTGTGCCACCTCTCAGCAAGTGCTGCAAGTAGACCCCGGTTCACAGTGAACTGGGGCATGTCTAGCAAAGATGATAAACCACATCTCTCGATCACATCTAAGTCAGCCTATGTCAACCGTGGTATCAATGCCAAAGGTCTGGGAAACCGCTCCCGCGACTGCACCACTCCCAATCGCTCCTATCAAAACGCAAAACAAATTCAATATCAGTGTCCACATCAAAACAAAGATATCAAAATCAAAACCACATCAAAAGCATGAAACAATTTGCTCATCTAATCAAGTTCAACATCATATCATATCAACTTGTACCACAACTCAAGTTTTCAAAAACCATATCACAACTTGTAAAACAACTCAAGTCTCCACATCACATAAGCTTGTAAAACAAATCAAGTTTCCCACCCATATCAGTTTGTGACACAACTCAAGTTTCCAACCCATATCAGCTTGTAACACAAATCAGGTTCCACACATTTGAACTTGAAAAACAGTGCAAAACAAATCATGGTTCGATCAAAACAACACATTCATATCTACATCAAAAACCTTGAAACAAATCGCAAATTAAATCAAGTTATATCAACACTCATATTGGACACATTTTCAAAAACATGATCAAAGACACAGCAAATGGCAAAAATCCATCGCCTAGACAAAGCTGACATTTTCCTATGAAATCTTTCGCATCCAAAAATCATCTAAATCTTGCAAAACCCGATCCATGCGCTCATTAAACTTGGCTGTGCGCTAAACTATACCCATGCGCTACCTTGTTTTCTCCACGCTATTATATCTACCTTATGCGCTAGACTACCTCTATGCGCTATTCTTTTTCCTCCATGCGCCACCCAACCTACCCTAGGTGCTAAAACCGATTTATGCGCTAACCTATCCCATGCTAGCGCTACCTATTTGACCCTATGCACTAGGTCTAACCTACGCACTAAATCCCCCTACCCATGCGACCTCCTGCAAACCCTATGCGCTAGGTCTAACCTATGCGCTACCCTTTTAACCTGATGCGCTACCCTATGTTCATCATGCGCTAACCTGAGACCATGCGCTAGCCTAAAATTTTTATGCGCTACCCTATTCATTTTCGGACACTACCCTAAATTTATACCCTATGCGATACCTAATTTATCGTATGCGCTAAACTAAGACCCCTACGCACTAAAACGTTAAAACCGAATTTCAAAAATAAAAAATGGACCAAAAACGATCAAATTCAAAATCAAAAAAGGGTCAAAAGCGTTGACTTACTAGTGTTCCATATGTGGCAGGTCTCCGTTGCCTCCGAACGCGCTCGAATCGATGCGTGGAATAAGGAATAGGCATTTTGTCTTCTCTCCAAAAGTCTCTTTCTCCAAAGTCAACAAGCATAAATGAAACAAATCAAAGCACTTTTTCCCTTTTATAGGAGAAAAATGAAATTAGGGTTAGGGCAATGAGCATGTAATTTACTCGCGGTCTCCCTCCTACCCTAAAAACACGTCAATTATCGGGAGATGAATCATTTCAACGTTTCACCTAGCCAAAATTTTGCGCCGCAAATGCGATTATCAAATCAAATCAAATTTTTCAAAATTTTGATTCATCTCCCGAGGGGGCATTATCACCATCGTTTATCGAATCTGGGGCATCACACATCAAATTTGGGGCATAACATAAAAATCATAAACAACATCAATCATAAAATCACAACGACACATCATTTTCTTTGAAATAACATGTGCACACACGTCACTTCAAAGAGGGGCAAAATGTAGACGTATAAAAATGACCATATTCCTAAATGAATATTTTATGTTCATTTCTCTATTTAATTAAATCTAATTTAATTAAATAATCCACATTCCTCTATTTAATTAAGTAAATTACTCAATTAAATTCACTATACCATTTAATAGGATAAATTCATTTTATTCAATTAAAGCCCCTATCCACTTTTTAATTAAATTCAAATTTAATTAAAATGGTTATCCTAAATTAAATAAATCTAATTTATTTAATTACAACCAAATTGAATTAAATTCAATTAAAACCTATTTTCCCTCACCCACTTGCAAAATCCTACACCTCCCACTTGCATCCTAACCCTCTTTCTAACCTCTTCTAAATTCTTCTAAACCTAATTAATTAACCCAAACCCATCCATTATCCCTTTTCCCTAAATTTGAGGAGGTCACTTCTCAAATTTGGAGTAAAGTCTTCAAAATGCATTAAAGCCTTTATCCATTCAACTTGTTGAATGCCCCCAAATTTGGAAGGACTCTTACAAAGTTATCCCCAAAGTCTTCATAACCATTAATGGTCAGCTCAACCCTCTTACATGGTTAAAAAATTTCCATAAACTCAACCTCCATCTAACCCAAGGGTCTCATCAAGCATTTATTGCTTTGACCATGGTTATCCTTAAACCTTTGCACAAGAGTTTATCCTTTGGGTAAAAGCTTTATCCAATGGATAACCTTAACTTAACCTTAACCCTTAAACCCTAGGGTAACCATGAGGTCTTCTCAAGCATTTAATGCTTCTTACACCTCCTCTCAACCAACCTTATGTTGACAATTGTCACCATTTCATTGGTGCCAATTGCAAACATGGATTCCCAACTTTCAAACTTGGCCCTTGATTGCCTCTTTCAATCCTGACCATCCATTCCCCTGTTTTTGCTATAAATAGAGCTCTCATTCCTCCATTTTTCATCATCCAAGTCTTTAGCATCACACTTATACTCAAATCCATTTAAGCTTTCATATTTTGTATGCTCATCATTTAGCTTCTCTTTTAAACAGGAATTAATCTAAATATGCTAATTTAGAGTATGTTCCTTATCATTTAGCTTAAATCATGAACTAATATAGTATGCTAGGATAGTATTGTTTACTAATCTTGTCATCTTATAACTAGTTTATTGCATTTGTAGCATCATGCATAGCTTAGGATGCATCTCATATTAAAATCAACAAAAGTATCCCTCGTTCTTGCATTTGCCATCCCTAAACCATTTTGCTCAGTGAAGTGAGAGCAAAAACATTGGTTTGAGGGACCATGCAAGATAGAGAACCATGGAACCATCCTTGGGAAGCTGAGCCATACTTCATGACTTCGTAGCTTGCACCAAAAAGTCCTGTGGGTGTGTGAGCAAGGCTCCATAGAGCTCCGTTTTTCACATATTGAGTTCTATTGACCCGCTTTTCCTGCATACAAATGTAATGATGAATTTAGAAAGAAAAAGAAACTGAGATAAATGACACAAAATTCACTCACTCATTGTTTACAATAGATAATTAGGAAAAATGAGTAGAGTTCCCTTTTAAATGATATGATTACTTCTAGATTCAAAGTTCTCATAATAATTTCACACTCATAATCTAATATGACATACGAAAAACATGAAGAATGATTGTAGATCACAAAGTATATGACAATCAAAAGAAAACTTAATAGAATGCAAAGACTCAAAATTTTCCTTTATTTTCTTAACACATTCAAAGAGTTCAAAGACTCTACATCTATACATAAAGATTATGCTTCCAAATAAAAATACATTGCCATCTCTCCATTACAAAGTTGGAACATTGGAACCCTTTGAGGTTGGAAAATCGAGGAATCAGGGAAGTGGGGAACTTTGGAACATTGGAACCCTTTGAGGTCGACAAATCGACCATTTTAGGAACTCTGGAACTATTGGGAAATCAGCCATTTTAGGAACTCTAGAACTTAAAAACTTGAAAAAGGTTGACTATGAACGAGGACTTAAAAGTTTACATTTGGCCAAGTTCAAAAAATGGACCAACAAAAGGCAAATAATTTTGTGGTGATTTGATAGTTCAGTTGTCTAGTTTTTCTCAAAGGCCAAGACAACAATATGGTGTTAATGTTCAACTAGATAGGTTGGAGGATATCTAGAGAGGCTGCAAGGAGGGTGTGCTACCAG
Source organism: Cryptomeria japonica (assembly GCF_030272615.1). Taxonomy (NCBI): domain Eukaryota; kingdom Viridiplantae; phylum Streptophyta; class Pinopsida; order Cupressales; family Cupressaceae; genus Cryptomeria; species Cryptomeria japonica. The sequence goes on along the minus strand of NC_081406.1, from coordinate 53,724,709 downwards.
ATGATGGATGTGTTGTGTTTAGGTATTATTATAGGAAGATGCATATAAATATTCTAATATGCAATCCCTAGAGACTTGGTATAGCCAAGTTGGTGGTGCCTAATATTTTTGTCAATGTGGAATTGCTCAGGGCCTTAGCAAGAAATTATTTTCCTAAGAAAAAGAAGATTTATATTTGGGAAATGGTGAAGAGACGCTACTTGTTTAACAAAGGAATATATTTGCCATGTTTTCAAACTTGACCCTAGCTTTGACATGCTTGTTGATTTAGGTTATTCACCAAAGAATGTCGTAGATTTGAATTTTAATATAAGAGGAAATGGTTGCCATACCACATGCCAAAGAAGAATAAATAGTTGTAGATATTCTCTAATGTAGATAGGCCACCTTTCTCTATTGATTTGTTTGAAGAATATTTTGAGAATACTTATTATGTTGTGTGTCAAGTTTTTGGTTTTGATGCCCATATGTACATACCAACGAATTTAATGGTCCTTATCATAGATATTCAAAGTTTTGAAAATAGTAGGCCATTTGATTATGCAAACTATCTTCAAGAGAGTATAAACAAGGCCCTTGCTTCTATAAAAAGTGATAATTCAATTATGAATTTTAAATGGTACTCCCTTCTAAAGCATATAATATTATACAGATGATGGGAGAAGTGTATTTGGGAGGCTCCACTCAACTTGAGGCCATATGGTGAGATGGTCATCTACATCCAGTTCAAAATGGACTATCATAAGGGATAATGGGTGCCGATAAGCTCACTAAATATAATTTGAGGAGTTCTTTATTAAAGATGTCTATGAAAGACTTGGATATATCTCTAATTGGAGGTTCTCCAAAACAATAATGAAATTTATAAGGCCAAAGAGCCTTGAGGATAGATTGAACATTGAACATAATAGGGTAGATTATTTTGCATTTCAAGATTACATAATGATACAGGTGTATTAAGATGAGGGAATTCCTCACTACTTGCCAGTGGAAGTGCCTGCTAGGGTTGCCTTTTTATAAATCATGAGGAAAATGGCTGTCTATTTTTCGCATTTTAAAAATCATGGGAAAGCATCTTTTTTAGGTTTGATACATAGTACTTTGGAGATTTTAGGGTTAAGTTGCAAGAGAGGGGTATGGATTTCTTTCTACAAAGGTTAATTATTACAAGCCTCCCTTTGTTGAAAGTGGGAGAAAATTTGATCCTGAAATTTTTTATTAATGATGCTAAGATTTCACAAGGTCTTAGTGGGTATGTGCATCATGTCAAAGGGGTGTGTGTAGGATCACGGGGGTCCAAACTAGGCCCTTAAGTGGCAAAGAAAATTCAGAAAATTAGAGTTAGGCAACTTGACATAAAAATTTCAATAGGTTATTAACATAATTTGAAAGATATCTAATACCAAAATTTGTGGCAAATTGAATGTAGTTTCTAAGCTACTCGTTGTTTTTTGGAAAAATCTAAATCTATTAGGTGAAAAATTGAAATTTCAAGGCAATAGTAGTACTAAAATTTTAGGGAAAAAATAAAAAAGGTGTATGTTTGTGGAACATAAGTACAAACAAAACATAATATATTTTTCTAGAACTTATATTTCTACCTCTTCATCACTCCCTCCTCTATCTCACTCTCTCTCCCTTGAGGTCTAGAATTGCCTCTCTACATCTCCCTCTCATCCCTAGAAACAAAATTCGGAGTGGAGGAAAAGAGGGGCAGAGGGAAGTATCAACAAAGGGAGAGAGGGAGAGAGGTGAGAGAGAGAGGGAGAGGGTAATTATGGGGAAGAGAGAATGAGAGAGAGAGAGTTAGAGGTAATTAGGTGGTAGGAGGAGAGGGGGAGAGGGGCAAGTGTCAACAGAGAGAGAGAGAGAGAGAGAGAGAGAGAGAGAGAGAGAGAGAGAGAGAGAGAGAGAGAGAGAGAGAGAGAGAGAGAGAGAGAGAGAGAGAGAGAGAGAGAGAGAGAGAGAGAGAGAGAGAGAGAGAGAGAGAGAGAGAGAGAGAGTTGGGGATGATTATGGGGTAGGAGGAGATGGGGAAATAGGTGAAGAGAGTGATAGAGAGAGTAATTAGCAGGGGAGGGGGTGACATAAGTATCTATAAAGGCATAGGGGGAGAGAGGTGAGAGAGAGGGCAATTTGGGGGAAGAAATAATAAGAGAGAGAGAGAGAGAGAGAGAGAGAGAGAGAGAGAGAGAGAGAGAGAGAGAGAGAGAGTTGAGGCTAATTAGTGGATAGGAGAATAGGTAGAGGGGCAAGTATCAACAGAGGGAGAGAGGGAGAGATGTGGAGAAAGGTGAAGATAGAGACATAGAGAGATCGAGGGTAATTAGTGGGCGGGGAAAGCGGGAGAGGGAAGTATCAACAAAGAGATAGAGATAGAGAGGGTAATTAGGAGGCTCTTTCCTAATCTCTTCCCTCTCTTCCTTTGTTGATACATCTGTGTGTGTGTTGATACTTCCCTCTCCCCCTCCCCCTAATTATCTCCCAATCTCTCCCTCTCTCCCTTTGTTGATAATTTCCCCTCTCCTCCTACCCTCTAATTAACCCCTAATCTCTCTCTCATTCTCTCCTCCCTAATAACCCCCCCCCCCCCCCTCTCTCTCTCTCTCTCACACACACACACACACACCTCTCCCCCTCTCCCTTTATTGATACTTCCCTCTCCTCCTCCCCCTTAATTACCCTCTCTAGGTCTCTCCCTACCATGCTCTCTCTCCCTCCCCCCCTCGCCCCCTCTATCCTCCGTCCTCTCTCTAAAAATATAAACAATAACTACTAGAAAATGAAAGGGCATTTTTTTGGTAGATAAAATAGTACCATTACTTTTAGAGCTACTTTTGATCACCAAGATTTATTGAGGTGGAGGTGAGAGCATATAATGGACATTCATTTAAGGTGTTCAAGGAAAGAAATGCAATGAAAGACAAGATTAGCCAAAAACATGAAATAAATAAAATAAATTTTGAATCGAAACAAAAAAAATGATATTGTATTGATTTGATGAAATTACATTACAAGATATTACATACCTCTTCAAAAGGTAAATCTCTTTTGAGAATTCATCAATACAATATGATTTGAATGTATGATCCAAGCTATTATCAATGAATTATTTATATTAATTATACATAAAGGAACTACTGCGTCCCAAGCATGTGGTATAACCCAATATAGGAAAACATGGCTTAAAATTCATGTGTCCATACCTTTATTAATAAAGATTAATACAAAAGTAACAAATTTTGCAAGAAATAGTAGGGGTTGTGAATCATAGAACACATAGCTCCCTCTTAAACATTTTCAATTAAATGATCTATGATAAACAAAACAATAATCCTAAATTATTAAAGGTCATGTGACATATGTAATGAAATAGGATTCACACGGTCATTTGAAATCATATATAATGAATTACCTTTGAATGAGCCAAATTTGAAACCCGTCCACATGACTTTTCCATAGTCTTGAATTAAAGGTGATTGGTTTTCAAGGGCTTCATATTTTTATTTTTGAAGTAACCCACAAACAAGAGAAAAAATTATTCTTCCATACATATTTAACATGTCAAGTGGTTAAGTTTCTCTAACATTAGTACAAACCATCATCAAAACAAGATATATAGACATTTATAGTTATTTACTAGAAAATTAGGACAACTTTAAGTTTATAAAACTATCTATAATGTTAGACTATTTATCATTTCATTATTATATCAAGTCTTAATCATAAGTAGAGTAGAGTACAAAACTCTTTGTAAAGTAGATTTTTAAATCTTTGTATGACTTCATAAATTGTGATCAATTTTTTTTCTTAAATGTGAAAAATATGTCATGAAGTACAATACCATGAATTAATACTACAATTTAAAGAACCTATCTTTGTGAAAAGAATTGTGACATACATACAAGCTAGGACTTATTATCAAATTATTTATGCAATATCCTATTTCTATTACTATAATTCACTACATCCTTTTCTACTTCCATATCATTGAATTATATTCTATTTGTCATAAATATAAATATTAAAAATTGCATCATAGAAATGAGGTTGGTATTATGTGATAATATGCATATAGCATTAGAATAATACTCTCTAACCTAGAGTTCTGAATTGATGTTTAAATATAGAATAATAAGTTTTACAATTTTTTAACATGTGTAAATGACAATCTATAGAAACTGAAGAAAATATTTTTTCAAACACATTTTCAGCAGGTAAAGAAATTTCCTTTTGATAATGACTAAAAAAACACTATTTATAAAATGTATATTTATACAACATGGTCTGAGTTGGAGTTGGAAACCCATACAATCAAATAATAACAAGCTTTCTTATCAAAGCCATATATATGCAGAAATGTGTTTGCATACCAAACATACATACATTAGATAAATATAATAACCTATGAGAGTTTGGGTAAGCTTTAAGGGCTCCATACATTATACGAGAGAAGCAACTTAAATAAAACCTTTTAAGCTATCTTAACAAGAACACCAATACAATTCATATTTAGGGTTTAAGCATAGACATTTGAAAAGGAACATCAGCATTGCAATCATTTTGGTAGCAGTTGGATTAACATAGTCTCATTTTATTTTGTTCTCTTTCATTCTGATGATCGATCACAGAATGTGATCCAAAACGTTGATTCAAAAACTTGCACACAATCAATTTCAAAAATTTGCTCACAGATAAATTCTATGAATTGTGAAAATCTCATATCATCAACAGTCTCAAGAACTCATTTCTTGAGATGCTTCACAATCAAAACCGGGCACTTCACATTATGTGCACAGTAATCGCTGACACTCCCCAAAAATGCCCTGTAAACAAACAAAACAACAATCAAAACTCAATACATTGAAAGGCAGCAAATAAAATAACTATGTAGAAAACATAATCATCACACCTCTTTATGGTACCATAGCCATGGCTTCCGATCACCAAGAAATCTGGCTTAATTTTCTCTGCTTCCTCACATATAACATCCCTCGCATCTCCAACACATACTCTGCTCTCCTCACACACCTGAACCAGAAATTAACTTTAAAATCAAAAACCAGATCTGTGGATAAGAAACTACCAATTGGGTCAAGTTGGTATTAAAATATAACCTACATTTTTGCCAATGCAAATGCTTTTGGCCCTCTTCAACACATTTTCCGTCACATTTTTCTGGTACTTTTCCACAGCCTGATCAATTTCAGATGAGAATAAGTAACCTGAAAACAATAACAAAATATCATGTCAGAACAGTAGAGGGGAAATTTAAAGATTAGATATAAGTTGATAAAATAAAGAAGCAAAACCTGTACTATCCATATTTGAGTAATCCCCTGGCGGCGGCTGAGCGTGTAATAGAATAAGGGAGTCCTTGGCATTGCCAATGCAGAAGAAATCGAGAGCCCAAGAGAGCGCATTCATGCTTTCCTCGCTCTCGTCTACACCCACCATAATTTTTCTCTGCTTATGAATACTCTCTATATCTGCCATTTTTTTCGCTATTGGAAAGGCTTGTTAGCTATTCTGTTGCACTCTGCAACATTTTTTCTGCTATTTGACAGAAACATGTGGGGTTTTATGTGTAGAAAATTATTACCTGAAATGATAGCCCACTACAGCCAGCCGACTTTCGTAAAAATGAAGAGCCCATAGAAAGACCAATACCATCTGTCTGTAAACAGCAATTCGTTTTGAGCTCACGATAAACAGTTTTGAAAAGTAGTCTGCATGACGTGTCATATTTATGCAAACCAGCAGCGGAGAGAAGGAAAACAACATAGTGGTAAGAAATAACCGACCGGTTAAGACCAAAATCAAAGCTTATCAAAAGTATGATGACTTAATACAAATTTCTTATATTTTCCCGAATTCTTTATAAATTCATAGACAAAGTAAGAGGGAATTTTTAGATTTTTGTGCAGAGATATAAAATTAATAATTTAATTTTACAAAGCTTGATTACATAAAAGGGATCTATTAAAACTTAGCAAACATGCTGTCCCAAATCAAAGAATAACGGTTCAGCTTAGCCTATAACTTACATTTTAGATTTTTATTTTCTGCTTTTCAAATTAAATATCTTTAGTCTTGTTGAGTGAGTTGGCAATTTAATGAAGTAAGTTGTACAATTGAAGAATATATTAAGATATATGTTGCAAAATACTTAAGAGCAATAAGTTGGTTTGAGAGAGGAAATTTTCAAATGTCTTTATGATAACAAACAAACTACTAATTCATATGTATGTATGCATATGCATATGCACATACATACATACATACATACATATGTGCGTGTCTTAAATGTTATTTAGGCTAATTTAACTATCTATATAAGAATATAGAAATGAATGTACAATTAATTAGGGGATATACTACCACAAATTGACTATACATATCTAGTGCAACTAGTAGCTTAAGGGTACACATCCTCTCCCCCTCTCCTCTATTTCAAAGGCATTATTCTTAATGTGAATCAATTGTGGATACTTTTGCACGAAGTCTTCTTTTTTCTATTTAGCATCTTCAAAAGGAAATTTATTCCACTTAATCAAATACCTTGTAATCACCCTTAACTACAACCTCTCAATGCATGTCCAAAGGATTCAAACACTAGTTTTAAATGACTTTTCTCTCCTCACCAAGCTCTGATGAATTTGTTTGGATTGCACTGATTAACTTGTTGCTTCATTCTACTCTATGAGAAATTCCTTTAATTCTTGAGATTAGTAACAAACTATTGCTACTATTGAATGTGTTCTCCGACTACATCAACCTTTTGGAGTACCTTCAAAGAAGAGGTGATGAATGGTCACAGGTTCTTTGACATTGGTTGAATGAATTGGTCTTGATCTATTTTGGGAGGTAACTTTATTGCTATGTACCCCAAATTCTCTTAGATATTTAGCAATGGAATCTTTGACTATTACAGTTTTAATGACAATAGTTGACACAATTTCTTTGACACTAGTTGAATGGCTTGCTCATGATCTCTTTTGGGAGGTAATAACTTTATTGACACATCCCCCAATTTTTCTAATAAATTTAGTGATGCAGGAATTTTGACTAATGCACTTTTAATGATAGTAGTTGATAAAAGTTGAATAGATTGCAACCATAGACTTCCCAATGGAGATCCTACAAAAAAAGGAGTTAACAGGAGAGCTTTTGTTAGTTAACAAAAATAGGGGTTAACACAAATAAGGTGAAAAAAGGGTTTTTTAAACACAACTTATTTTGTCTTAAAATGGGCTTTGGAGTCTCAAAGGTGATTATGATGGGAAGTAGAAATACTAGTATAAAGAACCTCTAATAGAAGTATGATAGGGTTAGAGAGAAGATTGTCAAAGGGTGGTAAAATGAAGTTCACATTCATAAAGGGTGAATGAGAAACATGTCTAACTAAAAAAATGACACTTTGGTGGAAAGAGGGGGATAAAAGAGGAAGGTTGAGAGGATTGTTAGTTTGAAGCACTAACCTATGGTGACGAAGGGTTTGGAGGAAACTAATTTTTGAAGGCTTAACATTATTGGCATGACATGCAAAGAGGTAATGTGTAATGATGAAAATGGAAAATTGTATCAAATTGTAATGTGAATGAAGGTTAAAGACTTGGAAAGGTGTTGGGGTAAGGTTGGAAGATATTCCTAGAATTAATCTATAAAATACTTTCATTCTCATCAAATACGCAAAACTAAAATGTTTATTTATATGAGAAACATGGAAATTAAATACCTCTCTTTGATAAATAAGTTAGAACAATTCCCAGGAGCAAGATAATGATTACTAAGGACCTTAGGACTGAAGCTAACTTTGTTTTGAAATTTTTGAAATATTATAGTGTTAGAAAATTATAATGTTGATCAAACTATTTTCTACATAACCTAATGAGTTAAAAATAATGCATTGAATCTTACAAAATAACCATAATGTAAAGATCAAATATATATTAGAAGATTACACAAGATATAATAGCAAAAACTCTCAATGGAGAAAAATCAACCGCTAGAAGCATCCACATTCAGTGTATTATTCAATAATGAAATATTATAATACACTTATATCTAGTATGCATGATACTTTTGAAATGTCATTATGCTCCAATGCATCATCCATGTGTCCAAGTACATGCAACCACACATCCCATTGTATGCTTCAAATATGCACTCTTTAGGAGAGATCGATACAAATGACAACCAACCTCAACATTGAAATATGCTTACTTTTAAATATTCAAGTTCATTCAGATAGAATATAGAATTGGCAAATTATAGAACTCGAAACTATGAGAGCATAAAACCATTGAACCCAACATTTACTTTTTGGTACTATTTTTTTTATATTTTTCAACATGCAAACCTCACATAAAACATCCAACCAATGTTATAATACAACTTTACAGGTGGACCCAAATAAATATTTAATATGTTTAAACACATCTTCAAAGATGTACCACAAATAAGTATTTATTTTATAGAATTAAAATGATTTCTTGAGTAGGTTTGACAACACATTTTTCCCTAACATATGTTTTGTATGAGCAAAAATGACAAAAAAATTGATAACCGATACTAAAATTTACCTTTTCTATGTTAATATGAGGCAAAGGTGGTTGGTTTTCATAAACTTGGAAATTGTGAGGATGAGAACTCAATAGTGGGAAGCCTTAGTAATTATTTCTTAAATGTGTGTAAAGTTCTTGAAAGTTGGATCTAAAAAGACAAATCTAACCTATTAGTAGGTGAACTATGAGGGTTTCTATAAATGGAAATTAAACTCAACTTCTTAAGGGACCTTTGGTTCAAAGAGCCATTTGGAGACATGTACATATACATTGATTATTTTCTCATTTAGGAGTGTTTAAGTAAAGGGAAAAGTGAGTTTATAGACAAGAAGGAGCTAGTCATGACAAGTCAATTAGCTTAACTAGGGGTAAATAGGTCAACAACAAAGGGGAAGTAATAAAATGAAGGCTTAGGACATAGGAAGGGCACAAAATGAAATAAAAGTAACACTTAAAGAGGCTAAACAAGGTTAGAGGACAATATTTAAGGGGAGATGAACATGACTAGGCTACTAAAAAAGGTCAATATGACATAGAAAACACACAAATGAGCTAGGAAATAAAATTGAACAAAATTGTAATAAGGATATGCAATTTTTATTATTACAATAACAAAATAAGCCTTCTTCAACAATAGTTTCATTTTTTTGATGTTCTAATTAATTTAACAATAATTTTATAATTGAAGTAGTACACTTGATCTTTAACTTGATTCTATTTATCAAAAGTTATAAAATTCTTTAATGATTTCATAAAAAATAATGAAAATTTGATTTAATCACCAACACTAAAAATACACGTGAATTAAATATATCATATACATATAATCAATTATCATTTAACCCCTTAACTAAATACTATCATATATATATACAAGTAGTCAATAATCAATTACTCTTGGAATTCCTTTAACAATATATGCTAGGCTATAAATGCATGTTTGAGCTTCTCATGGCCAATCCTAGAAACCCTCCCACAGAGAATGTTCCTCCTAAGGAAATTGAATTTCAAAGTACAACTCTTTATGAAGTGGAAAATTTATAATGGTTTCCATATTATTTCATTTTTGTTGAAATCTCAGAATAAAGTCCAACGAAAATTAGGCAAGCTGAATTCCCATACCATATTAGAGGACCTGTCCAATGGCCTATTTTTAATAATATTATGAGTATTTTATTTTCTAGTTTGAGTGGAATTTTTTTTTGTCTTGTAGTTTTTTTATGTTTCATATTTATGTCATTTTTAGAATATGAATTAAGTATATTTTTTATTAGTTTAATTTTTTTAATTAATTTTTAAAAATATAAATAGTTTTTCAATTTAAATAATATAAACAAATAAAATTTTATGACATGTTGATTTTTATATATTTAATAAAAAATAAATTTAAATATTATACATTAAAAATTCTATTTACTTTTTATGTAATTGAAATAAATATATAAAATAAAAATAATGTTTTCAAATAATCAAATTATATAGTTTTCAAAATAAAGATTTAAATTTAAAATAATATTGAGACCAATATATTTAAGTCCCCTTATAATATACCTAAAATCAAAATTCTCCTACTATCAATTTAAAAAATTAAATTAAATTATAACAATTCTTAAAAGCAATAATTTCAATCTAAATAAACTATATTTAAAAACAATATCATAATATATATTGTCTAGGGGAAGAGCAACAATTCAAAGGGTTGTCTGATACAATCGTATACAATTTCAAAGGGTTATCCGACACAGTCTTTCAAAGGGTTGTCCGATAAGCGGCTATTGATGCATGTAAAATTTATTAATGAACTTTTAGTTATCAAATTTTTTTGGTTACTTTAACCTTAATAATTAAGAAGAAGTCGGGTGAACAAACAAGTACACAATTTTTTTTACTCTCGAATATTGATTAAAATATCTTTTCATATTTTCCCAAATATCATATAAAACTTGCCCCAAATTCAGTTCGTAATGTTTCCACTAATTCTCGGGTAATTAGTAAGGGTAGGAGTAACTCCCTTATAATTGCGCGTCCACACATTAAATCCCCCAAAAATAGAAATAAATCCAGTTTGCATTATTCAATTCGTTTAACCCGATTTGATCACTTTTAAAATGTTTAAAATGTTTTGCTTAAACATTTTATTGCAAGATCGCAATGTGTTTGTTTTGTTCTTCACTAAAATTGTATTTCAACAATGTTTTTTAGTTTTCAAAATGTTTTCCAATGAACGTTGGTGTCTCTCATAAATTTCTTAAATTAAAAGTTTTAAGTTGAATCAAATTAGGAAAAATCCATGAACTTTACATATATCAAACAATACAAATTTACAAAAGAATAAACAGCCCTGATAAGAGAGACTGTTTAAAGTAAAATCCCAATTTCCTATAGAAAACAAAACACAAATTTGATTTAAAAAGTGACAGTAGGGTCCAACCCTAATACTGCATAGCCTTGGTATTAAAAACTCTCTTTCTCATTTCTTGGGAGACTTCACAATTAGAACTGGGCACTTTGCGTTGTGTGCACAGTAATCGCTTACACTCCCCAAAAACGCCCTGCAAAACATGCAACACACCTATCAAATCACCATACATTGAAAGCCAAAACAGTCAAGAAAATACTTAAATTTATAATAATCTCAGACCTCTTTATAGCACCATAGCCATGGCTTCCAAGCACCAACAAGTCTGGTTCAACCTTGTCTACTTCCTCACATGTAACATCCCTCGCATCCCCGACACCCACTCTAGTTTCCACACACACCTGAAAAACCCCTAAAAAAGTTAAAAATTCACATTGAAAATCAGATCTGTTTGCTACCACTAAACTTTAAAAATTGGCACCAATATAGCCTACATTTTTTCCAGTACAAATGCGTTTGGCCTTCTCTAATACGCTTTCAGTGATGCTTTTCTGGTAGCTCACCATGGACTGCATAATATCAGATGTGAATAGGTATCCTGAAAACAACAGAATTTAACAAAATGTTCAGAACAATTGAATAAGCAGAGACGGAAATTGATTGATGAAGATAGCGAAACAGGGTATAAAATTAGGGAAGTAGGACCTGTGGCATCTGTAGCAGTGTAAACCCTGGGAAGGGGTTGAGCATGGAGAAGAATAAGGGTGTCTTTTGTCTGAACGTTACCAACACAGAGGAAATCGAGAGCCCAAGAGAGCGCATACATGCTTTCCTCGCTCTCGTCTACCGCCACCATGATTTTTCTCTGCTTACGATTATCCACAACTTCAGCCATTTTTTCCAACTCGATCAAGTAGTTGTATATCACTTGTTGTTTGAGTGCTCCTGACAGGATTTTATACACCAAAGTTAAGCCCCAAAATGTTATCCAGGCCAACGAGTTGGGTCATATTTTTAGACACACAGAGCCCACAGAAACATGAAAACCGTTTGTTGTTTAAACGACAATGGCGGCCGAATTGGCATGATTCATGTGGGCCCTTCACTTTTCATCGGGGGAGATATTTCTCTAAGCGTGACGTGTCGAAACTTTGAAAATGCCAAGGAAGGAAGGATAAGAAGAACAGAGAAAATATCCTTCGTGTTGACTCATTAAACGTGTCTGTGCGACTCATCGATATTCAATATTTTAAAAAGGGATTGCGGTTCATGGTGTCTTGTAAAGAAAGATAAACTTTCCCTAATGTGTTAGGATCAACTATCCTAGCACTTCTGTTAAAACGAGGTGCAATGGTTATGCAAACAAAATTCCTAAGAAAAAAATGCTTTCTATAAAGTTTAATAACAGATTCACATATTCATACATGCTTGTTCAATGACGATTCTATTGGCAACTCACTATAAGTAGGTATGGAATCAACAATAATAGCTTCGGAAATTAAAATCAAAACATGTGATTGGAAAATCTTTTGAGCTTTAATTAAAGTCAACAAATCAAGTAAAAGAACAACTCAGGACAACTAATCCTTGAACTCCTTGCATTTTTGCATTTCTTATATTGAAATAAAAAAATTTATTAACAAAGGTGTCAAATAATTTGTCTTAATACATTAAACAAGACAACGAACAAACATTGCCTCCAACAAATACTAAATATGTTTCCCACACATATTAAATCTTGAAGACAAGCTAGTCGATTCCATATGCACATTCAAGAAGGCTTTACCCAAATTTGGATGGAAAATAAGCTCATCCATGTAAGCGTGATACAAATCATATAATTAAATGTGGAACATTAGTCTAGCATGCAAATGGAATATCCAGTTTCACAAATCAATTCACCCTTGCATTTTATTGAGCTAAAAGTACATCTATTTGTTGCATGAATCCTTCACTATTATCTTTAAGTGACTACTTAATATTGGAAAGGCGTCACAATTCAATCTACAAAAAACACAATTTAATGTTATTTGATCATATGGGTGGAAGGAATCCATCAACTATCTCAAGAACAATTATTATTAAAAAATGATACATAAGAGAATGACTTACTATGGTAGGATTTGCACAATACTACCACCATAATGAATAATGTCCAAAAATAGATACTATGGTTGTAAACTTGAAAAAAGTGTAATGGAAAGAAAAACTAGCACAAACACTATAGTTATCATAAGATTAAGAAAAGAAAATACAATTGGCGGATGTAAAGCCAAATTCTACAACCTTTGCTAACGTCGTCCTTGCCTGTGTCAAAATGGAAGCTTTGAAAATAGTGTATGGAGATCCATCAAATTGTAGCCAAAGCATGACAATATTCTTGTAAAAAAATGAGGTCTCATGCCTTGCAATGATTGCAGGATATGCAAAAGAAGGATTTTTCAAAAAATCTTTAGAAACTTTCAAACAAATGCAATTGGCAGGAGTAAAGCCAGATTCAACAACCTTTGTTAGCACCCTCCCTACCTGTGATAAAATGAGAGCTTTGGAATAGGGTATAGACATCCATCAGATCATGATGAAGGTGGATTTTTGTCAAGTATTATCAGTGGATCAATGCTTTGGTAGATATGTATGCAAAATGTAGAAGCACAAACAAGGCATGTGAACCGTTTGACATAAAAACTCAAAGAGATGTTGTCTCATTGAATGCAATGACCACAAGATTTGTAGGAAATTGATGTTTTGAAAATGCTTTAGAAAATTCCAAACAAAGGCAATTGGTAGGTATAAAGCTAGTTTTTTTCCCTATGTCCTTACTATCTATGCCAAAATGGGAGCTTTGGAATAGAATATGGACATTCACCAAAGCATAATGGTAGGAATATTTTTGTCACATATTATAGTTGGAAATCCTGTGGTAGACATGCATGCAAAATGTGGAATCATAGACAATGCACTTGAATTGTTTGATGGGATGCCTCAAAGAGATATCATGTCAAGGAATGAAATAAAATGATTGCAAAAAATAGATTTTGCAATTAATCTCTCAAAATATTTGAATTAATGAAGCATTCTTGAACACATCCTAACATTGCAAGCTTTGATCAATAGGTGTCCATGGCTGATCTTCATGCAGGTGTGTTGGCTATCTCAAGGACACCCTAAACCTTATTATTACGATACTAGCTAGACCTATGGTGGTTGTGTGGACATTGTTTTTGGTGCCTATAGATCATATATGAATATAGGCTAAGTATTTCGAACACTACATTTTTAGTTGGATCCCAAAAACGTTGCAAGCTTGCAACTTTTGTTCTAGATTAAATAAAAAAGTGGTTAGTTGTCTGAGGTTCAAATAGTAAGGAGATTGATGCAAGAGTGGAACTAAAAAGATACCTAGATGTAACCACAAACATATTTCAAAAAATAAAACTCATTTAGACCATCGCAAGTGATTTATTTGCACTAATTGTGCCCTGTTATCAGTGATGTTGATGAGAAAATGAGCAAAGTTGCCAGAAATTTTTAATAAGCCCTAACTCAACAAAAAATTTCTTTGGTCACATCTCTTGTGTGGAGTTTCATAGCCAAAACCTCGTTTCCGCCACAAATTCCCTTTTTCATATGGGTAAAGGTTTACTAGACTTATCGGCAAATGCTACCACTCTCACAACAACCATGCCTCTTTCATAAGTATTCTATACTTGGTCAAATATCGTGAACCCACTGATAGAAAGAGTAGCATTAATATTATTGTCATTGCTCCTCCTATCAAATAATGCTACAGGAAGACCCAGTTGTCTCTTTGAACGTAAAATTTTAGCTTGGCAATTCAGGTTTCTCAAAATAATTTGAATCTATCATTTATGTGGAATAATTGAGAAAACATCAGTGATGAAAAAACTGGCAAAAAAAATATATCAGTTGAGACAATCATATATGGAACGTGCATCTGATTCCACTAGAAATTCTGGAGGGTGCACTCTAGAGCCATGTGTTCATGTTTTGGTTGAGATTTATAAGCATCCTCTAAATTCACAGTAGAGTAGAACTAAAATGATACTTGGAAGTAGATGGATTGAAGGCCATAAAATAGTACAATATTTTTGTGTAGGAGACATATCAGAGATCCATTGATGGATGAAAAACTAGTTTTTTCCCAAGTAAAAGTGTTTTCTTGAGAATACATGGTGGAGGAGTAACAACCTTTCCAACATGAGACAACATTTTGGCATGAGTTTCTACCGCGAGACACTTCCACGATGTCGGGTTTCCCCCCATATAATAGCCCATCGACTAATGATAGTAATAATTTAAGATTAATTTAAATAGTTGAACTCAATTTACAAAGACGTGGAAACAAATGTTAATTTAAATCACAAGTTTCTTAGTGGTCTTTAAAACGATGATCAAATGGTTCATTATTGGTTTTAATAGTCTGTATTGTGTTTAGCCTCTTATGAGCATTGTAATTATAAGGTCTTTAGACATGGATAGATTCTAAAAAATACATCTTGTTTTAACAATTTTTCTAATCGAAATACTCAACCACTTGTGAAAGAAGAAAATGAAGAGGATACTGGCTAGGAGTTTGTTAATTAATAATCTAGACCTAAATGATGTGTAAAAGTTGTAGAATACAACATCACAGAACCTAGTGAATACCTGTATGCAAATAACCTGTCACAACAATGGAAGATTCACAAAACACAAAGATTGCTTTGAAAACCTAGAACAAAAGAATGCAATAATGATAATCAGATAAAAAATTAAAAAAAGGGAAAACCCTAAAAGCAATTAATAATTAATAATGAATATTAATTATTAATATTCCTAAGTTTAGCTTAAGTGAAATAGAGAAAATATGACTTAATTATTGAATTAATATGATTTAATTAATTAAGTAAACTAATAACTTTTACTCTAACACCCCCCCTTAAGATGAAGTTAGGGAGAAGCTAAAAAAAACTATGAACTAGATGATAGAAAGCTAAAAATGGGTCCCGACAACAAGGCCTGATGAGGTACCCAAGTATAATGAAATCTATGTAAAGTGGAGAAAAAGGAGAAAACCCAGTGGGAACAAAACTCCTCTCCAAGAAGAGATGAAAGCTCAAGTGAAGGACTAAGAAGCCTCCAAACAAGAATGTTTCGAAAGATAGGAACAAAAGACGAGCATGAAGAATCACTGAAGCATGAAGAAGCTGCAAACTCTATCGTAGAATGACTACTAGGATGCTGAAATAAGAACCTTCTCTGAAACAAAAGATGGTTAGGATTAAGAAGACATGAATCTACATGAGCGCCCTCAATGACACTACTCGAATCCGAATCAGATGGCAAACAGAGGAAAAACATCTGGAACCCGAAGATACAGATGGTACAAGTACCAACAGTCTGAAGAACTGATCAAATGAAAAATGGAAGGTCACCTCCAGAAAATAGGAATGCAAGAGTGCCCATATGGTAAGTATTCCATCTCATCAAAATGCATGGGTAACCAGTCGCTGCATTTGGCTAGTACATAGGAACAAATACTAAATACATAGCTCACTCCAATACGAAACCAAGGAAGCATTAGCACCAACACTGGAAAACCCCCATAATGTTGACAAGGGAGAGGTATGACAGGTACATTGAATCTGAAAGACATAATGTAGTGCATGAAGAAGAACCAAGAACATCTGACTGTACAGACATGAAAGTACAAGCAAATACAAAGGGTGTGCAAACCAAGGCAAACACACATGAGAAAGGTATGAAGGCAAACAAAGGCAATTATCAAACCTCCATGACACTTTATATCATAGGTCGAGTACAATAAGGCACAAAACTGATATGTAAGATCCCATAATACATGTGCAATACAGAGGCACATTATCTCAGTGCAATTATAAAATCACAAGTGCTTACAATAAAAGATTAGAATGTCAAAAAAAGACATAAGACTGGAAATACATGAAGAACAACAAAAAATGAGCCATCCCACGCAAACAAGAAGTTTCCACGATGTCATATGTCCAAGTAATTTACCAAAGTGTGAAAACACAAAAAACTGAATAAAATACACTTGAAGTAAAATTTGGAAAAAGTGCATGGATGGCTGTGAAGAGCTCTGAAACACCATCCCAACACCGATGAAATGGCAAAAAACAGAGAAATAGGCAAAAATTTATGAGCTTAGGACTGAAAAATAACACCTCTGATTTCAAATAGTTGTAGAATGTATCAATAGCAAAAATAGGTGATGAAACCCACAAATCTAGAAAGTAGACAAAACTAGCTTTTCAACGATATCTTGTTTGCCAAAAAATGATATCGTATGCCCAAGTTATGGCCAAAAGAAAAAAAACCCCTCTTTTAGGACACAAAGAGGGTCACAAGGGGCCATGCAAGCTATCCGTACCACTGATGTCAGCAAAATATTTTCTAAAAATGTTCCTTGTCGCCTGAAAAAAATACCTCCTGATCGAGAAAAAAAAACAATTCCTAGAAAAGAATCCACTGGAAAAAAAATTGCCTGAAAAAATATGCCTCCTTGTTGCAAAACATTGGCAGCTACTGAATGAGTGTCAAAAATTGGCGATAGCACCAGAAAATGGTGGTTGAGGCCGAAAAAACCGCGGGTGTCGGAAAAATCCGTCGGTTTTGGAAAGGTCGTCGGTGCCGGAAAAGGGCTGTCGGCCAAACGGGGGCCGCCGATATCGGGAAAGGATCGTCGGTGCCGGGAAAGGCTGCTGGAAAGGGAGGTGGTGAGGGCCTGCAAACTGTATGGACCTGCAAGGTCACGCCTTCCCCCTTTTTTTTTTGTTTTTTTGTTTTAATTTTTTTTTTTTTTACCTCGTTTGTTTTTGGAAAAACGAAAAACCAAAAAAATAAAAAAATACCCAATTTTTTTCTCAAAGTGGGTGCACAGGTGGTATGGCCTTACAGGGAAATGTTTTTGCCTTAGAGGTCAACGATGCCCAAAGTAGTTGAATTATATATCAAAATTCGTGGAATCGACCTCTAGAAGCCAACCGTGAGGTCCTTTTGCGCCCAAATTGCTCTGAAAAATAGGTGCCCCCAGGATCACAAAAAAAGCTGAATCTTCAATGACACAGTCAAGGCGGGGAGATCCAATGAAGGACAACACAACCTTGCAGCTAAACACATAAACCATGCAAAGCATACCAGTAACCGGTAACAAGATGCCAGAAACAGTAAAAAGAACAACCAATAACAAGACATAACACATAACCGGTAAACAAATTTGAATGAATCTTATTACAATCTGGAGAATTATACATGCCACATGCTAGATCGTAGTCCATGATACAAACAATGCTTACAATAGAATTACAAGATCCGTAGATCGTCCTCATATCAAATCGGCTTCCGATAACGGTCTACTGATTCTATCCTAACTTGGACCTAAGCCTTTCAGCCTCAGTCCTATCGGATCAGAATCTCATCAGTTCTACATCTTTGCACGATCTCAAAACAAAGTCTTCAATCTTCTAAATTCTTTGTTGTCTTCAAATGAATCACAAGCTTCCATTTATACCATCTGCAAATAATTACAACTCAATCAAGCCACCCCAAAGACCAATCAGTTCATGTTTACGTGCTCTAAATCATAAAATGATGCACCAACTTCTGGGAATACCAACCAGGACCCAAAGCAACACCTCCAATGATCTGCAAGTCACAAAGATCAACCGCAACCCGAAATCATCTTCGCTCAACATACATCCAAGCTAACCAGTAAGAACACATCAATCGGGACAATATCAGAATCCACATCTTACCGGAAACAAAGCCAAATGCTATGAAACTCGAACATGATAAAGACCACAAACACAAGGGAATAAACCCAAAACCACAATGCTAAACACTCAAACATGAAGAAATGCCAAGCTCTCAAGCAATGCCACTGAAAACTGCCCAACCGGTAAGAACCAGATCGATACTCTTGCATCATTCAAACCCTCACAGATTTGGCCCCGTGAATCAAAAATAGATAAACAAAAGGTCAATCTTGACTATTTTACACGTGTCAGCTTCAATGGTGAGGTCCAAATCAACCCAAATTGCACAGAAGACCTGCTATAGGTAGAATCTCCCAATCAAACAAATAGGAAAGCCTTAGGTTTGAAGCTCTGATACCATGTAAAAGTTGTAGAATACAACCTCACAAAACCCAGTGAACACCTGTATGCAAATAACCTATCACAGCAATGGAAGATTCACAAAACACAAAGATTGCTTAGAAAACCTAGAGCAAAAGAATGCAATAATGATAATCAGATAATAAATTACAAAAGGGATCAATCCTTATAAAAGGAGATCAAACTTAAAAAGGGAAAACCCTAAAAGCAATTAATAATTAATAATAAATATTAATTATTAATATTCCTAAATTTAGCTTCCTAAATTTAGCTTAAGTGAAATAGAGAAAATGTGACTTAGTTATTAAATCAATATAATCTAATTAATTAAGTAAACTAATACCTTTTACTCTAACATGATGTTTGGGAAAAGTCGTATGATTGTGGTCAACCTCCCATTAGTGGTTTAACTCTTTCCACATGGGGGTTTTATCCTTTGTCTATTATCTTTTCAGATTTATTGATTAAGGTTATTTCTTGTATTTGCTTGAGAGTGTGATTTGTTCAACAAACCCTTTTTGGGGGATATGAGTAATATTAATTATTGTATAAAATAATATAAGATATTTATTTATCAAAAAATATAAATTTAGAAAAAATGGGAAAGAATGATATTATTATTTGAAAACAAATGATGAATAAAATTTAATGTTTAGTTAATAGGAATAGAAAATGGGTACTCTTAATGTACAAATTATTTGGAAGTATTGGAAAGCCTATAACACAATGTGAATCGATTCTATGGTTTTAGATCAATTCCATATTTCATGGATTTAATCTAGCACACCAAGCACTTTTACTACCTAGTTTTATACGATTTCAACTAGCTTTTAATGATTTTAAAGCAATAGTACTATTTAAAGTATTGTATAGAAGCTATGATCATAGTCCAAGGACCAAGTTATTCTAGGTTAACCTCCTTGAATGGATGAATTTAATATGATTGTACCAAATGTGAATAGACAAGGAAAAGGCATTCTTGAATGATCTAGATGTTTGTTGTAATGCAAGTGTTGTTCCTATTGTTGGTTCTAATTTTTATTTGATTGAATAGAGTGGTAGGCTTCGTGAGCCACCAACGCACATTTTGTTGTTTCTCTATTTGGAAAAAATCCCCCTTGTTCATTTGAGATGATTTTGGGAATGAGGGGCTAAAGCTTAAGATATATTCATAAAGAAATTTGCCTAAAATCATAGGAGTTTGGGCTTTTCATCTTATGAATGATTACAATATGTGTTACTTTGAATTGCTTGAGGATAGTACCTAATTTTCTAAATTCCTCTAATGCTTGAAGAAGATCCAAAGAGATGAAATCCCAATATATCTTAAAAAAAATAGTGTAGTGAAACTGTTAGGTCCTAGGGCTTTATGTGGACGAAGAAAAAACACAACATTTTTCATTTCCTCCATGGTAAATAGCTTCATTAGAGAGATATTATCTTCTTGTGAAATCAGATTTGGGATGCAGTCTAGAATGCTTTGCCCTTGTGAATTTGAGGAGGAATGTTGGGTGCTATTTTGCTTGTTCAATAGCTTTGAGAAGAATTTGATTGACTCAAATTCTATTCCTTGTGCATTTGTGATAACTTGACCAAATTTTGCATCCTTTTATAGAAAAATAGATTTTCTTTGTTGTTCAATCTTTGTAGATGCAATGGAATAATTTGGTAATTTTATCACCATTTTTGAGCTATAGCTCCTTGTATTTTTGTCTCCAATATATTTCTTCCATAGAGAGTAATTTTGCCCATTCCTTTTGTAGTGAATTATGTTGTTCAAAAGTTGCTATACCCAACCCATTGGAAATAATCTATTGGTTTACTTCTTCCAAAGCTTTATGTACTATTTCCTTTTCTTTAAAAATGTTTTTAAAAACTTGGGTATTCCAAATTCTTTTTTTTTTTGGCAAAAGATGGAGTTTATTGTAAAATTGGAATATTTTGGAGCCCTGAATGAAAGGTTTTGATACCAACCATGATTGAAGAAGAAGGATAAATTGATCATTTCTAAACCAAATAGCCTCAAATTTGAATGAAGGGCTATTCTATTGTTTACTATCCCTATCCATGAGGGAGAGGATTATAGCATAGTGGTACAATCATGGGAATGGAAGAATTTCTAAGGCTAAATCCATACTGTCAAGAAACCAATTTGATGTTAGAAACAATTTGTCGAGCCTTTTTTCTATTTGGAGGAAGTTCTTTGTGTGATTGGTCCAAGTATATTACCATTTGAAGGGGCTAGGTCTACCAAAGCGTTGTCATTGATGAAAGAGGTAAAGTCTAACATTGATTTTTGTGGCGAGATTATACCTCCTTTCTTGTCTTCTAATGAATTTAAAACATTAAAAATCCCTGCTAATGTTATCTTATCTTCCTCTAATTTAAATAGGACATGATCTGATAGATCCTCCATAGATGTTGCTTGTCAACTATTGATCTAGGGTCATAAATGTTGAAGATCCATAATGTAAAGTTGAAATGTAGAACCTTAGCTAAAATCTAGTTTTTTAATTGATAAAATATTCTATTCTTATCTAGTTAGGGTTCCACAAAATTGTGAGCCCATTGAAAGCACCCTGCATTGGTGAAAATAAGTATGTCCATCTTGTCCACATATTGAAAACTGATAGGTTCATATCAACAAATAGTTTAGTTTCCAAAATAAATATTAAATCTGCCCCACATGCATCAATTTGATTCTCGATAAGGTTTCTCTTGTTATAGGCATTAATGCCCCTAAGATTCCATGATAGAACTTTCATATTTAATGAGAAGAGAAACAAGCTTTTCTCAAACTGAGAGATTTCCTTTGAGATGTGAGAATAACTTTGTCCAAGGTAGTTTGGATGCTAGCCACAACTTCTTCTTTTATCTTTACTATTGAAGACTTCCGACCTCTTTTGTTAGGAGTTTTGTATGTAGTAGATTTAATTTTGGGAGTTTGGGAGATGGATAGAGTTTGGAAAAAGTCAAATTGGGTGCTCCCTTTAATGTATTCTCTAAACTCCATTTTTCTTTCTCTTAGTCACTATCATCCATGGCTACCTCATCTTTAATTTTATCTATTGTTTGCATACTTGTATGGATGGCTATATATTTTGCAAGATCCTCTAGAATCCCATCGTTATGAAATTCATTGAAATTTAGTTCTTTCAAGGGAGATTCATACTTTGATTTCATTTCTTTGTTTGGTTTATTAACATGAAGACCTAAAGATTCATTAAAAGGTAAATCCATCATATTTGCCAAGAACTCTTGGGTATGTGCAGGATCATGGTGTGCCAAAACAGGCCCTTAAGTGGGAATGAAATTTCAAAAAATCAGAGTTATGCAACTTGACATGAAAAATTGAATAAGTTATGAACATTATTTTTAAAATATGTAAGAAGAGAATCTATAGAAAATTGAATTAGTTTCTAAGCTACTAGTTGTTTTTTGAAAAAAAAAATCCTATTTGATGAAAATTTCAAATTTCAATGTAGTGGTACAAAAATTTCAGGAAAAAGATAAGAAGTAAGTGTATGTCTGACCACCCTAATCACAATCAAATCATAATTTTTTTTATAAGATTTATAATATAAGTATAAGACTCATGTCCGGATGTGACACATATTTTTTTATAATTTTTTATAAAGTAAATAATTATTTATGATTTTTTTACTACAACTTTTCAGAAATTCAGAAACTCCTACGTCTGACCACCTTTACTTGGTCAAAACCTTATGAAATTCAATTTTTAAAATTTTTTCCCTATATTAGATGAAGCATAGGATGTGACATATGTTTCAGATTCAAAAAATGTTATGCGGTTTGAAAGTTATGAGTATTTTTCAATCAGTCTATCAATCAAGACTTTTGTCAGAATTCAATTAGAAAATAAATAATAATTATTTATTAAAGCCGAAATAAGACAAGCCTTATATTGTTGGAAAGCTAAGAATGTCCTTAAAAAACCCTTTTCATTTTATCAATTTTGGCTAAAAAAAAGTCATTAGCCACCAGTGTAAAGTCTGGAAAATCAAGGAATACTAAAAAATACGTTTTTTTCAATTGACTTTCTAGGCTTGTCACTTCCAAGACAAATCCCAAAGCAAACCCGAACCAAAATGTGGAGGGAAAAATTTATGTTTTAAAATTGGATATCCGATTTTTGAAAAAATAAAAAAAAATATTTTAATAAATTGGGCATAACTTTTGCGTTTTATATCAAAATTTTGATTTTTTACAGGTGTTGGAAAGGTAATTAGGAGCTCTATGATATGGAATAGGTATATTTTCAATTATTTGTTTTAAAAAATACTTATAATTCATTTAAATTCATCCTTGATTTTTAAAACATAAAAAACTCATCACTTTTTCATATGATTTCCCTATTGCATGAATTTTTGTAACAATCATCTCAAAATACACTAAATAAGTAATTAATTAATAATAGAAAATTTATGAATTTTATTGAGTTTGATAAATTTTGATAAACCATGTTATCTATGTTTGTTCATTTCTCCACCTATTTGTTTCTTCCTCCCTCTCTTTTGTCCATATGTATACATCTCTCTCTACACCTATATCTCTAACTATCAATGAATACCTCATTAAATCTCTCAGACTCTAAAAGGTTCTTATATTTCTACCTCTTCATAATTTCCTCCTCTATGTCACTCTCTCTTCCCTAAGATCTAGACTAGTCTCTCTGCATTTCCTTCTCATCTCTAGCAACAAAATTCAGAGGGGACAAGGAGAGGCGTAGGGAAGTATCAAAAAAGGAGAGGGGGAGAGATGTGAGAAGGAGAGATTAATTGGGGGGAAGAGAGAGTGTGAGAGAGAGAGCTATAGGTAATTAGGTGGAAGGCGAAGAGAGAGAGGGAGGGGGTGATTGGGGTGAAGAGAGAATGAGAGGGAGAGTTTGAGATTATTAGGGGGTAGGAGGAGAGGGGGAGAACAAAGAGAGAAGAGAGACGGGGACAGAGGTGAAGAGAGACATAGAGAGTAATTAGGGGGTGGGTAGAGGGGGAGAGGGAAGTATCTATAAACCCAAAGGAGGAGAGAGGTGATCGAGGGTAATTGACGAAAAGAAATAATGTGAGAGAGAATATGGTGTCCTAAAGGGTCATATGGTGTCTCATTAACCTTTAGGACAACATATGACACCTTAGGACACCATATGATGTTGTTATAAGTCTTATGGTGTTCTAAGGGGTCATATGGTGTCTATGAGCCTTTAGGACACCATATGGTGTCATTAGGAGTTTATGGAGTGTTGTGGGGTCATATGGTATCCTATGACCCCTTAGGACACCATATGACCCCTTAGGTATTTTTAGGGGTCATATTGTGTCCGAACAGGTCATATGGTGTCGTTGGGGGTTGTATGGTGTGCTAAGGGGTCATATTGTGTCCTAAGGGGTCAAAAGACATCGTATGACCCCTTAGACACCATATGATCCATTAGGTTTTGTTAGGGCTCATACTATGTCCTAGGAGGTCATATGGTGTCCCATGACCCTTTAGGACACCATATGACCGCTTAGGACATCATATGGTGTCGTTATGGATCTTATGGTGTCCTAAGGGGTCATGTGGTGTTCTATAACCCCTTAGGACACCATATGACCCCTTAGGACATTATATGACCCCTTAAGATACCATACGATACCTTGGGACACCATATGATGTCACAAGGAGTCGTACGGTGTCCTAAGAGGTCATATGGTGTCCTATGAACCTTCAGGATACCATATGACCCATTAGGCATCATCAGAGGTCTTATTGTGTCCTAATGGGTCATATGGTGTTGTATGACCCCTTAGGACACCATATGCTTGGGAGACTATATGGTGCAATGGGTCGTATGGTGTCCTATGACACCTTAGGACACCATATGACCCCTTAGGATACCATTTGGTGTTTTCATGTGTCGTATGGTGTCCTATGACCCCTTAGGTGTCATTAGGGTTTATTTTATGTCCTAAGGGGTCGTATTGTGTCCTAAGGGGTCATACGGTGTCCTATGACCCCTTAGGGCACTATATGACATCGTTAGGGGTCATATTATGTCCTAAGGGGTCATATTGTGTCTTATGACCCCTTAGGACACCACATGGTGTTGTTATGGGTCATATGGTGTTCTAAGGGGTCATATGGTGTTCTATGACCCCTTAGGACACCATTTTTATGTTGTTATGGGTCGTATGGTCTCCTAAGGGGTCATATGGTGTCCTATGACCCCTTAGGACACCATATAGTTTCATTATGCATCATATGGTTTCCTAAGGGGTCATATGGTATTCTATGACCCCTTAGGACACCATATGGTGTCATTAAGGGTCGTATGGTGTGCTAAGGGGTCATATGGTGTCCTATGATCCTTTATAACACCATATGACCCCTTGGGTATTGTTAGGCATAATTTTGTGTCGTTAGGGGTCATATGATGTCCTATGACCCCTTAGGATATAGTATGACCCCTTAGGTGTTGTTAGGGGTCATATAGTGTCCTACGACACCTTAGGACACCATATGGTGTCGTTTGGGATTGTATGGTGTGTTAAGGGGTCATATAGTGTCCTAAAGATTCCTAGGACATCATATAACCTCTCAGGACACCATATGACGCCTTAGATATCGTTAGGGGTCATATTGTGTCCTAAGGGGTCATATGGTGTCTCATGACACCATATGACCCCTTAGGATACCATATCATGTCGTTATGGGTCTTCTTGTGTTCTAAGGGGTCATATGGTGTTCTAAGGGGTCACATGGTTTTATATGACCCCTTAGGATACCATATAACGCCTTAGGACACCATATGGTGTCGTAAAGGGCTGCACGGTGTTCTAAGGGGTCATATGGTGTTCTAAGGGGTCATATGGTGTTCTATGGGGTCATATGGTTTTGTATGACCCCTTAGGACATTATATAACGTCGTTAGGGGTCATATTATGTCCTAAGGGGTCATAGTATGTCTTATGACCCCTTAGGACACCACATGGTGTCGTTATGGGTCGTATGGTGTTCTAAGGGGTCATATGGTGTTCTATGACCCTCTAAGACATCATATTATCTTGTTATGGGTCATATGGTCTCCTAAGGGGTCATATAGTGTCCTATGACCCCTTAGGACACCATATGACCCCGTAGGAGACCATATGGTGTCATTATGTGTTGTATGGTATCCTAAGGGGTCATATAGTGTTATATGACCCCTTAGGACACCATATGATCCCTTAGGACACCATATGGTGTCGTTAGAGGTCGTATGGAGTGCTAAGGGGTCATATGGTGTCCTATGACCCCTAAGCACACAATATGACCTCTTAGTACATCATACAGTGTCCTTAGGGGTCATATGGTGTCCTATGACCCCTTAGGTGTTGTTAGGGGTCATATTATGTCCTAATGGGTTATATGGTGTCCTACAACCCCTTAGGACACCATATGAACCCTTAGGTATATTTAAGGGTCATATTATGTCCTAAGGAGTCATATGGTGTCTCATGACACCATATGACCCCTTAGGACACCATATCATGTGGTTATGGGTCTTCTTGTGTTCTAAGGGGTCATATGGTGTTATATGACCACTTAGGACACCATATGGTGTCGTAAATGGTGGTATGATGTCGTATGGTGTCCTAAGAGGTCATATGGTGTCCTATGACCCATTGGGACACTATATGACATCGTTAGGGGTCATATTATGTCCTAAGGGGTAATATTGTGTCTTATGACCCCTTAAGACACTAGATGGTGTCGTTATGGGTCGTATGGTATTCTAAGGGGTCATATGGTGTTCTATGACCCTCTAGGACACCATATTATGTTGTTATGGGTCATATAGTGTCCTATGACCCCTTAGGACACAATATAGTATCAATATGCATTGTATGGTGTCCTAAGGGGTCATATGGTGTTATATGACCCCTTAGGACACCATATGGTGTCATTAGGGGTCATATGGCATTCTTTGACCCCTTAAGATACCATATGACCCCTTGGGACACTATATGGTGCTATGGGTCGTATGGTGTCCTAAGGGTTCATATGGTGTCCTATGACCCCTTAGGACACCATATGACCCTTTAGGATGCCACATTGTGTCATTAGGGGTTGTATGGTGTCCTAAGGGGTCATTTGGTGTCTTATGACCCCTTAAGATACCATATGGTGTCATTAGGGGTCTTATTGTGTCTTAAGGGGTCATATGGTGTTTTATGACCCCATATGACACCATATGACCCCTTAGGAGACCATATGGTGTCGTTAGGGGTCATATTATGTCCTAAGGGTTCATATGATGTTCTATGACCCCTTAGGACACAATATAACCCCTTAGGAGACCATATATACTAATTTTCAAATAAGGAGAGATATAAGGGTGAAGAGAGATGAAGAACTAAATAAAGGGAAAAGAACTAAAGGACAAGGACATAAATAGAGATATAGATATTAAAGAGTATGAAGTGAGAGGGAGAAAAACTAAAGGACAAGGATGGATAGAAAGAGGTAGAAATATCTAGATATTGAAAAGGAGAGAGGAAGATAGAGATAAAAAATGAAGATAAAGGGAGAGTGAGGTGAATAGATATAGAGAAAGAGAGAGGTAAAGACAAAGATAAATATATGAAGAGATGGAGAAAAATGGATAGAGAGGGGTAAAGAGAGAGATAAAAAAGGAAGAGATAGAGAGATATAAAGGAAGAGAAATATTGATAGATAGAGATATATAGATAGTGAAAGAGAGTGAGAAAGACAGATAGATATTATAGATAGGGATAGATCGAGAGGGAGAGAGAAAAAGAGGAAGATATAGAGATATATAAAGGCACCATAGAGAAGGATGTGGGGAGAGAGAAAAAGATATATAAAGATGGAGTAAATAAAGAGATAAAAGTAGAGAAAGGGAAAGATACTTCAAGAGGGCAATATAGGAAGAGATAGAGAAGTAGATTAATCATGTATAGAGGAATATATATAAAGATAGAGGAACATATAAAAAGAGAGATTGATAGGGAAAGAGATGGATATGTGAAGATGGAGATAGAGATATATATGGATAGAACATGATAGAGAGAGTAAGACAAATGGAGGGAGAGCTGGATTGAATAAGTGAGATTTAGAGATAATGAGATATAAATATACATGAAGATAGATCTAAAGGGATATAGAGAGAGAGGGGACAAGATAGGGAGAGAAAGGGGGTGATAGAGACAAGTAATATATAAGTATAGGTAGGATAAGGTAAAGGAGGGAGATAAATAGAGAGAAGAGAGATTATTAGAGAGAAATATAGAAATAAGGAGTGACAATGATGGAGTGGGAGAGGGAGAGATATGAATAGAAAGATGGAGATATATGCAGAGATGCATGTAACTTGGGAATTTATTTATCTACATGGAATGAGAAAATAAGTGACATAAATAGTGAAGAAAGAGATATATAAAATATATTATATAAGTATAGATAGACAAGTGATAGATAAAGGAGGTGATAGGAAAAAAAAATCAGACTTTGTATGCAAAATTTGTGAGTATTTAAAGTTTTAAAATTGAAGGACTAAATTCAAATGATTATAATTAATTTTTGGTCTATAATATCATCAAAATACCTCATCCATTTGATAGGTCTATGAATCACGTTTCCAACACCTGTAAAAAATCAAAATTTCGATAAGAAACACAAAAGTTATGCCCATTTTACTAAACTATATTTTTTATGTTGAGAAAATCGGATATCTGATTTGAAAAGTATGATATCACAATAGTGACATCACAATGGTGACATCACAAATCGGATATCCGATTTGGTTTGGTATTACCAAACCAAATTCAAATTCCGCCTGACCCAAACAAAAAGTCAATGCGGATTTTGGCGTGTTTGGGAAGGTTGAAAACACATTTTTTTTCCATTGCCACTTTTTGGCCCCCCATGATCTTGCACATACCCTCTTCAGAGTTTGCAATAACCAAGGATGAGGTGGGTTTATGATTTATCCTCAAATTAAGCCGATTGTCTTGAGTAGAGATCTGGTGGCTTTCTTTTTGAATTGGCAAATTGACATCAGATTGTGGAGTCTAGGAAAGAAGTTCCTCTACTTCCCACAATATATGACCATGTGGTTGTATGAACTCATTAGGACTCATATGAGTTTCAAGATTTTTTTGATTTTTAGCCCAATGATGGTATAGGTTTATTTCCTTATTTATTTATTTTCCTTTTAGAACTATTAGGTTTTGTATTTGATTGTCTACAAGAGAATTTGTTGTGACATTTTGGGTTTGGTGCTTGATAGTTGCAAGAGGTGTTTTTACATTTTGATTCAATGGTTCCTTGTCTGAATAAGGAAAGATCCTTATATCTTGAAGAACCCTAGGGTCCTTTTCATTGTTGGCTATGTCCATTAAATCTTCATGTGGTAGGCAATCGTTTTGTATTTGATGTCTTCCGATCTATTATTCAAGATTTTAGGGAATCAAATTTGATCTATTGACATTCTATTTTTAGGTTTTTCCCTTTCGGCATGTATTATGTCAAAGATTTGAGAAATCTTTTAAAACCATCTTGTAGGAGCTCTTGACTCTTGTGGGAATCTTCTCTACCATGCCCCTCATAGTTGTAGGTTTAATATACCAAATCTAGGCTTTCCATAAATATTATCTGATTCTAGATACCCATTTTAGATTGAATAGTTAAGTACCGAATCTAGGAAAGTTTTTGGGTATCTAGAAGAACACATAGGTGGACAAGATAGTTGAATAGTTGTTGAATCTGGGAAATGTTTCTAGGTTTCAAATAATGATAGCTGGTTATTGAATATGGGAAAGGTTTTTGGGTGTCAAATAATGATAATTGAGAATAATAAATTAAATATCAATAGTACTTATTTGTTTTAATGAAAAAGGTATTTAATTTTTTTAAATTTATAATTTTGGTGAAGGTTTTAAAATATGTTTTATTTATAGTTGAAAGATGCCTTTTATCAGTGAAATACTTTAGATTTTATGTTATGTAAATGTGTATTGTTTAGTGTTGAATTTGTTGATTTGGATTATATACATAAGATCATGGACATGTCTTCTAAGTTTAAACATAACCTTAGCTCCTACTCTTCTATTCACTTGGTTATCTTTCAGCTGCTCCTCTCTTCTCTAACATCTAATGACTAGCAATACTTAAAAATAATTTAGAAATGTTGTGTCCAAAGAAATCATATATTTTTAAATTGATATATAAAAATATATCTAAAAATTCATTGACAATAGACAAAAAAAAATCTAAAAATTATCCATACAAATTCATTATTCTTTTTAATACCCCAAACATATACATCTAACTCACAAAATATAAGGTTCAAATCTTTAATTACCAACTTCAAATCTTTAACTATGAATTCATCCTTTAATGTTCTAAATAGGAGAAGATGCTTGAAAAATTAGAAATGCCCCAAACATATACATCTAATTCACATAATATAAGGTTAAGAAATTAATCGTGCAGAACATATATACTGAATCAATTCAAGAAAGGAAAATAAAGAAGATCAACTTTTAAATTTTAGAAAACATATGGGTCAATCTTGCTGTGGCACAAATGATATGAGATGGACAAACCATTAGAAATTTAGATGACTATATTTGAGCACTTGTAAAGATAAGTGTAATGAATACTTACATAAAATCAATGTATCCCAATATTTACATTATTTTTGAAGTGTTTTCCAATGAATATTGCTGCTCTGCCTCTTCATAAATTTCCCTCCTCAGTCAACAATAGCAGATATGCCATAACTTGGAAGTTTTCTTTAAATAAAATTACTTGTGACACAGTGGAGTAGGAAAAATGCATTCCCTTCATATTTACCCAAACAAAATTGAAAAAGCAAAACACACAAAATATATTTGTGTCCAACCCCAATGCAACCTGTCTCTGGATTAAAAAAGCTCCTTCTCATTTCTTGGGATGCTTCACAATCAAAACAGGGCATTTTCCAATGTGAGCACAGTAATCGCTGACACTCCCCAAAAATGCCCTGCAAACATGCAAAACAACTATCAAAACTCCATAAATTGAAAGGCAACAAATACATAAATTATAATAATCTCAGACCTCTTTAAGGCACCATAACCATGGCTACCAATCACCACCAAGTCTGCTCCAACTTTCTCAGCTTCCTCGCATATAACATCCCTCGCATCCCCCACACCCACTCTACTTTCCACACACACTTGGTAAACCCAAAAACAAGAAAGTTAAAATTTCAAATAGAAAATCAGATCTGTTTGGTTCCAATATAATTAATAGATTGGAATCTATATGTCCTACATTTTTTCCAGTACAAATACGTTTGGCCTTCTCCAATACGTTTTCAGTGATATTTTTCTGGTACTTCTCCATGGACTGCATTATATCATATGTGAATATGTAACCTGACAACAATATCATTTAACATCCTGTTCAGAACAATTGAATAAGCAGAGAGAAAGATGTTGAAGCAGGGTGTAAAAGTAAGTAGGACCTGTGCCATCCGTAGCAGTGTAAACCCTAGGAAGAGGTTGAGCATGGAGAAGAATAAGGGTGTCCTTTGTCTGCACAAAGAGAAAATCGAGGGCCCAAGAGAGTGCATACATGCTTTCCTCGCTCTCATCAACGGCCACCATGATTTTTCTCTGTTTACTGCCATCCATAACTTCTTCTGCCATTTTTTCCACTTGATCAAATAGTTGGATATCTCTTGTTTTTCAACTGCTGAATATAGTGTGATACGAAGAGGATTTTATACAACAAAGTTATGCCCTGGAATTAGAATCCAGGTCAGCCCACTGAGTTGGGTGAAGTTTTAAGGAAAGCCCACAGAAATATAAAAACCATTTTTTCTTCAAACAACAATGGCGGTCGAATTCACATGATTCGTGTGGGGCCTCTCGCCTCCCCATTGTTCATTACGGGAGATGAGCATTTTCTGTAGAAATTGTAATGTATCTGAACTTTGAAAATGTCAAAAGGAAAGATAAGAGAAGAAAAAAGAAAACATCCTCCACGTTTCTCATAACCATCATCTTAGCATGATTCATTGAACATCATCTTCGCATGATTCATTAAACATATGAGTGTGATCGAGATTTTCAATATTTGTTAAAAGTAGGATTGTGATTCAGTCTCTTGAAAGGGAAAGAGTAAATGTGCTAATCTAGGATTAATTTAAATGGTTGGGTTGAGTAAATAGATGTGAGTAAAATTATATATTCCAATTATATATAAAGGAATATATATTTATGTGTAAGAAATATGGTGAAGAATTAAATTTAATATTGTATAAAAAATTAATTTTTAGAAATAGAAAAATAATTATTCTTATTGGAAAATTAGTAAGTCTATAATATAATGCAGGTCAATTTTGTGGCTTTGAATCATTTGACATCGCGTGGATCTAATTTGGCACATTATGCACTTATGTTATCTGGTTCATCATGATCTCAACATAAGTACTAGTAGTATTTGAAAATATCTTAGGGAAATCATTGAATTGCAAAGGCCAAGTTGTCCTAGATTGATCCCCTTGATTTGGCCAACTTTATGATTGTGAAAATTCTTAAAAAAACAACATATAGGTGATCTCAATGTTGATTCTCATCCCAATGTTTGTTCATCTTAGTGCTTCAATCAAAGTGTTCTAAGGTACTCCTTGTAAAATGTGAATGGTTATCCAATGATTGTTTGATGTCTTTAAATGCTCAAATAAATTTCTTTAATTACCAGGATAACAAATCATCATAAGGTGAATCCACAATTCTGAGCCCTCCTTTTGAGATGTCATTCAAAGGTTTAAAATGTAAAAAATCTTTGAATGAAGGTAATTTCCAAAAAGGAAAAATAGGGACCTTCAAATGAAGGTCTCTTTTTTTTCTAGTTTTGGATCAAAAGTTCTTTTATGGATTGTAATAAAGGGATTGCAAAATCTTCTCTTGTAGCTATTTTTTCTCGACATTTTTCTCTCTCTTATTCTTCAAGAACTTTACCTCAAAGTTTTTTTGTCTAGCCTCTTTCCTCTTCTTGGATCTAGCATTTTGGCTAAGACATATTCCCCATAAAGGGTCTAGTGAAGTGAGGAGGGCTTATACTCTAATCATTTGAGCTTTAGGTAGACCCAAGACCTTTGACTTGATAGGGTAGTTTTGAATTATAGACCAAAAGATATAGGTATATTGAGGTGGTTATGATATGCTGGTATAACAAGGGACTCTTCTAAGAGTAAGGTTAAAAATTAATAGTTTATAGGGTTAGTGCAGGATCAAGGGGTGGGCAAAAAGTGGCAATGTGAAAAAAAAGCCTTCCTCACTTGCCTAAAAACGTGAAAATCCGTGTTGACTTTTTGCTTGGCTTGGGTGTCAGTACACCTTGGCCTGGTAATTACCTATGCAAATCGGATATCCCATAAAATTGAATATCCGATATTATCGAAAATCCGATTTTTATTTGTAATTTTAATTTAAAAAATATATTATATGTTACCTATTATTATAATATATAATATATTATTATATTATACAATATATATAATGTAATAATATATTATATAACATATTATTACATTATATATATTATATAATATATTATTAAATTATATTATATTATAATATAATAATATATTATAGTATATAATATAAATATAATATAATATAATATTATATATTATATATATAATATAATAGAAAATATATAATATAATAGAATACGTATTATATAATATAATAATATATAATACAATATATTATTATATTATATATATATATATTATATAATATGTATTATATTAATATTATATTGTATTATATATTATATAATATAATATTATATTGTATTATATATTATAAAATATAATATAATATTGTATTATATATTATATAATATAATATATAATACAATATAATATTATAGTTATATAATATATAATACAATATAATATAATACAATATAATATTATATAGAATATAAGATTATATATAATATAATATTGTATTATATTATATATTATAATATATATAATATAATACAATACGTATTATATAATATAATAATATTTATATTATTTATAAATATAATAATATATTATATAATACAATATTATATAATAATATAATATAATATAATATAATATAATATAAATATAATATAATATAATATAATATAATATATTATATAATATAATATAAATAATATTATATATAATATTGTATAATATAATAATATATTATATAATATTGTATTATATTATATTATAATATAATATAATATAATATTATATTATATATTGTATTATATTATATATTATAAATATATATAATATAATACAATACATATTATATAATATATTATTATATTTTATACTATAATATAATATTATATAATACAATATTATATTATATTATATTATATTATACTATAATATAATATAATATTATATAATACAATATTATATTATATTATTATTATATATAATATAATATAATATATATAATATTATATTATAATATAATATAATATAATATAATATAATATTATATTATATTATATTATATTATATATAATATTATATTATATTATATTGATATATAATATAATATTATATTATAATAATATATTATATAATATATTATTATATTATAATAATATATTATATAATATATTATTATATTATATATGTTATTTAAAAATGACTTTCTGAGACTTTTATATTTCGATAGTGACAGTCCCGTGAGTCATTTTTAACTCATGGGCCGCGCGATTTCATCAAAATCCGATATCCGCTCCATCCGATATCCGGTCTTTTGACAAAAAATTGCTAAAAAATAGATTTAGAGGTAAGAATTTTATTGTTTTGAATCATTTTCATTCATTTTTTGTATTTTTTGTTAATGTTTATTTGATTTTTCATTGAAGATATGGCCTTTTTCATGAAAACTAGGTTTTTTTAAATCAAATACCTAATTGTTTAAATTTGTTAACTAAATTTAATTGTTTACATTCAATTAGGTTAAAAATGGGGCATAACAATGAAAACACTAACCAATCACAACTGCAACAACCAAACCCTCATTTGCCAAACCCCCCCTCAATTCAAGATTTGATTGCACAAAATTTGAATGAATTGAGGGGGATTGCAGAAGTATATTGTAGGATCCCTTGTCTAAACCCATTGTTTGATCCTCTCACGTCGATCATAAAAAGTATGGAAACCATGAGTGAGGAGCATGATGCTGCCCTTTTGTGGCGAGATTCTATGAAGGAAAAATATGCAGATGGCTTGTCATATAAGGATATCAAGGATCTTGAGATATCCAAAGCTGAGATCGCCTCATTGTTTGTTAATCCCCGTACTGGTCAGTCCGTAGATCCCCAAAAAACAAAACTTTCTATCAAATGGTGCACAAATGATGGGATTGTGAAAAACTTTTGGGATCATTGGTGGATGGTTTTTGACAAACCACCCAACAACAATCTTGATATCCCCTTTTATTTCATAAAAAAATTGTATGCTGAGTTTGTTTTACACAAACATGTGAACTACTTTGACATCCAACCTTTCCAGGGTGTAGGTTTAGGTATGCCCCAAAATAGACCCGGGGCAGTCAAAGTAGTCCAGGGCCCATATGTCCCCCCTCCTCTTGTTGATCCCCCACCTACAGTTCAGCATCCTGATATCATTTGTGAGGCGGCTTCACGAACCATATCGACTATTCACTCTTTGAGTAGCCTTTTGGTTTCTCAGGCTGTGTCAGTAGCTCAACCTACTCTTGATGGTAGCGATGCATCCGGTGCTGGTGACATGTCATCCTTGGCTACACACATATGTGTGCCCCATAGTTGTGTCATGTGTGGGCACGTATGCTTGGGTCCAGTTGGACGGCCCGTTGATCCTCTTGTGGACAGTGCATATTATGAGGTGCATGAGATGCATGATGCACTAGATGTTATTACACAGACTGGAGGATACCCTAGGGAGTCCTCACATGCTAGAGGCGAGGAGGCACCGTCATCATACATTGATGATGTATTGGTAAGATTTGTGTTTTCATAGTTCATGTTATATTTTAATTAAATATTTATAAATTAGATAATATTAAGTACTAATTTTTATTTACATGGTCTATTTAATAGTTGATGACCGAGGATGAGTTGAGATAGATTTAGGAGGGCACCTTGTCGACCATTTCATTTGGCCTTGATAGCTTGACGATACATATATTATTGCACCTAGTCGTTTGTATTTTATTGTACATACATGCTCATCATTTATACTGGTATTAATTAAATTATGTAGTAACTTGCATGTATATCTTATTTTACTCTTGCAGGGCACAAGCAACACGAGTGCGAGGCAGTGTGATTTAGGATCTGGTAGTGCAGTTGGAGACAAGGGAAATGTAATTGAATGCAAATATGATTGAATGAATAGTTTAAATAACTTATAGTGATTATACATGTCTAGACATAGATAGTTTCATATACTTGTTATGTATATATACAGAGAATTCTTGGATTCACATCCTTGATGACTACACCCAGTATACCTGAAGAAGAAGAAGAGATTCCTTGAGTAGATGTGTGTTTATTTTATTTTTTGATTAGTAGATATAATTTGTTATTATCAGTGACAATTATATGCTAGCTTGTATCAATGTCATGTTTCTGAACATATGTAGGTTGTGTATGAAAATATTCAAAACATACCTCCTCTACCAAAGACATACATCAAGAGTCCTGCAAAGCTGAAGAGAAAACGTGGAGATGAGGTAAACATGAACAGTTCAATTATAGTTCATTTTTATGTTAACTTTTCGAATGTGAATTATATAATATAACTAATATTAATCGTGGTTTGTTTTTCTTGTGCAGGATCCTTCAGAGCCAAGCAGTGTGGCGAAGAGGATCGATTTTGATGATCCATCAACAACTTAGGATGTTATAGATAGTTTTGGGATGCTTACATGTCTAGTTGGCATGTATATTTTGTATATGGACATACATTCATGTATTTAGACATACATTTTGTTTCAGTTGGCGTTTATGCCATATTTGTGTATGGACATACATTTGTAATCATTTGACATTTTTATATATACAGAAGTTGATATTCGATCATATAAATTGTTTCTCATCTGTGCGTGGTGTTATCATGGAAATCTTTAATCTTCATTCCAATAATTAACAATGGTTAATAATGGCTATTTAATGAACAATACAATTCATTTCATTTCATCGTAAGTGTTGTTTTTATAATGAACAATATAATTCATTTAATGAACAATACAATTCATTTAATCAACAATACAATTCATGAACAATACAATTCATTTAATGAACAATACCCTACACATGCTCCTATTTTGCCCCCCCCCGCCCACTCGATCGAACGCTCGGGGTCATACCCTACCGGCTTCGTCCCTTGAGCGCCCTAAGTACTCAAAATTGTCAAACTTTGACAGGCCCTAACTCGGAATCCGTTGAACCTGCAAATGATCCGTTTGAACCTACGGGGCCATGAGAGAGGTCCCTCCAAAAGACTATCTCAGTTTTTCAAGTTGCCCTACGGTTTTATTAGGGTAGCAATTTTTTGGTTGGCGAAAAAACCGTTAGTCTCACTCAATGGAATGTTGTCGCGTGGCCGATTTCTCATTTTTCTCGTCGTGATGATGAATCGTCGGCTCCGACATGTCCAGTTAGGCATTATTACTCTACACATGCTCTTATTTTGCCCCCCCACTCGATCAAACGCTCGGGGTCATACCCTACCAACATCGTCCCTTGAGCGCCCTAAGTGCTCAAAATTGTCAAACTTTGAAGGGCCCTAACTCGGAATCCGTTGAACCTGTAAACAATCCATGTGAACCTACGGGGCCATGACAGGGGTCCCTACAAAAGCCTATCTCAGTTTTTCAAGTTTCCCTACGGTTTTATTAGGGCAGCAATTTTTTAGTTGGCCAAAAAATCATCAGTCTCACTCAATGGAATGTTGTCGCATGGCCGATTTCTCGTTCTGCTCATCGCAATGACGAACTGTCAGCTCCGCCATCTCTAGTTAGGCATTATTACCCTATGCATGCTCCTATTTTGCCCCCCCACTCGATCGAATGCTCGGGGTCATACCCTTCCGGCATCGTCCCTTGAGCGCTAAAATTATATATAAATAAGCATTACACTATAGACACATAATGACCATGAATATTTCCATGTATTCTATACACATAATTACCATTACACTTGCATGTGACATCCATGAAGGGATATGCAAACATGATTTTTTTTTTCATGGACATTGTATATCATCAATATTTCCAAGCATTACACTGTAGACACATAATGATCATGAATATTTCCATGTATTGTATACACATAATTTTCTCATGGACATTGTATATCATCATAACAATGTTACATCAATTCACATCCATATACAAATACAACATCCCACTTCATCTGCATCAGACATCATTGTTCGAAATGAAATGCATGATAAAAAAAATAAGGCACCATTAGAGACCTACTACTCAAGTGTGCCTGAAGGGTCATCTCTTTGTTTAAGAGTATCCAGTATTGCTTCATGATCAGCAGTAGTCACTATCCATAGCTCTTTGGTCTTTGGTTTTGCTTGATGCTTCAACAACTTGACATTTGTAGCTATAATAAGGTGTGAATACATTATAATGGTTTTGTGTCTCTCATAGTCTTCAAATGCAGGTATGCCATTCTTTCTAATCATGTATGTTCACAACCAAGTCCCCACAACAACAACTGAACCTGTAGGATATGTGAACCCGTCATCATCTGTCACTGGTTGTGTTAGCTTTTGTTTTCCCTGTACACATCGTGCCAACCAATATTCTGATCTCTCTTCATTCCCTTGCGGTGCAACAACTGCAAAAACATGTCCTGGCTGTACAAGATCTGATAGACGATCATACTCAAGTGAACTTTCCATGTCATCGTTTGACAAGGATATTGTTTGAGATAAAGGAATTAGATAGTGGGGAACCCACGTATCAACCCACTCACTTGACTCGCACTGATCCCAATCACACCGAACACAACTCTGACAAAAACAAGCCAACGCTCATGTCCAAATGGTCCATGTACTTGCATCTGAGCTGAGAAATGAATGCATTTTTGAAGAATCTTTAATTGTTTGACAATCCAATCTATCTCCCACTGCTCCCTCCTCAACCAACCAAAAGAATCTGCTCACTGCTAAATCAAGAGTACCTCCATGTGACAATGTTGAACTACACCAATCAACAATAGAACGTGCATAAGAGAAATTTGTACCTGAAATCCTCAATTGCTCCTTAACTAGAGCTCTCTTCAAACATGCACGTGCTCCATCATGCTCTCCCTTCCCATGCCTTGCCTAAAAAAAAACACCAAATATGAGGTTTACACCTCTCCACATGCATTCTACTCAACCAATAAAACATACGCGCATTCTTGAATTGACTCGTACAGTATCTGACCATATTATATGTCGGTCAATTGCAATATCTTTCTCATGCAAGAACTCAAAAAAATTCTCGAAAGAATGTTGCACATACTCGAAGGAGTGTGATCTATCATCACTCATATAAAAATGATACTCCCTGATTATCTTCCTGTCCTCTTCTATACTATTAGGAGCATGTCTATATGTAATGTGAACAAAAATAGCAATCTGGACTGAATTGTAGTACTGAGACTATACCTCATTCTGTGGTTGCAATGTATAGTTCTCTGCAAAATCAACCACCGATACAATAGTGCCAATTAGGAAAGAGTTCTTACACATCCTGAACTGTTGATCCAACCACTGAGACCTATGGGTGTGCCTTGCATACTTGTAGAAAAGATTTTCCTTAAAATCCAAAATAAAATCAGCAATACTCACTTCTCTTGAGACTAATTCGCATCTAGAACCTTCACCTCCACTCTTCAAAGTATATTTCACTATCTCATATCTTTTTTTCTCAACATAATTATTTCCAAACTCGTGTTCCCTGCCCTCATGAAAACATGAAACAAACTTTGACAACCCACCGCATTCTGAGCACTTCTCATTCAAACAATCATTTATATAGAAATAGTAGCCATCATCTCTAGGGCATAAAAATAGATCTTGCAAGTCTCTTGATGATCTCGGAAATAGCATTGCACCACACTCCTGCAACAGATTATGCAGATTGTGGGCCGTTGGAATCTACATAATTGCCCACAAACCATTTTTTTCTCGATTTTTTGTACAAAAATCGGATATCGGATAAAATCCGATTTTGGTACAAAAATTTGTGGTCCCCCAAAAAATTCCCGTTGTCACCATTTATTTAGTAAACCGCCACATTGTAGAAATTTGATTAAATCGGATATCGGATTTTATTAGTCATATTTTAGAGAGAGAGAGAGAGAGAGAGAGAGAGAGAGAGAGAGAGAGAGAGAGAGAGAGAGAGAGAGAGAGAGAGAGAGAGAGAGAGAGAGAGAGAGAGGGAAGGAAGGAGAGGGAGAGAGAGAGAGAGAGAGAGAGAGAGAGAGAGAAGGAAGGAAGGAGAGAGAGAGAGACCAAAGCGACCCAATATGGTGTCATTAGGGGTCATATGGTGTCCTAAGAGGTCATAAGGGTTCATGGGACACCATATGACCCCTATGGACACCCTATGATCCCTAACGACACCATAGGACCCCTTAAGACACCAAATCATGTCATTAGGGGTCATATTGTGTCCTACGACCCCCGTAAGACACAATATAACCCCTAACGACATGATTTGGTGTCTTAAGGCGTCCTATGGTGTCATTAGGGGTCATAGGGTGTCCATAGAGGTCGTATGTTGTCTTGGGACACCATAAGACCCCTTAGGACATAATATGACCCCTTTTCCCTACAATATGACCCAAAGTGACCCAATATGATGTCATTAGGGGTCATATGGTGTCCTAAGAGGTCATAAGGGTTCATGGGACACCATATGACCCCTATGGACACCCTATGACCCCTAACGACACCACATGACCCCTTAAGACACCAAATCATGTCATTAGGGGTCATATTGTGTCCTACGACCCCGTAAGACACAATATGACCCCTAACGACATGATTTGGTCTCTTACGGGGTCCTATGGTGTCGTTAGGGGTCATATGGTGTCTATTGGGGTCATATGGTGTTTATAGGGGTCATATGGTGTCTTAGGACACCACAGAACCCCTCAGGACACAATATGACCCCTTAGGACACAATATGACCCAAAGCGACCCAATATGGTGTCATTAGGGGTCATATGGTGTCCTAAGAGGTCATAAGGGTTCATGGGACACCATATGACCCCTAACGACACCATAGGACCCCTTAAAATACTAAATCATGTTGTTAGGGGTCATATTGTGTCCTACGACCCCGTAAGACACAATATGACCCCTAACGACATTATTTGGTGTCTTAAGGGGTCCTATGGTGTTGTTAGGGGTCATATGGTGTCCATATGGGTCATATGGTGTCTTGGGACACCACAGGACCCCTTCAGACACCAAATTGTGTCGTTAGGGGTCATATTGTTTCCTAAGGGGTCGTAAGACACAATATGACCCCTAACAACATGATTTGGTGTCTTAATGGGTCCTTTGGTGTCGTTAGGGGTCATATGGTGTCCATAGGGGTCATATGGTGTCTTGGGACACCATAGGACCCCTTAGGACACAATATGACCCCTTAGGACACAATATGACCCAAAGCGACCTAATATGGTGTCATTAGGGGTTAGATGGTGTCCTAAGAGGTCATAAGGGTTCATGGGACACCATATGACCCCTAACGACATGATTTGGTGTCTTAAGGGGTCCTATGGTATCCCAAGACACCATATGACCCCTAACGACACCATAGGACCCCTTAAGACACCAAATTGTGTCGTTAGGGGTCATATTCTCTCTCTCTCTCTCTCTCTCTCTCTCCCTCTCCTCTCTCTCTCTCTCTAAAATATGACTAATAAAATCCGATATCCGATTTAATTGGATTTCGGAATTCTGCCATGTGGCAGTTTACCAAATAAATGGCGGCAATGGGAAATTTTTTGGGGACCACAAATTTTTGTACTAAAATCGGATATCGGATTTTATCCGATATCTAATTTTTGTAGTCAAATTTTCAAATTTTAGCTCGGGAATGCTTTGGTATCTGGCTTGGAAGTGACAAGCCTGGAAAGTCCACTGAAAAAACGTGTTTTTAAGTATTCCTTGATTTTCCAGACTTTACACTGGTGGCTGACAACTTTTTTGGTAACCAAAATTGATAAAAGGAAAAGGGTTTTTTAAGGATGTTCCCAGCTTTCCAACAATATAAGGCTTGTCTTGTTTCGACTTTAATAAATAATTATTATTTATTTTCTAATTGAATTTTGACAATAGTCCTAATTGATATACTGATTGAAAAACACTCATAACTTTCAAACGGTATAACATTTTTTGAAACCGAAACATGCGTCACATCTTATGCTTCGTCTACTAT
Organism: Cryptomeria japonica; assembly: GCF_030272615.1. Classification (NCBI taxonomy): domain Eukaryota; kingdom Viridiplantae; phylum Streptophyta; class Pinopsida; order Cupressales; family Cupressaceae; genus Cryptomeria; species Cryptomeria japonica. Next base: position 53,682,114 of record NC_081406.1, on the reverse strand, counting down.
AGAGAAAAATTTTAAAAAATTAAATTTCATAAGGTTTTGACCAAGTTAAGGTGGTCAGACGTAGGAGTTTCTGAATTTCTGAAAAGCTGTAGTAAAAAATTTATAAATAATTATTTAATTTATAAAAATAAAAAAAAAAATATGTGTCACATTCGGACATGAGTCTAATAATTATATTATAAATATTATAAAAAAATATTAAGATTTGATTGTGATTAGGGTGGTCAGACACACGTCTACTTCTTATTTTTTTCCTGAAATTTTAGTACCACTGCATTGAAATTTGAAATTTTCATCAAATATGATTTTTTTTCTCCAAAAAACAACTAGTATCTTAGAAACTAAATTCAATTTTCTATATATTCTCTTCTTACATATTTTAAAAATAATGTTCACAACTTATTCAAATTTTCATGTCAAGTTGCATAACTCTAATTTTATGAAATTTCATTGCCACTTAAGGGCCTGTTTTGGCACACCATGATCCTGCACATACCCATAGTTTTTAAGGTTTCTAGAGTGTAGGGGTTTGTATGGTTTGATATTTTCATGGCTAACTTGGGTTTATGATGTACATTGAGTTTATGATTGAGGTTTTAAAGTTTCAATATTTATATATCTTGTGTTGAAGTTGGCAAATCAAGTACACGAGCAAATTAAAAAGAAAAAAATACCTTCCATGAATGATATTTGCAATACATATTTATTTTTAGCAGAAAGTATTTTTAGAGTGACCACTAAAATCTAATCTAATAACTTCTTTAGAGCTGAACTAGGTTTTTGGGATATAAAGAGATTGAATAAAGTGAGATCTTAGAATGCCCAGATCCACTTCAATGTTAACCCCAAAACTATTCTTACCCAAGAGCTTAGTATTGGTATCTATTTTTCTATTAGAAAACACAAATTAATGATTTTTTTATTTTTGTGTGTGTGTGTCTCCCTCAATTAGCTACTATACTTTGGACTTTTATTTCCAAAAAAAATATCATTATTCTACATCATTCATTACTCAAGGAAATTCTCAAAAGATAAGCATCCACGTGCATTCTTCTTGTTGGTATAATTTCCTACACTACGAAAATTTTATTAGAGATTTTCTTTTTCAATTCAAATATATGAGCAAAAGAAAATTAATTCCAAGATTTCACCCTTTTCTTTATATTGAAATAATTATTTTTATCCAAATGGAACATATTAGATCTAGGAATATGGACATTCACTAGTCATCAATATAATTCTTAAAATCAAGATGAGATGCCCACATAATGTCACAATGAAAGGGTTAAGGGCCTTTTAAATTGTGATTAACCTAATTAAGAAGCAAAGAGATATGATCTAAACCCACTCTAGCTAATAAAAAAAGAAAAATATTACCAATGATGTCTTAATTACAAGAAATAAGAAATATATCAAGCATCACTTGTAATATAATATTGTTACTATTTCCACTATTAGACCATGTGAAAGGTGTACCAATGAGATCAACATCTATACTTGACCAACAACAATAATAAAATCTACAAAATTGGTCATACTATTAGTTCATAAGACTATCCAATTTCTCATAAGGCAAGGATAGGAATGTTAATTTAATCAACCAACATTTAATAAAAATATTCATAATACTTGATATGAGTAAAAATAACCAGTCATAGCTCTTTTCTAGATGATTAGTAGCAGGGAAATAAACATTTGACAAAATTCACTATTTGTTGAATTGGGGAAAAGAAAAATAAAATGCCAAAATATTTCTAGAGGAACTAATGAGTTTGCCACTAATAATATTAGGGTTTCATCATAAAGTAACAATGCCACTAGAAGTGGTGGAGACCCAAATGGTTAAATGGTGGGGCTTCTTGCCTATAGTGCTAACAACCAAGGTTCAAATCTAACGAGTTTGCCTCTACCGTGTTAACAATGGAGCATGTTTTACCTTGGGGAGAACATTGGTGAAAAGGTGGGGCTTCTTGCCTATAGTGGCTCCAACTAAGGTTCAAACCATAATTTTTCCAACAACCAAGGTTCAAACCTCACAGGTTTGCCTCTACTATGTTAACAATGGAGCATGTTTTACCTTAGGGAGAACCTTACTGAAATGGTGGGGCTTCTTTCTTGTAGTGCTAACAACTAAGGTTCAAATCTCATGCATTCGCCTCTACTGTGTAGACATGCCTTTCATGGTTTGGAGGCTTTCGCCTTGTTCTCTTTGTAGACATGCCTATCATGTTTTGATTCTTCTAGTTTTTTGTAGTTGTGTTGCCAGTTAGCACTATTTTATCCCTTGGCAACATTATGATTTTGGGTTCTAGATCCTAGTTTAAAATCCATTATTATAGGGTTTCGAGTCCCTTCAAAACCTGTTTTACCCCTAATAAAAAACAATGTCACTAGAAGCACCATAAGTAATACAAAATTTAGAATCGGGTCAAATATGATTCGATATATACCTAAAATTAATTTTAGACATCTCAATTTATCTGATAAGAAGAATATCCAATATATCTTCTAAATGCATCTTGTATTTCTAAAAATTATTTATGAGGTCTTTTGATCCATCTCATATTCCAAGATAAATCCTAATTTATAAAGCTTCCTAGAGGTAAATAACTCTAGGATCTTTTTCCTTGCGTTTGAAATATATTCAACAATTTCTCTACATCTTCTTTCCCTCTTAGATGGCTTCCCCTTTCTTGTTCCTTCCCAACATTTGTTGTTTTTCTAACCTCATTTGAATATAATATCTCTTTCCCTTACCTATTGAAGTCATCAAATAACTTCGACTAGCAATGTTACATTTCTTCACCCGATGCTTTCTTCCAAGAGAGAAATGGTTATGATAACCTAAATACTAGATAATATCTTTTCCTCCCCCATTCTTTGGTTTGCTTGTTGCACTTCCATAATCTTGTTTTTTTTTCCACTCAGTTATGGATGAAAGGTGTTACTAAACCAATTAGGTGTTCTAAACAACTCATTGATCTAACTACTAAAAACACGATTTCCTATCAAACATGGATCAATGTACATGTCATAATCACTTAGATATTTCTACATATTGACATCGTAGATCCCTTCTAAAATAACTAATTTTTTTAATTGTTTATTAGGAGCCAAAGATTGTTGAAGAGAGGCTTCCTTATCTTGTGAGAAAGTAGGTTGGGGTAAAGTGTTCCTCATACTAACTACTCTTGCACCAACAAGTGTGTGAATATCCTTTTCATTATTCACCTCACCAAATCAAAGGGTGAATCGAGAAGTTTATATAAATTCTTTTCAAAATTATATTTTCTAATACTTATGGAGAATATTGTTCAAGTATCTTTTTTTCTTTATTCCTTTCATTGAAACCTTTAGATAGTTATCAAGAAATTCATTAATAAACTCATAAGCACATTGAGAAATTGATTTTGCATTCTCATAAAGAAGGGGTTGATTCTATCTACCCAATTTGGATTCCAATAGAAGTGAGGTAGGGAGAACCTTATTGATATCTAAACTCACATAGAACCAAGAAAAAACCAACATATATTTCTCCTTTGTAACTTTGTTCAAGGTGAGATTTAACATCCAAAGGAGTTATCAATCCGAATAAACACTTCATATCAAAACTCTAAAGCAAGATAGGAAGGAATATCCAAATTGGGGCATCGACCATTAGAACAAATTTTGGATAAAAATGTAGATTCCATCTACAAAGTAAAAAATATTTATTTTCTCATACAACCATGGTCATCCCACTAAAACTCTAAGGAGATATATCTAAAGAGAAAACTTGTAAATTAGCATGCCTCAAAAATTACATAGTTGGATCCTAACATCAATATCATAATCTCACTTGCTATGAAAAATATCTCTACTTATCAATTAGCATGCCACCAAACAAGGCACTAAGCAACACATGACCTTTGCGCTTCTATTTCTCATGAGCCCATTTCCTAACACTATCAATGTTTGGATGAAAGGATAACTTACCAATAAGTGCATTCTCTAAGTTCGAGATAGTGGAGTCCATTTTATAGTCCAATAACTTTAGATTATGACCATAAGAAGCTTTTGAAAACATAAGAGCATCTCAAAAGTTGTTTAGCTCAAATATGACATCAACACCACCAATGTTTGTAGATTTTACCACATTAGACTATTTTTTCTTCAACACACCTAGCAATGTATCAACCAAAGCCATGTTACCTGAAGTGCAAGAAGTAGAGAGGTTGCATCCAAGACAAGTTGACAACACTCATTCTACCCAAACCAAAATTAAAAAAAACAAGGATTCTACACATATCTCATAACACTTACCATTACAAAACTCATATCTACAAATTTTCAATTGCAAATAACAAACTTGATAGAGTTAAAAACTTAAAGAAAGTTTTGAGTAGAATATTAAAATCTTAAATCATAATTAATCCATAAAAAATGGTACATAACAATCACTCTTCCCAAAGTAAATATAATTTTTTAAAAATTATTTCTATTTTATTAAAGAAATTTCAATATCAACCAAATAAAAACCTACTTGCCACACTGCCTACTTTTAAAGCCTCATTTTCCATGTCTTTATATGCTTTAAAATGTGTCTTTTTATGTTTCAAAATGAAAAAATAAATCAGTGGAGAACCAAAAGCTAACTTTTCCCTCCATTTATCCTTATGATAGATGTCTGATATAAATAATTCATATTATCAATCGTTTTTCCTTCAATAATTTAAAAAAAAATAATCCGTGTGTCCCACTTAGACTGAAAATAGAGACTGTGAATCAAATACTTGATAAAGGTTACTGGAAACATGGAGGATGTTGACGAAAGGTACTTATAACATAAACATGGAGGATGTTTTCTCATGTTTCCTTTTGATGTTTTCGAAGGTTTGACACGTCACATTTGTAGAGAAGATTATTAGGGAGGGCCCCTCATGAATCAGGCGAATTCGACCGCCATGGTTGTTTAAACAACAAATGGTTTTCATATTTCTGTGGGCTCTTTCTAAAATTACACCCAACTCGGTGGGCTGAATTGGATGTTCATCTCAGGGCTGTTAACTTTGGTGCATAAAATCCTCTTCCGATCACACTATATTACACAGTCAAACAAAAAGAGATATCCAACTATTTGATCAAGTGGAAAAAATGGCAGAAGAAGTTATGGATGGCAGTAAACAGAGAAAAATCATGGTGGCTGTAGATGAGAGCGAGGAAAGCATGTATGCGCTCTCTTGGGCTCTCGATTTCCTCTTGGTTGCCAACGTTCAGACAAATCCCGACACCCTTATTCTTCTCCACGCTCAACCCCATCCCAGGGTTTACACTGCTGCGGATGGTACAGGTGCTATTTACTTTTATACCCTATCTTAACATCTTCATTAATTAATCTTCCAATCTGCTTATTCAATTGTTCTGAGCGGGATGTTAAATGCTATTGTTGTCAGGTTACATATTCACATCTGATATTATGCAGTCCATGGAGAAGTACCAGAAAAACATCACTGAAAACGTATTGGAGAAGGCCAAACGCATTTGTACTGGGAAAAATGTAGGACATATACCTAGATACCAATCTATTAACTATGTTCCAGTATCAAACGGATCTGATTTTAAATATGAACTTTTTAACTATTTTTGTTTTGTTTTGGTTTTTCAGGTGAATGTGGAAAGTAGGGTTAGTGTTGGGGAAGCAAGGGATATTATATGTGAGGAAGCAGAGAAGGCCGAAGCAGACATGGTGGTGATGGGGAGCCATGGCTACGGTGCGATCAAGAGGTCTGAGATTATTATTATTATTATAATTAAGTATTCCTTGTGTTTATTGGCTTTCAATGTAGGGAGTTTTGATGGATGTGTTGTTTGATTGCAGGGCATTTTTGGGGAGTGTAAGCGATTACTGTGCACACAATCTCAAGTGCCCGGTTCTGATTGTGAAGCATCCCAAGAAATGAAGCAGAGCTTTTTTAATTCAATTGGGCTTGGACCCTCCTATGTAGTACATATTGTGTGTTTTTGTTTTTTCCAAGTTTTTAATAAAATATGAAGCTATTGAAGATTTACATCTCCACAGTGTCACACAGGTTTTCTGGTTTTCTTAAAAGTAAACTTGTAAGGTATAGATTCCCGTATCTGCTTTCCTCTTCTACCAAGGGAATTTTACGAACAAGTGCGAAAATTTCATTGGAAAACACTTTAAATTACAGTTGAAATTATTTTTTTATAAGTACTAGTCGACAGAACAAAATATACCCATTGCAAACTTGCAAAAAAAGCCTACGCAGAACGTTTTAATAGTTATCAAATTGGGTTTAAAAGAAATTGAATTATACAAATTAGAATTGGATCATTGGAGTCAAACTCAAGTTGAATGAAGTGGGGTCGAATGTGGACCATTTTTATTGGGCTTTGTTCCATGGTCTCAATCTATGGTTTTGTAAAATTAATTTTGGTTTTTTAAGTCTGGCGGTTTTATATATTTAAGGTTTAGATGGTAATTATATGCTTAGTTAGCTTAAGATGTATAATTTCAGGCCAGCAATTGAGTTATCAGTCATCTACTTTATCACTAAATCATTCTATTTATGATTGAGGAAGAATCCTTCATAACGTACTGAATGGAGATAGATTTGTTTTGTTTTGACATATTTTGGGATTGTTCATTTATGAGAAAAACAATAGAATGTTGTCTTTAAAAACTTTTATGTTATTTTTCATAACACGCTGAATTGGGATGGAGTGTAACGTACTGCCACCTGTCCTACCTCATCATCCTATCGTATTGCAACGTGGCGGGACACATCAGTGTACGGACTAACACACCAACTTGCCACTTCAATGGTCCGTATAGACACGTCGATGCTACATCATATCCGTACTGCCACACATACCTGCACAGTCGAATCTCCGTATGCACAGTCACCTGACACATCAATGCCACGTCACCGTACGATACCTATCGAATTCTACCATATGTCAGTAAGTATTGTGCAGACATGTCACGCAGAGGGTGTGTGTAGTTTTGATGACGATTAAACAGGCGTCAAATTTAAGCCCATCAAATGCTGACATCAGCGTTGCGTCAACATATTTTTCAGCCCCTTCTCATTGGGCTTTTGAGTTTTGAGGGCGAACTTTGGAGGCCCATAACTTGCTCATTTTAGCTCCCTTTTTGGTGCAATTTTTTTTTTTATTTGGGCTAATTTTTCGTGCTTTTCGCAGTGGTAGTGGATTTTTATTTTTATTTTGGTGGACAAAATTTTCACAATTTTTCAGTTTTTCACAACTATACCTTTCCAATCCTCCATTTTGCAACTTCAGAGGCTTTGTTCGAGCTCTTACGACCTCCTTTTTAGGTGCCCCCTTTTTTTTTAAAGTGCATAATTTTTCATCTACTTTCACGTGGTGCTATCTGTTTTTCACTATCTTGAGTACAAATAACACTTTCAGTATTTGGTCATTTTTTGTTTATTTTGTACTTGTATTTTGCTTGGATCTCAGATTAGATCTCTTCCTTGTTTTGCAAGTGGCTATTGTAATCACACTAAGTATAAAGACCAAATCATCATTTTTTATTTAATTTTTTGGGGGGGTTTCCTTGATTGAGTGAATTTGGGGGGTGTCTTGTGTGATAGTGCTTCTCTTTTCTTAGTGCTCTTTCATTTTGTTGCTATGGGTTCTCCTAAATTTCCACTTTTAACTCCACATAACTATGTTTCATGGAAAATTGATGTATGAAGTAAGCTAATGGAAAAGGGATTAACTCACTATATTGATGGAACTATAATTGCACCAACTGATCCTAATGCTCACATGAAATGCCTTATTAAAATAATTATGGCAATAGGGACATTGAGTAAATGCATATCAAAGGATCTCATCTTTCACATTAACAAGTGTAAAACAGTTAAGGGTGCATGGGATGTCTTGAGAAAATTGTATGGTCAAATTGACGAGATTATAGGCTATCAACTTGATAATGATCTCATCATGTTGGATCCCAAGAACTTTGGTACAATCCAAGATTATGTTACCAAGGCAAGTGAGCTAAGAGCACAACTGAAGGATTGTGGCATTGATATGAAGGATGCACAGTTGGTCTATAACCTATTGGGAGCTTGCATCACAATATGCAACATTTGTTTCTAGCTTCCAAACCCATCGCTTGATAGTGGGTAGTTCTTTCACTATGCCCTCATTTGATGCATTCACATAAATGTTGATGTTGGAGCAGTTTAATTTGTTGAGCATGGAGATTCTCAAGCCTTCAAAGTCCAAGGCTTTGGTGGCTAATCAAGAGAATCAAGGAAAGGATTCCAATAAGAAGCATAAGCAGTCTAAGCTTAAGACACAACATGATAGAGAACAATCTTCCTCTCCACGCAAGGATACTACTTCCTCACCTAAAGGAAAATCATACAAGGAGAAGCTTTCTTGTTCATATTGCAAGAAAAGTGGTCATGATGAGCAGTGTTGCCACACTAAGAAGATTGATGAGTTGACCAACATCCTCAAGAAGAACAACATTGATTTACCATCCACTTATATAAAGAACGATTCATCTCCTTCCCCTTCCTCACAGTCAAAAGGTAAGGGACAAGCTCTTTGTGATACTACAAGTCATGATTAAGGGAGAGGGATTCTAGATTCGGGAGCTTCTCATCATATGGCATCTTCGTAGTCTATGTTCTCTTCATTTGAGCCTTGCAACATGCCACCAATTTTGATGGACAATCATACATATATGAATGTGATTGGGGAATGATCTATTGCCATTGGGGATAACTCCAATGATGTGTTGTGTGTACCCCACTTGACAAACATCTTCTTTCCATCTATCAAATCACTCATGGGGAAACAAGGAAAACTGTGGAGTTCACACCTGATTTAGTTATCATTAGAGACTTGGAGACTAGAGCTATTATTTCTAGAGGGGTGGTGGATCATGCATCTCGGTTGTCTTCCTTTGCATATTTTTTTCTTATTGATGAGGATGTTCTTCATATATTGATCACACTTCTTGTGTTGATTTAGATACCGAGGAGAACTTTGGGTACTTGAACTTGGGGATTCTCACATGTGACCCCATTCTTGAAACTTTCATTTCATCTCCTCCTATTGATATCATAGCTACGGTTGCACCTAATGATGCAGATGTTGTGACAATTTTGCCTTCTTGTGATTCAGTGTAGCAAGATATTCCTTATTTTCCAGTTACAGTTTCTTGGGATGACTACTTGACAGACATTATAAGTTTGTTTGTGGAGTCCTACATTGCAGATTTGGGAAACATCATTGATGAAACTCATCTTCTCTTTGATGAAGATGATCCTTCTTTGATTGTTGCAAGGGAACACTCTGACCCTCTTGTTCATTCTCTACATGATCATTCTTTTGAGGTTTACATGATTGTGGATACTTATGTACACCATTTGGAGGAGGTGTCTTTATCCTTAGAGGAGACATGTGAGTCTTTGGATCTTGTTCTACATTCATCTCCACTAGATTTTGGAGTGCCTTTTTCAACAACATGGACTAGTACACCTAACTTGGAGGGGGTAACTTTCAGCACCAACATGGGGAGACTTGAGCAGTTTTCATAGACTCCACGTATCATGAGTTTTTTTCCTACATCTTCCCTTCATGATTAGGGAGACTCCATGGATACACCTTTGGTTTTGTTTCTTCCTAAGGGGAGGAGCATTGCTCGACGATTGTGGAGCAGTTTCTTCATTTAGTTTCGAGCTTCTACCATTGGTGTAGATTCTACATTGAGTGGGGGCTACTTGGTCTCTCTTCTTGTATCTTATGGGGGAGGGACTTTTTCCTCACATGGGGTTTTGTCCTTCTCATACTTATTTGAGAGTTCTTTTGTATAGTTTTCATCTCTCTTTTGGGGGGAGTTTTTTCCTATTAGTTTTTTCTTTCTTTCTCTTCTTGTGAGAGATTGCATTGGTTTGCATGCATTTGCACTTGTACATGGGTACCTAACATGGCCTTGTAGTTGGGACCCATCTTGCATTATTGACTTGAGTCTAAATTCCTCTAAGTTGCACTTAAGGGAAGGTGTTGGCGTAAATTATATCACATAATTACACTTTACTTGTTGACATTGTTGGCATTAGGTTGTCATTGATGTCAACTAGTATGGCATGGTCACCTGTGAGTAAGTAGTGGTGACTAGTATGGAGAAGTAAGACATGATGATGTCAAGCCATGTGTGTAAGAAGACATGTTAGGAATCCCACAGATACTGAGAGGGGGGGGGGGGGGGGGTGAATCAGTATCTAACTGGTATTTAGAAATTCTTAACTTAAAACATGCAGAACATAATATAACAGTGTACCGGTATGCAAGAAATAATGCAATAAACAAAATCAAGAACATCCACATGAAAAGCACACCATAACACAAGGATTTAACGAGGAAACCCGGTGTGGGAAAAACTTCGGTGGGATTTGTGACCCACAATATTCACTCACTGGCCAATAAGAGAATATTACTTACAATAGGGGCCTGCACATGTAGGAAGGCCAACTACCTAGAGCTCACTGCTCAAAGGGAAGTCTCACTGACTTACAATGAGGATTATACAAATCCAATATCTTGTACTACTTTACAATAGCATCTATAATGCCTGATCCAGAACCAGTTGCTGCTCTGCTTCTTACATAAACCCTTTAGCCTATATTTTGCATATTAGGTCTGCCTAATATTTTTCCTTATCGCTTACATCTACTTTTTTAAATGTCTACAATGATCTCTTTTATATATAAGAGTCATTTTACAATTTTCCAAGTCGGCTTACAAACTTTTACAATAATAAACAAAATAAAAATCCTGTCGGCCTCTGTGCCGGGATACTTCCTTTCTTTTGTGTTAGTGCCGGTGTCCTGAGTGCCAGTGTAGAGTGTGATCTGCTGATGCCGGTATAATGCCTTTGCCGGTGCCATAGGATTGCAAGGTTGCCATCAATGACAAAACCTTAAATCACATACAATGTCTCATTGGAGTGTGCATATGCCAACAAGACAGAAAGGTATCTTACTGGTACACATGAAATGCATCATCTATCGGTAAAGCAAGACAACCGATAAGGAAAAGCAAGCAAGCAAAAGAAGAACTGTAGGATGTGAATTGGTATACACAAAGAAGTTTAATGCTGTCGGTAAATTGATTGACTAGTTGGACCAGCATGTTTGATGGAAGGCCAAGTGATCCACTGACAAAGAAGAGGTCAGCAGGTATGAAGGACAACCAATGACGTTAGGTTATACCAGTAAGGGGAGTTGAACCGGTAGTCAATCTTGGTCGGTGAGGGATGTCAAAACGATATAGAAAACCAAGCATAGGTGGATGTCGATAAGGATGATAGGTGGAAACCAGGTGGTGAGCATGCAGAGGTCGGTGAAGTGTTCATCGACGTAGTAGTCAAAAAGAAGGTTGACTTTAATGAAGAACCCACAAATCATGGGAGGATGGCAGAATATTGCAGCTTGAGGAAGACAAGGTGGCAAGATGATTGAACTGACCTTGCAAGAAGATCTGAGTTTGTACCCGTTTACCAAAGGAAACAACCAAGCCTTTAATGGCGATTGACAGAGAAATGTAGAAAAGCATGCCATAAAAATCTTAAAATAGAAAACGCACATCGTCTAGAAAAGAAGATCAGATCAAATCTAATACAGATTGAGTTGGTGAAGGTAAAACCTAACACTTTTTGAATGCTGCCTTTGGTGGGAACCCTTAAAGATAAATATCTTAGCTCAAGATTGAAATCAATTGATGCTTGATGAGAGGTGTGGGAAAAAAGAGAGCCTGAGAAAGAAGAAAGATGATATGCCTTAGAGTTATCTCTCTAAGAGTTAGAGTATGTGTTAGTAAGCTGAACTGGTGAGAGGGTCTAACTGGTAGAGACAGAGTAACTAGTAAACTATTATAGTCTAAACAATCAACCATACCTGTAAGGAGTGATTGGTTAGGAAGGCATCTAAGATTGACACTGTGAAGTGTGAGGCTTAGAGAGAGAGAAGAAAGGGTGGGAGTAACTAGTGAGTAAACAAAGAGAGTAATTTGATAACCAACAATGTGAGAACCAGTGAAGAAGAGGAGGTTGTTAACCGTCAGAAATCCATTGATTAGGTGTTGCAGAACTCATTTGCAACTAGACTCTATCACTATATCAAAATTGTATTTCTTTATATTACATTGAGTTGGTGCAGGGGTTGGTTCTCTTTGGGTTGGTGCCCTAAATTATTGTAATCTGATTGTTTCATTATGAGGCTAGATTGGAGCAGTAGACTCCAACAACATTTCTCACCAAGGTTTTTTCCCATATTGGGTTTTCCTAGTACATCTGGTGTTGTGGGTTATGCATTTGTGTGTTTTCCTCTTTTGATATCCACTCTTATCTTACTGGTTTGATTGTTTAGTTTTTAGGTTGATAACCGGTATTCCAAGCTTGGTTTAAAAAGAAAAGTTTTCAAGAACCACTGATTCACCCCCCTCTCAGTGGTACACCGTGTTCAACAATTGGTATCAGAGCCTTGGTTCCCAGTTTATTAAATCTTTCTCTAGCTTGGGTAGATTTTGGTCAAAGAACACAATGGCAAGAAATGAGTCCACCTCCTCAAAAGCCCCCATGTTTGATGGATCTAACTATGCCTTCTGGAGTAGAAGAATGGAGATCTATATTTTCTCTTTTTGTTTTGATGTGTGGATGTCTGTAAAGAATGGGTATACTGTCCCTAGTGTTTCTCCCACTGATCCAGATGCTAAGAAGGAGTATGAATATAATTCGAAGGCTAAACATGCTATCTTAAGCGAGCTGTTTGATAATGAGTTTGTTAATGTCATGCACTGTGCATCCGCCAAGGAGACTTGGGATAAATTACATAGATTATTTGAAGGAGATGCCAAAGTCAAAGAGGCTAAGCTGTAATCACTAAGAGGTTAGCTTGAAGGCATCAAGATGAAAGATGAAGAAAAGATTGCAGACTATCTTCACAGAGTAGATGAAACTATGAACACCATCAGAGGACTTGGAGAAGAAATTGTTAATGAAATCATTGTCAAAAAGGTACTTAGATCTCTCACATCTAAGTATGATACTAAGGTTTCTACCATAGAGGAAGCCAAAGATCTGAAGATCTTCACAATGGATGAGCTATTTGGCTCTCTAATAGCTTATGAAATGAGAACAACTAGCGAAGCATCTTGAAGGAAAGAGGTAGTGTTCAACTCCACCAAAAAGGGCAAGGAAGAGGTTGCTCATAAAGGATCCAGTGAAGACTCAAATGCCGAGGTAGAAAAATTTGTCATAAAACACAAGAGAGGATCAGACAAGTATAAAGGAAAGTTACCACTCAAATGCTTCAATTGTGGTAAAGTTGGACACTTTGCTGCAAAATGTCCTTATAATGAAACCAATGGAGATGAGAAAAGAAGTTTTGGTAGATTTGTTGGTAAAGACAAAGAAAGAAATGTCTACCGGCAAGGAAGAAGAGGATATTGGAAGCAAAACAACCTATATACTATTGAGGATGATGCAACCGGCGAAGAAAGTGCATCAGAAGATGATTACCATGAGAATGAAAGAGAAGTTAATCTCTTTATGGCACTAGATGAACGGGTTGGTGAAGATGAGGAAGAAGAAGACATTGAAGATGAAGTGTATCTAGAAGGTGAGCTCATAAGTGCTCTTGAGGAGTTAAGTAAGACAAGAAGAGAACTCATGACGATCAAGCTTGCTACAACAGAAGAACAAGGTCTCATGAAGCAATCCCTGGATGAGTCCAATCAAGTTAGCTCTGAATTAAAACTCTGGTTGGAAGAAGCCAAGAGGATATGTGAAGTTACATCCTCTGATCTGATGAAGAAGGAAAAGGAGTATCAAGAAATAGTGAAGCTTAGAAAAGAGCTTGAAGAGAGTAAGGATGAACTGAAAATGAGGAGCAAATAAGAGGGTAGCATAGAAGCCTTAGACAAGATGTTGAGCAAACATAAGAAATCTAAAGATACTGATGGCTTAGGATTTGAAGAAGGAAAATGTTCAAACAACAAAGACACATCCGGTAAGGAGATATGGTTTAGTTCTTCTAGTGAAAGTGAAGAGAAGAATACATTCACAGTAAGCAAGGATACCGGTAAAAAGACTTATGCAGAAGTTGTTAGAAACTGCCACACAAACCTGTATACACAATCAATGAGCTGGAGGCCACACTCAATGTACCTGAATGCAGATATTAGGAGAAATGCATGAGTTTATCATGAAGGATTCACAAGAGTTATCAACATGAAAGGAAGACCCTCGGTGATACAGACGTTTGCAGGACAAGGAAAAATAATCGGTATGTTCCAAACATTCATGGTTATTGTTACCGGTGTAACAAATTTGGGCATAGGTTAGCTGATTGTAGATTAATAAATAAATGTCAAGAGTTTGGACACATAGAAAAGCTTTGTAAGACCAAGAAAATCAATCAGAAGAGGATAGATCCTGATAAGGAACCAGTAGCCAAATCAGAGCACAAAATTGCAACTGATAAGAAGAAGGAAACTCAAGTGGTTTGGGTTGAGAAAGAAAAGGACAAGGCGGAATCAAGTTTGATAGTGCAGACTGCCTTACATGCCGAAAGAAGAAATCTATGGGTTGTAGAAAATGGTTGTTCCAACCACATGACCGGTGATAAAAATAAATTTATCAAATTTGAAGACTGGAATGGTGGCTCAGTAAGGTTTGGAGACAACTCATCGATCAAGATAAAGGGAAAAGGTACTCTAAACATTGATGGCAAAATTAAAGCACGTGACGTGTATTATGTGGAAGGCCTGAAGCATAATTTGCTGAGCGTGAGTTAGATGTGTGATAAAGGTTATAAATTCACCTTTGATTCTACCGACTGCAAGATAAAGAAGGAGAGTACCGGTCAGGTTCTAGCTGAAGGTAAGAGTGTTGGCATTTCATCTTAACCGGTAATTGTTTATTTGCTTGATGCAACTAGTACATGTTTGTTTAGATTATTGTATGATGAATATGTTATATGTTGTCATTGATGACAACTATGTTTTTATAGTCCTCTAAGTCCTATAGGTCAACCGGAAAGGCTTAACTGGTAAGCAGAGACAGTTTTATCAGAATCGGTAATTACAACTTTAACTGGTAAAAGACAGACAACATTTTATTCCGACAACCAGTACAGGAAATATATGAATAATGAGATGATACGGTTTTACAACAACAATGAAGATTGGTAGATGAAGTTATGTTCATGATCCCACATGCTGATTCGTTCAGGTGAACATGATTTGATTGACAAAGTAGGTATTCTGATTGAGACTTAACTGGTAGTGGTGAAAATCACTCAGATCGGTAAAACGACACAAAATTTATTTTGTTATGTCGGTGGCCGACATAACTAAAGCGTGTAATGCAGGATTGTCTAGATACATTGAATCTAGGGAATTGTTTCAAGGTCCTAGCCGACCTAATAATGTTTTTAAGATGTGTGATGAGGTATGAAGGGATATACAAGTATGAGCTTGAAAGTGTGAGAGATCATTAGCTAATTCCGTATTTCTGATTGTGCGGTGATCAAAGGAGTTGAGAGATGAATTTTATGTGATGTTGTAATATTCTAAAGCGGATCTTATTAGACACTGAAGGTGTTATAATGAGATAATTTGTACTTGTTGTCTCCCTAATAGTTACAGCAAGAAAATCCTCTTACAAGGTCACTCCTAACATGGTGTAGTCAGATCCTAACAGGTCTGATCATTAAATCCTCTAGCCAGGTGACACATTAAATTGTGTTTACAAATCCCAATAACTTGGGTAGCTCCTAACATGGCTGGTCCTCATAGGCCTGATTGTAAAGCTCTTAACTGGGCTTAGACACTTCTAATAGGGTATGCCCCTAACCAGGTGTTGTAGACCTTAACCGGTCAGATCTCTATACTGTAGATAGTGCATATTTGTGGGTACTAACTACCACCACGGTTTTTCCCATTTGGGTTTTCCATGTATAAACTCTTGTGTCATGTGGTTTATGATTTATATGGTGGTTGCATACTTGGTTTTATTTATTATATGCCTATTGAGTTTTAAGTTGGTGAAATTGATAATCAGATTTGTATTGTTTTTACTTGCATTGATTCACCCCCCCTCTCAGTGCGTTACAAGTTCATCAATTGGTATCAGAGCCTAACTTCTTTAAGGCTTAACCGCTTGGAAGGGATCTCTAATCCTAAGGAAAATATGGGTGAAGGAATGCGTTACCGAGAGATGGCTAAGGAACTTGCAGAAACCAAGGAAGAGCTAGAAACCCTAAGAGTCAAGTATAAGACATTACTAGCTAAAAGGAAAGAATTGACTGAATAATTGTTGGAGATCAATAAAAGAATCTCTTTTGATGGAGAAAACATAGATGCATTGGTTGAGGAAGTGGAGAAACTAAATGGTGAGAAAATTAACCCGAGGAGAGAACTTGAAGCCCTTACAATCTGTATGAGTCAAGAACTTGAAGCTAGGAGGGCAGCTGAAGACAAGATCAAAGAGAAAGATCATGAGATCTATAAGGTAATTCAGGAAAATGACATTCTATATGCACACTGGCTTGAGGAGAAAGAAGAGAAAGAAGAAGTCAAAGCAGATCTTGATATGAAATTTCTCTTAGAGAGAATCTTATCAAGCAAAATGAAGATATTACTAAAGAGCTTACAGAAGCTAATGAGAAGCTTGCAAAATTCAACAAGAGTTCTACCATACTGGATGAACAAATCCAATCTCAGAGGATGAAAGGTGATACATCTGGGTTAGGATATAATACATTTGAGGAAGGAGAACCTTCTTGTACCAAGAGCAACATGCATGAAGGTAAGACAACTCTCAAGGCTCAGAAGCCTACTGGTAAGAAATCTTACAAACTTGTTTGTTTTAATTGTCATAAACCAGGACTGCTAATATTTGTAAAAGCACATCTGAAGCTAATATTGGTTATAGACCTAATACTAGATATGTGCCTATAAAATTTGAAGGTTACTGTTATACATGCAATATGTATGGCAATAGATCTATCGAATGCAAGTATGGAGCTAATAATCCAATACCTCATATGAATCCAAGAACTGTTGGTGATTGGAGAAGGAATTTTAATGATCGAAGAAGCACTAATTGGCAAAGACCCTATGTTAACCGGTCTATTTCTTATGAGATGGAGAAAAGAATCAATGTGATTTGTTCAATTTGCAACAATTATGGACATGTGGCAATGAACTATAGAAGAAGGACATATAGAGGGAATGTAGGACCATGGAGAGCATCTAGAATGGCACGTTATCATTGTAACAAACCGGGACACATTGCTAAGTTTTACAGAACACAGAAGAACCAACCGGTGAATCATCTTGCAGACCAAAAAGGAAAGTCAAAAGTTGATATTGAAGAAACCAGAGCCGAGATGAATAGAACCTGGAAGAAGAAGAGTGATGAAAAATAATCCAAGGAATCAAATTCTTCACCTAGTGTGGAGAATCCATCACCGAAAAACTAAGTTGTTTCTACAACTTGGGGTGAGCTTATTGTCAAATCTTGAGATGAACCCCCAGATGAAGTACTATAAGTTAAATTTGCATATTCTGATGCATTTTGATGTTTATAAGTCTTTTTGAATCATAACTGGTAAATATGATTGAGTTTTAGCAACCGGTAATATGCTTAAGAATGTTTTAAGGCATTTTAGGGTTTTGTCGGTTAAAGCATTTAATGCAGTAGTTTGAAAGCAAATAAAAAGAACATTTTGAATTTCATTTGTCTCACTGCGATCTTGAGAGAATTTGGCGAGCGAACAAAGCAGAGGAAATTTTGTGATTGCAACATTCAGCGTGTTTAGAGAGATTTGAGGTGATTGAAAGTGCATTGTGAATCGATGAACGGTGTTGAAGGTTTTGACGGTGTGAAACCCTAGTTCTGAAGCAAGAAAGGTATTTATTAGTGAATCTTACTCTTTGCTTCAAAGTTTCACATATTTTAGTATGGATACTCCGCATCTTGTTGATGTGACCGAGAGGCCATGACCAAAGTTTAAACGACATCCTTTCAAATCAAAGAAACAAACCCTGTTAGTGCCCTATCTAGTGTACTGTATGGAGTTTTGCATGTTGAAGATGTCAGATCTTTTTATCACTGCAAACTGGAGGACATGGGTGTATCAGTTATTCATGATCAGATAGATCATTGTGTGATAACAAGGACATATTGAAAGAATAGTTTAAGAGTTTCATCGAGAAAAGGTTTCATCATGTAGTCAACTTCATTAATGATTTTGATAATGAGTTAGTTAGATTTTTTTTGAGTGGCTTTCATGATCAGTTTATGTGGTTGGATCGACTGCATAAAATAACCAAGTAAGTCATCCATGCAGTAACCGAATTTCGCTCAACCGGTGAAGTACCCTTACTTAGATCAGTACCCAAGAATGATGTTGAGAAGTAAAGAGGATCAAGATGGGATGGTAGAGCCATGAAAGTAAACAACATCAATGATCCAGCTGTGAAATATGCCTCTATGGTGATCGGGTATAGGATTGATTATTCAAGCAAAATGAACAACATACCGACAATAGCTATTCATACTGCCTAACAGATGGTAAAAGAGAATGTTGACTATGACTTGGTAGAGGCACTAAGAAGTCAACTGATGGTGAATGTAGAAGTTGTGAAGAAAGATAAGAAGCTGAGATTAAAATTTGGTCAGTTGATTTTGGGATTATTTTTCTATTTTAAAAACGTTTTCCCCGGTATTGGAGTTGTTCAGTGGATTGAAGGTACCCCTGCACTACTATAGATGAAGAACAATATTAGGATGTTGAAGGAAAAGTTTGATAATATTTCATGGGGTTACTTCAAGGATTTTCAAAAGAAAATGCATGCTATAAAGTGTATACAAACAGTAGTAGTTAACCGGTATGCGGAGATAATCTATTTTATGGTGGATAGAGATACCTATATGATGGAAGCAATTATCCCTAGAACCACATGGGTATTACCTATGGGATATGAGGTATAACTCATTGCTTATGCTAATCATTTGTTAGAACAACCGACGAATACCACTGCAGAGATATTTGGGACTTACAAAGAAAAATCTCTACAAGTCCACTCTAAGCTGCAGAGACCAGTGATTGCTAAGAAAATAAGGAAGGAGGTAGAAGCATTTGTTGAGCATGCAAGATTTACAAAAGAGTGGATAACAACAACTAGGGCAAAGTATGCAACAAATAAAGGTGAAGCATCTAGTGTACATACTGGTACCCCTACCAGTACCCCTACCGGTAAGACTAGAGTTGCAAAAGCCAAGGCAACGAAGAAGAAGATGGAAGAAGACAAATTGACTGAATCACAAAGAGGTAAACCTTCTAAAATTTAGTTCTGGAGAAAGTAGAAAGTTGTTGATCCACTTACTGCACCAGTTCAAACCAGAAAGAGGAAGAAGCAATAAGCCCACAAATTGGCAAATGATGAAGAGGCTACTGAGCCAAATGAGGAGAAAAGAGCACTTAGAACAAGTGTTAAGAAGCATAAGGCAACCGGTAAGGGCAAGTCACCTGAGAAACCATTTACATTAGAAGACTCTTTCAACAAAATATTTCAAATAATTAAGGATTATGGAATATACAAAGGTTTAAATACATTGTTTATTCATTTATTTGAAAGTCAACAAAGAGAGATTGAAGATACAGTCATCTTTAATATGAATAAATTTAACAAAGCCCTTATTGAGCTACAAGGGCATATTGCAAATTCTTTGTATAATCTTATTGATGCAAGGTAGCAGGCTTCCATTAGGCAAGACAAAGAATTCGTTGATTATATCTTTAAGCACCTGCAACCGAAACCAAGTGAAGAAGAAATTGAACAGATAGAGGTTAATGCAAAGGCATCAATCAAATCCAAAAAGAGATTAACAAGAATGTTAATAGGAGAGACCGAATCAGTCCAGAAGGAGACTAAGATTTAGATAAAGAAGGCTTTAGGTCTCATCTCGAATGAGGAAACATATGAACAAGTTGAGGAAGGTAGTTCTGTAAATTTCAAATCAAAAGAACTTCCTAAAGGTGTTAAGATCACAGATTTTGAACCGAATAACAAGTATATGCAAGATGATCCGATTGATACTGAACCGATATTCATTCCTAATGATAACAACAAAGACAATATTGATAATATAGATGTATTTGATGTTTATGTTTAAATGTTTGAACAACATGGGCAACAAGAGGAACAAGTGGAGAAGAAAACTGAAGAAAATAGCTCTGATGTGCCACCGATGAATGAACAACCACACGATACTTAAATTCCATCAGTAAGTGCAAATGTAAATATTGTTGACAGTCAAAAGGAAAAGACCGATGAGGAAGTACCGGTGAATGAACAAAATGTGGAAACACAACTGCCACCGGTCAAGGACACCACTGAGGAAGAGAAGACAGAATAAGATAAGACCAAGAAGGAGAAAACAAAGAAAGAAAAGGTAGAGAAAAAGGAGAAGAAAATAATTGATGATGATGATGATGACTCAGTGAGCATTAAAGGACCTATTGATATGGACAATCTGAGTTCTTCTTAATTGATGGAGATTGCAACAACAATGCAATCTACAACTCAAAAGAAGAGAATGAAGGAAAAACAGAGAGAGGTAGAGACTATCAAGATAGCAATTGATATTTTGTCTAGTCTCCTACCGGAGACTAATATTGAAAGTTTTGTCACTCAAATTGACAAACTTGGATAGTTGGTTATTGATGCCGAAGATCAACTCAAGACTTCTGAAGATGGAACATATATATCAGTTGAAAAGGATTACAAGAAGAAAAGGATAGAACATCTGATGTCTGAGATAGATAAAGGTAAGGTAGCACTCACGGTTAATAAAAACTTGTTGAAGAATGCACTAGAAACCGGAGGAAAGATTCTGGCTATTGTTTCAAAGTTTTCACTGTTTTGTGCTGACTTGAAGGAGAAAATGGAAGATGCTGAGAAAGAACTTGAAATATTGAGTGAAACTTTTAGACCCTTGAATGACTCAACTATTCATTTTGGTAGAACTATTGTAGACTTACATAAAAAACTAGAGATGTATGAACATGAGCAGGTCAAACGGGTTAGATCATTGAAGGAGCTCTAGACTCAACTAATTCCTAAAGTAGAAATTTTACAGCGAGCATACAAGGAGTCAGAGGCTATTTTGGCTACACTTGAGATGAGCACAGTTGATGCAATGGAGGAATTAGCCATGCAGATAAAGACACATGTTGAGATTACTGACACACTGTTAGAGACATGGGATAACGAACTCAAACAGTTGAAATTTCATTTCAATGACGCTTTTTATAAAATTGCTTTGCAAAAGACTTTATGACTCATATTCATATATGCTCTGATGCAAATTTTGATGTAAAATGTATATATCTTTCATGTATTTTACTTATTTATTTGGCATTTTTGTCAAAGGGGGAGTAATAGTTAAGAGTCAGTCAAAATTTTGTATGCAATGTAAAGGGGGAGTAATGGGAGTAATTGCTAAGGGGTAGTACATGTCCTATAGTCAATTTTTGTATTGCACACTTAGTTGACAATTTTTTTTCCTAAGTGTTGCCATCAATGCCAAAGGGGGAGATTGTTGGCATTTGATCATTTGATCTTAACTGGTAATTTTTTGTTTGCTTGATGCAACCGGTGCATGTTTGATTAGATTGTTGTATGATGACTATGTTGTATGGTGTCATTGATGACAACTATGTTTTTACAATCATCTAAGTCCTATAGGTCAATCGACAAGGCTTAACCGGTAAATAAAGACAATTTTATCAGAACCGGTAATTAGGACTTTAACAGGTAAAAGACAAACAATATTTTATTCTGACAACTGGTACTGGAAATCTATGAAGAATGAGATGACGCGGTTTTACAACAACAATGAAGACTGGTAGATGAAGTTATGTTTGTGACCGCATGTGCTGATTCGATCAGGTGAACATGATTTGATTGACAAAGTAGGTACTCTGACTGAGACTTAACCGGTAGTGATGAAAATCACTCAGATCAGTAAAACGACACAAAATTTGTTTTCTTATGTCGGTGGCCGACATAACTAAAGAGTGTAATGCAAGATTGTCTAGATGCATTGAATCTAGGGAATTGTCTCAAGGTTCTAGCCAACCTAATAATTTTTTTAAGATGTGTGATGAGGTATGAAGGGATATATGAGTATGAGCTTGAAAGTGTGAGAGAACATTAGCGAATTTCATATTTCTAATATTGCGGTGATCAAAGGAGTTGAGAGATGAATTTTATGTGATGTTGTAATGTTTTGAAGCGGATCTTATCAGACACTGAAGGTGTTATACTGAGATAATTTGTACTTGTTGTCTCCCTAAAAGTTGCAACAAGAAAATCCTCTTACAAGGTCACTCCTAACAGGGTGCAGTTGGATCCTAACAGGTCTGATCATTAAATCCTCTAGTCAGGTGACACATTAACTTGTATTTACAAATCCCAATAACTTGGGTAGCTCCTAACATGGCTGGTCCTCATAGGCCTTATTGTAAAGATCTTAACTAGGCTTAGACACTTCTAATAGGGTACGCCCCTAGCCAGATATTGTAGACCTTAACCGGTCAGATCTCTATACTGTAGATAGTGCATATTTGTGGGTACTAACTCCCATCGTGGTTTTTCCCATTTGCGTTTTCCACATATAAACTCGTGTCATGTGGTTTATGATTTATATGGTGATTGCATACTTGGTGTTATTTATTAAATGCCTATTGAGTTTTAAGTTGGTGAAATTGATAATCAGATTTGTATTGTTTTTACTTGCACTGATTCACCCCCCCTCTCAGTGCCTTATAAGTTCATCAAAGAGGACAAATGGTAATGTATACAATCTGAAAGAATGTTTTGAATCCCAATGTATGTTGGGACAAGTGGATGAAATCTGGTTGTGGCACATAATATTAGGCCACATAAATTTTGATAACTTAGTTGTAGTAAGCAAAAACGGGTATGTAAGAATTATACCACCAATTATCAAACCGGTAAGCACGTTTTGTGATGAATGTGTGAAAGGGAAGCAAACTAAAGTGAGCTTAAAAACAAAAGAATACAACACCTCAAGACCGCTTGAAATTGTACATACAAAACTGTGTGGTTCGACTAGAACAAGAGCTCTTGCCGATGAAATATATTTTATGCTCTTCATTGATGACTATTCAAGAATGACAAGGGTCAGTTTCCTACAAGATAAATCACAAGCATTTGACAGATTTAATATCTTTCGGAAGATGGTAGAGAAAGAAAGTGGGTGCATGCTGAAATGCTTAAGATCAGACTAGGGTGGAGAGTTCACATCAAATGAGTTTGAAGTTTATTGTGAAAAACATGGAATCAGAAGGCAATACTCAACCCCCATGACACCACAAAAAAATGGTGTGGTAGAAAGGAAGAACATGACAATCAAGGAGATGGCCAGAACCATGTTAAATGAGGGAAGTTTTTTGGACATGTATTGGAAGGAAGCGGTTCATACTGTTGCATATATGTTGAACTGGGTGCAACTAAGAACAAACAACATAATGAATTCTTATGAGTTATGGTATGACCGGAAATCATTAGTCAATTACTTCAAGATATTTGGAAGCAAGTGTTTTATCAAGAGGGATATGGATGGTTTAGGTAGTTTTGATTCCAGGAGTGATGAAGGGATCTTCCTTGGTTACTCAACTAATAGTAAGGCCTATAAATGCTACAACAAAAGAATAAGAAGAGTCATTGAGAGTGTGCATGTAAGAGTTGATGAGGATAAGCACAAAGGAAGACAAGCACAAGAGAATCGGTATGATGATTCCTGTGATGAAGGTTAAGAAGCTCAGTCAGACAATGAACCGGAAGAAGCATCCAAAAAGGTCCCTAACTGGTATGTATAGATAAACCACCTAGAAGAGCAGATTTTATGTAATAAGAGTGATGGTGTGCAGACTAGAAGAAGACTTGCTCGGAATGATGAACAAGTCAATGTTTGCCTCATGATTGAAGTAGAACCTAAAACATTCAATGAGGCCAACAAAAGTCAGAAATGGGTGGATGCCATGGAAGAAGAGCTGCAACAGATTGAGAAGAACAAGACTTGGGAATTAGTCCCTAGACCGGAAGACAAGAACATCATTGGGACAAAATGGGTCTACTATTATAAGATGAATGAAGAAGGTAAAATTATTAGGCATAAATCTAGACTTGTGTGCAAGGGTTACTCTTAAGTAGAGGGTATTGATTTTGAAGAAACATTTGCACCAATAGCTAGATTAGAAGCAATTAGGATGTTTCTATCTTTTTCAGCCTACAAGGGTTATAAGGTATATCAAATGGATGTAAAATCTTCCTTAATGGAAATTTGGAAGAAGAAGTGTACATGAAGCAACCAGAGGGGTTTCTATTACATGATGATGAAACCTTTGTGTGCCGGCTGAAGAAAGCCCTGTATGGTTTAAACCAAGCTCCTAGAGCATGGTATTCAAGGCTAGATCAGTATCTGAAGGAGAAAGGATTCAAAAAGGGGAGTGCTGACATCAATCTATACATCAAGGCTGATGAAAATCACATGATCATTGTGGTTGTGTATGTAGATGACATCATTTTTGGAGGCAATAAGGACACTCTTTGTAAAGATTTTGCTTATTAGATGCAGTCAAAATTTGAAATGTCAATGCTTGGAGAATAGACATTCTTGGTTTGCAGATATCTCAGCTAGATAAGGGAATCTTTATCTCACAAACCAAGTATGCAAAGGACATGCTAAAGAAGTTTCAAATGGAGGACTGCAAACCAGTGAGTACCCTAATGGTGACCGGAAGCAAATTAAGAAAGAATGATGAATCACTAGTGGTGGATCAGACATTGTTTAGATCTATGATAGGAAGTTTATTATATCTTACTGCTTCTAGACCAGATATAGTGCAGGCAATGTGTATGGTGGCTAGATTTCAAGCAACGCCTAAGCAGTCACATATGAATTTTGTAAGAAGAATTTTTAGGTGCCTACAAGGGACACTCAATTATGGATTGTGGTACCCTAAACAAGGAGAATTTATCTTGGAAGCGTATACTGATGCTGATTGGGCAGGTAGCATTGATGACTGGAAGAGCACAAGTGGTGGTGCATTCTTCCTAGGTGACCGATTGGTCTCATGGCATAGCAAGAAGCATAATTTAGTCTCCCAATCAACTACAAAAGTAGAATACATTGCTGCTACTACATGCTTCTCTCAGGTGCTTTGGATGAAGCAAACCCTCAAGGACATACCAGTAGATATCTTTGATCCTATTCCCATCCAGTGTGATAATTCAAGTGCCATCAACATATCAAAGAACCTGGCGATGCATTCAAGGACAAATCATATAGCCATCAAGTATCATTTTCTCAGAGAGAAGGTTGAAGGTCAAGAAGTAAAGATGGAATATGTCCCTACAAGAGAACAAGTGGTAGAAATCTTCACCAAACCATTGCCAGTAAGCACTTTTCAGTACTTAAGACACAAGTTGGGAGTTGTGTCACCTGCCTCATGCACTTAAGTTTGTAAGGAGATATATGGTTCAGGGGGAGTTCATAGCAATATCTATATCTCTTGAACCACATGTTGATCATAGGGAAAGTTCAGGGTTGTATGTCTCAGTACCGGGTGTAATCACTAAGAGAAAATTTGACTAAGGGGGAGATAAGTATGAATAAAAGGCGGAGAATGAAGTACCTTGACACTTTGTCATTGTATCAAAGGGGGAGAAATCTACTAGTGTGAAGACTTGCAGTGAGTTGACATCAATTCCAAAGTGGGAGATTGTTGGCATTGTTGGCATTAGGTTGTCATTGATGTCAACTGGTATGGTATGGTCACCGGTGAGTAAGTAGTGGTGACCAGTATGGGAGAATTTAGACATGATGATGTCAATCCATATGTGTGTAAGAAGAAAAAAATTTATGTTATCAGTACACATGAAATGCATCATCTACCGGTAAAGCAGGACCACCAGCAAGGCAAAGCAAGAAAGCAAAAGAAGAATTGAAGGATGTGAACTGGTATACACAGAGATGTTTAATGCTGCTGATAAATGGAGTGAGTAGTTGGACTAGCATGTTTGATGGAAGGCCAAGTTGATCCACCAAAAGAGAAGAGGTCAGTAGGTATGAAGGACAACTGATGAAGTTAGGTTATATCGGTAAGGTGAGTTGAACCGGTATTCAATCTTGGTCGGTGAAGGATGTCAAACAAACATAGCAAACCAAGCATATGTGGATGTCGACAAGGATGACAGGTGGAAACCAAGTGGGGAGCACACAAAGGTCGGTGAAGTGTTCATTGATGTAGTAGTCAGCAAGAAGGTTGACTTTAATGAAGAACTCGCAAATCATGGGAGGATGGCAGAATGTTGCGGCTTGAGGAAAAAAAGTTGGTAAGATTATTGAATTGACCTTTCAAGAAGATCTGATCTTTGTACCCATTTGACGAAGGAAACAACCAAGCCATTTATGGGGAGTGACAAAGAAATGTAGAAAAGCATGTCATAGACATCCTCAAATAGAAAATGCACATTTTAAAGTGAGGAGATGGTGGTGTTGTTTGGTGTGATGCAGATCACCATTCTAGAAAAGAAGATCGGATCAAATCTAATACATATTGAGTTGGTGAAGTTAAAAGCTAACACAACACCATTTGAATGTTGCCTTTGGCAGTAACCCTCAAAGATAAATATGTCAGCTCGAGACCGAAATCAGTTGATGCTTGATGTGAGGAGTGAGAAAAAAGTGATCTTGAGAAAGAAGAAAGATGATATACCTTAGATTTATCTCTTAGAGAGTTAGAGTGTGTGTTAGTAGGCTGATCCAGTGAGAGGGTCTAATCAGTAGAGATAGAGTATCCGGTAAAGTGTTATAGTCTAAACAGTCAAGTGTACCAGTAAGGAGTGATTGGTTAGGAAGGCATCTAAGAGTGAAATTGTGAAGTGTGAGGCTTAGAGAGAGAGAAGAAAGGGTGGGAGTAATCGATGAGTAAACAGAGAGAGTAATCTTATAACTGACAGTGTGAGAACCAGTGAACTAGAGGAGGTTGTTAACCGACAAAAATCTATTGATCGGGTGTTGTAGAACCCATTTGCAACTAGGTGCAATCACTGTATCAAAATTGTATTTCTTTATATTACATCGAGTTGGTTCTTGGTGTAGGGGTTGGTGCCCTAAATAAGTAGGGGTTGGTGCTCTAAATTATTGTAATCTGATTATTTCATTGTGAGGCTGGATTGGAGCAGTAGACTCCAACAACATTTCTCATCGAGGTTTTTCCCATATTGGGTTTTCCTCGTTCATCTAGTGTTGTGGGTTATGCATTTGTGTGTTGCCTCTTTTGATATCCACTCTTATCTTATTGGTTTGATTGTTTAGTGTTTAGGTTGATAACAGGTATTCCAAGCTTGGTTTAAAAAGAAAAGTTTTCAAGAACCACTGATTCACCCCCCTCTCAGTGGTACTTTGTGTTCAATATTACTTAAGTTGAGTTAGGGTAATGCATTTCATAGTAGTTTGGATATGATACACTTAGGGAAGTGTGCACATAGGAATGCTGTATGTAGGAGAAATTCCACCTTTTGTGGTCTTATCTTGTTGTTATATTCCACCTTTGGTGGGTGATCCACCTCATGTAAGATTTTTTATGTTTCTCCTACCTACTCCTACCTACTCCTACCTACCCTTGTTTCTCATTGAGCCACATGTCATGATTGTGTGCTCACATATCCATATAGCCTTGCCTTTATAAGTAGGCTGATCTACATTGTATATAATTTTTGATGATCCAGTTGATCAGTATTTTACATCTTGATTAGAATATAGTTTATTCTTATCTAATCTATTTATCTCTCTTTTGTGCTATTCAATGTGCCCTTGATTTTTTCCATCTTCAACAAATTCTAACAATTTTAATAGTTATCAACTTGGGTTAAAAGGAATTGAATTATACATATTATAATTGGATCATTAGAGTCAAACTCAAGTTGGATGGAGCAGGGTCGAGTGTGGACCATTTTCATTGGGCTTTGGTGAAGTTTGGTCCATGGCTTCAATTTATGGTTTTCTAAGTCTCGCGGTTTTATATATTTAAGGTTCATATGGTAATTATATGTTTAGTTAGCTTAGGATGCAAAATTTTAGGCCAACAATTGAGATCATTTTTAGATTTTCATATTCATCTAATTTAGCACTAAATCATTCTATTTATGATTGGGGAAGAATCCTCCAAGAAGGCAGCAAAAGAAAATATATTTGTTTTGTTTTGACATATTTTGGGATTTCCCATTCGTGACAAAAACAATGGAATGTTGTCTTCAGATTTTTTTTGCTATTTTTCATAACAAGCTGAACTAGAAAGCAACTCTTCTTGGCTTAGACATTTTAATATGTATTTGGAAAGTATCTATTTTAGAAAACTGGTATTTTAAGTTTTTCAAGTGGCTTTCTTGTATTCACAGATCCCAGAGTAATGTGTTATGCACGAATCAACTTTGTGAAATTCAAGATCAAGCTAAACTTAAAAATTGCTATGTAATGCCTTTTGTTGGCCTTTGTAATTTGATATCTTTCCCTCTCAGTTGCTTGCTATTATTGTTTCTCCTTGTTGGCATATTGTTGTTTATGTTGTGCATTATTCTTCTTCTAGTAGATGCTATTATTTGTAATCCTACTTTGATTCAATAATTTTTTTTATACATTTAGCTTTACGTATGGTTATGTTACTAATGTTACATGATCAAAGTGTAAACTTCTTTAAATATTGATACTCAAGCATTAATGGTAACATGTTTTTAGAGATTTCATATATATTTTGATGTGTTTTTGGAGGTTGGGTGTTTCTCCTTTTAAAGGTTTTCATAGGAAACATTTTACGTCATATTTTATTCTTCCATTCTTCTTCTCTTCTATTGTAAGTGGTGCTAATATGTAAATTGTGTTGAATTCACATTGATTTGAATAAATTGCAATACTCTATTCGTTCCAAATTAGGTTTGATTTGAGACACATTTCCTTTTAGCACTAAATGAGTTGATAAATTGTTATGAATTGGTGAATTCTATATCAAGTTTGATTCTTAAATGTATTTAATTTATTTATCTTTATGTACACACATGCGAATTTGAAATCTAAAAGAGGAGCTAATTGGAGAGTTTCACATAGTGTATGTCATAAGTCTCTTTTTTTATAATTATATATCTTCATGTTTTTTTACAATTATCATGTGATTAAATTTGATGAGAAATACAATTAATTTAATTTATTTAATATTCATCAAAATATTATTTATATAAAATATATAGTAAATAAAAATGAAATTTAATTCTATTGCACAATAAAATTTAAAATAAATTAACTACAAAAGTTGCTTTGAAAAGTGATTATACCTTATTTGAAATAAATATATATACATCTTGTTTAAATTAGTTAAGGGGAATTCATTATTATTTTATAAATAGATTTGGAAAGAGTCACGATGGAAGTGAATATGTAGTTGGAGATAACATGGTATATGGATGTTAATTAGAAAATTAGGGAGGTGATTTGAGTTTTTTTTTGTATTAATTGTAGTCATTCAAATGAAAATAAATATGCATTAATGGAATAATTATCCATGAAAAAGGAGAAAATAAAAAAAAATATAGTGGGAGTGAAGTCATTAAAAGAAAGAAATTCATATATTGTTGGGAAACTATCAAGTTGATCGAACCATTTACTACATAACCCTATCATATAAAAATATGCATACAATATGACAAAATGACTATAGCTCCAAACTTACAGAGCTAGGTTATAGGATTATTTTTCAGAGATTATTGCAGACAACATGATAGAACAATTACAAGGGTTGGGAACTGAGTTTGTATTTAGGTACTCCTCTTTCTTAGCTCATATGAATCTTTATCAAAATGTTGCTTTCTTTCAGAGATATGGTTTCATCCAACTAGATACTATGAAACTTTGGGAGAAAGAAACCCTGTGACCATATGGACCCCAATCCTATCTATAACACAAGATTATTATGTCTTCTCTAACTATTTCTTAT
Organism: Cryptomeria japonica; assembly: GCF_030272615.1. Taxonomy (NCBI): domain Eukaryota; kingdom Viridiplantae; phylum Streptophyta; class Pinopsida; order Cupressales; family Cupressaceae; genus Cryptomeria; species Cryptomeria japonica. The sequence continues at coordinate 53,651,977 of NC_081406.1, read as the reverse complement.
CTCCTACTCTTCGAGAATTTCAATAACTTCCCAACAGGTTTTCTAAGCAGAAAATGCAGTGGATGACCAAAACATATCCACCCTGTGACTAGTTTTGTGAATACATTTTCCCATGATTCATATGCATGGGTTGTCTAATGAACCTTTTATGTTACCTGCATATGTGATACACAAGACCCTTTCCCTTGAATTGTTTAGGCAACTTTCAATAGTTGATGCTTAGATTGGAGTGGGTAGACAAAATACTATGCTTTATAGAACACCAATAAGGTTCAGAGGAGCTACTCTAAATAAGAGAAAACCATAATCCTCGCTAATATCCAAGCTATCCTTTCTTGGACTTGATGTTATCTTTGATACTTGGGAAGATGATCCTGATTGTTGTTTGAAAGAAAAATAGTATGCCCGTGTCATCGCCAAAGGCAATATTGGGAAGAGAGAAAGAATCTCATGGAGCTGAATGATACACTTGTAGATTTTTTTTTTTCTTGAGTAGTTGGTAGAGGCCCTCATGACATAGCTTTTATAATATTGTAGACAACATCAGGGCTTCTCGTGAAATTGCTCCAAGCGTGAAAAGGAGATTAAAAGACAATGGATGGAGTGATGAAAAAATAACAAAATTTTGAATTTATGAGACTAGGAAATAGGATATACAATTTTTCAGGTGGATGATATTGATGAGGATGACATATTTGACAAAAAGTGGGATGAGGAGCACCCAATTCATCTGAATATCAAGAGACAGAAAAGGTTTCCCTTGAATACTAAGAGAAAATTATAGAGGAGTAGCCCCATAGTTGTAATTCAGAACCCTTCAAAAGCTAAGAAGGGAAGTCCATAGTTTGAGCTCAATTTGACAGAGGTACTCCTTGTAATAAAGAAAAGAAAGGGGAGCAAAGATATTGGGAACCATAGAGGTTAGAAGTAAGAAATGAGAGCCTCACAAGTTTCCTCATCTTTCATAGTGCAGGTATGACATTTAACCCCCTCTTCTCTCTTCATCTCTGTCTCTAGTTTTCTCATCGATGCTTTCTTTTCCCCCAGTGCCTACAACTGTCATCCCAACCTCTCAAGATTGGTTTTCGATGTCTAATTTTCTTATATCTATGGTATATACAAGAACAAATCCATTCTTGATTATGAGGCCCAAGATGCAAGCCATCATAATATGCAATGTTAGCCCTATAATTGTTTCAACTGAGGTGAGGACCTAGGTTTTTCCGTAAACCCCTATTTTTGAACTCTCTTCCCCTGCAATGGTCATGAGAGTTGCACTGCCCATAATGTCAACACTCACTATCATGAAAAATCCACTGTCAACCTCATCAACTACAGTAAGCTCTTCCACTTTGGTATCCGCATTACCATATATCCTAACCTTCTCCCTAGAAACTTTGAGCTTGCCAAGACCCTGATTCTTTGGGGCCCAAGCTCAAGTGCTAACAGTTCAAGCTCCATTTATCTTGCTCCATAGATCTCCTTTTGCATGACAACTAATAAGATCACCAACTTGGATAATTATTTTTATGCATATAAAAGGGCACGATTGGTGAGAGCAACAATAAGAAGGAACCAAGAAATTGGTAAGCTTGCCAATTCAAACATGGAGACCATGTCTAACAAAGACTAGTGTCCAAACTTGATCATGTCTAAGACACCTAAGATAATTAAAGTTGAAACACAAATGTGCCTTGAAGACTATATTGTTCAAGTAGTTGTAATTAACATGTATATAGCTCGCCTGTAGGATAGGATTGAATTTATGAAGGAAACACAAAAGGTAGTCACCTTTGACTACCTCAAGCTGGGTCGGGATCATGCCAAATTAAAAAAAAAAAGAATAATATTGAGTGGACAGTGAGAGAAAAAGAGGCTAAGCTCAAAGTCAAATATTGAGAAAATAGTGAGTTGACAAAGGTGGTGGCATCCATCTAAGAAATATGAGCAGAAAGGGATAGGATGAGTAGTGCTAAATTAAGAGATGCAAAAACTATCTTTGCTGTAGAGCAAAAAGAAAAAGAAGAATTGAGTTAGTAGATGCTAGTGTTAAAGAAAGAATTGCGAACTAGTCAATCTAAGACAAACAAAGCTGAAACATAGATGTGCCTTGAAGACTATATGGTTCAGGTAGTTGTAATTGAAATGCATATAGATTTCTTGTAGGATAGGATTGAATTTATGAAGGAAACAAAAAAGGCAGTCACCTCTAACTACCTCAAGTTGGGTAGGGATCATGCCAAATTAGTGTTGGAAATTTGGAGGAATTGATTATGTGTTGCATTGATGTTTTGTCTTTGATGGCAACATCGATTGTTTTGGTTGTTTACCGGTTTCCGGTTGGTTCCGGTAGAGTGGTTGGTTTATGATATTGATCTGATATGATCCGGTATGCTTTGGTTTGGATCTGTCATTCATGCTATTCGGATGTGTATTATAATTAGTTGGTTCAGGATTTGATGACTCAAGAGCTATCATTTGTTCTAGTAAGCCTTTTGGTCACCGGTAAGGGTTTTATCGACAGAGCTTTGTTGAAGATCTTTTGATGCACGTGATAAGTGGTGTTGGTGTGGCTTCTAGATGGTTCTTAGGATGTTGATGGTTATCATGTTCATGTTACAGTTCATCAGTGGTGTTGGATTTGGTTTATGGTGACCTATTTTGGGTTTGGTGTTATCTAGGTTATGGACTGGTTTCTGTAACGTGTTGGAGGATGTTCCTGATGCGTTACCGACGGGATTTAATGATTGGTTTACATTGTTTTCGGCCTAAGATGACTTGGTTGATCATTGGATTGTGGGTTTATGTTATGAACTTATTGTATTATATTTTTGGTGGCTGACCTAATTGTTTATGTCCCAGGTTGGTATAAATATGATGTAAGATCTCTTTGTAGATCATAGGTCAAGGTTATGGGATGATCCATGTGCAAATAATGTTGTAATCATATGAAAAAGGTTTGGTCAATCATAGGTGATTGAATTGGGTTTGTAAGAGAGTTTTAAGGCCTCTGGTATTGAGCTTACCCTAAACTGTACTCAGGCATAAGAGATGCTATCTTTGTAGTTCACTCTTCTTTCCAGATTGTAGTCAGTGAGGCTCCTTTTTTGTGATGAGAAGTGTGCTCTAGGCTATTGGCCTTCATTCATGTGCAGGACCCTCATATTTTAATCACATACTTACTAAAAAAATATTATCTAACTGTGGGTAGGCTTCCCACCGTGGTTTTTCCCTTTACCGGGTTTTCCACGTACAAATTTTGGTGTCATGTGTTCTGGATGGATGGTAACTATTTTATGATTTATGTTTATGTTTAATTGCTATATCTATTATTTTGGTATTTTTTTTATGCATTCTGTTATTGAGTTTGTGTATGTGAGTAATAAGGATTTCAATGCTTAAAGTTATGTAATCCGGTGACAACTGATTCACCCCCCCCTCTCAGTTGTCCTCTGGTTATTTGAGCTGAGAAAGGTGGTGGCATCCATATGAGAAATAGGAGTAGAAAGGGATAGGATGAGAAGTGCTAAATTAAGAGATGTAAAAGCTATCTATGTTGTAGAGAAAAAAGAAAAAGAATTGAGTCAGTAGTTGTTGGTGTTAAAGTAGGAATTGTAAACTAGTCAATCTAAGACAACCAAAACTAAATGGGGTAAGCAGAGTGCAGAGGTAACTCTTGTAGAAAGAAGCAAATAATTAATTGAGGCATTCTAGGAGAAAACCTCATCTTTTGTAGAAGGGGTCAAGCTAAGAGATGATATCACAAACAAGGATTCATAGATCTAGAATCTACAAAATGTATTAGCAGCTCTTGTCCAACAACCAAGTTTCCTCCCAATGCTCCAATAATTATACACTTCATATTGGGGAAGGGTCAAAATTGTGGTTGAATCCTTGTGACCTGCCTATAATATATCACTAATGCTTGAAAAATGAATATAGATGTGGGGTTCGTAGTTGATCAAGTGTCGCAGACCTTTACCCCAAAGGGAGCTGAGTCAAGGCTACTCATTGAGAAGTTATATGTGAAAAATGACAATGCCTTAATTACTGCTGGCATTAGTGACCAAAGGAAACCCACTAGAAAGTCAAGTGAGTTTATTGAATGTTCATTTAACAACTTTGCAAAGTAAAGAGTGACTTCAAGCCCTTGAGAATGTGATGTCATAGAGAAAAGGAAAAATAGACCAATTGTTCCAACTGAGACTCCCTTCTCCTTTCCAGTTAGATGGATTAGTACTTGATGCAGAACAAATGATAAATTTTTTGGAGAAGAAACAACAAGATCAATCCTTCATGCAAACCACTGGTCTTGATCCCAATGTGACATAAATACAGTAGATTATTGACCCCTAGGCACAACTAAGTATTCACATACAAGTTTCTCTTTCAACTACAAATAATATTTCTTTTTGGGAAAGGATTGAGTTAGAAAAATCTTATGGCTCGCTACAACTTCATGTTGCACCATCCAATGCAAACTAGCAGCCTTTGCAGTCTACACTGACGAAGTTGTAATCCATTTTCTTTCAAACTTCAGCTTGTATTTTTGACACAAAACTAGAGTTCTATGCTAATGTTCCCCATAGGCAAGGAACCCTATAGAGTCACCAAATCTATAGATTAAATCTACAAGGGTCCTTAAGATTCTCTTTTTTCTCCACCCCTTTTCATTTTGCGATTGCTTTCCATTTATTTTGTTGCAGAATGTTTATGTTTGTATGCTCATGCTCTAATGCCACGCATTGATCGGGCTAAAGTTTGAGAGGCCCTTAGCCTAAGTTTTTCTCAATGGTGCATGAAGACACCACTTATCAAAATAACGTGCTAATTTTCCAAGAGGCACAATTTATAAAAGTTGTTTCAAGGTACCACCATGTGTTGCCTTCACGTTGATTTTAAATTTTTGAAAGGGAAGAGAGTGAGAAATCCTACAACCACGCCATGTATCCAGAATAGGTCTTCAACTCTGATAGCAAGTGCTTGTGATGGTGAGAGTTTTAATTTTGGAACAAGATGAGGAGATTTTTCTTGAGGAAATTAGATGGTGTACTCATTTGTCAAAAATCTATCTATCCACATTTTTGTCCTCCTTGCATCTTTTTTGTTTCTACCAAAAGGTGATGGGCATGCTAGAAAATTCTCTTGTTATTAGAGGTGGCAGGATAATGATGTATCTCAAATCATTTTACCAAGATATTGCAACAACTACCATGATGATTTGTCACATGACAGATATGCAATAGTCTTTTTTGTTTTAAGCTTTTATAGTTCTAGAGTTATGATCTTATAAAAGCCTATGTGCTTTTTGCTTGAAGGGGATTTTTTGGATCTGGGGAGAAGGATTGATTTTCTAAAAATATAGTAAAGCAATAGCCATTGTATACGGTGAAAATGGATTAACAACAATGTTGAAAGACTAAATGAATTCAACCACAAAGCCCTAGCCTAACAACAACAAAGATCCACCATAACATATGAAGATTACCTAAGACAATGCAAATCAAATGAAATCACAAAGATTATACCATCACATGTCCAATAGGGTTTGGATCTCCATTTTTGCTATCTCCATTGATCTTGCTTGATATATTTGCTCTCAGATTTTATGTGTGCACAAGAGATCAACAAAGAACGGAAATGTGGTTGCAAGTAGGATCACATATGAAAGTGCAAAGCATAGTGTAGTCAATTGATCAGTCTGGTGGGTCGGGTTTGATAATGAAGGAAGCATCTCCTTATATAGAAGACACTATATGAAATGGAGGGATAAGATTGAGAGGTGTAAAAGAGGCCGGCTATGGTTAGAGGGTAGGTAGAGAAAATAATAAAATAATGAAAGGGTAGGTAGTGTATGAATTAAGAGATGAATGCCATGTGTCATAGGTGGAAAAGGTTAATTAATTAATTAAATAAATAAAGATTTATTTAATTAATAGAAGAAGTGGGATAATTAAATAAATAAGATATTTATTTAATTTAGGAAAAGGATAATTTAAATAAATAAATGTATTTATTTAAATGAGAAATAAGGCTAGAAGAGGATAAATGAATTAATTAAATAAATAAAGATTTATTTAATTAATAGAAGAATTAGGCTAAAGTAATTAAATAAATAGAATATTTATTTAATTAGACATGACAATTTTAGGTGTCTACATTTTGCCCCTCTTTGAGACAATGCAGCTTGTCGCGTTGTTTCAAAGAGGATAAGATAAACTGATACAAGGTTGCCCCAAGATGGGAATGATATGCCCCCTCGAGAGATTGGATGAAAATGTCTAGAAAGACTGTAGACAATCTCTTGATAAGAAAGAAAGGCTAGAATGGACTGACCGGATAGAGTGACAGAGTCACGAGATAAAGAAGACTGACTCGGGAGACGAGGGCTAGGGCTAGGGTAGTCTATATGATATACCACGAGGGGAGTACATCTTCATTGTCATCCACACATCTAAGAGATCAGAGTGCAGAGCGAGAATAGAGTAGCAGCAGTCAGCAGCGATGGCATTGGTTCACAGATTTGATCGCGTTCGCTGATTTTAGAGGCCAGCCGATGCAGGAGAGCCGATAAGTACCGCAAAACCTCTTTGTACTTTGTCGCATTAATTGTTGTCATAAATGCATGCTAGGTAGTGCAATAAATGCGCTTTAGGATAATGTCAAAAAAAATGTCAAAAACGTGTAGGTGTGTTTGCGTTGGTGCCGGGTGCATCTATGTTGGCTAGGCTTGTCTACGTTTGTGCCAGGTGCGTCTATGCTAGGAAAAGCGTCTGTGTCAAATGCGAACGTGTCTGTGTTGTGCAAACATGTTTGTTCAATGTGGGCATGTTTGTGTAGGGCAGGCACGTTTGTGTAGAGCATAGGCACGTCTGTGTATTTCAGGCCCGTCTGTGCAGAGCAGGCGTGTTTGTGCAGTCTGTAAGCACGTTTAGGTCATGAAGGCACATTTATGTCTTCAAGGTCAAATTGATAGTTCTGTGATGAACATACGCTGTCGATTGGATAAGCTGCTGAGAGGATACACTCAAGTAGGTCCTCTAGGGAAGACGAGGATAGATCAAGGCACTTTGTGATGAACAATGAGTACCAAGACATAGTACTTTGTGATGAACATGGAGTACTAAATATGAGCAACACTTTGTGATGAATAGTGAGTGTCAAAATGAGCAGCACTTTGTGATGAATAGGGAGTGCAAATATGAGCAACACTTTGTGATGAACAGGGAGTGCAAATATGAGCAACACTTTGTGATGAACAGGGAGTACAAAACATGTAGTACTTTGTGATGAATAGGGAGTACCACTAGGATAGATAGCAACACTTTGTGATGAATGGTGAGTGTCACAAGGATAGAAGCAACACTTTGTGATGAATAGTGAGTGTCAATTTGACTGACATGATTGCTTTGCTTGACTCCAGGAGTACTTGCCTATGTTGGAGTCACGAGAGAGATTCTCGTCGATGCAGAGATTACGACTTGAGCTGACATTCGAGGACCGAGCTGCTATTGAGGCTATGGGTCTACGATACATTCTATATGTGTATGAGTTTTGGGCGAACTTGGGTTTGCTGACTGCACTTGCTGAGAGGTGGCACTCGGAGACTTGTAGTTTTCATTTGCCAATGGGTGAGATGACAGTCACCCTATAGGATGTTTATAGGATACTGAGGATACCGATCGATGGGGAGCTGATACCCTATGATCGAGATGGAGATAGGGAGGCCCTAAGATGAGTGTTCTGGGATCTAGGACTGGAGATGAGGGCTGGTCACGTGGCATGGGATACCATGATAGCGACAGGACTGGCACTACCAGCAATGCTAGGAGGAGTGATCAGTGGGTTCCTGTGTCCGGATAGGGTGACACAAGGATTGGCTGTGGGCAGGGGGAGCACCTTGGAGATGCTGGTTACACAGCATACCAGATATGCCTGGGGACCGTGCGTGCTGGCACACCTATACTATGAGCTGCATTAGTTTGTGTATCATGGATCTGTAGGATTGGGCTGCGGAGTTACATTGCTGCAGGTGTGGGCATATGAGCATCTGCCGGTTACCTGACTGATACATTTCAGGGGCAGGGGTCATGGATGCAGCTTTGTGCATCTATATGATATGATTACCTCATAGCCACGGATTGGCAGGTTGGAGCATTAGCGTCGAGTCCTGGATGAGATCGATAATGTGATATGGAGGCTGTACCATGAGTGCGAGCAGTGGGAGGATGATGCAGTGGATCTACCCTATACTTTTCGGAGCAGATATCTGATTGGCTGGATGCCCTATGTACTAGAGAGGCAGTTAGTGGATAGGGTATGGAGGTAGTTTGGCAGGATCCAGTGGATGCCATGGGGTTCCGGGATGTATGCTTAGACAGTCAGGGATCAGGCACACTTTGGGCCATTGTTGTCATATGTTCATGTCGTGATGCAGCTGATAGAGATGGTGTCGATGCCATGGGATATGTGGCTGGAGATTGAGGATGCAGGCATGGATGCAGAGTACATGGCATATTACGCTGAGCATCCCTTTCCACGACTGACAGACCCAGGGGAGCCTCTAGATGGAGATGGTGGTGGGGATGGGGATGATGATGGAGATGGTGGGGGGAGAGGCCGACGGAGGAGATAGGGTGCAGTTGGAGAGAGGAGGGTGGCTCCATGGAGAGAGGGTGGGGAGGAGAGACAGGCTCGGGTGGTGAGGGGTCATGGTGGATTGCCACTACAGGTGCTAGCAGCATAGTGTCCTAGACAAGTGCAGGGATAGGGCAGAGGTAGGTATAGGTACAGGCACAAGGGAAGCCACAGGCAGAGGCACAGGGGGTTGAGGAGGAGGAGGATGAGCTGCTTGAGCTGAGGGAGATCTACCAGGGACATGCAGATGAGATTTAGGACCTAGAGATGGAGACAGTTAGGCTCAAGAGGCGACTGAGGGACATAGAGCATGAGCGGGATCAGGCTATCCAGTGCTATACTGAGGATGAGACAACACTGAGGGCTAGGAGGCAGGCAGTAGAGGACACAGGGGCTGGATATGCCTATGTTCTATGGGTAGGGGAGGAGATAGGTTATTGGTGAGACCGATACTACGGGGCAGTGCCACCAGAGCAGCGGGCGAGGAGCTTCCGCAGACCATCATGGACAATGATGACTACAGGAGGGAGCCAGAGGAGACAGGCATCCAGCGGTGGGGTTATGGGTCCTCCACCACCACCAGATAGAGGGGACAGGAGAGATGATACTGGGGTGGGTCCTTTTAGGGCTAAGACTCCGTCAAGGCCAGGTGGCTCCGAGGGAGGGAGTTCATTATAGCCATAGAGGGTTCCCTATGTATCAGTTTTGTACCATTTTGTATGATGATGTAGACACCTTCGGGTGATTGTAGTCATATGATTTTGATGTCATTGTATCATGACACTTTTGATTATATATGTGAGATGATTCATCTTTGTGGTATCTATATGCATGTGTACCTATATGATGAGATTTTTCATGATGTATGTTTCTATGTGATGCTTATGATATGGATGCAAATATGTACATGATGCAATGCAACATTTTTGTTCTTTTGTTTTTTTAATATGTTATGCCAATGCAAATTTGAATGTATGAAATGCAAACGAATGTGATTAGAATGTAGAATGTGCTGACATGTGTTATGTGCAGGTTGTGATACAATTGTGATATCTATATGTATGTATGAAATGCTTAATATGTGGTAATGCAGGTGCAACTATATGAAATGCAAATATTTTTGGCATGTCATTATACTCAATCATGTGATAGCAAGCTACACAAACTCAAGAAGGATGATGGAAGTCAATCAAGAAAGGGGGATGGAAGATAGAAGATATGAAAGTGAAAAAGCTTCTTGTGTGTTATCATCATTGAGCTTTATTATGGCAAGTAGGTTATGACAATCGAGGCATATGTTCGACCCAGAAAGTCATTGTACCCATTTGCATGGAGATAAGACAATCACAAACAAGGAATGCCCTAGTTCATACTAGACTCTCAGTGTCCTCATATCCTTGGACAAGTCATAGCATTACTAAGAGACAATCCACAGACAACAAAGAAAAATAGGTGACGATACCCCATCCTCGCCTTTCTAGTCAAAGACATCCTGGAGATAGAATCTCTAGTCAGAGACATCCTGGAAAAGCTAAAAGACATGTCACCAAAAGATAAAATCAAAAAAGAAAAGCAAGACTTGACACCAACATCCACTGTAGTCCTCAAGCTTAGTGTCTCTTGTCACTTGTATAAGTCTTATTTGATTGTGGTCACAATGTTTACTTTCACAGAAAGGATAGATAGCATTGAACCATAATGTTGTCTGAGTCTGTTGAAAGATTTGATTTGTTGAAGCCCATTGTTGCTACTGTGTCTCATCTGAAACTGACAGAATCCATGAAACCGATATTTTATTGCGAAGAAGATGAAACTTTATTGTGGATTGGCGATGCAAATGTTGTTTTATTATGGATTGTGCACGAATAGATGGAAGAAAGCTAGAAGAAACTATACTCCTTAGAATAGGGGATGCTCTTAGTTCCACACCCATCACTAGACGTAGGATTTTCCTTAGCCACAGATAGGCGCTGATTTATTATGAATGGAAAAGGGTGAAAAGGAAGGTTTTATTATGAATGGCTAACCAATCTTGGGTAGATCAATAACAAGCCATGATGGGAATGGGTAAGTTTATTATGAATGGATAGGTTGTGAGTGTGTGCAAAGTGAAAGGATGAGATGGAATTTTGAAGGAGGGAGGAGCAATGTCTCTACGCATGGCGCCGGTGACCCGATTTTCACCATGGTACTTGCCCAGGGCACCACCAAAGTGGTTTTCACCATTGGACGAAATTATTTCTCTTTACTTTTTTGATTTTTTGATTTTTTTTTTGTGTCACGAGGCGCCTATTTGCTAAGTTTTCACCAAGTAATGATTTTTTATTTTTTATGATTTTTTTGTATTTTTGATATTTTTGATATTTTTGTATTTTTGAATTAGGATACTCTGAAGAGCTATGTGTAAAACCTATGAAGGTGCATGCTGTTGATAGGATCCTCCAAGGATTCACCCTCTGTGGTTGAGAGTTGATATGCACCAGATCCATATGCTACTGTGATGATGTAAGGACCAAGCCAGTTTGGTTCGAATTTGCCCTTCTTCTCTCTGTCTTGCTAATTTTTAGGATTTTCTCTGAGAACTAAGTCACCTACCTCAAATGTGCGAGGCTTCACTTTATGATTGTAATTGAGACTCATTCATTGTTGATAAGCCTTGAGATGATTAAAAGCAGTTTGTCTTCGTTCATCCAATAGTTCAAGTTCTTGTAAGCGAGAGACCCTGTAGTCTTCATCACTGATAATGTTTTGCAAAGAGATGCGTAAAGAGGGTAACTTGACCTCAATAGGCAAGATAGCTTTAGTGCCATAGACAAGTGAATAGGGTGTAGCTCTTGTAGGTGTGTTGACGCTTGTGCGGTAAGCCCAAAGTGCGGGATTAAGTTGGATATGCCAATTACGGCCAGTGTCGTCGACTGTCTTTTTCAAGATTTTAAGGATTGTTTTATTAGACGCCTCAGCTTGACCGTTACCTTGGGGGTAATATGGTGTGGAGAAATGATGAGTAATATGAAAGTGGTCATAGAGTTCACGAACATCCTGATTTTTGAAGGGACTCCCGTTATTAGTGATGATGGAAGTAGGAATACCGTATTGACAAATGATATAGTTGAGAATGAAGGTAGCAATTTGTTTTCCCGTGACTTGTGTGAGAGGCATGACTTCGATCCATTTTGTGAAATAATCTGTGGCAGTGATGATGAATTTATGACCACTGGAAGATGGAGGGTGAATCTTGCCTATGAGATCGAGTCCCCACTGACAAAACGGCCAAGGAGTCGCAATTGGTTGAAGTTCTTGTGCTGGCGCATGGATGAGGTCTCCATGAAGTTGACACTGCTTACATTTCTTGACAAACTGATATGAATCTTTTTCCATTTTGGGCCAGTAATATTCAGTCTTGATGAGTTTCTTGGCTAAGGTAGGACCACTAGAATGTGGACCACATATCCCTTCATGTACTTCACGTAATGCAATTTGAGCTTCGTCGCTTTCTAAACATCTAAGAAGAGTGCCATCTAGACCTCGACGATATAGGATATCAGCTAAAATGACGTATTGAGAAGATTGGCAAATGAAAGTGCGACGTTGGTTATTGGATAGATTAGGAGGTAGGGTATTGTCACAAATGTATGCAAAAATGGAACCGTATAACTGGGACTCAGGACCAACAACACATATCATCTCTGTAGGAATGATTTCATATGAGGGAACCAAAAGGTTATCCACCAAGAACTCATAGCGGGTCTCATTCGGTGGTAGATCAATTAGTGAAGCAATTGTAGCCATGGCATCTATGGCTCTATTCTACTCTCTGGGTATCTACTCAAAGTCTATCTTCATGAAATATTATTTCAGGTCATCCACCATTCTTTTGTAAGGCATTAATTTATCATCCTTTGTTTGGTAGTCATTAGTTGCCTGATGAATCACAAGTTGAGAGTCCTCAAAAACACGAAGTTCCTGGATCTTCCACTGAACTACAATCCGTAATCTAGTTGTTAATGCCTCATATTCCGCTATGTTATTAGTGCAGGGAAATGATAATCGATATGGTTTTGGTATAGAATCCCCTTGAGGAGTTATGAAGAGGATGCCAGCTCCTGCCCCATGCTGTGTGTATGAGCCGTCAAAGTATAGTTGCCAAGGCTTTGCATGCGACACTGTTAAAATGGATTCATCTGGAAATTCTAAAATTAAAGGAACATCATCTATCATGGGAGCATTTGCTAACTGATCTATGATAGCTTGTCCTTTTATTGCTTTTCTGTCCACATACTCGATGTTGAATTCACTCAGGATCATCACCCATTTGGCTAGTCGCCCAGTAAGTGTTGCTTTATTGAGAAGGTATTTCAATGGATCAATCCTTGCAACCAACTTAGTCTTATGAGTTAGCATGTAATGTCATAATTTCTGCGAAGCAAAGACCACAGTGAGACATGCACATTCAATTGGTGTGTAGTTTAGCTCATATCCCACCAATATGCGACTAATATAGTATACTGCCTTTTCTTTGCCCTTAGCAACTTTTTGTGCTAAGAGTGCCCCCAGTGCTGTTGAAGTAGCTGATATGTATAGTAATAGAGGTTGGTCTAGAACTGGTGGCATGAAAACTGGTGATTCAGAAGATAATCTTTAAGTGCTTGGAAAGCTTGTTGACAATTATCATCCCATTTGAATTTGATGTTTTTATGTAGCAAGTGCTGAAAGGGATTACACTTATCTGCAAGTTGTGCTATGAATCTTCATATGGACTGGAGTCTCCCTTGCAAAGATCAAAGTTGACTGATATTTCTTGGTGGTTGCATCTCTAAGATGGCCTTGACTTTTGCTGGATCAGCTTCGATTCCTCTTTTTGAGACAATGAATCCCAGGAGCTTCCCGAAGGTCACTCCAAAGACACATTTCTTGGGGTTTAATCTTGTTAGTGAACAGATTTGTCCCTTTTTAAAAATGATCAATTTTGAACTTTGTCACCTTAATTTAAGGACAAGTGTTTCACTAAACAACTGGGTAAGTGTTGTACAAACCACTTCCCTCTAAATTTTTCATAGGTACAACTCCCTATCTTAGTTTTTCAAGGAATGGTTTTAACTATTTTAATTTGAATAGTAACTTTTAACCCGAAAGCATGTAAGGCTGCCTACTTCATTCTTGGATGAGAGGTCGATATTTCACACATGTTACCTAAAAATGAGAAAGCAATTTTTCCTATCTTTTCAATATAAGAGATGACAACAACTGCAACAAAGTTCAGTACACCATTTCCACATGTTTGATAAAGAATGAACAGATTCAAGAAACCAAATCTGTCCTCAAACACGAATCTTCTCTAAAAGAAAACAAACACTCAAAGGAAGGAATATCAGAAGAATAATAATTTTCTGCAATGGAAAGATCCTTACTATTATTTGATTAGATAAACATATGCAAAGACATGTATCTACACAGATTCAAAACCCATAGATTTTCCTTCTCCCAAGAACCAGTATGATCATTCTATATATATATTCTTATGCAACAAAGGCATGATAATACATGTATAAATATTTTTCCATTCCAGATTTAGTAGTCTGATTCTTCCTTCTACAAAATAGAAAATACACAAAACAGAGGGAAAAACAAAAACCAACCAAAAATTGGTCACAAAATCTAACCTCCTTTCTATCTATCTTTCCTTCATTTATAGTTTTAGAACAGGGGAGGTCTCCCTGAAAACTTGACCTCACCCATAAATAGTTATGAAACCAACAAGATGTATTTTGGGACAGATGTCCCGAAGTCTTGAACACCCTCTCTTTCAACACCTCAAGGTTTTCCCCTTTTAGGTCAGTATCACTAACTATGGGTTTAGTGGATGCCAGGCTGAAAACGTTCCCAAACAAATGTAGTGTGGACTTCGTAATTTAAAACAATAAGCCTAAACCAGTTGCAGCAAAACTTTCTGTAAGAGAGAAAATGCAAGCAAAAACCATTGGAGAGAACAAGAAAAAGACTCACCTTCATAGTTGAACAACCAGATGACGACTAGCAGCAAACAAGACTCCTATCTAGGAAAAACAAAAATGCAACAGCGAGGAACAAATGCGGAGCACTAACAATCCTTCATACCTTATTAGTGAAGGCAATGATACGAAAACATTGAATGCAATAATTCCAATTTTTAGTCTGAGTGTGTTAAGTTTGTGGATTAGACATCGCACGCATGCATTGAATGCATGGCGACATTTTTGAAGTAATCGCCAGTTCCCAAAATGATTACTTACTTTGAAAAACCAAGGATTGACGTCACTTAAGACATGGTTCTGTTTCCTCATATTTGGCAATGAATGCACAATCAAATCATTAGAAGCTACGGGACCCATCAACTTTGAACACATATGAACATCCTGAACAGACTTCATTAGCGTTCAAGTAGTTCAAGATGTACGCCGCGCTCAAGGCAAATCTTGTCGAGAAAATTAATTATACCAAGTTGCTGACCATTTGTGCTATATTGAACATGTTGAACACGTTTGAACCTCTTGAACTTGGTTCAATGAGTTCAAAACCCAGAGAGAAATAAAGTAACAAATCACCGAATGAGAAACTTTAGAGAGCCGCTGCAAGACACATAAAGAAAATATTAGTATGAAAAACCTCCTTGAACACCTATGAACCTATGGAACCTAAATGAACCTGTTGAACCCGGTTCAAGATGGTTCAACGTGTTCACAGAGTTCAACCACTTACCTAAACTTGACTTTTATGATTGAAAAAGGATTTACAGACATACTAAGGACTTGAACCAAGGTGTCACAAGAAAGATTAGGACTCTGACTGAAATTTTTATAGGATGACTCACTCTTATCATGAGGAATAAATGACGCAGTAACAAATCTTACTTTATATTTTCCCAACCGATCAAAGATGACCAAAAGTATGTCCAAATGTGTATCTCTGTCTATTCATTTACCCAAGAGGTCGTCAACATAATCTTCCACAGTTACATGCATGAGATCATGAAAGATAGTAGTCATGGCTCTTTGATATGTAGCACCTGCATTTTTTAGCCCAAAGGGCATGACATTCCAACAGAAAGTTCTCCAAGGACAAGTGAATGTTGTTTTCTGCTGATCCTCGGATGCGATTTTTATTTGATTGTAACCAGAGAATCCATCCATCAAAGATAACATCGCATGACCTGCTGTGAGATCGAAAATCAAGTCAATATTTGGTAATGGAAAATCATCCTTAGGACAAGCTTTGTTGATGTCTCTGAAATCTATACATATTCTGATACTATGATTTGGTTTACTGACAGGCACTAAGTTGGAGACCCATTCAGGATAATCAATTGGGTGTATGAATTCGACATCCAATAATTTCTCAAGCTCTGCTTTGACTAATAATGTGACTTGTGGATGCATCTTTCTCAATTTCTATTTTACTGGTTTTGCCCCTGGTTTAACTGTCAAATGATGCATTACCAAATTTGGATCCAATCCAGGCATATCAGCGTATGACCATGCAAAGTTGATTTGTCATTCTGTGAAGAAACTTATGAATCTTGACCTTTCTGACTCTGTTAAAGATTGAGCCAGGAATATGTTGTGTGGAACTTCGTCTGTACCCATGTTTGTTTTGATAGTCTCTTCTACCAACATGGATGACTTTTCCTCATATGATGCTGGGAGAATGTCGAGCCTTCCATCTTCGGGTGCCTTAGAGAGGTTCTCACCCTCCGATACGTCCTTTCTTTTTACTTTTTTGGGATCAGACAGTGCCACAGTGTGGTTTTCACAATAAGACCCTTGTTTTGTTTTTATTTTTATATTTTTGCTACTAGAAGGCCTGACACCCTCACCAAAATATGCCACGCTATTGAGTTCTATAGTGTATCCCGCTTTATGGTCCCCAGGGAGAAGATCATCTCATATGCCAAGATAGTCAATAAAAGCTTCATCATTTTGGAATGTGTCAAACTGTGCAGGTCCTTCATGGTCCCAGTCAATGAGCTGGTGGTGAACAAGTGGAAGGCCTTTGATGTATTCGAAGTTAGCGAGACTAAGAGTGAAGATGTGGTTATATTCAGGTATGTCAAGGTAGTTATCAAGGTCATCATTGGCACCCTCCTCATCAATCTCAATCATGAAGGAATCCAAATTATCATCACTAGTAGCGCATTTTGGGACAGGTGTTCTCATTCTATGTGATTTCAACCTAGGACCTAGAGGCAAGGACTGTATGGGATCCTTCAGGGTTGTTTCTTGACCAACTTTGAATTTTTCATAAAATTCCTCTTCTTCTGTGGGTTCATCTGGCTCTCTGAATGTCTCGGTGAGCTCGTAGTCACTCAAGGATTTGTCTGAACCCCATTCCCATTCGTTGGAGTCTGTGGAATAGCGATTCTCTTGTTGAATTTTGGTAGCTTTGATTTGTAATGCTTCTTTTTCCCTTTGAGTGTGGACCTTGGAAGTCATGAAACCAAGTCCCTTCGAGTGTTCCTTCTTGAATGTCAATTCAGGTTGTAAAGGTTCAATGATGCCTTCCTTTCTTAAGCCAAGAGGGCTTTTGCCATCACACCCAAATCTTTGTAGAATCTTGAACCCTTTGCCATACTTTTCACATGGTATGCTGATGTGTTCTTGTGTATCATTTTCAAGGTTTTTGTAAAGCATTTTGTATAAGTCTTCCTCTTCCAGTTCACCCCATCTTTGAAAGATAGTAGGATCCCATTTGAGTATAATGATAGATACCTGCTTATTAGGATGTGGTCTTCCATATTCTTTTGGTGAACTCATGACTTGTTGTAAGTACATGGTTTGATTCAAAGTGTATTCACCCATGCCCTTATCCTGGAATTTCCCTTTAAGCTCACCTTGTTTTGATGTCGAAGGTTTTAATGACTCAGGATCAATGTATGCAGAAGAAGGAACAGCTTCACGATTACTGGGAATGATGGTCTCAGTTTTTGGTCTCAAGTTATTGTAGTATATGAATGGATTAGGATCTCCATTAACTATTATTTCAACTCCATTGTGAGGAAACTTAATACACTAGTGCTATGTAGATGGGACTGCCCTCATTTCATGAATCCAAGGACGTCCTAGTAATATGTTGTATGTGAGATCTAGGTCTAGGACTTGACAAACCACATCCTTTGTAATTGGCCCAACTCTGAGAGGCAAGGTGACTGTGCCTTTGGATGAACGCTCTTCATCATCATATGCCTTGATGGTAATTTTGTTTGTAGAATTCACAGCTTTATTTGAATATCCCAATTGTTTAATAGTGCTCAATGTATATATGTTAAGACTAGCTCCTCCATCTATCAGGACTTGTTTTATTCGATGTTTGTGTATGAAGGATTCAATGTGTAAAGGTGCATTATGTGGCTGACTTACAGAGGCGTCATCGACTTCTGTGAATGTAAGGGAGTGTGGTATGGAAAGGTATCCCACCATGGCTTGAAATTGGTCCACGTTTAGATTAGTAGGGATGGAAGTGTCTCTCAAAGTTTTGTCAAGAATGGCTTTATGTGCGGGGGATATGCGTAAGAGCTCAAGGATGGAGATGAGCGCAGGTGTCTTCCTTAACTGTTCTACTAGGTCATACTCAAGTTTGGTTGATGAAGAAGCTATTTTTTTAGCTGGAGCACCTTGCAAATTAAATTTACCTCGATGAGTTGTAACATGACATTCATAGGTAGGTTCGGAAGAAGATCCAATTCCTTTTAGGACGATCTTGGGTCTCTGGGTAGAATTCTCAGGGGTTTTGTCCTTGATGAGAATGGTAGAGATATAATTATCCATTGAAATATGATTGATAGTTGAATCGTAGTTGATGTCATGGAAATGGGGACAAGGCAACAACAAAGTTCAATGTTAATAAGTTAGTTTCAACCATAAAAACAAAACAAAGAACTAAAAACCATTCCAAACATATCAAAAGAGATTTCAAAAAAGCATGAAAGAAGTTTAACAAAATAAAAGAAAGGAGAAGAGCCTCCCTAAGATGCTTCCATGATGCTTTTTGATGCTTCTCCCTTGTTTCTCCCCTCTCCAAGTCCCAAATGAGTGTAGCTTTCAGCTTTTAGCACTATCCATGGATGCCATATGGAGATTCAAGATGGTTGAATATGATAAACAAATGCTATGCAAGTGTAGATAGTGATGCTATGAAAAAGCTCTATGCTAATGCCAGTATAACAAAAATACTCTAATGCTTCTCTTTTGCTTGAGGAGAAGGGTTCTATTTATAAAAGAAATGGGGAAATGAAGGGTTAAGATTGTGTAATCTTAACAAGGGTTAGGATTGAAAGATATTCAATCCATGTGAGACTTTCAACCCAATCCCATGTTGACAAGTGTCACCATGAGGAGGCTTGAGAGGAGAGATAAGGAGCATTAAATGCTTGAGGGGACATGATGGTTACCCTAGTCAAAGAAATAAATGCTTTGAAGAGACACATGGGTTACATGAGGGTTAAGTTAGGGGTCAAAGTCCTTAACCATGGGTGCAAGTGGAATTAACCATTAATGGTCATGTAAGAGCCATAAGTGGTTTGGAAGACTTTAGAGGTTAATTTGTTGAACACACAAATCATTAATTGCTTTTCAAAGACTTTGGAGTCTTTGAGAAGTGACTCCAATTTGCTTAGGAATGTGACAATATTTAGGGGATGGATTAGGTTAATTAGGAAAGGTTTAGAAGAATCTAGAAGGGGTTTTAGGCATGCAAGTGGATTTTGTAGGAAAATGCAAGTGGGATGAATTTTGGTATTTTCAATTAAAATAAAATTATTTATCTCAATTAAATGGTGTAATTTGCATTTGGATAAATATTCAAATAAATATTAATTTATTTAAATGAGAAAAAGGAAGATAAAGCATTAAAATGCTTGAAGACTTTGAGGGAAACCATTGAAGGCTTGAAGACTTTAAGGGAAGTAATTAAAGTCTTAAGAAGACTATAGAAGGAAGCCATCAAGTTTGAAGACTTTAAAGCCATTAAGTTTGAAGACTTTAAGGGAAACCATTAAAGGTTTGAGAAGACTCTAGAAGGAAGCCATTAAGTTTGAAGACTTTAAGGGAAACCATTAAAGGTTTCAAGTGGGTGAGGATAAATAGGATTTTAAATAGTTGTGCAACTTGCATTTGTAGGAAAATGCAAGTGGGTGGAGGATAAAGGTGATTTAAATAAACGATTTATTTAAAATAGTTGTGCAACTTGCATTTGTAGGAAAATACAAGTGGGTGGAGGATAAAGGTGATTTAAATAAATGTTAATTTATTTAAATGTGAGAGGTGGGATTTTGGGGGAATTTAAATAAATATTAATTTATTTAAATGTGAGAGAAGATTTAATTAAATAAATATGATTTATTTATTTAATTAATGGTCTGAATTTGTTTAAGTGAATTAAATCAAATAAATTGAATAATTTATTTAATCAATAGGAGAAGAGGGTTAAGATGAATTAATTAAATATATTAATTTAATTAATTATTGATTGATGGTTAAATAATCAAACAAATACTAAATATTCATTTAATTAAGTGGGCAGATTTATGTGATTACATTTGCCCCTCTTTGAGACGGTGCGGTTTATCGCGTCGTTTCAAAGAAAGAAAGATAGGTATGAGAAATATGCCCCAGAAATGTTAATTTAGTGGGTGGTATGCCCCCTCGAGAGATGGGCCGAATTTTTTTGAAAAATCGGGTGATCTCTCGAAAAAGAACGAGAAGTGGAGGGGAGGTAGAATAGAAGAAATTAGCAACAATAGTGAAAGAATGGAAGAAAAATAGAGTGAATACAGAGAAACAACAAGCCAATGAGTACCCTGAGGTCATGCAAGAGATACATAGCAGATGTAGTGTGGGGTTTGGATTGATGCTATACAATTGATCAAAATTGGTTGGACAATCTGGTGTAATCGGTTTAATTGCCCCGGTCAAGTCAAAGCGTGATAGTTGATGTTAGTTGGTTGCTTGGACATGATAAAGTCTGAGTAAGTGAATCAAAGTGACCTGATGTGACTTAGACAATTGATGTAATTGCCCGATGAAGTCAAGGTATATGAAGAAAAATACAAGTTGAGATGTAGACAATTGATGTAATTGTCCGTTGGATTGTGTTTGATTGGTTGATCAATTGATAGTGTGTGCATGTGATGGATGGTTGTGGGGAATCATGGCAACCCCGTTGAGACTAGGTCATTATGATAAATGCCTGATGTAGTCTAGGATTACCATGATCGATTACCTGTTGAGACCCGAAGATACTTGATCAGAGTATCTGTTGATAGTCTAGGTGTGTGGGAGTCGATGTATCTATGTAGACAGAGTAACTAGCTTAATTTTGTGGATAAGTGAGGATGGGAAGCGATGAAGGGATTAGGATGATGTTGATGATCAAGATAGGGAGGGTGAGGGGGGATTTGATGTTAGATAGAAGATATGGAGGACTAGGACTGAGTCTTATGGAAGAAGATGAGTAAAATAGAGTATGCATTATTATGACTATGTATGCATGATATGCAACTATTATGAATGTATGGATGGGTGGAATGCAACGAAATGCAATATATACAGATGAAATGAGATGACAATCCATAGGGCTCTATTTTCATCATTGAGCTTTAAAATGTTGTAAGAAAATACAAGCAACTTGACATAAAGATTCAAGATGACCAGAGTATTTCTTACATGGATTTGATATAGCAAGTTAATACAAGCAACTTGATATAATGGATCAAGTTGACCTGAGTATTGCTTGCGGAACAGACAAGGATTATCTCCTTTCATGCATGACCTGGATCATCCTCCTTGATCTTAGGCTGATCATATCCTGAGACAAGTGCATACCGTAATAAGAGATAAAACCTTTATTCAGTTTGGGTGAGGTAGGAGGAACCAAAGAAAGAGCATTGTACTTGCAAACAAACAGTATATACATAAAGAATAAAGAATATGGATCCTTGGTAATGGTTCATGCTCATATGGTCGAGGTATACGCTATAGTCAGCAAGCCGTAATGATCTATGACTGTATTTTTGCCTATGATCACGTAACTTAGTGAACTTCCCACGTAGACACCATTAGTACATGCCCCAGAACTTCATAAGAATAATGCGCCGAAGATACACAAACAATGTTGTAGGAACCTGATACATAAACGAATGAATTACTTCACAAATCAACCAAGTATTTGATAGCTTAACACAATTTTCTTGTCAAAGAAAATCTCATTTTGTCTTTGTTTTGGTAAGGAAGGATGCATCCTTGTTGAAGACAGTTTTGAGTGTTGATGTTGATTGTGTGGTCGATTGATAAGTGGTCATTTTGTGGAGTATATCACAATGTTTGTTTGGTATCTGCGCGGATGAGTATGTACAATGTGTTGCCATGTTTTTGTTTGATTTTCGATGGTTTTTCGTTGTTTTTTGGATTTTGTATTGTTTTTGAATTTTTTGGTTTTTGAAGTGTTTTGAATGTTTTTGGTTTTTTGAAGTGTTTTGGATGTTTTTGGATTTTGAATTTGTTTTGAATGTTTTTGGATTTTGAATTGTTTTAAATGTTTGTGGATTTTGTGAGATAGTTTTAAATGAAGAACTTTAATGAATCACAAGACAATGTAGAATCCACTTCCATCAATAGTTTAAGGGAGTTGCCCCCAATTTAGACATGACTATGAAAAAGCGGGATGCAGGATGCATGTAGTACTTTCTTGGATTTGTAGATTTATAACAAGCCATGGTTGATGGATGGATGGATGTATGTATGAAGTAGATGTGATCGCAACAAGTTTGAAAGACAATGGAGCCATAGCCTTTTACGAGTGGCGCCTGTTTGCCAGGTTTTCACCATCGCACTTACCCAAGGTGCCACCAGAGTGGTTGTTCACCATTTGGATGCATGATTTTTTTTTTTTTTTGATGTTTTTGTATTTTCTTCAGGTCATTTATCTAGATGGTTTTAGTATTTTTACCAGTATATATGGGAGCCTGATGCTCTGTGCAGCTTATGTGTAAAACCGTTCGAGGCGCATGCTACTGATCGGATCTATTAATGGTTCTCCTTCTGAAGTAGCCAACTGATATGCCCCAGACCCAAATACAACAGTGACAACATATGGACCTAGCCAATTTGATTCAAACTTTCCTTGATGTTCTTTGTTTGGTTGGTTACGAGGATTTTCTTGGAGAACAAGATCACCTACCTTGAATGTACGAGGTCTAACTCGATGATTATAGCTTCTGCTCATGCGTTGTTGATAGGCTTTGAGGTGGTTGTATGCAGCTTGTCATTTCTCATCAAGTAGCTCTAAGTCTTGAAGACGGGATACTCTGTATGCTTCATCATCGATGAGATTGTGCAAGGAAACCCGTAGTGATGGGATCTCTACCTCAATAGGTAAAATAGCTTCGGCACCATAGACCAATGAGTAGGGAGTTGCGCCTGTAGGGGTTCGAATGCTAGTTCGATATGCCCATAGTGCTGGATTCAATTGAACATGCTAATCATGACTAGCATCATTGACTGTCTTCTTTAGGATCTTCAATATGGTTTTATTTGATGCTTCGGCCTGACCATTGCCTTGTGGATAGTAGGGAGTGGAAAAGCGATGTTGGATGTGAAATTTCTCACAAAGTTCACGGACATCCTGATTTTTGAAAGGAAGACTGTTATCTGTGATGATGGACATGGGCACACCATACCGACAGATGATGTAGTTGAGGATGAATGAGGCGATCTTCTTGCCGGTGACTTGGGTAAGTGGAACAGCTTCGATCCACTTTGTGAAATATTCGGTGGCGGTAATAATCAATTTATGGCCATTGGATGAAGATGGATGAATCTTACCCACAAGGTCAAGGCCCCATTGACAAAAAGGCCATGGTGTTGTGATTGGTTGCAGTTCCTGGGCTGGTGCATGTATCAGGTCGCCATGAACTTGACATTTTTTGCATTTTCTGACAAAGTAGTAGGAGTCTTTTTCCATAGATGGCCAATAGTATCCATTGCGCAGGAGTTTCTTGGCTAGTGACGGACCACTTGCATGGGTTCCACAAATTCCTTCGTGTACCTCTTCCAAAGCCTTTGTTATCTCACCTTGTTCCAGACATCGAAGGAGAGTACCATCAAGACTGCGTCGGTATAGGGTTTCAGCAATAATGGTATATCGAGCAGTTTGGCGAATGAAGGTTTTACGTTGGTTATTTGATTGGTTAGGAGGTAGGGTGTGATCGTGGAGATAGGTGTAGAATTCACCGTAACATGGGGAGTCAGAACCGACAAGGCGACATATCATCTCGGATTCTGGGATATCATAAGCGGGGATCCAAAGCTATTCTACCAAGAACTCGTAGCGTGTTGAATTCTATGGAAGATCTAGGAGCGATGCGATGGTAGCCATAGCATCAGCAGCTCGATTCTGATCTCTAGGTATCTGCTCAAAAGAAATTGTAGTAAATGATGACTTTAGATTGTCCACCATTTGCTTATATGGCATGAGTTTATCATCCTTGGTCTGATATTCATCAGTTGCTTGTCGAATGACCAGTTGTGAGTCACCATATACTTGTAGTTCTTGTAATTTCCATTGTACGGCTAGCCTAAGTCCTGTGATCAAGGCCTCATACTCTGCTATGTTGTTGGTGCATGGAAATGTGAGCCTGTAAGACTTCAGGATGCTATCACCCTGAGGTGTGATAAATAGAATGCCTTCCCCCGAGCCATGCCTAGTGTATGAACCATCAAAGTATAGTTTCCATGGTTGTGTTGTTGTGATCATGAATATCTCTTCATCTAGAAAATTGGAAATGAGAGGATGATCGCCTATGAGGGGTGCATCGGCCAACTGATCTGCAATAACTTGACCTTTGATAGCTTTACGATCCACGTAATCGATGTCAAATTCACTTAGAATCATCACCCATTTGGCCAAGCGACCTGTCAATGCTGCTTTGCTGAGTAAATACTTGAGTGGATCAATCTTTGCAATGAGTTGTACCTTATGTGTTAATAGATATTGCCTTAGTTTAGTGGCTGCTAAGAATACTGCTAAGCAAGCTTGCTCGATAGGTGTATAATTGAGTTCATAGCCCACCAGTGTGCGAGAGATGTAGTAAACAACACACTCTTTTCCTTCTGCATTATGTTGTGCCAGTAGTACACCCAATGCTGTATTTGTTGCTGAGATATAGAGTAACAATGGTCTACTTGGATTTGGTGGCATCAACAATGGTGGATTCATGAGATAGTCTTTAAGCGTTTGAAATGCTTGCTAGCATCTGGCATCCCACTGAAAGTGGATATTCTTGTGTAGCAGGTGTGTGAATGGGTGACACTTATCAGCCAACTGTGCAATGAATCTTCGGATGGATTGAAGCTACCCTTGTAATGTCCTTAGCTGACTGATATTATTTGGTGGTGGCATGTCCATGATTGCCTTAACCTTTGCTGGATCGACCTCAATGCCTTTGCTTGAGACAATGTATCCTAGAAGTTTCCCGGAGGTTACTCCAAAGACACATTTCTTTGGGTTGAGTCGAACATGATATTGTTCTAGTCTATCAAAGATTCTCTCTAATATGTCCAAATGACCTTCTCTAGTGAGTGATTTTGCTAATAAGTCATCAACATAATCTTCCATTATTGTATGCATCATATCATGAAAGATAGTAGTCATTTCCCATTGATAGGTCGCTCCTGCATTCTTTAGACCAAAAGACATTACATTCCAGTAGTATGTGCCCCATGGACATGTGAAGGCTATCTTATGTTGATCTTCTGGTGTGATCTTTATCTGATTGTATCCTGAAAAGCCATCCATGAGTGAAAGCATGGCATGTCCTGCTGTTAGGTCTACTATGATGTCGATATTTGGTAGGGGGAAGTCATCCTTAGGACATGCCTTATTCAGATCTCTGAAGTCAGTACAAATGTGGATGCCCCCTTTTGGTTTGCCGAAAGGAACAATGTTGGATATCCAATCCACATAATCAATGGGTCTAATGAAACCAACATCTAGGAGTTTCTTGAGTTCTGTTTTGACTAGCACTGCAATCTGGGGATGCATCTTGTGAAGCTTCTGCTTGACAGGTTTGGCTCCTTTTGCTACTATGAGGTGATGCATGACTAAATCAGGATCAAGCCCAGGCATGTCTGCATATGACCATGCAAAGTTGATCTAACATTTTTGAAAGAACTCTATAAATTTAGGCTGTTCCTTTGGAGTGAGAAGAGATGCCAGATGTATGAGGTGAGGATTTTCAGGAGTCCCAACATTGTATTCTTTGGTTTCCTCGATGAGAATCGTTGATCGTTCCTATTGTGTACTAGCAGGGAGAATGTCGAACCCTTCATTCTTAGGTGCCTCAGAGAGGTTTTCACCGTTGGATACACTCTTTCTTTTTACTTTTGTTGGATCAAACAGTGCCACAGTGTGGTTTTCACTGGAAGATCCATGTTTTATCATTATATTTTTGTAGCTGAAATGTTTGGCATCTGCCCCAAAGTATGCTGAGCTATTAAGTTCTATGGCGAATCCAGCTTTGTGATCCCTGCTTGGTAGGTTATCCCATAATTCCAAAAAGTCGGGTTCACCAAATGATGTCATGGAAATGGGGACAAGGCAACAACAAAGTTCAATGTTAATAAGTTAGTTTCAACCATAAAAACAAAACAAAGAACTAAAAACCATTCCAAACACATCAAAAGAGATTTCAAAAAAGCATGAAAGAAGTTTAACAAAATAAAAGAAAGGAGAAGAGCCTCCCTAAGATGCTTCCATGATGCCTTTTTATGCTTCTCCCTTATTTCTCCCCTCTCCAAGTCCCAAATGAGTGTAGCTCTCAGCTTTTAGCACTATCCATGGATGCCACATGGAGATTCAAGATGGTTGAATATGATAAACAAATGCTATGCAAGTGTAGATAGTGATGCTATGAAAAAGCTCTATGCTAATGCCAGTATAACAACAATACTCTAATGCTTCTCTTTTGCTTGAGGAGAAGGGTTCTATTTATAGAAGAAATGGGGAAATGAAGGGTTAAGATTGAGTAATCTTGTAGCGTAGTAAATTGTACGCACTCGCTAGGGTGGTACAATTTCACACCTAGTTTAGCACCCGCTTTAGTGCATTTTGCATTTTGCATTGCATTTCTCCTTAAGCACTTAATTAATCAAATTAATTAGGTCTAAGGTCCTATTTCATCATTCTCTACATCACAAAGTTGGGCCCTTTCACTAAAGCGCGCCCTTTGCATTTTATTCCTCCAATACATCACTTAATCAAAAACCCTAATTAAGTCCTATTCCGAACTTGGGGGCTTGGTTTCGGGGTCAAAACATATCGAAATCACCTGTAACTTCGGGATTCTCTCTAAAATCATCATATCCGACGGCCCTGAAAATTTGGTGAAAAGTTGTCGGGACCATGGCGCCCGTGCACATGGTCCCGGACATTTTTCCCGAAATTTTAGGAGCCCGATCCAATCATAAAATAAATCTTAACCCCAAGAAATTTGTGGGATATTCAATCTCTAGGTCGGCCAAAATATGAATTTACGACCTAGGGCTTCATACATAAGAGCTCTCTTTCTTCATTTGGAAGGAGGGGATTTTTGTTTCCAGGAACTTCATATGCAGCGAAAGAGCAGATCTTTGAGGACTTCAATAACATTCAACATCATTCTATCAAGCATCTATCAAATTCATTCATCCACTTAGGGCTTGGAAGACATTGAAGAACAATAGGAGATTACCGACTGAAGATTGGCTTGTACTCCTCCCTTGAGGGTTGGGTATGATTTCGTATTGTTTTCATGTCTTTGCATAAGCTTTGATACATCATTTATTCATGCTTTAGATCACATTGCATCTTGATTTAGAGCATTTACATTATCATTTACAAGCAATTAGGGTTTACTTTCTAGGTTGCTCTAGTTTGCTTTCTTGCATTTTGGACCTTGCACACACACTAGGTCTGCACACACAATACATTTTACAAAACAACTTGGCTATTCGTGGAGGTGGAAATCACCGAAGCGGGGGTTTGACTAAGGCAAAACCCTATATAGCCACCCCTCCCCCTTTTCAGATATTATTGTAGGTTTCGAGATTCGGACGACGCTGCGGGATACAGATCCGGAGAGAGAAAGCTGAGACAACACTCTGTGTGAAATTACAGAGCAGGAGACCGGGACAGGGGCGCTGGGCACCCTGGTCCTGCCAGGACAGGGGCGCTGGGCACCCTGGTCCCTGGGACAGAGGCGCTGGGCACCCTGGTCCTCTGGACAGACAGTGTATAGACAATTTCCAGACAGTGTTTCAGGGTGTAGAACAGTGGTTTCCGGTGCAGTTTTCAAGACAGTGGCGCCCGTGCCCCCGTCCCGAACATTTTCAGTCCGATTTTGACTCCGGGTACATATCTGCATTCTTATTTCATCCTTGTACTTACAGCTATCTACGAGTGAAATTCAACAACAAAATGATCCCTTGATGATTGTGGTTGTCATTAAAGACACTGCTATAAGACGAACACTAGTAGATAATGGCTCTGGCCTTAATGTGTGTAGCATTAATTTATTGCATAAGATGAATGTGGATACATCTCTTATGGAGCCTGACTCTCGTCCCATTCGTGGCTTTGACAATGTGGCTAAGACTATCATCACCTTACCTCTCACAGTGGGACCTGTTACTTTGCCTACTCCTATCCATGTTATGCCTGGAAATTTAACATATAACTTGTTATTAGGGAGGCCTTGGATTCACAGCATGCAAGCTGTCCCCTCTACATTGCATAGACAAGTTAAATTCATTTATAACAATAAGACATACACCTTGATGGGTGATACTAATTTTCAGGCTTGTCTACAAACATCTAATGCCAAAGGAGAGTCTTCTAAGCCCTCCTCGTCTAGTGATGACCCTTTAAACAAGAAACCTATCGATGAGTCTTTGCTTTCCAATGATCAAAAACCTTCGGATGAGTCTGGAACTCTTGGAGAAAATCCTTCTCGACTTGAAAATATGCATGAAAAGGATTTTGATCCTGAGAAGGTTCTCACAGAAGATGATTGGGGATCTCTTGATTTTAACCCTACCTTTGTAGGTGAATATAAGGTTCCTTCTAGAGAAATTAAAGTTGGAAAGAAGGAAGAAGCTGAAAATCATAAAGTTGAAAAGAAAGAAGAAGCTAAAAATCAATCAACCTTACCTGAATCTATGAGTAATAATTTTGTGGCCGCTTCTCAAACTCCTTCTCCTCACATCTATAATTATGAAGAGTTTGATTCTTTGTCTTATGAAAAACCACCTTCTCTTCCTGAAATGGCTGATCGTTATGGTCGTGGTTTTCGCATTTTTGCTAAGCATGGGTATCATGGAAAAGGTTGTGGTGCTAATGAACAAGGGATAAGAGTTCCTCTAGAGACTAATTTTCACAATTATGCCTTTGGACTTGGCTATAATCCCTGCAGACGTACTAAAGCTTCTAAAAGACCATGCATTAGTGTTAATGCTATTTCTACATCTCTGTCAATACAACACCCTGAGTATATTGACGAGGATTCTTTGGGTGATTGTGCTTTGGATATCTTCCCTACTGACGATGCTTTAGCTGAGTTCTTGGGAGCCTATGACACTCTTCCTCGTTATCATCACAATAGGGGACTCCCTTATTGTTTGAACACCGAAGCCTATTTTGGAAAAGAGATTGATAACGATAAGATTGTGAAAGAATTCCCTCAGTTAAAGGATACTCCTCAACAAAGTAATCTTCTCATAAGTGACACCACTGATGTTAAGATGGATCCTTGCAATAAAGAGAAGGTCATTAAAATTGGGAAATGTTTGGATGAAGAAGAACAGAAACAATATGAAGAACTATTGCATGAATTCCCTGAGATCTTTGCTTGGGCATATTCTAACATGCCTGGTATAGATCCTAAGATCGTTACTCATAATATTGTCTTAGTTCCTGACGCTAAGCCCGTGAAACAAAAGATTCGAAAAATGAATCCTAAGGTGGCTCTGCTTGTTAAAGCTGAGATTGAAAAATTATTGGAGGCTGGATTTATCTGCCCTATTGACTATTCCCCATGGATTTCAAATATTGTCGCTGTGGCTAAACCAGACAACAAAATAAGAATGTGTACTGACTTTCGAGATTTGAATAAAGCTTCCTTGAAAGATGATTTGCCTCTTCCAAACATTGACATGATAGTTGATTCTACGGCAGGACATGCCTTGTTATCCTTCATGGATGGTTTTTCAGGTTACAATCAAATTTTTATTAACCCTCAAGATCAATTCAAAACTGCTTTCACCACTCCTTGGGGTATGTTTTGTTAGATAACGATACCTTTTGGACTTAAAAACGTCGGTGCAACTTATCAACGAGCAATGACCCTTATCTTTCATGATTATATGCATAAGATTTTAGAGGATTATGTTGATGATATTTTGGCCAAATCCTTTCTTCGCATGGATCATGTTAAAGTCCTTCGTCAAATCTTTGAAAGAATTTGTAAATATCACATGCGCTTGAATCCCCGAAAATGTGTTTTTGGTGTGGATAGTGGAAAACTATTAGGATTCATAGTTTCGCATCGTGGGATTGAGGTGGATACTAAGAAAATAGATGCTATTGTTAACATGCCACCTCCTCGAAATGTATCTCAACTTAAAAGCTTACAAGGAAAGATTCAAGCTATTCATAGGTTCGTGTCTCAGCTTGCGGATCGTACCTTTCCTTTTACTCAACTTCTTAAAAAGGATATCACTTTTCAATGGAATGAGGATTGTCAGCAAGCATTTGAAGATTTAAAAGTGTATTTGGCTAGTCCTCCTATTCTTCAACCTGCCGAACCTTCTAAACCCTTCTTTCTGTATACAGCTGCTTCCTCTCATGCTCTTGCAGCATTGTTGGCACAACATGATAAAGATGGTAAGGAATGTCCGGTTTATTACATAATTCCTACCTTACTCGATTATGAGACCCGATATTCTGCGATAGAAAGACAATGCTTGGCCTTGGTATTTGCGACTCAGAAATTGAGACACTATCTTTTAAATTCAGAAGTCCATGTCATGGTAAAGCTTGATCCTTTGAAGCATCTTATCTCTAAAACTGATTTATCAGGACGTCTAGCTAAGTGGGTTATGATGTTAACTGAATTTGACCTTAAATTTGTTTCACAAAGAGCAATTAAAGGGCAAGCATTGACTGATCACTTAGTTGAGGCCCCTTCACCTTTCTCCTTCCCTAACCCTGAGTCCTTTCCTGATGACTTCATTCTTTCTATAGAGAAAGATGAAACTTGGGAGTTATACTTTGATGGCTCTAAGTGTCGTACGGGATCGGGGGCAGGTGTTGTTCTGATTTCTCCTACAAAGAAGTCTATTCCTTTATCATATCGTCTAAATTTCCTGTGTACCAATAACATTGCTGAGTATGAGGCTCTTATAGCGGGAATAAAAGCAGCCCTAGCTCTGAATATAAAACACATACATATCTATGGAGACTCGCAATTGATTATAAGACAAGTAACAGGAGTATATCAAGCAAAACAAGACAAATTATCACAATATAAAGATCTTGCTATCTCTTTATTACAAAATTTCGATTCTTATACCATGGAACCCGTTCCTCGAAAAGATAATCGACATGCGGATGCAATGGCATGTGTGGCTTCTCTAGTATCTTTAGAGGACCCTATGGTTGATCTTAATTTTGTTATTCACAACCTTATTTCTCCGGCTATTGAGGACGATTTTAGCTTGGTAACATGTTGTGACTTTGTAGACTCAGATGAATGGTTCTCACATATCATAAGATATTTGACCGATGTTACCTTTCCTGATTCCTCTAATAGGAACACTAGGGCTAGAATCCACAAGCTGTCTGCTAGATATATCATCCTTTCTAATGTCCTTTATCGAAGAGGTTATGATGGTCTCCTCCTTCGTTGTCTTAACAAGTCGGAAATCCCCGTTGCTCTTGAAGAGGCACATTCAGGTGCCTGTGGGGGGCATTTTGGGGGCAAATCCCTGGTTCATAGGTTGCTTCGTATGGGATACTATTGGCAAACTATGCAGAAGGATTCCTTTTCATTTGTAAAAAAATGTCATCAATGTCAACAACATAATAATCTGATTCATGCTCCTGCCCAAGAACTTCGTTCTCAAGTAGCTTCTTGGCCTTTCTCCGCATGGGGTTTGGATCTTATTGGAAAAATTTCTCCTCCTTCATCTCAAGGACACACCTTCATTATAACTGCAACAGATTACTTTACGAAGTGGGTAGAAGCTATTCCTCTTCGCTCTACTACTGCTGAAGTGATTTGACAATTTCTTCTAGAAAACATCATTTCTCAATTTGGGATACCTTCCACTATTATCTCAGATAATGGGACATCGTTTAAAAACAAGGATGTGAAGAAATTCCTCAAGAAGTATCATATCAAACATCGATTTTCTACACCATATTATCCTCAATCAAATGGCCAAGCCGAATCATCCAATAAGATAATTGAACAAATTCTTCGTAAAACTGTGAATAAGCATGGTAAGGATTGGAGTAACCAGCTGATCTATGCTCTTTGGGCTTACCGAACGAGTGTACGAATTGCTATGGGAACTACTCCTTATAATCTTGTTTATGGTGCTGATGCT
Organism: Cryptomeria japonica; assembly: GCF_030272615.1. Taxonomy (NCBI): domain Eukaryota; kingdom Viridiplantae; phylum Streptophyta; class Pinopsida; order Cupressales; family Cupressaceae; genus Cryptomeria; species Cryptomeria japonica. Next base: position 53,619,671 of record NC_081406.1, on the reverse strand, counting down.
ATTATGCCCTTAGAGTTAGAGATTCCATCACTTAGGGTTTCTCTCAAAGGTATAGTAGATGATGACTCTTATAGAGAACAATGACTTCAACAGCTTGAGATGCTTGATGAACAACGCATAAACGCTCTTGAGCATATTCAAGCGTATCACAAAACTCTACAACGAAGCTATAATGACAAGGTTATTCAACGTTCCTTGTCAGTAGGTGACTTAGTCCTTTATGAGAATCAGTGCAATGTGAATGCCTTGCCTGCAGAAAAGGGAAAATTTAGTCCTAATTGGCTTGGACCATATATTGTTATTGAGGATTATGGATCAGGTGCTTACAAAATAGCGGATGCAGATGGTACGCCTCTTAAAGAACCTATCAATGCTATGCACTTGCGTAGATATTATGCTTAATTCTTCATTCTTCATCTATCTTCTTTTCAATTCTTCAACATTGGATAATATTCTAGTATCTCTTAATTAAAGCAAAATAGAATTAAATGTTATGTTGTTTAATCTATATTGCTTCGTTCCTGACAAGCGTGTCTCCTTACTTTATAGTTTGTCTTGAATTCATTAATGTAAATTGTAAAAGGTTTACATTTCTCATTATGCTAGCATATTATACAATGTCTTTATGTATTAAGTAGAATCGTATCATGTTGTGTTTAAATTCAGAATTAAATCGCATTAGTTATATGATTCTTCGGCTTAATGCATATTTCTTCCTTATCATCAATGTCGTACTTGATTAAATATTTTAATTAAGTCACACATGTATCGATTTAATCATGGAGCATTGAGAAGTCAATCACATGGAAATTAAATTCTGAACATACATGTACATTTACCAAATGTATTAGATTTAATCAAAACAAAACATACATTGTTTTAAGCATTAGAGATAACACATTTGAGACAAAAGAGAAGCATGTATATATACATATATATATGTGTGGATCGTATACAAACATAGGTCACTATATATCCAAAATGTGACCTCTTCTACATCATACAATCATCTCCTATCCCTAGGGCTAGTGGCTGGAGAGTGTCGACTGGATGCTCCCTCCTGATCTGGCCATGGAGGTGGACCCATGGGTGTGTAGCGCGATACAGATCGTGAGTGACTCTGAGAGGAACTCCTACGATCCCTATCCATAAGGATCGCACGATAGGTGGTAGCCTCGGTTTGGGCCGCTACTAGATCTCGCCGAACCTGCTGGAGGTCCTCTGATAGGACTCTCTCTCTCTGCCGTGCCTGCTGGAGGTCCTCTGATTGGACTCTCTCTCTCTGCCGTGCCTGCTGAAGGTCCTCTGATAGGACTCTCTCTCTCTCCCTCCATATATCTACCTGTACTCGAAATGGGAAAAACAAATCCTCATGCCGACCCGCGTTCCCCTGAGGCCTATAGGCAATCTGTGAGGAACTGGGGATCTGTGCTATCATGGAAATGTCTGTCATTGCCTGCTGAATCAAGGAATGCCATTCCTGCACATTAGCTGTGGCAGTAGAATAGATTTTTGTTAGTACCATTCTTTATCATCAAAACATTAATCAATCAATATAAACCTACTATACCTGGATCTCCCTCGTGCCAGTAGGGATCATGATATGGTAGCATCTGTGACTGAGAACCGCTAGGCTCCCCTTGCTCGTATACTCTATCCACGATGGGTGTAGGCTGGACGGTACTAGTGACAGGTCTTCGTATCACCTCCTGCTCCCCCTGTTGGAGAATAGGAGGTGGATCCAGAGCTATGGTATCGTCTCCTGAATGGTGGGGAGCTGCATCCGACTCCTCCTCATCATCTCTATCCTCCTCCTCGTCATCCTCCTCGTCCTCATCCACATCATCACCTGCATCCTCCTCGTCCTCCTCTCTATCTGCATCCTCATCCTCTTCCTCCTCGTCACTGGGCTGATCACCTATAGGTGGATCAGGATCTTCCGCCTCCTCATGATCCTCTCCCTCCTTTGACTCCTCTGACCTGGATCCCTCGTCCTTGTCTCAATCTCCATGTCTCCATGGGCCTGGATAGCCTGTCGGATGATCTGGTGGAAAGATAGGACCTGGATATGATCTCATGAACCATGAAACATATCTACGCTGTGCTCCAGGCTCTGTAGAATAGTCAGTGACTACATCCTGATCAGATCCCTCTAAATCTGTCATCTCAATATCATCTACCATCGGTCTCACTACTGCTCCAGGTCTGGGAAGGACCCGTGAGTGTCGAGTATAGATGGGCACATCGGCTGGAACACACTGCTCTAGTCCGAACTGCCTCTGTGCTCGGTCAAAGTAGAAAGGGACTATGATGTGTGCATATCGTCTCCGCAATAGGCGGTTCCTCTGTAGACATGCTAATTGTCTCTCCATACCATCCCATCTGTGCATCAGTAGGTAAGGTCTCCACACTATCACCTCAGATGTCAGTCTGTCAATAATCACTCTCCAATATAATAAATCTCCAAATCTCCACTCTTTGGTAAGTGGATAAGCGAACACCCTAGGTCGCTCGGTCGCTGTACTCAGTGGAAAGCCGACGGGCCTGGTGCATGTGAAGTGCTCTAAAATCCACACCTGTAGAAGTGTGCAAGTCATCAAACTACAACCCTGTCCGAATACATACTCCCCAAGGTCGTGATAGAGATGCGCAAGCATACTCCGACCCCACGCATACACTCTCCCGTGTCTCTCCATCGCTCTGATACACCATGTGAGGCCCCCATGCATGTGTGTCCCTTGCCCATTAGGGTAGATGGCTAGTGCTATGATGGCTATCATAAGGCATCTCAGAAGTGGTACCTCCCCTGTAGGATGTAAGAGCCAGTTGACCATGATGCGACCTCTCGTCTCACTCGGCATGGCTCTCCCTATGCAATACACCTGCTCTCTCTGATGATCCTCCGCTGACCGATCGGTCGCGTATGTAACCGTCGCTCCTCTGATAGGAAGATGAAGTATACGGTACACATCCTCGAGTGTGACCGTCAGCTCTCCTACTAGAAGGTGAAAGGTGCATGTGTCAGGATCCCATCGCTCCATCAAGGCCATCAGCATCGCAGGATGAAATCTAATGGCCGACATCAAAATCACGTACCACAATCCTACAATTGATAGTGTGTCTCTCTCTGACTGAGTCAGCCGTGGAATCTGATCTCGCAAAGTGCGAAGAATATGTCCCGCTGTGTGCTCTCTCATGTACAGGAGACCCTGCAACACAAAAACATGACGATAATCAGTACTCGAACATCAAAATCACAAATGCAAACCGTCGCACATTGTATGCTAGCCCCGGAACCTCTCGCCAGGCCCTGATTAGGGACCATGGCGCCCTATCAGGGACCATGGCACCCTGTCAGGGACCATGGTGCCCTGCAGGGACCATGGTGCCCCTGTCAGGGACCACGGCGCCCTGGGGGGACCAGGGCACCCCTCAGGGACCATGGCGCCCTGGGTGGGCCCCGGTCAGCCTTCGAGGCCTGCATACGATCACGAAAAAGTCAAACATGCGAAAAATCAAAAGTCAAACGTTCAGTCAACTCACCTCGTCCAGTGGCTCGTCGTCGATCACAGCCTGGCGCAGGATCTCGATCCTCGTGGGACGCTCTGGTTGTCGTGAAGGCATGATGATGGCTATGTGGGCTCCGCTGCACTGAATAGTATCTTGAAATTGACAAAGTGACGAATACAAGTGTCACTTTCAAGGTATATACTCTCGTTTGCTTGTTCTTACTTTTTTGAAACCCTAATTTTTCCTCTGTCATTCATCTTATCATAACTTGAGTTTGGGAGATGCGATTTTCAAGCCGTTCATTGCGTTGGAATCCTACTTTCCTTCCCCTACTCTCAGGATGTTCCAAAAAGTGCTCTGATGAAGCCTATTTAGTGAACACCTCTCATCAACACTCTCTTACACAATTTGTCGCAAGTAAACATGCTACCCTGTTTCACCTCCCTAAATAAGCAAGTCGAAACAGGGGGGGGCATACAGCTACTCACAAATTTCATCACTTTCCCTAGTAAGCATTAGGTGATTTTATGATCTAACGTTTGTTTTGTAGGTTGCGGTTCCTAACTGTGTACTGCAGATACCGCTGGGGGCTTCGTCCAACAACTTATGGATATATCCTTTTTCAAATGATGTTTACTTTTCTGTACTTTAGCTTGCATATGCACGTAGTACTCATATGACCGCTAAAGTGGGGGCTAAATGTAGCATCGTAAATTGTACGCACTCGCTAGGGTGGTACAATTTCACACCTAGTTTAGCACCCGCTTTAGTGCATTTTGCATTCTGCATTGCATTTCTCCTTAAGCACTTAATTAATCAAATTAATTAGGTCTAAGGTCTTATTTCATCATTCTCTACATCACAAAGTTGGGCCCTTTCACTAAAGTGCGCCCTTCGCATTTTATTCCTCCAATACATCACTTAATCAAAAACCCTAATTAAGTCCTATTCCGAACTTGGGGGCTTGGTTTCGGGGTCAAAACATCTCGAAATCACCTGTAACTTCGGGATTCTCTCTAAAATCATCATATCCGATGGCCCTGAAAATTTGGTGAAAAGTTGTCGGGACCATGGCGCCCGTGCACATGGTCCCGGACATTTTTCCCGAAATTTTAGGAGCTCGATCCAATCATAAAATAAAGCTTAACCCCAAGAAATTGGCGGGATATTCAATCTCTAGGTCGGCCAAAATACGAATTTACGACCTAGGGCTTCATACATAAGAGCTCTCTTTCTTCATTTGGAAGGAGGGGATTTTTGTTTCCAGGAACTTCATATGCAGCGAAAGAGAAGATCTTTGAGGACTTCAATAACATTCAACATCATTCTATCAAGCATCTATCAAATTCATTCATCCACTTAGGGCTTGGAAGACATTGAAGAACAATAGGAGATTACCGACTGAAGATTGGCTTGTACTCCTCCCTTGAGGGTTGGGTATGATTTCGTATTGTTTTCATGTCTTTGCATAAGCTTTGATACATCATTTATTCATGCTTTAGATCACATTGCATCTTGATTTAGAGCATTTACATTATCATTTACAAGCAATTAGGGTTTACTTTCTAGGTTGCTCTAGTTTGCTTTCTTGCATTTTGGACCTTGCACACACACTAGGTCTGCACACACAATACATTTTACAAAACAACTTGGCTATTCATGGAGGTGGAAATCACCGAAGCGGGGGTTTGACTAAGGCAAAACCCTATATAGCCACCCCTCCCCCTTTTCAGATATTATTGCAGGTTTCGAGATTCGGACGACGCCACGGGATACAGATCCGGAGAGAGAAAGCTGAGACAACACTCTGTGTGAAATTACAGAGCAGGAGATTGGGACAGGGGCGCTGGGTGCCCTGGTCCCTGGGACAGAGGCGCTGGGCACCCTGGTCCTCCGGACAGACAGTGTATAGACAATTTCCAGAGAGTGTTTCAGGGTGCAGAACAGTGGTTTCCGGTGCAGTTTTCAGGACAGTGGCGCCCGCGCCCCCGTCCCGAACATTTTCAGTCCGATTTTGACTCCGGGTACATATCTGCATTCTTATTTCATCCTTGTACTTACAGCTGTTCATTGTTTAATCTCAATTCTGCAATCTTGTTATTGGTTCATACTTGCATTTTGGGATTAGGGTTTTAACTTGCATTACTTAATCTTACAATTTCAACAAGGGAATAGGAATCCTAATAGATATCCCGTGGCTCTCTCTTTCACCAAAAGAAGTAGCCAATTGTGCGATATCTCTAGGCTCTTTCGTATTCCCTAATGTGTGTCAAAAGGTAGGATTAGGGTATGATGACCTAGTCTCGCTTTTTCCCCCACACAAATCTTAACAAGGGTTAGGATTGAAAGATATTCAATCCATGTGAGACTTTCAACCCAATCCCATGTTGACAAGTGTCACCATGAGGAGGCTTGAGAGGAGAGATAAGGAGCATTAAATGCTTGAGGGGACATGATGGTTAACCTAGTCAAAGAAATAAATGCTTTGAAGAGACACATGGGTTACATGAGGGTTAAGTTAGGGGTCAAAGTCCTTAACCATGGGTGCAAGTGGAATTAACCATTAATGGTCATGTAAGAGCCATAAGTGGTTTGGAAGACTTTAGAGGTTAATTTGTTGAACACACAAATCATTAATTGCTTTTCAAAGACTTTGGAGTCTTTCAGAAGTGAATCCAATTTACTTAGGAATGTGACAATATTTAGGGGATGGATTAGGTTAATTAGGAAAGGTTTAGAAGAATCTAGAAGGGGTTTTAGGCATGCAAGTGGATTTTGTAGGAAAATGCAAGTGGGAGGAATTTTCGTATTTTCAATTAAAATAAAATCATTTATTTCAATTAAATGGTGTAATTTGCATTTGGATAAATATTCAAATAAATATTAATTTATTTAAATGAGAAAAAGGAAGATAAAACATTAAAATGCTTGAAGACTTTGAGGGAAACCATTAAAGGCTTGAAGACTTTAAGGGAAGCAATTAAAGTCTTAAGAAGACTATAGAAGGAAGCCATCAAGTTTGAAGACTTTAAAGCCATTAAGTTTGAAGACTTTAAGGGAAACCATTAAAGGTTTGAGAAGACTCTAGAAGGAAGCCATTCAGTTTGAAGACTTTAAGGGAAACCATTAAAGGTTTCAAGTGGGTGAGGATAAATAGGATTTTAAATAGTTGTGCAACTTGCATTTGTAGGAAAATGCAAGTGGGTGGAGGATAAAGGTGATTTAAATAAATGATTTATTTAAAATAGTTGTGCAACTTGCATTTGTAGGAAAATACAAGTGGGTGGAGGATAAAGGTGATTTAAATAAATGTTAATTTATTTAAATGTGAGAGGTGGGATTTTGGGGAAATTTAAATAAATATTAATTTATTTAAATGTGAGAGAAGATTTAATTAAATAAATATGATTTATTTATTTAATTAATGGTCTGAATTTGGTTAAGTGAATTAAATCAAATAAATTGAATAATTTATTTAATCAATAGGAGAAGAGGGTTAAGATGAATTAATTAAATATATTAATTTAATTAATTATTGATTGATGGTTAAATAATCAAATAAATACTAAATATTCATTTAATTAAGTGGACAGATTTATGTGATTACATTAGTTATAGTACTCTCTGGTATAGTTGGTTTGGTCATCTGTGGCTGTAGCTTTTCCCTTATCATGTTTTGGGAATGGGTCCTTAAACATCTCATGTTCTTGATTGGATGAGTGTCCTTCAATCTCAATGTCACCTCTATCAATGAGATCTTGTATGATGTTCTTCAGTCGATGGCAATTTCTTGTCTTATGAGCCTTGCTCTTGTGGAATTCACAATACTCATCATCATTCCACCAATTTGGTTTAACCTTTGGTTCATACGGAGGAAAATCTGGAATGGTGATTACTTTGTTTGCCACTAGCTTCTTGAAAACTGACTCAAGTGGTTCTCCCAATAGGGTGTACTTCCTTCGTGATTTGGAAGTTGTTTGAGTATTCACTTGATTATTTGTAGAACTTGATCCCAAAAAAATGATTTTGGGTCGCACTGTATTGGCATTAACAACACCATCATTGACTATGTTCTTGTTTTTGTTCCAAGATCTTGGCTTATGTTTTCCTTTAAAGTCATCTTTGTTTTCCTTGAATATCTTAATCACTCCTTGTTCGATTAGGACCTTTTCTGTCGCTAAGCCTTTTTCAATGATGTCTTTGAAAGTGGACAAACAAGCTTGCCTTAGATCATAGCCAATATCTTTGTTAACATTCTGGGTGAACATTTCTACCATTTGTTTTTGTGGAATTTCACAAGAGCATCTGCTGGCTAGATTCCTCCATCTTTGTAAAAATGATGAAAAAGATTCTCCATCTCTTTGCTTGGTGTTGCACAAGGTAGTGACTGATATATCTGTCTCTATGTTGTATGAAAAATGTTGGATAAATGCCTCTGCTAAATCACCCCATGACTTAATACCAGGTGGAAGTTGGGAGATCCATTCCATAGCTTGATCACCTAAGCTTTGTGGGAATAATCTCATCAAATATGTCTCTTCTGCTGCTACTTCAATGCACGCTATGAAAAACTGTCTTATGTGTGCCTTAGGATCTCCTTTTCCTCTATACTTATCAAAGTTAGGTGTCACAAAGTGTGTAGGAAATGGAGGCATTGGAATGCTCTTATCAAATGGATAAGGACATATGTCTCTTATTATGTAAGTTGGCTTCGTTGTATTTATGTCCTCCATTTTCTTTTGTAAGTCCTTAATTTGCTATTCCAAATTGTTCTTAGGTGGAGACTGACTTCTTGGACCATACGCCATGCTTGAACCATTGGGTGGAGGAGGAGCATGTTGCATAGATGGATGATATTGATCATACACATGTTCATATGGAGGAGGTCTATAATGATGCTGCGTATATGGACCACTTGGTATAGAGTCACAATGAGGAGCAAAATATCTGCTTTGTCCTTGTATACCATACTCTATAGGAATGTCATGAGTTTGTTCTAGTGTGTTGCCCCCAAATTTGATGCAAGGTTTCCTTGTGTCCAAATTTTGAGCATGCCTTTGAATATCCAATTGCTTTGGTGGTTGATCCTTAGCATTGGTATGTGATTGAGTATATTTTTCTGCATAAGACTTCCATAAAGGTCTGCGAAGGTGAGTATCATATGCTTGACCATGTGTATGTGGGACCTTTGGTTTTTGAAACAAAGATGATGGTGATTCAGGCACCATATGTGGTCCTCTATTGCCTCCAGTATTAGGCCTCCTTTGATCCATGTTGGAGTGAGATTGTTGCAAAGGTTGATTTTCAATTATTTGAGACATGTCAAAATCATGAGGGATCTTGGCTCCACTTTGTGCCATCACTTGTAGAAAGTATTGTCTATCTCTCCTCATTATTTCCTCAACCAATCGATTGAAATGGGGATTCATAATGGTGTCTTCCACTTCTGCTGAATGTACTGAAAAGTTGTCCATATTGTCATTGTGTGTATCATTGTTATTTGTAGTGTCCATATTCTCAACATTTGGAATGTTTCTATAGGCATCCATGTCAGGTAATGTAGTATGTTCAGAATTGAAAAAGATATCATTGTCATATTCATAGGAACTCATGTTTGTGGACTCTTGAGCCTCTTTAGCTTCTCTCCTAGATTTTTGGGAATGGGTTTCAACCATGAACTAGGTATTGACCAAGATGTGTAAGACTAGATGAATATGGAAAGAGTATGGAAGACCAAGAGTTTGGATGGAATGTAAATGAATCAGAGGTGTACTTGCAATGTCCAAAGTGTAAGACCAAGTATGTATGTAGTAGAGTAGGTGTGACTTCCAAAGAGATGATAGTTTCTCTTGATAAGGTAGGTTGACCTTGACTCTAAGTAAGACCAAATGAGACCCAAAGGTGATAGACCTTGATGAGAGACCACTTAGCAAAGTGTTGTTGTATGTAGTGTGTTGACAAAGTAAGATGAGGATAAGCAAGTGACCTTTTGACTCAAGTTTAGACAAATGTGTATGTAATGTAGATGTTAAGCAATGATGGACTTTGTAAGACCTAAAGACAGGTTGAATGCTAGATGAAAACCTGAAGAGATAACCTAGGAAGCTCAATAAGTTTGAAACTGACTGTTCTTGTTTGCTGAATTATGAAAGTTTTCAATCCTGAACATAGACGTGCCTGTATACTTCATAGATGCTCTTAAATGATACAGATGCTATTCTGTCAGACACAGACACGCTTAAATGACACAGACGTAGTTCTGTCAGACACATACGCGTTTCTGAAATGTTGTAATGTTGCTCAAAAGACACAAATGCATTTCTGCCCTTCACAGACGCGTTTAGATGACATAGATGCTTTTCTATCAGACACAGACGCGTTTTTGCAAACTTTGTGCATTTTTTCCAATCTATGAAGTTGTTTTGTTGTGACCAAATCTGAATGTTTGACTGTTTTTCATGACAAGAGGACACAATGATGATGAAGACTCAATGTTTGCAAGTGTTTAGACTCCCAAAATGACTTAAAGACAAGTGTGTTGTTTGATGTAAAATTGTTTTGCATACACTTGAAGACACAAAAGACACAATGTTTTGGTGTTTGGTCTTGAATGTTTGAATGTTTAAAATAAGTCAAGCACAATTCTTATGGCTGGCCAAGACAATAGTTGTTGATCCCATATGGAGTTTCCCCTGAGGCTACGCTATTTAGAGTAGATACTTAGATGCTTGACCCCACTGGCTCCACCCTTGGCACTCACTTCTCAGGGTAGCCAAGCATCAGTCCCCATGAAAACTCCTCGTGGTAAACTTTGTATCTCTACTAAGAATCGTATGTGTGTGGGCCACTACCAGAGGTCCGACCTCCTACCCCAACAACTAGAAGGATTTTGGCTTCTAAAACAAAAAGGTGCTAGTAAGGGCATCCACTCGTGTGGCCATACATGCGGCACTTTCAGCTCTGTAAATATAGAAGGCTCCCAGCCGGTAGGGGTTACGCCCTACAAATGATCAAATAAATTTGATCAAATGGGTTTATGGGGAGACATAGTGTCGGTATGAACTAATCAACACATGTTATTCATAGTTTTCACTATGGATACAATTATTTATAGTGGTTTGGAAGAAGATGGCTTTTCTTTTGCTACCACTTGGGTCGTTCTCTCCTCACTAGTAGTCCTAATGACCACATGGGGAGACAGGCCCTCTAAAGATTAAACAAAAAGAGCCTATTGCTCAAGACACAAAAGACAATGGTTCAATTTTAGTGCACCAATTGAAGTGTTTGCTAGTCTATGAAAACAAGGCACACAATAAAAGATAAGAAACCCTTGCCAAGATCCTGCTACAAAGATCTACTAGTAGTTTGGATTGTTTGAAATAATCACCCTTTCCTGCAAGCACACAAGTTAGGTAAATTTTAGGTCCAAAAGACTTTGTGAAATAGGGGCCTTCGACAAAATGATTTTGCTTCCAAAACAAGCTGCACCGCTTTTGTTAGCTAGATCTAAAAATGTTAGCTCAAAATAAACTAGATTTGAAATCCGAATGACGAAAAACTGAATCAATGAAACAAAAAAAAAATGCAACAACCAAACACAAACGTAGTTGTCACAGTCACAGACACTTCCAGAACACACAGACGCGCCTAGATCTGCGGCTCTTGAACATAGATGCATTTTCCTAACGCAGACGCGCCTGAAGACTTCACAGACGTGACTATGGAATACAAACGCGTTTCTAGAAATATGCAAAAAATAAAAATATTGTTGAATACGCAAACACGATTCCAGATGTCACAGATGCGGCAGAAAATCAAAAACGCAATTTGAAAGTGTGTAGAAGCGAAATATCAAAATGTTGTCAGAAATGTCAGATCTGTAACCTCAAAACAAAATCTGCAACAAAAGATGTTAAATGCAAAAGGGACAAGAGTCCTACTGGACGTGCCAAAATATATATGGTGAAAATGGATAACAACAATAATGTTGAAAGACTAAATGAATTCAACCACAAAACCCTATCCTAACAACAACAAAGATCCACCATAACATATGAAGATTACCTAAGACAATGCAAATCAAATGAAATCACAAAGATTATACCATCACATGTCCAATAGGGTTTGGATCTCCATTTTTCCTATCTCCATTGATCTTGCTTGATATATTTGCTCTCAGATTTTATGTGTGCACAAAAGCTCAACAAAGAACGAAAATGTGGTTGCAAGTAGGATCACATATGAAAGTGCAAAGCGTAGTGTAGTCAATTGACTAGTTTGGTGGGTCGGGTTTGATAATGAAGGAAGCATCTCCTTATATAGAAGACACTATATGAAATGAAGGGATAAGATTGAGAGGTGTAAAAGAGGTCGGCTATGATTAGAGGGTAGGTAGAGAAAATAATAAAATAATGAAAGGGTAGGTAGTGTATGAATTAAGAGATGAATGACATGTGTCATAGGTGGAAAAGGTTAATGAATTAATTAAATAAATAAAGATTTATTTAATTAATAGAAGAAGTGGGATAATTAAATAAATAAGATATTTATTTAATTTAGGAAAAGGATAATTTAAATAAATAAATGTATTTATTTAAATGAGAAATAAGGCTAGAAGAGGATAAATGAATTAATTAAATAAATAAATATTTATTTAATTAATAGAAGAATTAGGGTAAAGTAATTAAATAAATAGAATATTTATTTGATTAGACATGACAATTTTAGGTGTCTACAACCATTACTTAGAATTTAATTTTAATTCATAAATTAAAGGAGATATGTCAGAATGTGCTATCATTTGCCTTTGCTACATGTTTCAATTTCAATGAATGGTATAAAATTGTATGTGCAAGTGAGTATGACATATCTCCTAAATATTGCATACCTCTTATGGCTTCTGTTTGATTTTATGGTTCCTAAATCATCTCCTATTTTAATCTTTCATACACCTACATTAATTAAATGGATGTTATATCATGCTCGTTTATAAATATCAATAAAATACTCCGAGATAGTGAAGTACATGTTCTTCTCTTTAGCCTTAATAGGTGAATCTCATAGGGAAAATTGAACATTGTAATGTGTCTAAATGACCTTATGTGCTATTTTCTCTCTATACCAATGAAGAGATTGTGGTATTATGTGCTCTCATTATGAGATGATATGTTCTTTGCTTCTAGTTAATACTTTGGAGAATTTTAAGTTCTGGCACATCACCTCAGATTTAGTTTACTTTTATAATTTCAATCTTTCTTCCTTTTTGCCACACTTTTATGAAGATCCTATTACAAGCTAGGGTTGTCGTTGCACCAAAAGATCGACCTATCAATGCCTAATACAACCACTAGACTTATAGAATCCACATGAGGTTGTTAAACCATGTCGTGAATCCCCAGGAGGGACGCTGGCCCACTGCCAACAATCCCCCTCCTAGTGTCACTCTCAGTAGCCTGTGTGATTCAAACTTGTGACCAAGCTCTGATACCACTTGTTACAAGTTAGGGTTGTCGTTGTACCAAAAGATAGACCTATCAATGCCCGATACAACCACTAGACTTATAGAATCCACAACAGGCTATTGAACCATGCCGTGAATCCCCGCGAGGGACGTTGGCGCACTACCAACAGATCCATCTTGTAATTTAATCCTGAATGTCATTTAATAAAACACATTAGGTTCTCATTCACTAAATTTACCATAAATTTGTTCCCCTAGAGTGTGAATTTTAGGGTCAACACCTAGGGGTAACTGCACAAAGATGGTGTGCAGAAAAGTGGAGACACACCTAAAAAAACTTGTAAAAACAAGCACCATGATCGTGGTACTAAAAAGTCAAATCACCTTGTATGTGCTAAGGTTCGTTGTCCCCGACCCTAAAGGGATAAAAGTGCATATGGGGTTCTTTTACAAAAATGACCACGTAAGCGCTTCTTTAGGACTTAGCATCGCGTATGTGGTACCTGTCCATAATTGTTTTTTTTGCAGATTGTGTTTAACTTTTCACGTGGTTGCAAGTTGGAAATTGTGGTTTTTTGTCGCTAAACTATGCACGGGCTTGCTCTTTTCTCACCCAAACGCCATGGATCAAGGTTGGTTTTGCTTGATTTTTGTTTTTCTTTCGCATTTGTTCAATTTTTTTTTAGGTTTTGAATTTAAATTCATTTATTTTGATTAGGTTTTTTAATTTTTTGTTACACAAACCAGATTCTGAAAATCCACAACAAGAACAACAAGATGCACCTCCTGAAAACCTCTAACAAAACCCACAGAATACACCTCCAACTCCTCTTTTTGACTGTACACTTGATACACAGGAGAAATTGCTTAATCAGTTAGGGAAAAACACAACTAAAATAAATAGACTAATTAATAAATTGAAAACATTTGAGCTTGAGCATCATAAATCCCTCGCCACTAGCCTAGGAACTTTAGCTAGTGGTTCCACTATAGTTTCCACTCAAATTACAAAATGGGGAAATTATAGGGATAGGTGCCATCAATTTTATGCTAGTGGGTTATCATATGAGGGAGTGAAAACAAAAAACATTAGTAAACAACAAATATGTGCCCTTTTTGTTGATCCTAAAATTGGTCAGTTGTTACCTCTTAATGCAAAGAGGTTTCCCATACATTGGTGTACCAATATGTAGATGAAGAATCTTTTTTGGCAGAGGTGGTGGATGGTCTTTGATGAACTACCTTGTAATAATTTTGAGGTGCCATTGTATTTTTTGAGGAAAATATTTTGTGAGTTTGTCCTCAATGTGCTACCTAATTATTTTGAGATGACAGAGTTCCATGGTAGAGGTGGTGGCTCTGTCCAAGATAGACCTGGAGCCTGTAGGTGAGTAGCCTAGGAGAGTCGTCGCCCCCTAGCACCCAAACCCAAGGTGCATTTGACTATCCTAGTAGACTTGAAAGAGTCGATGGAGCTACAGTCTCTTCAGGTGTCCACAACATTGACTGATGTGATCATCCAATATGGGACACAGTTGGCACACCCTCTTGTACCAGATGATGAGCCATTAGTTGTTGTAGGTGTTGCTAGTGAGCCCATTTAGCATGTGTGTGCCACTTGCTCAGGGATATGCACAAGGACATATGATGAGGCCACTGCAAATGAATCCAGATTCCATTCATGCATGATTTTCAGGAGTAGATGTCAGAACTGCATGACTCAGGATGTGGCATTGACAAATGAGCTAATGGACATGTTGTTTGGTAGTCAGCTGCAGACATACGTGTGTTGATTTGAATTCATAGCATTTTATTTATCAATCACTTAAAATTTGTAATTATAAATAAATTTTCATTTATAGATCAATTTAAATTGATACAAATAATATGCATTTCAGGATGCAACAGAGGTATCTGATATTCCTCCCACAGTTACTGCAACGACAACTTCGACGTCTGAGGTATAAATTTTGTAACATGTTAAAATAGAATAGTACACTTTGAATTCAAAAAAATTATAATATATACTAACTCTCTTTCACTCTTGACAAGTTTTTTTTTGTAGGCGTTGTCAGAGGACCAAATGTCTCAGATTGATGATGTCACACTCTCAGCGATCGATTTTGGCTTACAAGGCTATACAGTATCATATTTTGTAAACCTTATTTTATGTATTATTTTGATGGAATATGCAAGTCATTTCATTTTAGATTTGTTAAATTATGCTTAATATCATCTATACTAATATCTGATGTTAATTTTGTTTTTTTAGGGTACCCCCCCCCTCGTGTCTAGGCCTCGTCCTCAGCAAATGAAATACTCGAGGATGCCAAAACATGGGAAGAAGGTAATTGAACACATTTTTAGTTATACAATTGTTTGAAAATGTTGAAATTGTCTTAGTTGGTATTTGTAGATTGATTAGTTATATGTACAATGCCCATTGAGCTATGTAGATATGTTGAATGCACCTGATACGCCCGAGGATCGAGTGAGGGTGGAGGTATGTATCTCTACTTTATTTTCTTGATTTGATGATTATATGCACATGTACATGTGAACTTGTGATAAATTATAATCTTATCATTTTTTCATACAGGAAATATCCATAGCTGCTTCATCAATGGCGAGCCCTCCTCCGTGTACTGTAGAAGCATCTCATGCTCCGATGCACTTTTGTTTGATATATTACATTAATTGTTTTTAACCTAAAATACTTATCTTTATATTAATTATATTTAATCTTTGATCATTTTTCCTATAGGTAATAACAACAGCTGCTCCATCAATGGTGAGCCCTCCTTGATCTATTGGAGAAGCATCTCAGGATCCGATACACTTTTGTTCTCTATATTGTAAATTTTTAGTGTTTTTGATATATATATGTTAGTGCATTGTATTAATTGTACATTTAATCTACGATATCCCCCTTCGCGGTTTGGCCATAACTTGGAGCCTTTGAAGTTTGTGTTCAAGAAAACTCCTAAGACTAACAAGGAGAAGAGAGCAAAGACATTAGATCCGCGATCAACCAATGAGGTAATCTACATTTCAACTGCAAAGAAATTATAGTTAAATGCATAGTTATGTTGATAATTGTGAACTATTTTCTATAAAAGGATTCTAAATTGACTTTTGACTTGTGGTTTTGCAGCCATCTACAGAGTCGCATATTGCATTGAAGAGGCTCGATTTTGCTAATCCACCACATGTATAGGATCATATAGTGTTAGTTGTGGTCATTGAATGACCAATACATGTAGATATATTTTACATTTTTATTGTATATCGATTTGGACATGGCATATGCCACATTTTTGTAATACTTGTATTGACTTGGCATACATGCCTTTTTTGATATATATAAATGTTGATATTTGATCCAATAAATGTGTATCAAGTTCATTATTGTGTATTCATTGTATTTGGTGGCTGCCCTTTTATAAAGTTAAATGAGTATTTGCCTATGTAATCAACAATATGAATATAAACAACAAAAATCTATGATATAAAATATTGCAATAGTGGAATATGATTTGATAAACTTTCTAAAATGCTGAATTAACCCTATAAAACTCCTTGTATTGAGTTCATTATTGTGTATTCGTTGTATTTGGTGGCTGCCCTTTTATAAAGTTAAATGAATATTTGCCTATGTAATCAACAATATGAATATAAACAATAAAAATCTATGATATAAAACATTAAAATCGTGGAATATGATTTGATAAACTTTCTAAAAGGTTGAATTAACCCTACAAAACTCTTTGTTTCAATGAAAGTGAATTTCAATGGTTATGGTCAGATTTGATCCATGATAATGATCAGTGGATGCTTTTGATTCCTTTCATTTATGTTTGTCAATGTGTGTGGTACGAGAGCACCCTCATGCTCACAATGGTCAAATTTTGGTTCTCGTCTTGTTTTACCATTGTTTTAGCTAAATAAGGTAATTTGAGACCATTAATGATCATTTGAAGCCATTTGTGAAAGTTTGGGGTCAATTGGATAAAAGATGTAAAAGTTGCTCAATTGTTGTCAAAGTTGCTCAGTTGTTGTCAAAGTTGTCAAAGTTTGGGCTTATTTGGATAAAATATGTAAAAGTTGCTCAGTTGTTGTCAAAGTTGTCAAAGTTGTCAGAGTTGTGAAAGTTGTCAAAGTTGTCAAAGTTGCAAGATAGGCTAGAATTGATTATGTTCATCGTGTGCACAAACCAACATCATGAGCACATCCAAGTGGGCAGTTTTATGCTAGGCATGCTCCTTTTGTGCCTTCCAAAGCATTGGAACACTAAGAGCCATACCCTACCGACGCGATCTCTTAAGTGCCCTAAGTCCAAAAAATTGTCAAACTTTGACGAACTGTTTCTCCCAATCCAATATACATATGATCAATCTGTTTGAACCTGTAGTGTCTGTGAGGCTCGTTTATAATCACCTATCTCGATTTTCTAACGATTCGAAGCCATTTTCAAATGGTAGCATTTTTTCACCTGCTGCAAAAACCATCAGTGGCATGTAGTGCAAAGTTGCAAGATAGGCTAGAATTGATTCCATTCATCATGTGCACAAACCAACATCATGAGAACATCCGAGTGAGCAATTTTATGCTAGGAATTATCTTGTCATGCCTCCCAAAGTGTCAGAACATCGAGATCCATACCCTACCGACGTGATCTCTCAAGTGCCCTAAGTCCAAAAAATTGTCAAAATTTGACAGACTATTTCTTCCAATCCAGGATACATATGATCGATCTTTTTGAATTTGTAGTGTCACATGAGCTTCCTCTACAATTACCTATCTCTATTTCTGACGAGTCAGAGCCATTTTCAAATGGTAGCATTTTTTCACCTACTACAAAAACTGTCAGTGGCATGCAATGCAAAGTTGCAAAATAGGCTAGATTTGATCTCGTTCATCGTGGGCACAAACCAATATCATGAGCGCGTTTGGGTGGCAAATTTTATGCTAGGCGTACTCCCATTGTCCCTCCCAAAGCGTCAGAACATCGAGAGCCATACCCTACCGGTACGATGTAGAAGTTGCTTGACAATGTTTTTGACAATATTGACATTTTTTGCTAAAATTGTATCTAGACTCAATCTATGACTCCCATGACCCAATAATGACTCAAATAACTGACCTTATCACATCACACAAACTCAAAACACAATCACAAAACATAGTCACAAAAATAGTCACAAAACATAGTCACAAAACATAATCACAAAACATTGTTACATATTATTCAAAAAATTGCCTCTAAATATGGACAAATTATCTCTTGGCTATTTAAATATACAAAAAAATATGTTACAAATAATCTCATGGGATTTTATACAAAATTTGGCATCTAAAATATGTACAAATCAACTCATGGCCATTTAAATATACAAAATTATGCCCCTAAACAAGTACAAATCAGCACATGGGCATTTATATATACAAAAAATGAATATAGATTAATTCACTGATGATATATACAAAATTATCAAAATCATTCTACTCTGAACCATAGAATCAATCAAGTGAGCCTCCAGGATCGACTCTAACCAGTATTGTGTCAAGTATTGCCTCGTGGTCAGATTCACAAACTTTCCATAAAATCTTGTTATGAGGTTTACCATGATACTTCATCAAATGAATATTTGTTGCAACAACAAGGTTAGAGAAATGAAGAATATGTTAGTGTGTTTCAAAGTCCTCGAACAACCAACATCAGAATTCTTGATGGGGTATCTCCTAAGCCATGTTCCTGTAATGACAACAAACCCTATTGGGTACTCAATACCCTCTCCATCAATGATTGTGGTTGTCAATTTTATTATAGGCTCAACACAGCGACACAAAAAGTAATTTGTTACTTCTTCATTGTTCTCTTATGCAACAACTACATACACATGACATGCATTTTATAAAGTGATAATTATTACCTAAAATAAAGTGTGATGTACAACAAAATGAACCAAAAAGAATACTTACAAAAAGATTAACTGAAAAAATCACCTGAATCCACTAATGTCTTCATCTGGCTCAATTGTAATGCTTTGGGAATTTGATATGTATCAATGAGAACCAATGGTCTACAAGACCATTTGTCAACCCACTCTTGTGATTCACATTCTTCACACAAAAAATACATGCATGAAGAGAAAAAGCATACCCTCTATCTCGTATAAATTACTAGTGAACTTGCATTTGAACTCATAAATGAGTGCATGTCACTCAATCCTGTAACTGTACAACAATCTAGATAGTTTTCAATGTTAGATTCAGTGATCAACCAAAAATATCTACAAAGCATTGACGTACCTGGATTACCTGGACCCATCGTAGAGTTACACCACATCGCACAATTGGTTTTGCATCTATCAGATCAACACCACCTTCATACTTCAATTCTTCTCTAGCTAGGGCTCTTTTTACACATGCTCCTGCACCATCGTGCTCTCCCTTACCATGTCTAGCCTTAGTGAAATTCCAAAAATATTGTACACCATTTGTCATATGCATCCTTGTCAACCAATAAAACATCCTTGCATTCTTGAATTGTGCGGTGCAATTATATGACCATATTAAGTGTCAGTTGTATTGTATGTTTCTTTCCTTTAAATTATCATAAAAAACTTTAAAGAATCCTTGTACAAACTTTGATGAATGAGTACGATCATCACTTATGTAGAAGTGATGCACTCTTACAACCTTTCTATCCTCCTCTGTGCTATCATCTGCATGCATGAATGCTACGTGTACAAAAATAGAAACTTGTGTAGAATGATAATACATCTATTGCACTTCATTTTGAGGTAGTAGTGTATAATTTTCATCAAAATCAACAATAGAGACAATGGTGCCAAGAGGAAATGTGTCCTTACATAACTTGAATTTCTCATCTAACCATCAAGCTCTATGTGTATGCATTATGTTCTCATAAACTAGTTTCTCTTGAAACATTTTCATAAATTCAGCTACACATATATCATTTTTCATTGATTCACATCTCTTCAAATCTTTTCCATCTTTAACTCCATATGTGACTATCTTTTATTTTCCAAAAGAAACTAGTTTCATACCAATTTCATGTGTGCTCTCCAAATGTACACATCTTGGTAAATGTTGCAAACCACCACATATAGCACAAGAACCTTTCAAACAAGACATCTTATAATAAATGCAACCATCATGTCTATTACATAGCACACTTGAAATAAATTCTCTTGCCAACTTAGGAGGTGCTTGTATATTGCATTCCTGCAAAACATCGTTAGTGTGCAAAGGAGAACAAATTGTTACTACTTATCAGATTTCCATTAGTTTTATGTAAAAGTTATACTATATACTCTAGTCGGTTACTATTACCGAAATATTCAGTCGGTATGAACAGTCTAGTCGGTTACAGAAGAAAGCAGTCACAGAACCCAGTATACACTGAGTTGTCTATTGAGTATCTTTACATGTCTACCGAGCAACAAAGATGACACACCGAGTTGATATACACTAAGTGAAACGTGTTACCAGATTCATTGAACCTGGACATGCATATGAAAACGTGTTACAAGATCGAGGCACATCTAACCGTTATCACATTAGAAATTGCACTTGAAGATTGTGTATGATTTTGAGGTCATCTAACCAATGAAATATTTTGTATGGTTATTCATTCGATAAATCATGTTTGTAAGATCAAAGCAATGAATTGGATCACCATCATAAGAGATCTATTTATACAACATGAATTGAGATCAGAGACATACATGTAGCGTGACAGAAAGGAAGATACAGAGATATATGAAGCAAGACATGTGAAAGCACTAAGTGTTATGACTGTTACAGAGACACAGAGGTCATCGAGAAGGTTTTCAGAGAACAGTCAAAGAACAGAGTAAACAGAAGGGTTTACCGAGTTACTATATGGGTTACCAAGGTATGCTATAAGTAAGGTAATCTATTCTGAGCACATAGAATCTGCTATAACATTCCAGATGTAAAGTTGCAGATATTTGTAATGATTTTATTGTAATATTTTGAAGTTGTAAGAGAAAATTTTAACAGGGTAAAAGACTCTAATCAAGTCTATAAATTGTAAAGCCTCTAACCAGGTGCACCATTTAGATGAAGTGTTGTAAAATCCTTTAGCAAGGTAGATCTAAGAGATCTTGTTACTCCTAATAGGGTATGCTATCAGAAATAGCTAAACATGTAGCTCTAATAGAGCACTCTTTATTATTGCAGTAGTGAAGTTGTGGGTGCCATCCCCACCATAGTTTTTCTCTCTAACCAAGAGTTTCTGCATAACCAAAATATATGTGTTATGGAGTGAATCATGTATGATTGTTATCTATTTATTTTAGCTTTATATTATGTTACTGCACTACTCGGTTTATGCATAACAGTAAAGTTATTGTTGAAGAAATGTTTTGAAGTACTGATTCACCCCTCCCCTCTCAGTACATTAACTTTCCATATTGGGCCTAACACAAATATGATGAAAAATATCATAGTGCATGGAAAATTCAATATGCATCCTACAACAACACGTGGTGCGTACATGATTAATCTTAATATAAAAAGGTTTTTCCATTTCAAAAAATCTTTGAGAAATTCTTATTTGAGGAAACTGTTCAAAGAATATTTCATAAAATTTTGTTAGTCATATCCAAATAGTATTTGGCATGTGTCTCATGATTTGTAGACCCGATTTGCCTTCTAACAACATCTTTTTGGTTGGGTGAAACTCTTGTGTTGTCATGCCAAAAGTTTTCAAGTAATGTTCTTAGTGCATCAACAACAACCTTGTCTTTGCGTGATAGTCTACCTGAGAATTCCCAAAGAGAATTATTGTTAGGTGCCTCTATTTTTTCCCACCTCTGTAATGTTTTACTTCATGTTGTTCTACTAACGTTTAATAACTTACTTTTTTTGCTTATCAAACAATATATTTTTTATTTTCTTGCTCATTATGGTTGATGTAATGACACGTTGAGTAACATTAGAATCTTTAGTAGGTGATTTTGAATCAATATCTTGATATGCATCAAATAGATTTCTCACAATAGTTCTTTCGCTGCTACTTTCAGATGATCTTAGGCCTAGAATTTTCATTGTCTCTCTAAAATTCAAATTTTTAATCATTTGAACAATTAATCTTGCGGTTTGATTTAAGTTTTCAAAATAGTTTTTCCATATTCTTTTAACCATTTTCCTAAAAGTTCGTTCATTCATTTTATTGGACATTGGCTTCAATATATTCTCATCAATGTCAATTAGATACTTTGGTTTTCTACGAATGATTCTAGGAGGTTTTAACATCGGTGCATTGCATGCATTGTGTACATTCAATTCATCAAATAGAGAAGGTGTATGTTCATCATTTAATTGATTATTCAATGTAGTCTCTTCTTCAATTGCATCAAGTTCATACAGTAAATCAAATGTCTCTTCTTCAATTGCATTAGGTGCATTATGTTTGTTTGGTAAGTTGAATTGAGATGTTGAGGATGACATACCTTCTTGTCCCATTGTTGTTATGTCACGTAATTTCTTCATGCGTTGCCTTTGTCTTTCCTTTTCAGCCTCTCGTTGTTCCATCATTCTTTGCTTGTTCTTTCCCATGGTTGATATCAGTTGTCCTAAATAGAATTATATTACATATATATGTAAACAAAAGTTCATAAACAATCAAATAACTAGAAATATGCATCTTATCATTGTTTTTTTGAATCAAAACTATTAAACAATCACAATAACATTGACAAAACTAATAAGAACAACAATTAAATTATTTGAAATCATCCAAAAACAAAAAATTCACTTACTTCTATATATAAAACATTCTTATAATCCTAGACACAGTTGCAGTGGGGCCTTCAACGACCTCAAAAACTTATTTTGAGGCCGTTCATGTGGTTGGACAACTAAAAGTATATGTCCTAGTACCGTGTACACAATCTTTTTAGAACCTCGTATGCATTGTTAGGCCTTAAAAAAGTTTAGTAGACCAACAACCTAATAGTCCTAGTATCCCATACTCACCTTTTGTAGTAAATAAAATTTGAAGGAAAAGGGAGGGAGGGAGAGGGGGAGGGAGAGGGAGGGAGAAGGGGAGAGGGAGAGTGAGGGGGAGAGAGGGAGAGAGAGGGAGAGGGAGGGACAAAGAGAATGGAAAAGGGAGAGAGAGAGAGAGAGAGAGAGAGAGAGAGAGAGAGGGTGGAAAAGGGAGAGGAAGAGGGGGAGAAAGGGAGAGGGGGAGAGGGAGAGGGGGAGAGATGGAGAGGGAGGGAGATAGAGAATGGAAAAGGGAGAGAGGGAGAGAAAGGTAGAGAGGGAGAGAAGGAGAGAGAGAAAGAGAGAAAGGGAGAGGGGGAGAGAGGGAGAGGGGAGAGAGGGAGAGAGAGAGAGGGAGGGAGATGGAGGGAGAGAGAGAGAGAGAGAGAGAGAGAGAGAGAGAGAGAGAGAGAGAGAGAGAGAGAGAGAGATTAAAGTTTAATTATCATAAATAAATATCTATACACACATCTTTTAAAGAACTCTTATTTATTTGACATGACTGCGAAATGTGAGAATATTTATTTGACATGACTGCAAAAATATGAGAATATGGAAAAGGGAGGGAGGGAGAGGGGGAGAGAGGGTGGAGAGAGAGAGAGAGAGAGAGAGAGAGAGAGAGAGAGAGAGAGAGAGAGAGAGAGAGAGAGAGGGTAGGGAGAGAAACAATGGGGAGGGAGAGAAGAAGAGAGAGAGGGATGGGGTATGGAGGAAGGGAGAGAGGGGGAGCATGTTGGTTTGTTATTCTTTTAAGGAGTATTAGTACTACTTTTTATATTGTAATAATGGTTCATCTTGCCACCTTAGGATACCGTATGACCCCTTAGGATGTCATATGCTCCTAAAGGGTCATGTGGTGTTATGTGGGGTCATACAATGTCCTATGACTCCTTAGGACACCATATGACCCCTTAGGTGTCGTTATGGGTCATATAATGTGTCCTTAGGGGTCATTTTATGTCCTACCGCCCTTTGAGACACCATATGACCCCTTAAGACACCATATGGTGTCGTTATGGGTTGTATGGTGTTCTAAGGGGTCATATGGTGTCCTATGACCCCTTAGGTGTCGAATTTTGTAAGCAGTATTGGCATTACTTTTTATATTGTAATAATGGTTCATCTTGCCACCTCAAGATACTGTATGACCCCTTATGACATCATATGCTCCTAAAGGGTCATGTTGTGTTATGTGGGGTCCGAAGGGAGAGAGAGAGAGAGAGAGAGAGAGAGAGAGAGAGAGAGATGGGGGAGGAAAGGATGGATTGAGAGAGAGGAAAAGAAAAGGGAGGGAGGGAGATGGCGGGAGAGGAAGACATGTCACATTATGTCATCAGGGGTCACGTGGGGTCCTAATTGAGCCACACATGTGTTACAACATCATATGACCCCTTAAGACACCATTTTACCCCTTGAGATATCATACATGGTCTGAAGAGGTCATTAGGTGTTATGTGGGGTCCTAAGAGAGAGAGGAATGCAATACAGTACAATAAGATATCAAAAGACAATATATATCAATATATGTACATACACATATACATATAATACACATAAAATATCAAAAGACAATACACATACATATGTTGATAACATAGATGAATTGATTATGTGTTGCATTGATGTTTTGTCATTGATGTCAACACTAGCTGTTATGGTTGGTTACCGACAGACAAGTTTTGGTTACCGGTAGAAGATGTAGTGTTACTGGTAGAAGGAACTATTTGTTGGACACTTCCGACATGTTTGGATCAATGGAGTATGTTTGGTTTTATGTGTTAGATGCTTCTCAAGCATGTTTTGGTTAGTTGGTATTGACTTGGTAATCAGATGCTATCATGCACTCTTGTAAACCCTTATTGACATCGTTTTAAGGTTTAATCGACAAAGCTTTCACTGAGAATCTTTGACAGAATGTGTAAGTGGTGTTGGTACGGCTTGTAGATGGAATTCAGGATACATAAGGTGATCCCTGATCGTTCTTCAACTATTTGAAGATATTGCTTTTACGTGGTGGACCTAGATTAGGTCTGGTGCCTATCTATGTTATGGACCAATATCATGTTAACGTGTTCTCCACATGTTATCGGGATGATTTATGGATTGGTTATTGTTGTTTTGGTCTTAAGCTGATATGACATATCATTGTAATATGGATGTATGTAATGATCTTATGGTAATATATTTAGGTAGCCGACCTAATTGTTTTAGGTCTTAGGGCTTGTATGAATTGGTGTAAGATCTCATTGTAAATTAAGATATGGTATGGGAATTGTGGTCATGGAATGCAATATCATATGCGAAGGAGATTTGGTCAATCATAGATGATCGAATTGGGTTTAAGGAAGAGGTCAAAGGCCTTCGATATTGAGCTTAACCAGGACTGTAATCAGACATGGTAGATGCTATCTCTAGGCATTCATTATTCTGGATTGTTGTCCATTTATCTTGAGTTGGTTTTAACCTCTTTGTAGTTAGTGAGACTCTTTTGTAATGAGCAGTACACTCTAGGTAGTGTGCCTTCCTACATGTGCAGGCCCCTTATTGTATCACATACTTTCTGCAAAAGTATCATCTGACTGTGGATAGGCTTCCCATCGTGGTTTTTCCCTTTTCGGGTTTTCTATGTACAAATCATGGTGTTATGTGGTATGGTTTCATTGTGTTAATTCTCTATTTCATTCTTAATTTTTATTGCTTACCGGTATCTATTTCTCCTATTTCGGTATTCAATGTTTATGTGCTCTGGTTAAAGGTTATTAAGTGGTTTAATTGATATAATCTGTTAACAACTGATTCACCCCCCCCTCTCAGTTGCTCACTGGTTATCCTAACAACATACACACATATGTGTGTGTGTATATACATAATATATTATATATTATTATATTATATTATATACATATATAATATATATATACACACATTATATATACATATATACATGAAATATCATATTTTACATATTATACATGTATACATATATGTATGCACACACCCACATTGTAAACACAGGCAGAAGTGTGCATGCGTTGTTTCTAGCTTTAACACTATGTACGCGCTTCTTATTGTAAAGAAAGCGTGTACATCATTTTGTTTTAAAAATACCCCGTAAGCGTTGTTTATAGTACAGGGAGTCCATATGCACTTTTGACTATTTAGGTTTGTGAATAGGTCTGGATGACAAAGCTATGCGTTGGAAGTTTGATTTCCCTCCATTTCCCTCCTTTTTGACGTGTTTTGTTTTATCAACTTGGTTTCTCGACTTTGTCATCATCGGGTTTACACTTCATCAAGTGGGTATTTCTAAAATTGCCACCATATTTTCACCCATCTTCTGATCTTTCTAACCATATAATTTGTTTTAAATTTGAACAACAACAACATATTATTATTGAATTTCTTTTATCAGTGTCTCCATAGTTCTCAAAGACATACGTGTACCATTTTTTTAATAACTTTTTATCTACTTATCTAGATTTAAAAAACTTTATATATTATTGTAGTGAACTTGATTATTTACAATTTAAAAAAAAATGTATTTTTGATTGTTTTGGTGCAAGTTATGCTTCATGCATGAACAGGTACCTGATTTTCAGAATGTGCTTGATTGAAAAAATCATAAAAAAAAAATACTCAACAAAAAATTACAAAAAAATACACAACTTATAGTTCTCACTCTTAACTATCTTTATACCAAAGGATTTGTCAAAATATTAAATCTAACTATGACTTTTGTGATGCGCACGTCAGACACTCTGTTATATTTTTGAGAAAAAATCAAGGTCTATTTTTCATGCATGAAGGATTTGACCCCCTTAATCTTATCCAATTTTGAAAAAAAATAGTAGTTTGGAAACTAGATTCAAAGTACTAAAATCTTTGTTCTTTGAGTATCTTCATAACTTGAGTGGATGGCTCTCAACTTTCTCCTCCAAGTTCAGGTTTACTTGATTTTTTAAAAAAACGTGTCCACTTATACCCCCCTTTTTGCACACCATCTTGGTGCACTTACCCCTAGCAACCCTACTATCATGAATATTGATAATTGTGTTTGTTGGAAAGAGATATCGTTCCAATGAGGATTGGTGCATGATAGATGCTTAGTGGTTGTCATTGATGGAAACTCAGTTCAGAAATCACATCCGGTGTACATAAATATGGTTTAATGGAAGTCATATTGTTCATAGGCATAAGTCTGGAAGGTGGAACACAATAAATGGTAGAGAATGAGATCAGTGTGTACATATTGATTTTGGTGATGTAATTTTGGTTGCGGTGATAACGACAGTTGATTCAAGGTTTGAGACAAATTATCTCATGATCCCAATATCTGGTGTTGAATTGTGTGCAAGTTTAGAACTTCGGTATCTGGTAATTCTACTAGAGCAGAGCTATCTTGGTGTAATGTGTGTTGTGAATTTGTTAGGATGAATTTGGTGATCAGTTTCATATTTAAGGTAATTGGGCCGACTTGTGGGAAGCCTATTATCTTCTTGTTTTGCTCCGCATTTGGGTTTGTGGTCGGATTGATCCGACTTTGTGATAAATGTTTCATGTTGCGTGTTATGTGGTTTTTGGAAGCTGACTTAGTAAATGATTCTTTTTGTTGGTACAAATATATAAGATTGATTTGGTTGATCAATTTGTCATGAGTGATGAGTGCGGGAGGTTTGTAAGAGAGAATTTTCTAGCTTTGTGAATGTGATTGAAGGTTTTGGTGCTCTGGTATTTGATAAAGCAAGAAAACAGAGAAAAGAGATATAACAGTTGCAGGAGTTGATTTGAGGCTAACTGGAACTGAATTTTGGCATAGTTAGATGCTATACTTTAGTTCATTCATCATTATAATCATTTTGTAATATCCTGTAAGGCAGCGAGCCTTCCTCTGGTCTGTAGCCCTTTTGTAATTGAGGAGTGAGCTCTAGGTAGTGTGTCTGAATGCAAGTGCATTCCCCTTATGTAATATTATCATACTTCGAGCCATAGTATAATAATATTGTGGGTACTCAATCCCACCATGGTTTTCTCCTTTTCGGGTTTCCATGTAAAAATCTTGGTTTTATGGTTGCATAGTTAATTGTTTTATGTTTCTACACTTTTGTTTCTTTCTTATGCATCCGGTGGATTAAGGTTCAGTTAAATAAGTTAGAAAAATTGCAAAACACTGATTCACCCCCCCTTCTCAGTGTTCATTGATTCCAACAACTGGTATCAAAGCTTAGTATGTCGAAAGAAGCCTAACAACTTGAGGAAGATCCAGAAGATTGAATCAATGGACTCTGATTTGCAAAGACAACTTAGTGTGGCACTTGAAGAACTTGATGCGGCAAGAAAAGAAGTAAGTTCCCTAAAAAGAAATTTGAATGTAGTTGAAGACTTCATTGATACATTGAAAGATCAAGTGAGCACATCGAGAGAGAAGAGAAAGGAGCTGATGGAAAAACTCAAGGAGAACGAAGAACAAAGCATTGATAATAAAGCCCTACAAAACCAGACAGATGAATGTGAGAAGTTGGCTAGGTAGAATGTAGTCTTGAAGAATGAGACGCAATCCATTGTAATGAAGTTGACAAAGGAGATTAAAGACCAAAAGAAGAATGAAGAAAATCTGACTCAGTCATTGGAGGATAGATTGGATGAATGTTGCAGATTGACATATGAGAATGATCAGTTGAATCTTGAATTGGTGTAAACAAAGAATGATGGACAAGAACTTGAAAGACAAATCATAATTCTGAGAGATGAGTTGACTAGTGCTAATGAGTACAAAGAAAAATTCAAAGTTAGTTCAGCCCGATTGGATGAGATGTTGGAAAGTCAAAGACCTGAAAAAGGCATGTGAGGGCTTGGATTTGAGAAAGGAGAATCCTCTGGTTTTGGTTAGAACATTCATCAGTAGAAGAACAAGAAACCTTTGGTAAGACAACTTAATGCTTACAAATTCAATGGTAAATGTTTTTTTTGTGGTAAATTTGGTCATATTCCAAGTCAATGTAAAAGTAGGATGAATAATGGGATGATGAATAATATGATGAAAAATGGTCCTACCTTTAGCGGTCAATGTTTCATATGCAACAACTTTGGTCATAAGTCAAACATGTGCAGAATAGTGATGAACCATTTTTAGAATAAGAGATGCTATGCTTGTGGAATGTTTGGCCATATTTCTAACCAATGCAGGATGAGACCAAATTAGATGAACTTTAGGCCAGTGCAAAGAAATGGGTTTCGTCATTCATGCAAAAAACCTGGTCATATTGCAAGATATTGCAGAAGAAAGAAAGTAAGAAGGAATGCTTTGGTAGACAAGAACAGATCAAATGAAAATGGGAAAGCTAAGGTGGAAGAGATCAAAGATCAACATAAGAAGATGTGGGTTAGAAAAGAAGATTCAAATGTGCAGAATGGCTCCATACCTGATTTCAATGTAGGAACCTCATCTGACAACTAAGGCCTAATGGCTTAGGGGAATATTTTCATGCAGATCTTTAGAACCCCATTTCAAAGATTTGTAACTGGTCGAGGATAGTTGAAGATGATGGAGATTAGTGGTGAAGATGATATCCAAAAGATTTCATGGAAGTTTGGGAGGTCTTTAGGGTTGTGCATTTATTACAACTTAAAATTAGGTTTTTAGTGGATAAAAAGGCATTCTACTATTCATTTCTCATAATGCGTACAAGAGAAAAGACTAGAGCAGAAGAGAAAAAAGATTCAAAAAGGTATTTTTTGTTTGCGAGCTATCTTTTCATACCCTAATTTCAAAATGGCATCTACATTTGTATTTGGTGTTGCGACTCCCTTGGTGGTTGAGATTGTTGGCCATTTGGTGGAATTGATTATGTGTTGCATTGATGTTTTGTCATTGATGTCAACACTAGTTGTTTGGATTCTTTACCGACACACTTCTGGTCCTGGTAGGTTGAGCAATTTTTGGTTAACTTGGATCCGACATGATCCGGTATAATTTGGTGATGGAATTGGCTTGTTCATGATACTCATACTCATATTTGGGCAGTTGGTTTCAATCTGGGGATTGGATGATATCCTTCTTACATAGAAGATTGGTTTCTGGTTCCGACGAGGGTTTCACCGATAGAGATTTTTGTGGAGATCTTTGATGTATTGCATAATTGTTGTTGGTATAGCTTCTGATGGAGTTTCAGGATGGTGATTGGTGATCATGTTAGAGACTTGGCATTTGGATATCTTTGCTGAAGCGTGTGGACCTATAATTGGTACCGGTGGATCTAGGTTATGGACTAACATTAATGTAACGTGTGGATAGGACCTATTTTTGTATTTCCGGAATGTCTTATATGTGGATATTATTTGTTTTGGTCTAAGGCTGACATGGTTTGTAATTATGTAATTGGTTTATTGTTTGGTTGTCGACTTGATTGTTTATGGTCGAGGATTTGTATAAATAATAGGTAAGATCTCATTGTACATCATCATGGTTATTGTAAGAGGTCATGGTCAAGGAATGTAATGTGCGAATAATGTAATATCATTTAGGTAGAGGAGTTGGTCAATCATTGGATATTGAATTGGGTTGTTTAAGAGGATTTAGTCCTCCAGTATTGAGCTTAATCAAAACTATACTCAGGCATAGAGGATGCTATCTTTTGAAACACTTCTCCAGATTGTAGTCTGGATTTATATGTAGTCAATGAGGCTCCTTTTGTGATGAGTGGTGTGCTTTAGGCTGTTGGCTTTCCTGCAAGTGTAGGCCCCTTCATTGTAATTCACATACTGACTGCAGAAGTATTATTTGACTATGGGTAGGCTTCCCACCATGGTTTTTCTCT
This sequence comes from Cryptomeria japonica, assembly GCF_030272615.1. Taxonomy (NCBI): domain Eukaryota; kingdom Viridiplantae; phylum Streptophyta; class Pinopsida; order Cupressales; family Cupressaceae; genus Cryptomeria; species Cryptomeria japonica. The sequence goes on along the minus strand of NC_081406.1, from coordinate 53,588,843 downwards.
TTACCTAGTTTTCCACGTACAAATCTTGGTGTTGTGTGGATGGCTTTTATTCTGTGATTATTGTTTATACTTAATTGGATTAATTGCTCTTCCGGTATTATTGTTTTGGGTTCCAGTATTAAAGTTTAAATTTCTAATGCTTCCGGCAATTTGTGACAACTGATTCACCCCCCCTCTCAGTTGTCTTCCAGTTATCTGAACTGTTTAACAATTGGTATCAAAGATTTGGTCCTCTCTGTAGAAAGCTTAACCACTTGAGGAAGATCCTATGGCAACTAACAGTGCAAGTTCATCCAGTTCTTCTAGAGCTATCTTTCAAAGGGATATACCGAGGCTTGAAGGAACAAATTATATGTTGGCATTGAGCTGTCATTGATGTCAACCGGTATTGCAGGCAGGCTATCGATAGAGGTATGCCATCCGGTATGAAGAAGAGTGTATCGGTATGGTGAATGACAAATAAGGCATTGAAAAGATAACATGAAGGCTTGTCAACTGGTATGGTGAAAGAAGAGCAGTTGTTGAGACTAACAATGACTTCATCGGTATGAGGTGAGATGCATGTGTGTGTGAGCATGTTGAGTGATAAGTGATCTAGAGTTTGGCTATGTGTTTATGATGAAGAGGCAGAATTTTAAAGTAATCACAAATCATGAGAGGGGAAGATGTGCTACCAGTGTAGTGTGAACTACCAGTTAGCTAGAGGAGAAGGTCTCACCGGTAAAGACATGTACTGGCATGAGTTTGCTGAATGTTCAAGTATGAACTCACTATGTGTTGGTGAGCTAAGTGATTGATCATTGTGATGCCATGTGGAGCTGAGGTGGAAAACATGCAAAGGTCAGTGAAGCCTCCATCCACATGGTTGTTGAAATAACTATTCAACATTAATGAAACCACCAAAAATAACTGGATTGTAACTAACTGATGCGGCTTGAGAAAGAAAGAATAACAGAGGAAGATCAGGGAGTAGTTGGCTCCTAGATCAAGGCAAAGAAATCAGATTGCAAGAAGAACCCAAGAAGGAAACAACTGATCTTTGTAAGAGCTGATAGACTTCAAGGCAGAAAATCATGTACGATATTGCTATCTTTAGCAAGTTTGCATAGGATAATAGAAAACATGTATAGATGAATTCCTAGAGTACATGTGATTGATCCAAGACTGACTGGATCGGATCTCATGAATATTGTGTTGGGTAAAGGAAACCCTAACCGCTCTGAGTTTGAATTGTTTCTTGGCGGGAAAGCTCAAGTTTAAATATGATGCCTTGAGATTGTTGTAGTTGTTGTTGCAGAGCGAAGACAAGTGTAAATTTTTTGTCTGAAAGCTAAAGAGATAAACATTTCAAGTGTTTATGAGTAAAGATCTGAATAATAAGGAGAAGCAGTATAAAATGGTGTAGGGATCAACCGGTAGAGTGAGCATTGATCACATAGGTGACAAACCAATAGAGGTTGTGCCTGATTAAGAGTGATCAAGTGTGTGTTGAAGGTGAAAAGACATTGTGAGTGGGCATTTAGAAAAGTTATCAGCAAAGTCAAGTTGCAGAGTGGGTGGAGAGAATACAGACCGATAAGGGAGAAACTGGAAGAGAAGAATGTTGTAAGGTTGCAAAACTTCATTTGCAGCAGTGATTTCATTTGTATATCTGAGATTCATATTGTTATCACTAAGTTGTAGCTTAGTGCAGGGGTTGTAGCTCCTTTAGGTTGTAGCCTATAAATTGTGTACGGGTTGGTTCTCCTTTGAGTTGGTGCTCCTTGGGTTGGTGCCCTAAATATTATAATCAGTTTCATTGTGAGGCTAGATTGGAGCAAAAGATCTCCAGCAGCTATTCTCACTAAGGTTTTTACCACATTGGATTTTCTTCAGATATATCTAGTGTTGTGTGATGTATTCTTGTTCATATATGATGTTAATGTTTTAGCTAGTCCTTTCACACACTCTACTTGCATTGTTTAATTTACCGGTTAGCATTCGGCTTTTCCTCTACTTTACTGATATTTCTATGTTAAAGAAAAAGAGTTTAAATCACTGATTCACCCCCTTCTCAGTGATTCATTGTGTCCAACAATTGGTATTAGAGCATAGGTACCCTGTTTTGTCAAAAGCATTCTCTAGCTTGGGTAGATCCTATCAAGTGTTCACAATGGCAAGAAATGAATCTACCTCCTCAAAAGCTCCTATGTTTGATGGTGACAACTATGCCTTTTGGAGTAGAAGAATGGAAACCTATCTTTCCTCTCTAGGTTGTGATGTATGGATGTCGGTTGTGAATGGGTATACAGTCCCCAATAATCCTCCTACTGATCTAGATTCTAAGAGGGAATATGAGAACAATGCTAAAGCTAAGAATGCCATTCTTAGTGGGTTGTCTGATAATGAATTTGTTAAAGTCATGCACTACTCTTCTACCAAGGAAACTTGGGACAAGTTGCAGAAGATATTTGAAGGCGATGCTAAGGTCAAGGAAGCCAAGTTGTAGACATTGAGAGAACAAATTGAAGGCTTGAAGATGAGGGATGAAGAGAAGATTGCTAACTATCTCCAAAGGGTTGATGAAAAAAAAAACATCATTAGAGGGCTTGGAGAAGAAATAAAAGATGAGGTGGTAGTGAAGAAAGTACTTAGATCTCTTACATCTAAGTATAATACAAAGGTTTCAGCAATAGAAGAAGCAAAAGATCTGAAGGTGTTTATAATGGATGAGTTGTATGGCTCACTGACTGCTTATGAGATGAGGACTGTCGATACTGATGCTATGCAGAAAGAAGCTTCTTTTAAGAATTCAAGAAAAGGAAAAGAAGAATCTTCTCATGATGCAACTGGTGAAGACTCTGATGACATCATGACAAACTTTGTCAGAAGACTCAAGACAGGTTCAGGCAAATACAAAGGCAAGTTGTCTTTGAAATGTTTCAACTACAGAAAGATTGGATATTTTGTTGCTAAATGTCCTTATGGTGATAAGAATGAAGATGATCAATTCACATGGTAGCAGATCATTTAGTAAGGATAGGAAGAAAAATGTCTACCGATATGGTAGAAAAGGCTATTGGAAGTAGAGTAGTCTTTACACACATGAAGATGATACCACAGATGAGAAAACTGCCTGAGATGACTGCTGCAATGGAGATGAAGTCAGAGCAAACCTTTTTATCGATCAAGAAGTACCAGTACCCAAAGAAGAAGAAGAAGAGCAAAAAGGAGAAGTAGACCTCGAAGTAGAACTCATTAGTGCCCTAGATGAGCTAAAGAAAAAAAGAAGAGACTTAAAGAAGGTAAAAAGGGTTGCAGCTGAAGAACAAGAATCGCTAGAGGAATCTCTTGAAGAGTCCAAGAGAACTATTGGAGAACTAAAACTCCAGTTGGAAGAGGCCAAGAGGATGTGTGAAGTCACAAGTACTGGTATGAGTGAACAGGAAAAGGAACATCAGAATCTTGAAGCAGAAATAGTGAAACTTTGGAAGGACTTAGAGAAAAGTTAGGAAGAAATAAAAGTGAGAAGCAAATTTGAAGGTAGCACTGAAGCCCTGAACAAGATGCTAAGCAAACAGAAGCAATCCAAAGATACTGGTGGCATAGGTTTTCAAGAAAGTCAAAGCTCAAACAACAAAGACACATCTGGTAAGGAGATACAATTCACTTCCTCAAATAAAGGTTAAGAGAAGAAGACATTCACGGTAGGAAAGGATATCGACAAGAAGAAATATGCAGATGCTCCTAGAAACCGCCACACAAACTGGTATGCTCAATCATTGAACCAGAGACTGTACTCAATGCATCGACATGCAGATCCAAGGAGAAATGCAAGTATTGATCATGAAGGATTCACAAGGGTGAGCAGTATGAAAGGGAGACCCCTAGTGAGGTAGTCGTTTGTGGGTTCAAGACAACCTAACCAGTATGTTCCAAATTTGAATGGTTATTGTCATCGGTGTAATAAGTTCGGTCATAGAATGGTAAGTTCGGTCATAGAATGGTAGATTGTAGGAAAATGAGTGTCAAACCTAGCTTTGTAGAAACTCATTTGTTGCATTACAAAGTACAAATGTCACATGTTATAATTGCAATGAGTTTGGTCACAAGAGTTATGAATGCAAGAGTAATATGCAAATTTCCTACAAGAATGCATTGAGTACATCTTATAGTGCTAATGTGAAATGCTAGAAGTGTCAAAATTTTGGTCACATAGCAAGGTATTATCAGCTAAGAACTGACAAGCAAAAGTGAATTGTACCAGATGAGAAGTTGGAAACAAAACTGGAACACAAAGTGACAGAAGAGGAAAAGAAAGAAGAGAAACCGGTTTGGTTAGAGAAGGAGAAAAAGAAGATAGAGTGTAGCCTGATCATGCAGACTGCTCTACATGCTGAAAGGAGGAGTTTATGGGTAGTTGATAGTGGTTTCTCAAATCACATGACCGAAGATAAGAAAAATTTCATCAAGATTGATGATTGGAATGGTTGTTCAGACCGGTTTGGTGACAACTCCTCTACCAAGATCAAAGGTCGACGTACACTAAATATTGATGGAAAGCTCAAGGCTTATGATGTGTACTATGTGAAAGGTTTGAAGCATAATCTGCTGAGTGTAAGTCAGATGTGTGACAAAGGTTAAAAGTTCTCATTTGACTCTACCGGTTGCTAAATAAGAAAGCAGAGTACCGGTCAGGTGGTAGTAGAAGGAAATAGAACGGAGGGTAATGTCTACAATATGAAGGAATGCTATGATTCCCAATGCATGATGGGAGAGGTTGATGAAAATTGGTTGTGGCACCGGAGACTAGGCCATGTGAATTTTGACAATCTAGTTAAGATAAGCAAGAACCAGTATGTGAGAAACATACCTCAGATCATAAAATCGATAAGCACATTATGTAATGAACATGTCAGAGGTAAGCAAGCAAAGGTCAACTTTAAAACAAAAGAATATAACAACTCAATACCTTTGGAGTTGATACATACAGACTTATGTGGGCCAACAAGGACAAGAGAATTGGCTAGAGAAAGGTATTTCATGTTGTTCATAGATGATTACTCAAGAATGACTTGGGTAACCTTCTTGCATGACAAGTCACAAGCATTTGAGAGATTCAAAATTTTTAGGAAGATGGTGGAAAATGAAAGTGGACACCAGTTAAAATGCTTAAGATCTGACAGGGGTGGAGAATTTTCTTCCAATGAATTTGTTGACTACTGTGAGAAACATGGAATTTGAAGGCAGTATTCAGCTTTAAGGACACCTCAACAAAATGGAGTGGTAGAAAGGAAAAATAGGACAGTGAAGGAGATGGCTATGACTATGTTGAATGAGGCCAACATACTAGATATATACTAGAAGGAAGCAGTTCATACTACTGTCTACACCTTAAACTGGGTATAGTTAAGAGTGAATAGTAGAATGAATCCTTATGAGTTATGGAATATAAGGAAACCATCACTCAAGCACTTCAGAGTGTTTGGAATTAAGTGCTTCATCAAGAGAGATACTGATGGATTAGGATGTTTTGATTCCTAAAGTGATGAAGGAATCTTCTTGGGATACTCAACCAATAGTAAAGCCTACAAATGCTACAACAAGAGGTTGAGAAGGGTGATTGAGAGTGTAAATGTGAGAATAGATGAAGATTCACATAGAGGAAAATCTGCACCAACACCTTACATTGATGACTCAGATGTTGAAAATGAAGAACAATCTGACAATGGACTGGTAGAAGATACACCAAACAAGATCCCCAACTGGTATTTGTAGAAGAAACATTCAGAAGAATGGATCATAGGAGATAGGAATGAAAGTATGCAGACTAGAAGGAGATTAGCCCGAGAAGGTGAGTAGGTAAATTTTTGTCTCATGACTGAAGTAGAGCCCAATTTTTTTGATGATTCTAGCAAAAGTGAGAAGTGGGTAGATGCCATGGATGAAGAATTGAGATAAATTGAGAAAAATTAGACTTGGGAACTTGTTCCTAGACCAGCAGACAAGAATGTCATAGGTACCAAATGGGTCTACCGGAACAAGATTAATGAAGAAGGTAAGATAGTTTGACATAAAGCAAGGTTAGTTTGCAAAGGGTATGCTCAAGTGGAAGGTATTGATTTTAAAGAAACATTTGCACCGGTTGCTAGGTTAGAGGCAATCAGAATGTTTTTAGCTTTCTCAGCCTACAAGGGATATAAAGTATATCAGATGGATATGAAATTTTCTTTTCTCAATGGCAATCTTGAAGAAGAGGTGTATATGGAACAGACATAAGGGTACTTGTTGCATGAAGATGAGAGTTTTGTATGTTGGTTGAAGAAAGCCCTATATGGTTTGAAGTAGGCTCCCCAAGCATGGTATTCTTGGTTAGACAAATACTTGAAGGAGCAAGGATTCTGGAAAGGGAATGCAGACAACAACTTGTATGTCAAGGTAAATGGAGATCACATGATTATAGTTGTTGTATATGTGGATGATATTATCTTTGGTGGGGACAAGGACATCATGTGCAAATAATTTGCAGATCAGATGAAGATAGAGTTTGAGATGTCCATGCTGGCTAAGTTGTCCTATTTTCTTGGTTTGCAGATTTCACAGAAGGAGAAAGGAATTTTCATCTCCCAAACCAAGTCTGTGAAAAACATGCTGCAAAAATTTTAAATGGAGGACAACAAACTGGTAAGTACTCCCATGGTTACTAGTTGTAAGTTGAGCAAACTAGATGAATCACTGGAAGTTGAGAAAACACTATATAGGTCTATGATCAGTAGTCTGTTGTATTTAACAACATTTACACCAGATATTGTACAAGTTGTTTGCATGGTAGCAAGATTCCAAGATGCTCCTAAATAGTCTCACTTAAATGTAGTCAGAAGAATCTTCAGGTATCTACAAGGAACTATCAGCTATGGTCTATGGTATCCAAAGAAATGAGACTTCTCTTTGTAGGCTTATATTGATGCAAATTGGGCAAGAAATATTGATGACCAGAAAGGCACAAGTGGAGGTTCTTTCTACTTAGGAGACCGATTAGTATCATGGCACAATAAGAAGCAAGATTCAGTGTCACTATCTACTACTAAGGAAGAGTACATGGTATCTGCTACATGTTGTTCACAAGTTTTATGGATGAAGCAGACACTAAAAGATATATAGGTGGAGATACCGGAACCCATTCCAATCCGATGTGATAACTCAAGTGCAATCAAAATCTCCAAGAATCCAATAATGCACTCAAGAACAAAACACATTGCAATCAAGTATTACTTCTTGAGGGAGAAGGTACCTTAAAAGGAGGTCATGGTAGAGTATGTTCCCACTGATGAACAGATTGCTGACATATTTACCAACCCACTTCCCTTGGACGCATTTGATTATTTGAGACAAAACATGGGAGTTGTCCCACCATCTGGCAATGCTTGAATGCATAGGAGATTGCATGATTCATGCAGAGTTAACCATTGCTACTATCTTATGACTCTTGAATCTTGAAGCATGGACACAGGGGGAGAGTGTGTCTTAACTGGATGCAGTCAAGGGAGAGATTATTGGTGTTAGACTAAGGTTCCCTTTTCCATTGCTATCAAAGGAGGAAAGAAATTGGAAAAGAAGATGTTGACATCAATGCCAAAGGGGGAGATTGTTGGCATTGAGTTGTCATTGATGTCAACCGGTATTGCAGGCAGGCTACCAGTAGAGGTATGTCATCTGGTATGAAGAAGAGTGTAGCAGTATGGTGAAAGATAAATAAGGTACTGAGAAGATTAAAATGAAGTCTTGTCAACCGGTATAGTGAAAGACAAGTAGTTGTTGAGACTATCAGTGACTTCACCAGTATGAGGTGAGATGCATGTGTGTGTGAGCATGTTGAGTGATAGTCGGTCTGGAGTTTGACTGCCAATTTATGATGAAGACACAGAATGTTAAAGTAATCACAAATCACTAAAGGTGAAGATGTGCTACTGGTGTAGTGTGAACTACCAGTTAGCTGGAGGAGAAGGTCTCACCGGTAAAGGCATGTACCGGTATGAGTTTGTAGAATGTTCAAGTATAAACTGACTATGTGTTAGTGAGCTAAGTGATTGACCATTGTGATGCCATGTGGAGCTGAGGTGTAAGACATGCAAAGGTCGGTGAAGCCTCCATCGATATTAATGAAATTGCCAAAAATCACGGGATTGTAACTAACTGATGCGGCTCGAGGAAGAAAGAATAATAGAGGAAGATCAGGGACTAGTTGGCACCTAGATCAAGTTAAAGAAATCAGATTGCAAGAATATATCGAGAAGGAAACAATTGAGCTTTTTAAGAGCTGACAGATTGTGTCAAGTAAAGGAAACCCTAACCGCTCCGAGTTTGAATTGTTTCTTGGTAGGAAAGCTCAAGTTTAAATATGATGACTTGAGACTATTGTAGTTGCTGCTGCAGAGCAAAGAAAAGTGTAAATTTGTTGTCGGAAAGATGAAGAGCTAAACACTTCAAGTGTTTATGAGGGAAGATCTGATTGATAAGGAGAAGCAATATAAACCGATGTATGAAACGAACTGTAGAGTGAGCATTGATCATAGAGGTGACAAACCGGCAGAGGCTATGCCTAATTAAGAGTGATCAATTGTGTGTTGAAGGTGAAAAGACATTATGAGTGGGGATTTAGAAAATTTATCAGCAAAGTCTAGTTGTAGAGTGGGTGGAGATGATATAGAGTGGTAAGGGAGAAACTGATAGAGAAGAATGTTGTAAGGTTGTAAAAATTCATTTGCAACAGTGATTTCATTTGTATATATGAGATTCATATTGTTATCACTAAGTTGTATCTTAGTGCAGGGGTTGTAGCTTCTTTAGGTTGTAGCCTATAAATTGTGTAGGGGTTGGTGCTCCTTTGAGTTGGTGCTCATAAATCAGGGGTTGGTGCCCTAAATATTGTAATTAGAGTTTCATTGTGAGGCTAGATTGGAGCGGAAGATCTCCAGCAGCTATTCTCACCGAGGTTTTTCCCACATTGAGTTTTCCTCGTATATATCTGGTGTTGTGTGATGTATTATTGTTCATATGTGATGTTAATGTTTTAGCTAGTCCTTTCACACACTCTACTTGCATTTTTTAAGTTACCGGTTAGCATTTAGCTTGTCCTCTACTTTACTGGTATCTCTCTGTTAAAGAAAAAGAGTTTAAATAACTGATTCACCCCCCTCTTAGTGATTCATTGTTTCCAACATTATAAAGTATGGAAGATTCAGATGGAGACTCATCTGAGATGTCTTGGCAAGGAGATTTGGGAGATCACACAAAATGGTGTCACACCCTTTAATCCAAGATCTGGCAATTCTCCTCCAGCAAACCTGGACAAGGAGCTTGAGAATTATTGTAGAGAAAGAGAAGCCCTCTTATGTGCACTTTCTTATCAACAAATAATGGGATTAATAGACGAATCATCTGGAAAGGCTATATGGGATAAGTTGCAGACTCTTAATGAAGATGACCCTATAGTGAATATTGCTAAACTTGATGGTTACCAGGTGAGATATGAAAACAAAGATGGAAGAAGATGAAAGGATTACTGCATTCATGGAAAAGGGTAAATGAGATTGTTATGGGAATTCAATCTTGTGGTGGAAATCTGAGTGAAGATGAAATTATTTCTAAAGTCCTGAGAGCCCTACCACCAGCTTACAAAATGAAGGCTACTGCTATCAATGAGTTGAGAAAAATGGCTAATACATCTGTCAACAAAGATACTTTGGTTGGGAAACTATCTCCTTTTGAGCTTGAGGAATTTGGATCTTCTGGAGCTGTGAAGAATGAACCTGATTTTCATGCATCTACATCTACAACCGGTAAGCAAGACTAGAAAGCTTTATATGCAAAAGCACTAGAAGATATGAAGAGAGAAGATGATGAGTACTTGAAGCACTATTTGCTAGAAGAGTAAAGTAAGTATGAAGGAAAAGCACCTTTTAAATGTTTTTCATGTAATAAGATTGGTCATTTTGCATCTAGATGTCCTGAAAGGAATTCAAGTTTCGAAGAAAGAGTTAAAAGATCATTTAAGCCTAACCCTGGATATCTAAACAAGTATAGATTCAAGATAAACAGAGACAAATAATGCTACATAGCAGATGAGGAAGGCATTACTGATTTAGATGATGAACCGACATAAGACTCTACTAGTTGATCTGACAATGGGAAGGAATGGGTATTCTTGGCTATCAAGGAAGATGATCTGGCACTGGAAGAGAATGTACCTGAGGAGAAGGCACTTGCTACTATAATTGAGGACAAGGATGAATGGATAATTGACAATGGTTATTCACATCATATGACTGGAGATAAAGGGAATTTTTTGTCTTTGCAATAATTTGATGGTGGACTAGTTAGATTTCGAGATGACAAGGCATGTATGATCAAAGGAAAAGAAACTATATCATTGGATGGTAAGAACAATAATGACAATGATTTTTATGCTAAAGGTTTGAATCATAATCTTTTGAGTGTAGGACAATTGGTAGATAAGGGATTTCAACTACTATTCAAGGATGGGCTTCTGGGCATGGATCAATATATTGTACCATCAGTTGCTAGGTCTTGATCTCGAATGCAAAATCATTAATAGATTTGGCTTGGAGATTGCAACTGGTACACATAAAAAAAGGTAACATAATTCATTTGAACTCTGGTGAGAAGACATGTTTGATTACACAGATTGATGAGAGTTGGTTATGGCATAAAAGGCTGTGTCATGTGAATTTTGATTGGATTGTGAAGATCAGTTCAACTAAGGCTGTTAGAGATATACCTAAGATTATGAAGCCCTATAATCTGATATGTAGAGAATGTAAAATGGGTAAACAAGTCAGAATCTCTTTTAGGAGTATACAAGATAAATCAAATGATGTTCTTGATCTTATTCATATTGATTTATATGGCCCTACTAGAGTTAAAAGTTTTCATGGTGATAGATATTTCATGCTAATCATTGATGATTATTCTAGAATGATGTGGGCTACTTTTTTTATAGAAAAATCTGAAGAATTTGAAAATTTGAAAATCTTTAAGGATAAAGTGGAAAATGAGATAGGATTGAAGATTAAGTTTTTGAGATCAGATCATGGTGGAGAATTCATATCCGGTGAGTTTAATAACTATTGTGACAAGCATGGTATAAGAAGACAATTTTTTGCTCCCTAGACACCTCAACAAAATGGAGTTGTGGAAAGGAAAAACAAGACTATCTTGGATGTTGCTAGAAAAATGCTGATGGAAGAAAATCTATCTCATATCTATTGGAGAGAAGTAGTTAGTACAATGGTTTATACATTCAATAGAGTAAATATCAAAGGAGAAACTGGTAAGAAACCTTATGAATTATGGTTTGGCAATACACCTACAGTTAAGTATTTCAAAAAATTTGGTAGTAAATGTTATATCAGGAGAGATGATACTATTGGGAAATTTGATCCTAGAAGTGATGAAGGCATATTTATTGGTTATTCTAATGAAAGAAAACCATATAGATGTTTATAACAAGATATTCGAGAGAATAGTGGAGAGTGCTAATGTCAAAGTAGATGAGCTAAGAAAAAGTCAAATCAAAATTTATGAGAAGGAACTGGTAGTGGAAATGATTATATTTGAACCGGTAGCACCTTTACCGGAACAGAGAGTTGAACTAGTTACTCCGACAACATTAGAGAATTCTATAGTAATTGAAGAACAAGGAAGAGGAACAGAGAGTCAAAAGACTCTTAGGCATGTGAGATTGAATCATTCTGAAGATCAAATCATTGGGGATAAGAGAAATGGAGTGATGACATGAAGAAGACTGACAACTAATGAGGTATGTTTAATTTCACAAGTTGGACCAGTATCAGTAAGTGAGGCATGTAAAGATGAATTTTGGTTAAAAGCTATGGAAGAAGAATTAGATCAGATTGAGAAAAATAACACATGGACTTTGGTTCCCTGGCCTAAAAATAAAAAATGTCATTGGAACTAAATGGGTTTTTAGGAATAAACTGAATGAGGATGGTAAAGTTATAAGGAATAAGACTAGATTGGTTTGCAAATGATATTATCAGAAGGAAGGAATTAATTATGGATAAACTTTTGCACCGGTAGCTAGGATTGAAGCTGTAAGATTATTTCTTGCCTATGTTGCTTATAAAAACTACAAGGCTTATCAGATGGATGTTAAATGTGCATTCTTGAATGGGGATCTTGATGAGGAAGTTTATATTGAGAAACCTAATGGTTTTTCACTATCAGATTATACTGATATGGTTTGTAGGTTAAGGAAAGCTTTATATGGATTGAAACAAGCACCTAGAGCTTGGTATGCAAGGTTGGATAAATATCTTTTGAAGCTTGGTTTTACTAAGGGAAGTGCTAATAGTAATTTATATTGTAAAATCACTGATGATGATATACTAATTGTTGAAGTATTTGTTGATGACATTATTTTTGGAGCTGAAGATAAGTTATGCATAGAACTTTCTAAGAATACGGAGAAAGAATTTGAGATGTCCATGATTGGTGAGATGAAATTTTTCTTAGGTTTGCAAATTAATCAGACTGACAAAGGTATTTTTATCTGTCAAAATAAATATGCTAAGGAATTGTTGAAGAAATTTGGTATGGGAGATTCTAAACCGGTAAGTACACCTATGGTTACAAGTGAGAAATTGACAAGGAAAGATGTTTCTGCACTGATAAATCCTACAAGATACAAACCTATGATTGGAGGTCTACTTTATTTGACTCAGACTAGGCTTGACATTATGAATGATGTTTGTATTATTTCAATATTTTAGAGTGATCCTAGAGAAAATCATGAGATGGCGGTGAAAAGGATTTTTAGATACTTGCAAGGTACATCAGAATATGGCTTATGGTACCCTAAGAATGATAACTTTACTTTATGTGCATATATAGATGTTGATTGGGCTGGAGATGTTGATGACCGGAAAAGTACTTCTGGTGGAGCTTTCTTTCTTGGAAAGAAGTTGGTCTCATGGATCGGCAAGAAACAATCATGTACTTCTTTATCTATTGTTGAAGCTGAGTATGTTGTTGTTGCTACTAATTGTACACAAGTTTTATGGATGTAGCAAATGTTGAAGGAGATAAAGGTGGATTGTGATGCACCGGTAGTTATTCAATGTGATAACTCTGCTAGTATTGATATATCAAAGAATCTGGTATTTTATTCTAAGACAAAGCACATATCTATCAAGTATAACTTTTTGAAGGAGAAGGTGGAAGCAAATGAAGTTAAACTAGTTTATGTGAACACTAAAGAACAAATTGCAAATATTTTCACTAAACCTTTATCCAAGGAATCATTTGAGTACATGAGAGATAGATTGGGGGTTTCTGCCCCTCTGACAAAGACTTGATTGATTTGGTTTGGCATCAGTCTGACATGCATTATCAGAGATACTATTCATTCTGGCACTGATGTGGGATGCTACTGCTCAAGGAGAGTAGTCAGCTTTGAGATTCAAAGGCTTATGTTTTTTCTTTGATATGTTTGTCAGATTTCTGACATTGATGTCAAAGGGGGAAAGATAGTTATGTGAAAAATAAATTCAGAACTTTACAGAGATATTATTCAAAGGGTGAGAGATATTGATAATTTGAGCTAGATGCGGGAAATTGTTGGTTGTCTTCCACGGGGGAGACTTGTTTGGAATTTCTTGGTAATTAGATGTTTTTCACATCTAGTGTTGCCATAAATGACAAAGGGGGATATTATTGGCCATTTGGTGGAATTGATTATGTGTTGCATTGATGTTTTGTCATTGATGTCAACACTAGCTGTTTGGATGCTTCACCGACACCCTTCTGTTCTCGATAGGTTGAGTAGTTTTTGGTTAACTTGAATCCGACATGATCTAGTAGACTCCGGTATAATTTGGTGATGGAATTGGCTTGTTCATGATACTCATACTCATATTTGGTCAGTTGGTTTCAGTTTGGTGATTGGATGCTATCCTGCTTACTTAGAAGATTGGTTTCTGGTTTCAGCGAGGGTTTCACCGGCAGAGCTTTTGGTGGAGATCTTTGATGCATTGCATAATTCGTGTTGGCACAACTTTCGATGGAGTTTCAGGATGCTGATTGGTGATCATGTTCGAGACTTGGTCTTTGGAGGTCTTTGTTGAAGTGTGTGGACCTACACTTTGTCCTGGTGGATCTAGGTTATGGACCGACATTAATGTAACTTGTGGATAGGACCTATTGTTGTATTTTCGGGATGTCTTATCTGTGGATATTATTATTTTTGGTCTAAGGCTGACATGGTTTGTAATTATGTAATTGGTTTATTGTCTGGTAGCCGACCCAATTATTTATGGTCGAGGGTTCATATAAATAAGATGTAAGATCTCATTGTAGATCATCATGGTTATTGTGGGAGGTCATGGTCAAGGAATGTAATGTACGGATAATGAATATCATTCAGGTAGAGGAGTTGGTCAATAATTGGAGATCGAATTGGGCTGTGTAAGAGGATTTATTCCTCTGGTATTGAGCTTAACCGGAACTGTACTCAGGCATAGGAGATGTTATCTTTTGCAGTTCAACACTTCTCCGGATTATAGTCTGGATTTATATATAGTTAGTGAGGCTCCTTTTGTGATGAGCAGTGTGCTCTAGGATGTTGGCCTTCCTGCAAGTGTAGGCCCCTTTATTGTAATTCACATACTTACTGCAGAAGTATTATTTGACTCTGGGTAGGCTTCCCATCATGGTTTTTCCCTTTACTGGGTTTTCCATGTACAAATCTTGGTGTTGTGTGGATGAATTTTATTCTATGATTATTGTTTATGCTTAATTGGATTAACTTCTATTTCGGTATTATTGTTTTGGGTTCCGGTATTAAAATTTAAATTGCTAATGTATTTGGTAATCTATGACAACTGATTCACCCCCCCTCTCAGTTGTCTTTCGGTTATCTGAACTACATAATAGATATCATTGAGAGAGAAAGGCTCGTGTTCAAGAGGTACCCATTCAAATCTACTGAAAATGATCCAGAAGTTGCTTTTTCCTCTATCCTGTATGGTGTGCTTCACAATGAAGACATTGTTGGAATTGTGTTGTCATTGATGTCAACAAGTATAGGATGGTAACCAATATAAGAGATGTATGTGCAACACTGTCATTGATACATACCGGATGTGATGTCTTTTATGTCACCTAGCTTAGCAAGTAACCGGTAAGGAAGAGAATGTCCTTCAGTACAATGGCCATTGGAGTCACTGGTACAAAAGTTAGTGTTGACTTGTGTTGAAGACATAAGGACTGCAACTAGTAAATGATGACATCTATAAGAGGGCAAGATGTTGGGATGTTGATTGTGATGAAGAGGAAATGTTAAAAAAATCACATCAACACTAGAGGTGAAGTATGTGTAGGCCACCGGTATGTTGTTGGTTGTCAATCTGCAAGACTCCCACCCGATTAAGAGAAGTCTAATAGAGAGTGTGCTCAATCGGATCAGTTGTGCCTGTTTGAAGATATGATTGCTCAAATAAGGAAGCCATAATGGTGCAATACCAGATGCAAATGACAAGGATCTAGTCCCACTGGTAAGTGGTAATACCGAGCTTATCTCCTTTTATGCATGGAATGCATCATAGTTTTCCAAGATAAGACAAAAGAGTTAAAGGTAAGTGTTTGAAGGCTCACACTGAATAAACTAGTGAAACACTATGTTGCCTTAGGTGCATGAGTTCAGGGATGTGTACTGATCTACAAGGGAAGACATGATGAGTTGTCTATACAGAGAAGGAAAGATATGTTTGTCACTTTGAAAAACCAATTGATAGGAGAACCATTCTATTGATGAAGAAGGCAATCTTGAGAAGATGCAGACATATGGAGTTTGTTGAAGATTGAAGACATGATATCATCAAGGTGGTTGTCAATAAGTATGTCCACCAATAATGCTAACAAGGTGTAGAAGTGAAAGGCTCCCATCTATTGAAAATGTGCATAAGGTATGTTAGCAAGTGTGTTGACTGGTTTGAGTGTTCCACTGGAAGAGAAGCAAAGTACAAGGTTGATGGCAAACCAGTTAGGGTATAACTGATAGGGTTTGTGAACTAGTAGATGAACCCGATTGTGTGGTTGATTGGTGATCTTGTCTAGAATGACACAGAAGACCTAGCAAAGCTAGATGCTAATGAAGGGGCCATGTGGAGTTGATGTGGAATGCATACACAGGTTGGTGAAGTGTTGTTGGTGAGGTAGGTGGTGACTAGTCAACATTAATGTCAACTAGTGTGTTTCACAGGTCGAGTGCAGAAGAGTGTGGCTTGAGACTAAGCAGAGGACAAAGATTTGATTTGATGACTTCATGATTGAGGTTGAGTGTCCAAGTGTTGACCGTGGTAGGTGAATCTATCTATGTGATCACTTCATAGGTGTTTGACAAGTGCAGACAGAAGAAGGTGTCGTGTTTTCCAAATAGGGAAACGCGTTTCAAACACAGTAGGATTGGCAGAGTCTGATTGATTTATTGCAGGTGATCGATCTCTGGATGAAGATCTGATTGGATTTGGTTTTCCTCAGGGTTGATGAAGAAACCCTAGCGAGCCAGAAGTTTGAATGTCGATCATGGTGGGAAAACTCAAGTATAAGTATGCTGACTCATAATTGAAGAATATTGATGATGCTGCAGGTCAGATGATAAAGGATAGAGAGTGAACGAGAAGCAGCGAGACAACTAGTGAGAGACTTCATTTAAGATCATAGAGACTAAGTGTTGAAGGTGCAACCGGTGAGATGTTTTGGCAGAGGCAAAACTAGCAAGAATAGAGAAATCAATAAACTGCAAAGTGAGTTGCAGTGGTGTAAACTGGTAGGGCTAGAACCTGAAATAAGGCAGAGAAGGAGTTGTAGTGCAACACAAGAAGTTGAGGAGATCCAACAAGCCAGAGAACAACACAGAGTTAAATGTGCAACTGAAGTAACCAACAAGTTGAGAACCGATAGTGTTCAGAGAGAAGAACCAATAGAGAATCCGAGAGAGGGGAATCGGTGGAGATATTTGGATAAGAGTTATAAAATTCTTTTGTAACAAGGATTTTACTTTTGCATCTCATACATGTTTCTGTAGATCACTGAGTTGGAGCTCCTTGGGTTGGTTCCCTAAATCAGGAGTGGTACTCCTTGGGTTGGTGTCCTAAATGTTGTAACCAAGGTTTTCATTGTGAGGCTGGATTGGAGCAGTAGTCTCCAACAACACTTCTCACCGAGGTTTTTCCCATCTTGGGATTTCCTCATATATCTGGTGTTATGTGATGTCCCTTTTATGTGTGGTTGTTTTTGTGTTATCTTGTCATCTAACCGGTATTTCTACTTTATGTTAGATCTGTTAACTGGTATATACATATAGGATAGAAAAGGGGAAAGATTTGGAAACCACTGACTGAACCCCCCTCTTAGTGGCATCTTGTGTTCAACAAACATTAGGGCATATATCCAATCCAACATTGAAGAACTTGGGAATGCAGATATGATCTCACTTTATACCAAGCATGTGATGGATGGTATGGGAAATTTGAAGTTGGAATTCAAGTCATTGCACAGAAAGGGTTTCATCCAATTCATTCATTTCTCAGATTCTGATGAACCCGAATGGGTGCGATACATTTTGAGCTGAATCCATGATGAATTCATGTGGTTGGACCAACCTCACAAGATCACCAAGCAAGCCATTCATGAAATTTCCTATTTAAATGCAACTGATGAGATCCCTAGATTGAGGAAAGTTTAGAATATAACAGTGACAAAGGTTACTGGATATCAGTATGATAGTTAGTCGATCACTATCAGTGATATCATAGAGATCAATGTTAGATTTTCCTTAATGGTAAATGGATATAAAGTGTATCAATTGAGTAGGTAGAACTCTGTATCCAGTACCACTATATTTGTGGCCTATGAGATGCTCAAGGAAGACAAAATGTATGATCTTTGTGTAGATCTTCTCAGTGAGTTATTAAGCAACCCGAAGAAGATTAAGAAAGACAAGAAACATGTTTTCAAATTTAGTTTATTGATTGTATGCTTAGCACTGTATTTCCTAAATGAGATCCCCGGTATTGAGAAGATTTAGTGGGCTTATGATAAACTAGTGGCTATTCAAATCAAGGAAGGTTTGAAAGGTTTAAGTGATACTGTTCCACACAAATCTTCTTTATGGGGCTATTTTAAATCATTTCAAACAACAATGAAAAGTAGAGAGAGGATCCCTAAGGATATTGTTGAGAAGTATGACAAAACCATCTGTTTTATAGTTTATAAGGACCAATGCCACATGGAGGAAGTTAAGCCAAGAACTGTCTGGTTCATGCCCGTGGAGTATGAGGTAAATGCTACCACACTTCCTACATATGCTCAACATCTGTTGAGTCAACCGGTGGATGATAAGGAGGAAAGGTTCAGTACCTGTAAAGAAAAAGATCTTGATTTTCACAAGGGTTACCGGACCTTCCAGAAAGAGGAAAGTAAGAAAGGAGGTTGAAGAGCTAGTAGAACAAAAGGGCATATCTTAGGAGGTTGTGCAAAGGGCTAGAGAACAAAATATACTGAAGGAGGAGGACATGGCAAAGTGCAAGAATTATAAACCTATTGCCACTCCTCTGAAGTAGGTGAAGTCAAGACAATCTCATTCTGCACTTACCTCCAGTGTGTAAAATCTCATTCCTCCATCCAAATATCAATCAACAATATCAACTGGTGGGGTGGAGAAGAGGAAGAAGGAGAAACCCCAAAGACTGTATGTTGTTGCCATTGTCGAGGACATAGAGACAAAATTTGATGTAGTGAAAGAGGTGAAGAAGACAACCACCTATGCTAGAGTGGTGAAGAAACCTCAGCCCAGTGGTGTTCAGCAATCAAGGAAGCCTAGAATAGAATCTTAGTCATCCGAAAAATCAAGAGCTAGCAAGAAACAAAAATCAGAATTGGATGTAGTTCTCAAATCTGGTAAAACTGAAGGTACATTTGAGGTTGTGCCCCCATTCAATTTGAAAGAATTAATTGATGAAATTCTTAATGATGGAAATTTGAAAAATGTGCCCTGCATATTATGAAAATTTTGATGATAAAGATCAGAGGGCAATTGAGCAAGGAACTGTTGAATACATGGATGTTTATAGTAAGACATTGATAGAACTTGCATCTATGATCCCTAAAAGCCTATAGGACATTTTGGATGCGAGAAGGCATACAAAAAGTTTAGAGGATGGGAGAATAAAGGAGTATGTACTAGTAAATATATGCTCAGGCATTTGTACAGATGAAGTTATTAGTTATTGAAGCTTGACAAGGATAGATTCTAAAGCAAGAAGAGGGTAAATAAGCTTATAATCGGAAAGATAGATGAGGTAACCAAAGAAACGTCGATAATTTTGAAACAGTTTTTGATAGATCAAAGAATTGATGTGAATCCAGAAGAATCATCTCAAGATACAAATGTTCTAGAAGTACATGTCATTGTTCTTGACAAGCAAAAGGATCAAACATCTGAGGATGTTGTTCTGGGAGGTCAGTCAAATGACCAGACCATGGTTGATCATATTGATGGTGCTAATGATATCTCCAGTGAAGTTGAACACAAAACTCCAGGTGTCAGAGAAAGTAGTTGAGGAGATAGATGAAGCAGAGAAGGGAGAGTTTGGTGATAAAGATGAGAGTGCAGAGGTAGGTGAAAAATGAGAGAAGGAGAAAGATCAGGCTTTGGTACCAATGGCAAGAGACATTGTACCTTCCAAAGGGAAACAAATTGTTATTGATCTAGATGATTTTGGTCAAGGGCCAACTGACTTGAGATCTTTATCTCCTATTGAAGCACTAAAGTTGGAAACTCTCTCTCAAGCCAAAGCCAGTGAGGACTTGCTTAAGTCCCATTCTGCCGACAAGGAGTTGATATCATCAGTAGGAGATATGCTAGAGAAAATCATGCTATCTTTCCAACTGGATACATCTGATCCCTCTGGTAAGCTCAAGGTTTTTCTAAATGCTATTGGTTCTCATTTTGAATCTTTGGAGAAGGTAGCAGATATTAAAGTTTTGAATCAATTCAATGCCATGCAATTGAAACAATTTTTGAAGATGATAGAGTTAGTTTGGTTACTGCACTGAAAAGTATTTTAGGATGCACTTGATGAAGGTGGTAACATATACAAGTCATGTCAAATTTTTTCTAAGTTCACTATAGACATTGACAAGAAAATAAGAGAATGTGAAGGCCAACTAGTAAGCATATCACAGTCATACACCCCACAATAAGCTCCGGCTAGCAATTTTGAACCCCAAGTTTTGAGTGTATTGAATAAGATCAAGAGTTTAAATCAAGAAAAGGAAAGAGTTTTGGGTAGAGTGTCAGAAGTGAGGAGTATTATTACTACCCGGATAGACTCATTGATGAGTAGCATGTAAAATGCTAAGGATGCATTGAATAAGCTTGTTTCGACAGATAGACAGGGAGCATAAATGCATGCCTACCTTTTCAATGAGATGATAAGCATTCTAGAGAGCTTAAAGATGGCATGGGATAATCATTTGTTGTCCCTTAGAATAATTTTTGCAGACATCTTCAATTTTTTGTGAGCAATTGTACATATATTTGTATATCAATTTTGGTGAACTATTTGGCATTGTTGTCAAAGGGGGAGAGAGTAGAGTGAAAAATGGTGTAAATTCTTAGGAGGAGCTTGTATATTCTTGGTGAATTTGAAATTTTGAAGTTTTGTAGTCTTGAGTGTACAATTCATTTTTCACAATGTTGCCATCAATGCCAAAGGGGGAGATTGTTGGCAAGAGAAATTGTTCCGATGAAGATTGGTGCATGATAGATGCTTTGGGGTTGTCATTGATGGCAACTTAGTTCAGAAATCACATCTGGTGTACATAAATCTGGTTTACTGGAAGTCATATTGCCAACATAAGTCTGGAAGGTGGAACATAGTAACCAATAGAGAATGGGATGAGTGTGCACATCTTGATTTTGGTGATGGAATTTTGGTTGCGGTGATCAAGGCATTTGATTCAAGGTTTGAGAAAGATTATCTTGTGATCTTGATATCTGGGGTTGAATT
Source organism: Cryptomeria japonica (assembly GCF_030272615.1). Classification (NCBI taxonomy): domain Eukaryota; kingdom Viridiplantae; phylum Streptophyta; class Pinopsida; order Cupressales; family Cupressaceae; genus Cryptomeria; species Cryptomeria japonica. Next base: position 53,567,751 of record NC_081406.1, on the reverse strand, counting down.
ATGTGCAAGTTTAGAGCTCCAGTACTTGGTAATTCTGCTAGAGCAGAGCTATCTTAGTGTAACACATGTTGTAGATTTGGTAGGATGATTTTGGTGATTAGTTTCATGTTTAAGGTGATTGGTTCAACTTATGGGAAACCTATTATCTTCTTGTTTTGGTACGCTCTAGATTTGTGGTTGGATTGAGCCGACTGTGTGATACATGTTTCATGTTACGTGTTATGTAGTTTTTGGAAGCTGACTTATTAAATGATTCTTTTTGTTGGTGTGGATATATAAGATTGATTTGGTTGATCATTATGTCATGAGTGATGAGCACGAGAGGTCTGCAAGAGAGAATTTGCTAGCTTTGTGAATGTGATTGAAGGTTTTTCATGCTCCGGTATTTGACAGAGCAGGAAAACAGAGCAAAGAGACAAAACAATTGCAGGAGTTGATTTGAGACTAACCGGAACTGCATTTTAGCATAGTTAGATACTATACTTCAGTTCATTCATCATTGTAATCATTTTGTAATAGCCTGTAAGGTAGTGAGCCTTCCTTCGAGCTGTATCCCTTTTGTAATTGAGCAGTGAGCTCTTGGCAGTGTGCCTAAATGCAATTGCATTCCCCTTATGTAATATTATCATACTTCTAGACATAGTATAATAATATTGTGGGTACTCAATCCCACCGTGGTTTTTCCCTTTTTGGGTTTCCACGTAAAAATCTTGGTATTATGGTTGTATGGTTATTTGTTTTATGTTTCTGTACTTTGCTTTCTTTATTATGGATTATTTGGATTAAGGTTCAATTAGATAAGTTAGAAAATTGCAAAACATGGATTCAACCACCCCCCCTCTCAATGTTCATTGATTCCAACAATGTTGAGGCAAAAAATGTTGTTAGTCTAATTGACAAAATCAAACCCAAACCAAAATCTAAGCCTAAACCTTGCATTACCTTTGATCCGAAAGAGATTATTAAGGCACCTAACATACCCTTATACATTTCAGCAAAGATTAATGGTAAGTTTTCTCAAGGTCTGCTTGTTGATCTCACATGTATGGTAAATGTTATAGGGTAAGTGCAAGAAGTTGTGTCCACTTAATGTGGAAGTTTTGCACTTTGAAAAAAAGTACAAATCGAGCAAAGCAGATAGGCGATGAAACGGGATCCTGATTAGGCATGGGATCTCGAGCCAAAAAATGATTCAGGATCTCGTACGCTTCGGGATCCTGAGCCTAAACTTAGAAACGGGTTCTCATTTCATAAAATTTTTATTTTTTTTGAAACGGGACCTGGTTCATTTTTTTTAATAGGGATCCTGATTCTAGCTTCCACCAAGCCCTCCAAGTAGGCCGCCTACTCCATTTTTTTTCTAGTTTTAGTTTTAAATATCTTTTTTTTTAATCTGGCACAATATTTTTTTTATGTTAAATTAGTTTTTGAATTGATTATGATTTTGTTTTTTGAATTGATTAGTTTAGTTTTTTTTAAATGTTAATTTAGGTTTTAATAATTAAGAAAAAAAATTATATATATTTTTATTTTTCTTAATGAATGAAAATAAAAATGTTGATAAACTAAAACCAAATAAAAAATCAAAACAAAAACAAACGGTAAAACCATAACAAAAATCAAAACAAAAACAAAAACGAAAGAAAACAACAAAACCATAACAAAAATCATTTAATGAAAACCAAAACCAAAATGACAACAAAAATGAAAATAAAATTTTTGAAAAACCAAAACCAAAACCAAAACATTAAAAAACCAAAAGCAAAACCAAAATGAAATTGTTGAAAACCAAAACGAACTTCAAATTATGATAGGACCTATTAAGCCCCCTTAGACCCCTTAGGATCCATTAGGACCCCTTACCCCTTAAGACCCCTTAGAACCTATTAGGACCCCTTAAGACCCCTTAAGACCCATTAAGACCCATCAGGACCTATTAGGTGCTATTATGGCATATTAGGACCTATTAGATCCTATTATGCCTAGTAGGACCTATTTGTCCTAGTAGGATAGGTCTATTATGACCTAATAGGTCCTATTATGACATCATAAGACCTATTAGGACCTATTAGGTCCTATTTGTGCTAGTAGGACCTATTATGGCATATTAGGAGCTATTAGGTCCTATTAGGGCACATTAAGACCTACTAGGACCTATTAGGACATAATAGGTTCTATTATAGCACATTAGGACCTATTAGGACATAATAGGTTCTATTATAGCACATTAGGACCTATTAGGTCATATTATGGCATATTGGGACCTATTAGATCTTATTAGGTCCTATTATGGCATATTAGGACCTATTAGAACCTATTAGGTCCTATTATGCCTAGTAGGACCTATTAGGTCCTATTATGGCATAATAGGATGTATTAGGTCCCATTATGCCTAGTAGGACCTATTAGGTCCTATTATGGCATAATAGGATGTATTAGGTCCTATTATGGCATATTAGGACCTATTAAGACCTATTTATCCTAGTAGGACCTATTAGGTCCTATAAATGCCTAGTAGGACCTATTAGGTCCTATTATGCCTAGTAAGACCTATTTGTCCTAGTAGGACCTATTAGGACCTATATGGTCCTATTATGGCATATTAGGACCTATTAGGACCCATTTGGTACTATAAATTCCTAGTAGGACCTATTAGGACCTATTAAGTCCTATTATGGCATAATAGGACCTATTATGAGCTATTAGGTCCTGTTATCCCTAGTAGGACTTATTACGACCCCTTGAGACCCTTGAAGACCCCTTAGGACCTATTAGGACCCCTTAAGGCCCCTTAAGACCTATATGTCCTAGTTGGACCTATTAGGACCTAATAGGTCCTATTATGACATGTATTAGGATTTAATTTAGGTCCTATTATGGCATATTAAGACCTATTATGACCTAATAGGTCCTATTATGGCATATTAAGACCTATTATGACCTAATAGGTCCTATTATGGCATTTATTAGGACCTAATTTAGGTCCTATTATGGCATATTAGGACCTATTAGGACCTATTGTGCCTAGTAGGACCTATTACAACCCCTTGTGACCCCTTAAGACCTATTAGGACCTATTAGGTCCTATTATGGCATATTAGGACCTATTAGGAGCTAATAGTTAGTATTATGCCTAGTAGGACCTATTAGACCCCTCGAGACCATTTAAGACCCCTTAGGACCCCTTAAGACCCCTTAGTGTTAGACAACTCAGATAACCAGAGGACAACTGATAGGGGGTGAATTAGTTGTCAACAGATTACAGAACTTTAAGCAGTCAAATCCTTATTACTGGAACACATAAACTCAATACCAAAATGCATAAAATCAATACCGGAATAACTAATATAGCAATAAAACATAAACATAAATCACAAAAAGGTTAACATCCATCTAGAACACATGACACCAAGATTTGTACATGAAAAACCTGTTAAAGGGAAGAACCACGGTGGGAAGCCTACCCACAGTCAGATAATACTTCTATAGTAAGTATGTGTTGGCAATTGACACTCAATTGGTTGATTTCACTATGTTGTCATTGATGGCAATAGGGTATCTTGTTTCAGCTTCATATTTTGGTTCACTTGTGTACCGACAAGCACTTCACAGACACTGGAATAATAAAATAATTTCTTTGGTTAACAACAATGCAGGTTGACATGGTTTAGAATAAGGTTATCGGTATTGGAGGCCGACATCTCTAGGATCCGACATCGTCAATTGTTTTTTATATTCATGTATTTATGTTATCTAGCCGTCATGTATATTGATGTAATTATCTTTGTAAGCCGACATAAGGCATGATAAATTGTATAGGGTATATAGGTCAATTAGATTAGATCATTTTGTAATGGTAATGAATATATGGATGTGAGAATGCGAATATGTATTAGGAAGGAGATGCAAAATATATTAGAGAGATCATGTATGTGAGGATATTTACCTAAGGGTTATTCTGGTAAAGGATTTAGGGTTTCATACCGGAACAGACAGAGCTTAACCAGAACTATATTCTAGCATAGAAGATGTTATCTTAGTAGTTCACTAACTTCTCCAGATTGTAGTCTGGATTTATATGTAGTCAGTGAGGCTCCTTTTGTGATTGAGCAGTGTGCTCTAGGCTGTAAGCCTTCCTGCAAGTGCAAGCCCCTATATTTTTTAATATCTCTTCATTTGGCCAGTGAATTGATATTGTGGGTCACAAATCCCACAGTGGTTTTTCCTTTTTGAGGTTTTCCACGTATAATTATGTGTGTTATGGTTCTCATTTATGTGATTGGTTTATTGGTTGCTTTACTTCTTTCAATTCTGTATGTACCGCTATACTGGTTGGTGTATGCATGTTTTAATAAGGCTAAAATTGTTCATTCTGATACAAAACTGATTCACCCCCCCCTCTCAGTGTTATTGGATTCCAACAATTTGTCTTAGAGCCTTGTGCCTTGGAGGAAGTTTAACAGCTTGAGGGAGATCCTAAATCCGAAATACAATATGGGTTTGTAAAAGCAACTTGAGATGGCACTTGAAGATTATGATGCTGAAAGATTGAAGAATTTAAAGCTACAATATGAATTGAATTCTGTTAAGGAATTCATTCTTGTCCTATAGGAGAGGTTGTGATCTATTCAAGCTAGGAGGAAGGAACTCTTGCAAAATCAGGATGATGAATAGAAATATGCACTTAAGGAACAGTGTCAGAAATTGAGTCAGGAGAACATGGTTATGAGAAATGAAATGCAAGCTATAACTATGAGAATGTCTAAAGAGATTGAAGACCGAAAGAAAAAGGAAGAAAATCTTGTTGTATCCCTAAAGAACAAATTTGAAGAATGTGGTAGGTTGGTTCATGACAATGATATGTTGAGAACTGATTTAGTACAATCCCAGAGTAATGAACAAGAGCTTGAGAGGCAAATGATAATTCTAAGAGATGATCTAACTACTTCAAGTGAGTATAACGATAAATTCAAAATTAGTTCAGCACAACTAGCTGAGTTATTGAAGAGACAAAGGCAGAATGAAGATTCCAGTGGACTTGTATTTGAGCAAGGATAGAGTTTCGATACTGCTAATGAAGATCAAAACCATAAGGCACCGTTAAGGCAGTTTAATGCTTATAAATTTAATGGTAGATGTTTTGTTTGCAATACATTTGGTTACATGGCTAGGCAATGTAGAAATAGAGTAAATCAGAACCTTGATTCTGCTCCCGGTTAATGTTCTAAATGCAATAAATATGGTCATAAGACAAAAGATTGCAGAATGAATGTAAAATGTTATGCATGTGAAAAATTTGGACATATGGCTAATCAGTGCAGGTCAAGCAATTATACCAGTTTTAGCAAATAAATTCAAAGGAACAATGTTACATGTTATGCATGTAATGAGGTTGGACATATTGCTAAATTTTGTAGAAGTAGAATTCCACCAGTTGGTAATGAAGGATCAAATGAGAAAGGGAAAGAAAAGGTTAGTGAAATCTGGCAAGATCATACCCAAAGATAGGTCAAGAAGACTAGAGAACAATCAGCAGATGGGAATGCACTGGTTACTTATCCCATAGAAGAGGTTTCTCCTACACCGACAGGTAGCTCATCCGACAACTAAGGCAGATACCTTAGGGGTAGGCAAAATTCATGAAGATGCTACATATGCCCCAAGAAGAGGTTCTAGAAGATGTTCCAGACATTGGAGATGCTTATCCGGCATGGATATGTTTTGTTTGAGATTTGTTTTCTTTCACTAGAAGTCATTGATGTCAATGAAAGATTAGGGTTTTTCTTCAAGGATAAAAGGTTGAAATCACCTCATTTTTTTATTACCTTACATTTAGAGAGATTCAATGTGATTAAGAGTGATTCAGAGTGATCAAAGGCTATTCAGTGAGATCAGATATCTTCTTGAGCGATTTCACCGACGACTGGAAGAGTTTGTTAGGGTTTCACCAAAAGCAATTCACATGTATTATTATTTAGTCATGGAAGCAAGACCATCATCTATTCCTATCTTTGTTTCAAATCCGACTGTTGTTGAGTTCAAGGACCATCCTAGGCTAATTTTCAAGCGGTATCCGCATGTCGCTACCCTGGAAGATTCGGTTGGAGCATTTTTCCCATGTTCTGGAGGGAGTTGTGTATGTCGAAGATGTTAGGGCATACATACACTGTCACATTGAGGAATTGGGGACTTTTGATATAAATAGCATGTACATGAGTGAGCTTATGGGAGATTATGGAAATATCAAACATGAATATAAGCACATTGAAAACTTGGGATTTACTGGCATTCTGGACATTTCAAAATTAGAAGATGAAATAATTAGGTATGTTTTAAGCAAAGTAGATGGAGAGTTTATCTGGTTAGATAGACCTTACAAGATCACCAAGGAAGTCATCAGGGCAATCACTAGTTTACTACAAGTTGGGCAACATCCAGATAAGAAGGTCTGTAATGATTATGTCAACAAAATTACTAGTGCAACATCTGACAGAAGATCTATGAGAATAAACACTATTACCGACACATACATTAGATTCAGTAGCATGGTCATCGGTTATAAGGTAACTCAATCAAATCGACAGAATTCTATTTCTAGCTCCTGCATTTTTGCAGCTTATAAGATGATGAGAGAAAATGAGAAATTGGATCTATGTGGTTGGATGTTAGATGAATTATTAATAAATCTAGGAAAGATTAAAGGTGAAAAGAAAGGGACTTTCTAGTATGGAAACTCGATTGTCTGCTAAATGCTATTTTTCATGAATGACATTCCTAGTTTTGGGAAGAGACAATGGGCATTTGATATCTCGGTAGGAAGAAAATTGAAATAGTCAATTGCTACATTGGGCAGTCAAAGGGATGACAAAGTATGGGGATATTTTAAGGGATTCTAGAAGTTTATAAAATATAGGGAAAGGGTTCCTAAGAATATTCTTGAGAAATACTCAATTGACATATACTTCATGGTAAAGAAAGATGACACACTCATGGAAGCAGTCAAGCCTCAGATGATCTGGATAGAGGAATGGGCTATGAAGTTGATACACAAATTTTGGATGCTTATGCAAAAATGTTGATCGATGCACCTATTGATGAAGCTAAGAAGCCATCTGGTAATGCAAAGAAAAAGACACAAGAGTTTGAAATAGAGTTCAACCAGAAGAAGAGAGAGAAGCAGTAAGGAAGGGCAAGCAAATTTGTTGAGAATGATTCACAGGACATTAATGATGGGGTTCACCTAGTTTGCTCAACACTTCACCTAGCTGGTGTTGCTCAATTGCACCAACTCACCAAGCCTAGTTTCTCTCTATACCTTCAAGTCCTTCTCAATATCTTCTAGGGCTTGATTCTTGTTCTTTCTAAGGTGTTTTCTCCAAGTGTTTTGGCTAGGAACCCTACCAATTCACAATGCTCCTTAGGTGCTCAATTATGACTTCTTGGCTTCAAGTTGTCTAAATGACCTCCTATCATTGTAAGATGTTGCAGAGGTGTGGAGGTGTCTACTAACATGTTTTGTATGCATTTGGGGTCCACTAGTGGCTATAAATCATGAGGTTTCTTACTGATTTCAAAATCTTGCCTAGAAAAGGGCTACAAGGAATTAGCCCTAATTAGGCCTCCAAATCCCGTTTTCTAGGGCTTGGGTGAAAAAAATTCAAAGGACCCCCAAATAAGTTTGCATTTTATTTCAATATACACCTATCCCTAAAGGATTTTTGTGGTTTTGTCCCCTGGTTTCACCATACAATGTATGAACCCCAAAATGAGGATTTTGAAGGGTTTACAAGGCCTTTAACCGATAGTGAATGAACAAGTTGGAGTTTTGGTATTAAAAGGATTTTTCAAAGCTTCTCCCTGCATGGACAATTTTTCCCCAACTCCATGAACTCCTCCAAACTCTGAAATGGTGATTTGGCACACACCCTTGCACTTAGCACTTAATTTTCACCTTTTTTCCTCTAGCCGGGTTGCTCATGGACTCGCCTAGAATAAGGTGACAATCATACTTAAAATTCTCTCCAATAATTGAACCTACATATGTACACTATAAAGAGGGTTTCCCATATTTTCCCAACAATCCGTGATGGCAGCACATGTGGAACTCATGGGGCAACCATATTTACAAGAAAATTGCTATTTACAAGCTAAAACTGGTTGTTTACAAACTTGGACAAGAAAACACCAATGAATAGTATTTAAAAGACTCTAAATTGAACCAACAACTCAATAACACATAGGAGTAACTCAATCCATTTCTAGATCAATGTATTCAATCCATATTCAACTGCAAAATGAGTAAAATCAAGCCAAAATGCTGCCAACAAGACTGAAAATGAGTAGTTTCAGTTGTTGAACTTACATCACACACTTCTCCAACCTTGGTAAACTTGAAAGAGAGGGTATATATAGGTTTCCCATGTGTGGAGTCCTCCTAGGGCATTAAACAATCCCTAACTCCAACGCTAACCAATTCAGGACAAAAGTTGTCATGACAAGTTTTTGCAAGTTTGCAACTTTTGCACTTTTGGTCTTTCCAACCTACAAGACCTATTCCAAGTCATACCATAAAAAAGGTCAATTGGCTACTCAAACTCACTATTTACACAAAAATGCAAGCCTAAGGAAAATGAACTCAACCTAGGCTTTAATTGACACAAAATAATAACTTTGTGACCCTTGTGGAGTCCTTATTCACTACTTACTTGGCTAGGGTCAGTACAAGCCAAAATTGTGAAGGCTAATTTGCCTAAGTCCTAGGTGCTCCTGCACCATTCTCCCAAACAAAAAAAAGATCATGTCACCTCTTTGGGAATCAGATTCTGATCAATTCTAAGCTTCTGAAACTCTATCTCCATCACCCATGTAGCTTCAGCATCATCCATACCCTTCCATTTGATTAGGTGCTCCCAATAGACTTGATGCCTTGTCTTCTTGGTGATCCTTGAACTCAACACCTTCTCGGCCTTTGGATTTGGTTTGGTTGGTAACTGCAAATTGTTTACATCAACTAAAACCTCTGAGTGACTACAATCTGAACCTTGAACTAGTCCCTTGTATGCAACTATGTCTGCTATGTTGAAAACCGGTGACAAGCCTATTTCACTAGGTAGATCAACCTTGTAGGCATTTTCTTCATACTTGGCTAGAATGGCACAAGGAACTATCCTCCTCATTTGTAACTTGTTTGGCACTCCTTGTTGTAGCCTTACTTTTTTCAAGTACTCCATGACAAGATCTCCTGCTTGAAATTGGAGGTTCTTCCTATTTTCATCAACTTTTTTCTTGAGCTTTCTTGTGTTCTCCATCAATACTTGTCTAACTGAATCATGGACTTCCTTCATTGATTGAGAAAAGTCCTCTGCATATCCACTTCTTGTTGCTGCACTTCCTAAGTCTCTCAACTCCAAAATGCCTCTTGGGTGCACACCATAGATCACTTCAAAAGGGCTTCTTGCCGGTAGTCCTATTTATGGTGTCACTGTATGCATATTCACCTTGTGGGAGTACTTGATCCCATGTTTGACCATATTCCTTAGTAAGGCACCTTAACAAGTTTCCCAAGCTTCTATTCACCACTTCAATCTGCCCATCTATTTGAGGATGGTAGGCTGATCCAAAAGATAGATTGGTGCCAATATTTTGCCATAATTACTTCCAAAAATGACTCATGAACTTTGAGTCCCTATCTGAAACAATTCTCATGGGTAAACCATGTATCCTCACCACCTCTTTCAAGAATAATTGAGAAATTTGGAATGCATCATGAGTAGTCTTGCAAGGCACAAAGTGAGCCATTTTGCTAAATCTATCCACAATGACATAAATGTTGTCATATCCCTGCTTTGTCCTTGGTAAACCTACTACAAAGTCCATGCTAATGCATTCCCAAGGTCTATTTGGTATGGGAAGAGGTTGGTACAAACCGACATTTGTAGAAGTACCCTTGGCCTTTTGGAAAACTATGCAATTCTCCACATATTTCTTCACATCTTGATTCATCCTTGGCCAATAATAGTATTTTTGAACCAACTCTTGAGTCTTATTGACTCCAAAATGTCCACTAAGGCTGCCATTATGCTTCTCTTGAATAAGATTTTCTCTCATTGAGCCTCTAGGCACACAAAGCTGCCCACCCTTGAACAATTGTTCATTTTGCAAGTTAAAATCAGAATACTCACTATGGAAGTGATTTTGGTACTCCTTACACACCTTGTAGGCACTTGAGAAGTCTTCATCCTCTAGGTACAAGTCTCTAATACTGTCCACACCTATGCTTCTCAATTGGATTTCTTAGACTATCAAAAGTCTTCTACTCAATGCATATGCTACCCAGTTTAACTGCCCTTTCTTGTGCTTAATGGTGAATGTATAGGCCATCATATACTCCACCCATTTCAAGTGTTTATGACTGATTTTATCTTGTGAGTTTAGGAAACTCAAGGCTTGGTTGTCCGTTAATATAATGTATGAACCCCAAAAAGAGTTTACAAGGCCTTTAACTGACAGTGAATGAACAAGTTGGAGTTTTGGTATCAAAAGGATTTTTAAAAGCTTCTCCCTACATGGAAAATTCTGCCCCAACTCCATGAACCCCTCCAAACTCTGAAATGGTGATTTGGCACACACCCTTGCACTTAGCACTTAATTTTCACCTTTTCTCCTCTAGCCGGGTTGCTCCTGGACTCGCCTAGAATAAGGTGACAGTCATACTTAAACTTCTCTCTAACACTTGAACCTACATATGTACACTATAAAGAGGGTTTCCCATCTTTTCCCAACAATCCGTGATGGCAGCACATGTGGAACTCATGGGGCAACCATATTTACAAGAAAATTGCTATTTACAAGCCAAAACTAGTTGTTTGCAAACTTGGACAAGAAAACACCAATGAATAGTATTTAGAAGACTCTAAATTGAAAAAAAAACTCAATAACACATAGAAGTAACTCAATCCATTTCTGGATCAATGGATTCAATCCATATTCAATTGCAAAATGAGTAAAATCAAGCCAAAAAGCTGCCAACAAGACTGAAAATGAGTAGTTTCAGTTGTTGAACTTGCATCACACACTTCTCCAACCTTGGTAAACATGCAAGAGAGGGTATATATAGGTTTCCCATGTGTGGATTCCTCCTAGGGCATTAAACAATCCCTAACTCCAACGCTAAACAACTCAGGACAAAAGTTGTCATGACAAATTTTTGCAACTTTGCAACTTTTGCACTTTTGGTCTTTCAACCTACAAGACGTATTCCAAGTCATCACAAATGACTTTTAAAACTTGTCTAAGACCTATTTAACCCTCCCAAATGTTTGTACCATTTTTTGACACTTTTGACTATCAAAAACGTTAATTGGCTACTCAAACTCACTATTTACACAAAAATGCAAACCTAAGGAAAATGAACTCAACCCAGACCTACATTGACACAAAATACTAAATCTTGGACTCTCTTGGAGTCCTTATTCACTACTGACTTGGCTAGGGTTAGTAGAAGCCAAAATTGTGAAGGCTAATTTGCCTAAGTCCTAGGTGCTCCTGCACCAATTAAAGCATTGGTTGATGTTGTCTCAGAGAAAGCTAGGAAGAGGAAGGAACCAGAAGTGTTCATTGAGCCTATTACAACAGAGTTTGAATATGAGGATGACACACCCTTGGATTTGAAGAGGTTTATAAGGAATAAAATTGAGGAAACCAAGGTAGAGGCAAAAAAGCAACCGGTTAGGAAAGTCACATTCAAATTACTGGCACAAAAGCAAGAACTAAAAGTAACACCTTCAACTCCATCTGGTACTGCAAGAAGGAAGAAGAAGGCTAACATTGATCAGGCAATTCAATCTAGTAATGTAACTAATAATCACATTCTAGCATTTACAAAATTACATTATATTATTTACAATACAAAAAAACTCTATGAAAAAACATGAGAACCCGTGGTCTACGGACCCTATTGGAAAGAACCGAGAAATAGTTTGGTTCTTTAGCGTTCAGTCGAAATTGAAAGATAACATGATGGAAATATTCATTCCATTATTCCACCAAAAACTTGTGCAGAATTAGTTGATGAAATAACTAAGGATGGCATGTTAAAGAATGTATAGTTTTACCATGATCGTTTAGATAATGTTGAACAAAGAGAGGTAGAGGAAGTTGTTTTTTTATATTTGGATATTTATAAGAAAGCCTTGATAAAAATTGAAAATTAAATACCAATAGAACTGTATGATATGTTAGATGCTAGGAGGCTATCAATAATACAAGAAGACAATCATATAAAAATTCAAGAGTTGTTATCTTTTTGTGTTTCTATCACTCCAGAAGAAATGGATAGGACACTTAAGGTGGTAGATAGGAAAGTATTTAGCATCAAACATAGAATAACCAGTCTGATGCTAGGAAGGGTAAATGAGATAATTAAGGAGACCAATAAGGCATGGATTAAGTTCTTTGAAGAGAACCAAGGTTTCTTTACTTCACCTGAATCAAAGACAGACACTGCAGACACCCCGGTTGAAGGAAAAGGAAAGGGTATTATCGGTACTTCACCCTATATTTCAAAAAACATTAAGATAGTGGAAATTAAGCCCTCGATAGATACAAATGTATAGACAAATATTGAGATACCGAAAAATCCAGAGATTATAAAAGTTGATAATGTACAGAATACTAATGTTGAGGATAACATTCCTCTAGATACAAATGTATAGGTTGAGGTTACAGTTCCTACAGAGGAACCAATAGTTACAGAGACTGCACCAAGTGGCAAAGCCACTTGTGTAAGTGAGGAAGATATAAAAGATAAATCATTAGAGGAGAAGAAAGGAGAATCCAGCAAGGAACCGGTAGTAGTTCCATCATTGTTGTCAATTGACACCTCACAGGTTGTAAAGAAAACATAACCAAGATGAGTCCTACTAAACTCATGATGATGGCTACACATAAATTGATGAAAGAGGGATCTATGGATAAATGTATTATTGATCATTCTATCACTGTTTTGCATAGACTAGCCCTGGATTGCAAGATTGATAGGGAAGTGAGCCCATCCAAAAAGCTTAAGACAATTGTAGAGCACATTTCAAAGGATTTTTAATCCTTGCAACAAATTTCAAACCGGCAAGCACTGGAGATGTTCACACAAGCTAAAAGAGCTACATGTGATCAATTAATTGAGTCTGAGAGGAAGAAGATTGATGAAAAGTTGAAACTGATAGATAATTCTTTAAAGTAGTGTATAAATATTTACAGAGAATGTTGTAACATAGATGTACTTACAGTTAATGTAGATAAGAAGATTAAGTAGTTTCAGGAGAAAATTGCAGGTATAGCCAATTCCTTTGATGGATTGAATTCATTGACTACATCCATTGATATTCAAATTTTGGTTTTGGAAGCCCAAATTTCTATTCTTGAGAAAGAAAAAAGACAAAGTCATAAGAAGAGCCATAAGTATTCCAGTTGGATTCACTGAGTGTACATAAGAAGGAGTGTATGGATATGGTTGGAAATCCCACACTGGTAGAGCTAAGTGAGAAAGAGTCATTTGCTCATATACTAAATGGACTTGTATCTATTTCTAGCACTTTCAAATCTGGTTGGGATACTTATCTTGAGCTATTGGAGAAGGCATATCTGGAAATTTTTAAATTTGTTAAGCTCCAATAAGATATTTTTGGGATACTCATTGTATAGTTTTGGATTTTTGGTATTGTTTTTGGAAATTTTGATGGAATTGATGTCAAAGGGGGAGTGATATAGATGTGAAAAAGAAAAAAGGAGTTGTATACATTATGGGGAGATATGGAGACATGGATTATGGAGTAAATTGTATTAATGAATATTCATCTCAGGGGGAGCAGCAGGATGAAACCGACAGATGAAACCTTGACCATTTTTCACATGAGTGTTTCCATCAATAACAAAGGGAGAGATTGTTGGTAATTGACACTCAATTGGTTGGTTTCACTATGTTGTCACTGAAGGCAACATGGTATCTTGTTTTGGCTTCATGTTTTGGTTCACTTGTGTACTGGCAAGCACTTCACAGACACTTCACTGGCACCAGAACTGATAAGATAGAAGGATTTCTTTGGTTACCGGTAATGCAGGCCGACATGGTTAAGAATAAGGTTATCGGTATTGGAAGCTGATATCTCCTGGATTTGGCATAAGCAATTGTTTTTGATATTCATGTATTTATGTTATCTAGTCATCATGTATATTGATATTGTAATTATCTTTGTAAGCCGACATAAGACATGATAAATTGTATAGGGTATATAGGCCAGTTGGATTAGATCATTTTGTAATGGTAATGAATATATGGATGTGAGAATGCAAATATGTATTAGGAAGGAGATGCAAAATATATCAGAGAGATCCTGTATGTGAAGATATTTATGTAAGGGTTATTCTGGTAAAGGGTTTAGGGTTTCAAATAGGAACATATAGAGCTTAACCGAAACTGTATTCTAGAAAAGAAGATGCTATCTTAGTAGTTCACTTAATTCTCCGGATTGTAGTCTGGATTTATATGTAGTCAGTGAGTCTCCTTTTGTGATTGAGTAGTGTGCTATAGGTTGTAAACCTTCCTGGAAGTGCAGGCCCCTATATTTTGTAATATCTCTTCATATGGCCAGTGAATTGATATTGTGGGTCACAAATCCCACCATGGTTTTTCCTCTTTGAGGTTTTCCACATATAATTTTGTGTGTTATGGTTCTCATTTAGGTGATTGGCTTATTGGTTGCTTTACTTCTTTCAATTATGTATGTACCGATATACCGGTTGGTGTATGCATGTTTTAATAAGGCTAAAATTGATCATTCCAGTATAAAATAGATTCACCCCCCCCCTCTCAGTGTTATTGGATTCCAATAATATGAGGGGCCTACACATGCAGGAAGGCCAACAACGTAAAGCACATTTCTCATCAAAAAAAGGAGCTTCATTGACTACAAAATAAATCTAGACTACAATTTGGAAAGAAGAATGAACTGCAAAGATAACATCTCCTATGCATGAGTATAGTTCTAGTTAAGCTCAGTACTGGAGGTCTTAAACCTCTATTAACAACCCAATTTGATCACCTATGATCGACCAAAACTCCTGTATATGATTACAACATTATTCACATAGGTAATTGCATAACCATCCCATAACCATAATCCCCTTAGCCATAATCCCATTCCCATGATCTACAAAGAAATCTTACATCGTATTTCTACCAACCCAGGACCTAAACAACTAGGTCATCCACCTAAAAGATAATACAATGAATCAATAACATAAACCCGCAATCCAATGATCAACCAATCCGTCTTAGACTAGAAACAATGTAAACCAATCATTAAATCATGTCGGTAATGCATCGGGAACATCCTCCAACACGTTACATAAACCGGTCCATAACCTATATAGCACCAGACCTAAAATAGGTCGCCATAAACCAAATCCAACACTACTGATCAACAAGAACATGAACAAGATAACCAATAACATCCTAAAAGCCATCTAGAAGCCGGGCCAACACCACTTATCATGTGCATCAAAATATCTTCAACAAAGCTTTGCCAGGAAAAACCTTACTGGTGACCAAAAGGCTTACTAGAAAAAATGATAGTATATGAGTCATTAAATCTTGAACCAACTTGTTAGTCCCAATCGGTGCTGAGAGGGGCGAGGTGAATCAACACTTCACCAGTTTTACACAATTAAAACTTTTAACTCAAGTCTGCACTAAATTAATATTCATCAATACAAATAATTATTGCAGAAGAATATGCATGCATGAAAAGATACACAGTGACACCAAGATTTATCTTGTGGAAACCCAAATGGGAGAAAACCACGGTGTGAGTAGGAACTCACAAAATTTGTATGCCCAGTGAAGAGCCATCCCTATTAGGAGATTACAAAGACACTGTTAGGTGCCACCCAGTTAAGAGATTTTGTTTAAGGCCTATTAGTGCCTTTACTTTGTTAAAGGTAGCTTGGTTAAAGGACTTAGGAACATCAATTAAGATGTCACCCAGTTAAGGGATTTAACAAAGGGACCTATTAAAGTCCACCCGGCTAAGGGATTTGAGTTACAATGGTTAGAAAGCAATAGAAAGATGATTTGCTAGAGTAGCTATTGATAGCTTGATCTAGTCATAATGAAAATCATACTGTGTCTGCACCAATTGTGTCTGCTCCGCACAACACTAGTTTTTGGCTTATACCTTTGACTCTGCACTCTGTCGATCATCTGATCCTCGGCTCTTCACTCTGCCGATCCTGTGACCCTCAACTTTGCACTCTGTCGGTCCTCTGACCTCAACTTTGCACTCTGTCAGTCCTCTGACCCTTGTCTCTCCACTCTACCGGTCTACTTCATACACTCTCTTCTCTGCTAAATCTTTTAGCACTTCCTCTCTCTACTCTGCACTTTGGATCGCCTTTCACAAGATCTTCTCTTTGCAAATTTTATGATCAAGAATTTTTGAATGAAATCAAAAATACGTTATACACTTTCTGTCATCACCTTCAGGTGTTTCCTCAATCAAATCAATCACAAATTTTGGAGAATTTCAAATTCAAAATCTCCCATGCTTTCTTTGTGCGCCCTGCAACAAATCCATTAATTGCTTAGCCAAATTTGCTAGTGCATCCCCCAAAAATATTGACTTCTAGTTGACTCCAGTCTTTTAAATGCAAACCTAAAAATCCACAAGTAATCATGGCCTAATTACATGAGGACTGTAGTTGACTTCACCAACCTTTAGTTTGGCATAGACACAAACTCACTGACTCACCTTTTGCCACCACAACTGAATAACCAATCATCACTTCAAGATTTTAGGCAAACACATATCTTCCTTCTGTTACACCAGTCTACCAGTATACCACTGTGCTCTTCATTGTCAGTTCATCCTTTGATGTCAGTTTGCAGTGCTTCTATCAAGTCTCTTCTCCTATTTTCCAATGTGGTTCTAGTTTCCATACAACCTCAAGCCTTCTTGCCTAAGTCACCTTTGGTGACTTTATTATCATCATAATGACCAACCTAAAGATCTGACCTCAGCATTGATCTTCTTGAGTAACAAACCAGTTAGCTTAGTCTGTCTTCCCTTGAGTTGATTGAACCTTGATCACTTGTCTCTTATGTTGCTTCCATGTTATTTACAAGTCATCACCTTTTCTATTGAGATGCACCACTCCACCGATCAGTGTTAGACATCAATGACAAATCTCAAAAAATATATTGGTTCTCTAGATTAACTAGTTTTGTCAATGCCAACAATCTCCCCCTTTGGCATTGATAGCAACACTTCAGAATTTGTCTTATTAGTTGCTCCTGCATATGCTTCTGCTCAGAGTAATGAATATCTCCCCCTAAAACTGACAATACTTTGTTTCAACAACTTCAACTCAACACTATTTACCATGAGCAACTTCAGCTTAACACTACTTACCAATATTCAAATACTATAATCATATCTCTCCCTTTGACAACAATGCCAAAGATGTATTTCAGTACACTTACAAGACTGCCCCCCCTAACTAGAGTAGTCCACACTTAGCAATATAGTCTTAGATATTTTTCATAAAGAAATCATACCAGATTGATATAGAGCCCTTTTTACTTACTTTACTGTAGGAAGGGGCATCACCACTAGCTTACCTCTGAGGTATTCAAAGGTGTTCTTCTGTAGTGGCTTGGTGAAGATATCAACCACCTATTCTTTTGTTGGTATATACTCCAACCTCACTTTCTTGTCTTGAACCTATTCTCTAAGGTAGTGATATTTGATAGCTATATGCTTGTCTTGGAATGCATCACCAAATTCTTGGATATGTCAATGGCACTGGTGTTGTCATAGTGAATCACTACCGGTTCAGTCACCTTTTCTTGGATACCTTCCAATAATTGCTTGATCCATACTATATGTGTGCAGTTGATTGCAGCAACCACATACTCTGCCTCAAGTGTGGATTGAGATATGCAATTTTGTTTTTTGCTTGTCCATGACACAATCCTATCTCCAAGAAAAAATGCACCTCCACTAGTGCTTTTTCTGTCATCAATGTTCTCTGCCCAATCTGAATTATTGAAGACACTTAAAATGAAATCTCCCTTATGTGGATACCAGAGGCCATACTCATCAGTCCCCTTCAGGTATCTAAATATTCTCTTGACTACCACAAGATGAGTCTCATTTGGATTCACAACAAATCTGGCAACCAAGCCAACAACTTGTGCTATATCCAATATGTTGTGTACTGCATACTGCAACTTACCAATCATGGATCGGTAAAGTGTCTCATTCACTTCATGAGCCTCATCATTTTTGGAGAGATTTCAACCTGTAACCATTGGAGTTCCTATTGGCAAATGCACACTCCAATGAGAAATTGTAGGTGATTGAAGGTTTTGTCATTGATGGCAATCTTGCAATCATATGATACCGACAAGACAGGATACTGACACCAGCAATGACAAACTCTACACCGGCACACAAAACATCAACAGTGAAAGGAAGGATACCAAAACCCTAGCCGACGGGAATTTTGTTTGAAATGTATTTTGTAATTAATTGTAAAATCATTGTAAGTCAACATGGTGAGTTGTAATATGACTCATATATGTATGAGATCATTTTGTAATAATAAATATGTGTGATAGGATGCAAGATAAGCAGACCTACTATGATAATTATAGGTTAAGGGTTTATGTATGTAGAAGAGAAACCGATACTAGATCTAGCATAGCAAATGCTAATCTGAAGCAGTACAAGACAATGAATTAATATAATCCATTTTTGTAAGTTAGTGTGACTTCTTTTGTAATTGAGCAGTGAGCTCTAGGCACTTGGCCTTCTTGCATGTGCAGGCCCCTATTGTAAGAGTAATAGTCCCTTATTGGCCAGTAAGCGAATATTGTGGGTCACAAATCCCACCGAGGTTTTTCCCACATCGGGTTTCCTTGTTAAAATATTATGTTATGGTGTGCTTCTCATGTGGTTGTTATTATTCTTGTTTACCAGTACACAGTTTTAATATGCTTTTCGTGTTTTAAGTCAAGTAAACTTATAAATCGGTTAGATACTGATTCACCCCCCCCCCCTCTCAGTATCTTTGGGAATCCTAACAATTGGTATCAGAGCCTGGTCCTCTATTTTCAGAAGCCTAACAACTCGAGGAAGATCTTGTCACCGGTAGAGATGGAAAACTTGTGACAACAATTGAAAACAACTCTATCAGACTATGATGCAAAAAAGGTGAAGAATATCAAACTTGAAGATGATGTAAAGGCTGCTCAGGATATCATTCAAGCACTTCAAGAAAATCTTACCATTGCAAGAAATAAGAGAACAAAACTTTGTGAAAAGATGCAGAATAAGAATGATGAAAAGGAAACTCTTAATGATCTGGTAAACAAGCTAAGACAAGAGATCAGTACAACACAGAATGAGATGCAGGATATGACTATGAGATTTTGTAAAGAAATTGAAGATAGAAAGAAGAATGAAGAAGACCTGGTTAGAAGACTAAATGATGCTGGAAATGAAAACACAAGACTTAGTCATGAAAATGATATGTTTAAGACAGATCTAATGCACACACAAAATGACAGAACTGAACTCATAAGACAAAAAGGGATCTTGGAAAGTGAACTAACTACTGCAAATCATCACAAGGAAAAATCAAGAAAAGTTAAGAAGAACTTGGTGATACAAATGATCTTGGCTTTGAAGCTGGTGAAAGCTCTGGTACTGCAAACAATCATGATCATAGTAAACCGGTAAGACAACCTAATGTTTACAAGTTTAACAACAAATGCTTTAACTATAACAAGTATGGTCATAGAGCAAATCAGTGTAGATCTAGAAATTATAAAAACATTAATACACCCACTGGTGAATGTTCTAAATGCAACAAAGTTGGTCATAATTCAAAAAATTGTCGAATGAATGTGAGATGTTATGTTTGTGGAAGATTTGGGCACTTATCTAATCAATGTAGAATATATACCAGCATAGGATATGGGAAAGCTATTCAGAAGAATAATGTGACTTGTTATGCCTGTAACAAGATTAGACATATTGATAAATTTTGTAGAAGGCATCACCGACAAATAACAAAGGTCCTAGTTTGAAAGGTAAAGAAAAATTTGAAGAGGTAAAGAAAGAATTCTCAAAACAATGGATCAGAAAGTCAGAACAGAATGTTGATGTGATTACTCCTCCACCAGAAGAACAAAGTAACACTCCACCGACAAGAGACTCTTCATCTAACTGAAGAAAATTCTTTTGGGGGTTTAGCAACAAAATGAAAAACATGCTATTATTCCCTCGGTTGATGGTGAGAAGTTGAAATTACTTCTATACCGATAGATGACTTAAGTTGTGACTTAACTGACAAGCATTAAATGTGGTAGTTGGCAAAAATAACATTATAAAGCAAGTGTTTTGGCTCCTTTTTCATTCACCGAGCATTCAAATTTCCGAGAGCGTGAAAATTCCTGAGCGAAGGTACTCCAAGTAAAGAAGTGAAGCAATCCATCAAAGCACTCATCCTTAAGGCAGATTGAGGTATTTATAGCTATGGCATCTTCATCCACTCCTAAATTTATTGCAAACCCTACTATTGTTGAAGTTGTTAAGCAACCTAGACCCGTTTTTCAGCTAGTTCCCAAAATTGCTAAGATAGATGATAGCATAGTAGCATTCTCTCAAATCCCTAAAGGAGTAGTATATGTTGAAGACCCTAGAATGTATATACATTGTCATATTGATGAACTAGGTGATGATGGAATTAAAAATATGTATGAGACTATAATTTGTGATGAATCCAGAAATGTCAAACCTGAACATAAGATAGTAGAAACCCTAGGTTTCAATGAAATACTTAGTATCCCGGATTTCCCCAAGGATATCATAAGGATTGTGTTAAGCAGAGTACATGGTGAATTCTTCTAGTTAGACTCTATTCATAAAATCATAAAAGAAGCAGTAAAAGCTATAACAGGGTTACCCTCCACCAGCAACTGACCTGACAAAACTAAGAAGGTCTCAAATGACTTAGTGACAAACCTAACCGGTGCAACATTTGATAAGAGATCTCTAAGGGTAAATGATGTGAAGGATACAAATATTAGATTAATCAGTATGATCTTAGGTTATAAGGCTACACATGAAAATAGGTTAAACTTAGTTTCTAGCTTGTGTATTAAGAGTGCCTATGATATGGTAAATGATAATGCAAGAATAGACATATGTGAATGTCTCAAAGATGAGTTGATAGACAATTTGGGTAAGATTAAAAGAGACAAAAAGGGGACATTCAGATTTGGAAACTTACTTGTTTGTCTGATGCTATACATAAGCAAACAAGTACCCGGTATTGGTGCTATAGATTTTGGATTTGATATACCGGTAGGAAAACAACTATCAAAACTATTAAACAATATGGGATAGAACAAGGAGAAAAACATAAGGAGCATTTTCAAGCATTTAAGGCTCAAATGAAAAACAGAGTAAGACTATCACAAGATATTGTGGATAAGTATCAAAAGGAAATCTATTTTGTAATCAAGAAAGATGAAATTTGGATGGAGGCAGTTATCCCTAGAACCATCTAGGTGACTGAAATGGGCTATGAGACAGATGATACTATCATAGAAACTTATGCAAAAGTCCTCCTTGAAGCTCCTAAGGAACCAGAAGAGAAAGTATTTGGTAGTGCAGAAACAATTAAGAGAACTATACAATCAAGGAAAAGAGTTAAGAAGGTAGAAGCAACCATTAGAAAAGGAACCCGACATGCAAAGGAAATCAAGGAAGATGTGCTAAAACAAACTGGTATAACTGAAAGTGAGTTGGAAGCACTTCAACCGAAAACTCACCTTTCATCGATTGGATCTTCTTCAAAAAGTGATGTACCTATTGTATTCAAGAGAGTTGAGAGGAAAAGAAAACCTTCACCGACACCTTCTCCTACACCAAAAAGGACAAGACAGAAGCAACAAGCAGTAAGGCCTCCGGAAAAGAAGATGACTCCTAAGAAGAAGGTGAAACAAACTATTGCCCCCATTGACAAACTTCTTAGTGAAATTATAGAGGATGGTAAGCTAAAGAACTATCAGCTGATGATAAGGAAAGTATAGAGAACAATGCAATTCTACACTTAGATAAATACAAGAAATTTTTGATGCAATTTGTTGATGAAAATCCAAATGACTTTTATAGGAGATTAGAAGCTAGAAGATTATCTATTTTTGAACTAGATAAAAAGATTAAAATTGAAAAATTACTGGCAGTGCATCCAGTTAACTCACCTGATGAAATAGACAAATTAATTAGTGAGGCTAACCAGACAATATTCTCTACTGCTCACCGACATGTAGCATTAATGGCTGGCAGAGTAATTGAAGTATCTGAGGAAACAATTGATGGATGGGATATTTTCTTTGTGGAGAAAGAAAAAAGAGGAAGAATTACTCAGACCTAAAACTATCAGAGTATATCAAAAGGATAAAGACAAGGGTAAAGGCAAGGTAGGTGGACCACCAAGTTTAAAAATAATTGACAATATGCCCCCACCTCCTTCAGATACTCCACCGGTAGACACTATTGCAAATCAATCGGCCACTGAGAGTATGGAGACTTCGGTAGAAGATACAAACCCTGAATCAGAAATTGTGTATACTGTAAATGTGGATAGTCATGAAGTTAATGTCGTGGTTGACAGAAAGACCACAGAGTCACCAGCTGCAGAGGTTGAGTTAAACACAAAAAAACCTTCACAAGTAGAGCAACCGGTAGAGGATACCACTGAGAAACTAGTAGATATAACAGACAAACCATCTAAAGAATTGGCTAAGCAAAGTTCAGAGGCACAAACTGAGGAACCGACAACTGAAAGCTCAGAGAAACCGTCTGAGACACATTTGGAGAAACCCAAACCGGTACAGGTTGAAGCATAGGTACAGACAGAGACAGTGCCACCCGACCAAACTGAAAAGCCTAAAACTTTGTTTGTGGAAATGCAAACTCAGATAGACCTACCAGAGGTCGAACAAAGCAAGGAAATCACTACAACCGGTAGCATGACTATTGTAAAAACTGTTGGACAAACATCTGGTACAACTATGACATAATTCAGACCTACTAATGTAATAGAGGTCTTATTAGATTCATTAAAGAAGATCACGAAATGCAATGCACAAGCCTATAAGGCTATTGATGATACTATACCAATTCTTAAATTGATAGCACCAAAGTGCAGTGTTGAGAATAAAGATTCATTAGGTCAACTAGACACATTGTCTAAGTTTATCTTCGGTAACCTAGTAACTGTTGATCAAATAAACGAGGATACATTTAAGGAGAGAATGATAAAAGAAAAGAGAAATTATTTGACAATATTGTAAAGAAAAACAAGGAAGAAATGGATACCCTCTTACCAGAACTTGGAGAAATAATCTATGACTTCAAGAAACTGTACAGGGATACTTGCAAAACAAATGTCTTAATAGAGGATCTTGATAAGGAGATCAACAAAGCTCAAGAGAAGATAAATAATATTGCTGACAATTTGATTGGAACATCAGATTCATTTTTGGAATTAGAAAAGAAAATTGCAGAGCAGGAAGAGAAAATCAAGAAATTGGAGAAAGACAAACAGGGAATAAAGGATAAGGCAAAGGACTTAAAATGCAGACTTAGTCGAAGACTAGAGTATCTTATTTCTTTGAGAAAATAAATATCTGAGGCTCTAGTTCCTCGACTGAAGACAGCGGAAGAGAAAATGCACATACTCATCGGTATAGTGCAGAGAACACAAGAGGCAATAAAAGATTGCAAAACATTCAACAATGGCATAAATTTAGTTTTGACATATATCTTTCAGATTGTAACCTACCGGTTACAAGAATCCAGGAAAGACTCCATTAACAGCGGATGACAACCTTTGTCATTGATGTCAAAGGGGGAGTAGTGGGATGAGAAAAATGGTCAGAAGGAAGGGACTTCATCTGCTCATGGGGAGCATACAGTTTTGGTAAGACAATTTTGGCAAACTATTTTTGGATATCATTTTGGACACTTTTGATTTTTCTCATGAGTGTTGCCATCAATGCCAAAGGGGGAGATTGTTTGCAAATGCACACTCCAATGAGAAATTGTAGGTGATTGAAGGTTTTGTCATTGATGGCAACCTTGCAATCATATGATACCGGTAAGACATGATACCGGCACTGGCAACGAAAAACTCTACACCGACACATAGAACACCGGTAGTGAAAGGAAGGATACCGGCACCCTGGCCGACAGAAATTTTGTTTGAAATGTATTTTGTAATTAATTGTAAAATCATTGTAAGCCAACATGGCAAGTTGTAATATGACTCATATATGTATGAGATCATTTTGTAATAAGAAATATGTGTGATAGGATGCGAGATAAGTAGACCTACTATGCAAATTATAGGTTAAGGGTTTATGTATGTAGCAGAGCTTAAACCGGTATTGGATCTGGCATAGCAGATGGTAATCTGAAGAAGTACAAGACATTGGATTAATATAATCCATTTTTGTAAGTCAGTGTGACTTCTTTTCTAATTGAGCAATGAGCTCTAGGCACTTGGCCTTCCTGCATGTGCAGGCCCCTATTGTAAGAGTAATATTCCCTTATTAGGCAGTAAGAAAATATTGTGGGTCACAAATCCCACTGAGGTTTTTCCCACATTGGGTTTCCTCGTTAAAATATTGTGTTATGGTGTGCTTCTCATATGGTTGTTGTTATTCTTGTTTACTACATTATTTCTTGTTTACCGGTACACAGTTTTAATATGCTTTTCATATTTTAAGTCAAGTAAACTTATAAACCGGTTAGATATTGATTCACCCCCCCCTCTCAGTATCTTTTGGAATCCTAATAGTTCCAATGGGTTTGCAATCTTCCATTCCAAAAGTCTTCAAAATTTCACTTATGTACTTGGTCTAGCTAATGAATATGTCATTCTTTAGCTGTGAGACTTGCAGGCCGATGAAGAATTTTATCTCACCAATCATGGACATCTCAAATTCTTGCTTCATTTGTTCTACAAAACCTCTGTTCATCTCATCATCTCCTCTAAAGATGATGCCATCTACAAATATTTCAGCAATTAGATGTTTTCTTTCTTCTCCGGTTTTCAAATACATGTTACTGTTATCACTGGTTCTCTTGAACCCTATGCTTAATAGATATGAGTGCAGCCTCTCATATTAAGCTCTTGGTGCTCGTTTTAGCCCATATAGAACCTTCTTCAGCATGCATACCATATCTCTTCCATCTTCTGATGCAAACCCTTCTGGTTTCTCTATGCATACTTCTTCCTCTACAACACAATTCAAGAATGTTGATTTGACATCCATTTGGTAAACTTTGAATTTCCTGTAAGAAGCACAGGCAATCAAAAGTCTTACCCCTTCCAACCTAGCCACCAGTGCAAAGGTTTCTCCATAATCAAAACCTTCTTCTTGAGCATTGCCTTTGCAGATTAGCCTTGCTTTGTTTCTTACTATTTTATCGGTTTCATCCATTTTGTTTCTAAACACCCATTTGGTGCCTATCACATTTTTGTTTTCCGGTCTGGGCACTAGAGTCCTAGTTTCATTTTTATCAATCTGCTCCAGCTCCTCCTCCATGGCTTTGATCCATTCTTCACCTTTTAGAGCCTCCTTTGTTGTTTTGGGCTCAATTATGGAGAGCTGACATGCATTCTCTCTTGCTCTTCTTCTAGTTAATACTCTTGTATCTTTGTCACCAATGATATTTTCAGCGGAGTGATTGTTTCTGACATACTTTGCTAGTACCGGTTCATTTCTTGGAGCTTCTTCTACCGGTTGTGCAGGTTCTACTTCACAAGATTCTTCATTTGCCACTACAACACGATTCTCTTCAACAGGTTTGACCGGTATAGTGTACTTGAATCCTTTATAATCCTCTGGTTCACTCTTTCTATCTTGTTCATTTTTATTAGAGAACTCATATACTCTGACATTTGCACTTTCAACAATCTTACCGACCCTTTTCTTCAAACATTGGTATGCTTCTCTTTGTGGAGTAACCAAAGAAGGTCCCTTCATCACTCTTGGGATCAAACTTTCCCTCTTGATATATCACCTGCTTCCAAATACTTTGAAATAGCAGACATTGGGTGAGTAACCACACCATAATTCATAGGGAGTTTTATTTGTCCCTTTCTTCACCTGTATCTGGTTCAAGGTGTACACAACACTGCTTACTACTTCTCTCCAGAAGATATGTGGAATATCCTTTTGTATCATCAAAATCCTCGCACAATAAATAAGTTTTGTTCCTTCTTTCAACAACCCCATTCTGCTGAGGTGTTCTGGGTGCAGACATCTATCTCATAATCCCTCGTTCTTCACAGTAATGCATAAAATCTTGAGAGGTGAAATCTCCTCCTCTATATAATCTCAGACATTTTAGATTCTTATCAGTTCCTCTCTCCACTCGAGCCTTGAAGACCTTAAACATGTGAAAGGCTTCAAATTTTTCTTTCAAGAATACAACTCACATCATTCTTGAGAAGTCGTCTACAAACAACATGAAATACCGGTCTCCACATAAACTCTTGGTTATCATAGGACCACAAGTCTATATGAACTAAGTCCAACACATTTTCAAATGAAAAATATTTATTGTTGAAACTAGACCCAGTCAACTTTCCTAGCTGGCATTCTTTACACATAGCATTTTTAGGTTTCATAATATCAGGCAAACCTCTGATAGACTTAATTTTACTTAATTTTGCTATGCTATCAAAGTTAACATGACACAATCTTTTGTGCCACAACCAACTGTCTTCTACATTTTCCATTAGACAACTACCTACGGTGGTGTCTAGGTGAAACAAATTACTTCTAGATTGTTTACTGGTAGCAATCAGACTTCCTGATTTGTCCTTTATTTTGTATATTCTTTCATTGAATTATAACTGGTAAACCTTATTGTTAAGTTGTGCAACACTTAATAGACTATATTTTAGCCCTTCTACCCAATAAACATCTTCACAATTTGTTTTATTATTTAAGGCTATAGATCCCTTACCTTTTACTATGCAAGGAGCATCATTGCTGAATCTCATCATTCCTCTATTGTAGTCCTCCATACTGAGGAATTTGTTTCTTTCACCGGTCATGTGGTGAGTGCAACCACTATCAATTACCCAGTCTCCACACTGGCTTACTAGAGATTAGTGCCATGTCACTTTCCTTTGTGTTATCTTCCTTTACCACTACAAATGAAATTCCATCTCCATCAGATCCTTCTGATTCTTTATCGATAACTCCTTCTGCAAGATAGCACTCCTTCTTACTCTTTTCCTTGTAGCTTCTAAAATTATCCATCCTATCTCTATCATTATCAAGATATCTGGATGCAATATGACCTATCTTCTTGTATATGGTGAAAATGGATAACAATAATAATGATATTGAAAGGCTAAATGAATTCAACCACAAAACCCTAGCCTAACAACAACAAAGATCCACCATAACATATGAAGATTACCTAAGACAATGCAAATCAAATGATATCACAAAGATTATACCATCACATGTCCAATAGGGTTTGGATCTCCATTCTTCCTATCTCCATTGATCTTGCTTGATATATTTGCTCTCAGATTTTATGTGTGCACAAGAGCTCAAGAAAGAACGGAAATGTGGTTGCAAGTAGGATCACATATGCCAAGTAGTCAACTGATCAAGTAGTTAGAATGATTGATTAGGATGATTGATTAGGATAATTGATTAGGATAATTGATTAGGGTTGATAATGAAGGAAGCATCTCCTTATAGAGAAGACACTATATGAAATGGAGGGATAAGATTGATAGGTGTAAAAGGAGGTCGGCTATGATTAGAGGGTAGGTAAAAGAGATAATAAAATAATGAAAGGGGTAGGTAGTGTATGAATTAAGAGATGAATGACATGTGTCATGGCTAGAAAAGGTTAATGACTTAATTAAATAAATAAAGATTTATTTAATTAATAGAAGAAGTGGGATAATTAAATAAATAAAAATATTTATTTAATTTAGGAAAAGGATAATTTAAATAAATAAATGTATTTATTTAAATGAGAAATAAGGCTAGAAGAGGATAAATGAATTAAATAAATAAATAAAGATTTCTTTAATTAATAGAAGAATTAGGCTAAAGTAATTAAATAAATAAAGATATTTATTTAATTAGACATGACAATTTTAGGTGTCTACATTTTGCCCCTCTTTGAGACAATGCGGATTGTCGCGTTGTTTCAAAGAAGATAATATGAACTGATACAAAGTTGTCCCAAGATGGGAATGATATGCCCCCTTGAGAGATTGGATGAAAATGTCTGGAAAGATCGCAGACAATCTCTCGATAAGAAAGAAAGGCTAGAATGGACTGACCGAATAAAGTGACAAAGTCATGGGATAAAGAAGACTGACTCGGGAAACGAAGGCTAGGGGTAGTCTATAAGATAGACCATGGGGGAAAATACATCCTCATTATCATCTACACATCCATTAGAGCAGAGTGCAGAGCGAAAATAGAGCAGCAGCAGTCAGCAGTGATGGCTTTCATTCATAGATTCAACTGCGTTCGTCGATTCTAGAGGCCAGCAGAGGTAGGAGAGCCGGTAAGTACCACAAAACCTCATATTTTGATGCATTTATTGTTGTCATTAATGCATACTAGGTAATGTAATAAATGCGCGTTTATGTCAAGAAAACGCGTTTGTATCCAAAAATGTGAATTTGTGTCTTCTAGGTCAAATCGACAGTTCTGTGATGAACATACGTTGTCAATTGGATAAGATGCTGAGAGGATACACTCAAGAAGGTCCTCTAGGGAAGACTAGGATAGCAAATAGGGCTAGGATTGACAATTCTGTGATAGAACATACGTTGCCAATTAGGAAACTACTCAAGAGGATTCACTCAAGCAGAGGCCCTAAGATAGGATAGATCAAGGCACTTTGTGATGAACAGTGAGTACCAAGATATAGTACTTTGTGATGAACAGGGAGTACTAAAATATGAGCAGCACTTTGTGATGAACAGTGAGTGCAAATGTGAGCAGCACTTTGTGATGAACAGGGAGTGCCAAACACGTAGTACTTTATGATGAACAGGGAGTACCACTAGGATAGAAGCAACACTTTGTGATGAACAATGAGTGTCACTAGGACTGAGATGATTGATTTGTGTGACTGCAGGAGTATTTGCCTATGCTGGGGTCACGGGAGAGATTCCCATTGATTCAGAGATTGCGACCTGAGTTGACAGCCGAGGACCGAGCTGTGATTGAGGCTATGGGATTGAGACATATTCTATATGTGCCTGAGTTTCAGGCAAACATGGGATTGCTGACTACACTGGCAGAGAGGTGGTACTTTGAGACTTGCACTTTTCATTTGCCGATGGGGGAGATGACAGTCACCATGGAGGATGTATACAGGATCCTGCGGATACTGATCAATGGGGAGCTGATCCCATATGATCAAGATGGAGATAGGGATGCCCTTAGATGAGTGTTCTAGGATCCGGGACTAGAGATGAGGGTGGGACATGTGGCATGGGATACCATGACATGGACAGGATTAGCACTACCAATAGTGTTGGCAGAAGTGATTAGTGGGTTCCTCTGTCCGGATAGGGCGACACGAGGGGTGGCTACAGAGGACATAGGGGCCAGGAGAGATGATCTTGGGGTGGGTCCTTCTAGGGCTCAGACTTTGTCGAGGCCAGCCGGCTCTGAGGGAGGGAATTCATCATAGCCGTAGAGGACCCCTATGTATCACTATTGTACCATTCTTGTATGATGATGTAGACACCTGCGGGTGATTGTAGCCATATGATTTTGACATCATTGTGTCATGACATTTATGATTATATATATATGAGATGATTCATCTTTGCGGTAGCTATATGCATGTGTACCTATGTGATGAGATGTTCTTATGTGATGCTTATGATATGGATGCAAATATGTATATGATGCAATGCCATATTTTTTTTTTTGTTCTTTTATGTTTATATGTGTATGCATGGTGCAAATGTGAATGTATGTAATGCGGATGAATATGATAATGCAAATGACTATTTACATGATGAGAATGTAAAATGTGCTAACATGTGTTGTGTGCAAGATGTGGTGTGATTGTGATATCTATATGTATGTATGAAATGCTTATATGTGGTAATGTAGGTGCAACTACATGGAATGCAAATGTTTTTAGTGTGTCATTATACTCAATCATGTGATAGTAGGCTATACGGACTCAAGAAGAACGATGGAAGTCAATCAAGAAAGGGGATGGAAGATAGAAGATATGAAAGTGAAAGAGCTTCTTGTGCATTATCATCATTGAGCTTTATTATGGCAAGTAGGTTATGACAATCGAGGCATATGTTTGACCCAGAAAGTCATTGTACCTGTTTGCATGGTGATAAGACAGTCACAAACAAGGAATGCCCCAGTTCATACTAGACTCACAGTGTCCTCATATCCTTGGACAAGTCATAGCATTACTAAGAGACAATCCACAGACAGCAAAAGAAAATAGGTGATGATACCCAATCCTCGCCTTTCTAGTCAAAGACATCCTGGAGATAGAATCTCTAGTCAGAGACATCCCGAAAAAGCTAAAAGAGATGTCACCAAAAGATAAAATCAAAAGAAAACCAAGACTCGACACCAACATCCATTGTAGTCCTCAAGTTTAGTGTCTCTTGTCACTTGTATAAGTCTTATTTGATTGTGGTCACAATGTTTACTTTCACAAAAAGGATAGATAGCACGGAACCATATGTTGTCTGAGTCTGTTGAAAGATTTGATTTGTTGAAGCCCATTGTTGCTGCTGTGTCTCATCTGAAATTGACTGAATCCATGAAACTAATACTTTATTGCGGAGAAGATGAAACTTTATTGTGAATCTGTGATGCAAATGTTGCTTTATTGCGGATTGTGCGCGGATAGACTGAAGGAAGCTGGAAGAAACTATACTCCTCAAAACATTTGATGTTCTCAGTTCCACAGCCATCACTAGACGTAGGATTTGCCTTAGCCACAGATAGGATCTGATTTATTATGGATGGAAAGGGATGTGAAAAGGGAGGTTTATTATGAATGGCTAACCAATCTTGGGTAGATCAATAACAAGCCATGATGGGAATGGGTAAGTTTATTATGGATGAATTGGTCATGAGTGTGTGCAAAGTGAAAAGATGAAAGTGAATCCTGAAGGAGGGAGGAGCAATGTCTCTACACATGGCGCTGGTGACCCAATTTTCACTTTGGTACTTGCCTAGGGTGCCACCGAAGTGGTTTTCACTATTGGACGAAATTATTTCTCTTTACTTTTTTCAATTTTTCAATGTTTTTTTGTGTCACAAGGTGCCTGTTTGCCAGGTTTTCACCAAGTAACGATTTTTTTTGTTTTATAATTTTTTTTGTATTTTTGAAATTTTTGATTTTTTTGTATTTTTGAAATTTTTGAATATTTTTGTATTTTTTTAATTAGGATACTCTGAAGAGCTATGTGTAAAACCTGCGAAGGTGCATGTTGTTGATAGGATCCTCCAAAGGTTCACCTTCTATAGTTGAGAGCTGATATGCCCTAGATCCATATGCTATTGTGATGATGTAAGGACCAAGCCAATTTGGTTCAAACTTGCCCTTCTTCTCTCTGTCTTGCTGATTTTTGGGGTTTTCTCTGAGAACTAAGTCCCCTACCTCAAATGTGCGAGGTTTGACTTTGTGATTGTAGCTGCATTGTTTCTTGACTGAATGATCTGTAGCTCGAGTGATTGTCTTCCTTGATAAAGGAATTGAGATGGAATTACTAGTGTGTGGACTACACAGGCCCGTATGCGTGTCACCTGAAGAAGTTTGGGCATCCCTGATAACAAAGACCCTTGAGGAAGTTCCATTAAAGATCCATGATGTATTGCCAAAAGGAGATGGATGTGTGGAACAAGTGGATGAGTGATGAAGGCTTATGATTGCGAAAAGAAGTGAAAGTAGGATAGCATGATGGAGACTTAGGATCAACAAGTATTCTTTTTGGCTTGAAATTGTAGAACTTTTGCCCCCAGTTATTTTGATATTAGGGGAGATCAACTCTTTCTCTTTTTGCTTCATAGGATTTTTATCC
Organism: Cryptomeria japonica; assembly: GCF_030272615.1. NCBI lineage: Eukaryota > Viridiplantae > Streptophyta > Pinopsida > Cupressales > Cupressaceae > Cryptomeria > Cryptomeria japonica. Next base: position 53,535,543 of record NC_081406.1, on the reverse strand, counting down.
TTGACTTTGATTTTTGTAGAGTCCAATAGCTTTTGATTTTGATTTGGACTAAAGGACTTTTCTTTAGTTTTGACTTTTAGATTTTTCTTTTCAAAGCTTGATTTTTGATCCCCAATGAGTAAGGGCTTTTGTAATTCTTGTTGATCCAAGTCTGGAAGTGGAGTGGAAATGGAATGAGTGGATGAAATGGTAAGGCTATGTGAGCTCTCAAGAGGGCTGGTGATATACTCAATAGATTCTTTGTTGGAACCACTCTTAGGATTATTGATATCAAGAGTTGCTTGCACCACTAGAGGAGATTTGCATTCGGACTTAGTAGCCACAACACTAGGTGGTTCACACCCAATTCCTTGGCATTGCAATTTTTTTGTAGGTTGTTCTTGTCGACTGAATACCTTAGGAGATAGTGGGAGTTGATCAACATGAAAGATATACTCACCACATCCCATATCTTTAAACTTGAAATTTTATTTGATCTTTGCCTGTTTTGATGTAGAAGCTTTTAAGGATTCTGAATCAACATATGTTGATGAAGGAATAGCTTCTCGATTAGCTAGAATTGTTATTTCTGATTGAGGTTGCAAATTATTGCAATATATGAATGGAATAGGATCAGCTTTGACGGTCACTTCAACTCCATTGTGTGGAAACTTGATACATCGATGATATGTAGATGGTACTGTGCTCATCTCGTGAATCCATGGACGTCCTAGCAATATGTTGTATGTGAGATCAAGGTCTAGGACTTGACAAACCACATCCTTTGTAACCAGCTTGACTCTGAGAGGTAAGGTGACTGTGCCCTTGGATGAACTCTCTTCATCATCATATGCCTTTATGGCAATTTTGTTTGTAGAATTCACAGCTTTGTCAGAATATCCCAATTGTTTAATAGTGTTCAATGTACAAATGTTTAGACCTGCTCCTCCATCTATCAGGACTCGTTTGATTCTATGTTTGTGTATGAAGGATTCAATGTGTAATGGTGCATTATGTGGCTAACTTACGAAGGTATTATCGGCTTCTGTGAATGTAAGGGAGTGTGGAATGGAAAGGTATCCCACCATGGCTTGAAACTGGTCCATGTTCAGATCAGTAGGAACAACAGTTTCTCTCAAAATTTTGTCAAGAATGGATTTATGTGCGGGGGATATGCGCAAGAGTTCAAGTATGGAGATGAGCGTGGGTGTCTTCCCTAACTATTCTACAAGGTCATACTGAGGTTTGGTTAACGAGGAAGCGGTGTTTTTAGCCGGAGCACCTTGCAAAGTGAAGTTACCTCGATGAGTTGTGACATGACATTCAGAGGTAGATTCGGAAGAAGATCCAACACCTTGTAGGACAATCTTGGGTCTCTGGGTAGAATTTTTAGGGTTTTTGTCCTTGATGATAATGGTAGAGACATAATTGTCCATCAAGATGTGATTGATAGTTGAATCATAGTTGTAGGATGCTCTGGTATAGGTTGTTTGATCCTTTGTGGCTTTAGCTTTTCCCTTGTCATGTTTTGGGAATGGTTCCTTAAACATCTCATGTTCTTGATTGGAGGAATGTCCCTCAATCTCAATGTCACCTCTATCAATGAGATCTTGTATGATGTTCTTCAGTCGATGACAATTTCCTATCTTATGACCCTTGCTCTTATGAAATTCACAATACTCATCATCGTTCCACCAATTTGGTTTAACCTTTGGTTCATATGGACGAAAATCTGGAACTGTGATTACCTTGTTTGCCACTAGCTTCTTGAAGACCGACTCAAGTGGTTCTCCCAATGGGGTGTACTTCCTTCGTGATCTGGAAGTTGTTTGAGTATTCACTTGATTGTTTGTAGAACTTGATCCAGAAAAAATGAATTTGGGTCGCACTGTGTTGGCATCAACAACACCATCATTGACTGTGTTCTTGTTTTTATTCCAAAATCTTGGCTTGTCTTTTCCTTTAAAGTCATCTTTGTTTTCCTTGAATATCTTGATGACTCCTTGTTCAATTAGGACCTTCTCTATTGCTAAGCCTTTTTCAATGACATCCTTGAAGGTGGACAAACAACCTTTTCTTAGATCATAGCCAATGTCTTTGTTAACATTTTGGGTGAACATTTCTACCATTTGTTTTTATGGAATTTCACAAGAGCATCTGCTGGCTAGATTTCTCCATCTTTGTAAGAATGATGCAAAAGATTCTCCCTCTTTTTGCTCGGTGTTGCACAAAGTAGTGACTAATATGTCTGTCTCTATGTTGTAGGAGAAATGTTGGATAAATGCCTTTGCTAGATCACCCCATGACTTAATACCAGGTGGGAGTTGGGAGAACCATTCCATAGCTTGATCACCTAGGCTTTGTGGGAATAATCTCATCAAATATGTCTCTTCTACTGCTACCTCAATGCAAGCTGTGAAAAACTGTCTTATGTGTGCCTTAGGATCCCCTTTTCCTCTATACTTATCAAATTTAGGCATCAAAAAGTGTGTAGGAAAAGGAGGCATTGGAATTCTCTTGTCAAATGGAGAAGGACATATGTCTCTCATTGTGTATGTTGGCTTCGGTGTATTTATGTCCTCCATTTTCTTTTGTAAGTCCCTAATTTGTTGCTCGAAATTGCTCTTAGGTGGAGATTGACTTCTTGGACCATACCCCATGCTTGAGGCACCAATTGGAGGAGGAGCATGTTGCATATATGAATGATATTGATCATACACATGTTCATATGGAGGAGGTCTATAGCGATGCTGTGTATATGGACCACTTGGTATAGATTCATGTTGAGGAACACCATATCTATTTTGTGCATGTATACCATATTCTACAGGCATGTCATGTTCTAATGTGTTACCCCCAAATTTGACACGAGGTTTCTTTGTGTCCAAATTTTGAGCATGCCTTTGAATATCCAATTGTTTTGGTGGTTGATCCTTAGCATTGATATGTGATTGAGCATATTTCTCTGCATAAGACTTCCATAATGGTCTGCAAAGGTGAGTATCATGTGGTTGACCATGTGTGTATGGGACCTCTGGTTTTGAAACAAAGATGATGGTGATTCAGGCACAAGATGTGGTCTTCTATTACCTCCACTATTAGGCCTCCTTTGATCCATGTTGGAGTGAGGTTGTTGCAAAGGTCGATTTTCCATTATTTGAGACATGTCAAAATCATGAGGTATCTTGGCTCCACTTTGTGCCATCATTTGTAAGAAGTATTGTCTATCCCTCCTCATTATTTCCTCAATCAATCGATTGAAGCGGGGGTCCATAATGGATTCTTCCACATCTATTGAATGTATGGAAAAGTTGTCCATATTGTCATTATGTGTATCATTGTTGTTTGTAGTGTCCATGTTCTCAACATTTGGAATGTTTCTATAGGCATTCATGTCAAGTAATGTGTTATGATTAGTATTGAAAAAGACATCATTGTCATACTCATAAACACTCATGTTTGTGGACTCTTGAGCCTCTTTAGTTTCTCTCCTAGATTTTTGAAGACGGGTTTCAACCATGAACTAGGTATTGACCAGGATGTGTGAGACTAGATGAAGATGGAAAGAGTATGGAAGACCAAGAGTTGGATGGAATGTAAATGAATCTGAAGTTTACTTGCAATGTCCAAAGTGTAAGACCAAGTATGTATGTAGTAGAGTAGGTGTGACTTCCAAAGAGAGGCTAGTTTCTCTTGATGAGGTAAGTTGACCTTGACTCTAAGTAAGACCAAATGAGACCCAAAGGTGATAGACCTTGATGAGGGACCACTTAGCAAAATGTTGTTGTATGTAGTGTGTTGACAAAGTATGATGAGGACAAGCAAGTGAACTTTTGACTCAAGTTTAGACAAATGTGAATGTAATGTAAGGTGTGAAGAAATGATGGATTTTGTGAGACCCAAAGACAAGTTGAATGCTAGATGAAAACATGGAGAAACAACCTAGGAAGCTCAAGAATTCTGAAAGTGATTGCTCTTGTTTGCTAGACTATAAAATTTTTCCAATTTGTGAAGTTGTGACCAAATCTGAATGTTTGACTGTTTTTCGTGACAAGAGGACACAATGTTGATGAGGACTCAATGTTTGCAAGCCTTTAGACTCAAAATGACTCCAAGAAAAGTGTGTTGTTTGATGTAAAAATGTTTTGCATACACTTGAAGACACAAAAGACACAATGTTTTGCTGTTTGGTCTTGAATGTTTTGAATGTTTAAAATAAGTCAAGCACAATTCTTATGGCTGGCCAAGACAATAGTTGTTGATCCCACATGAGGTTTTACCCTCGAGGCTATGCTATTCAGAGCAGATACTTAGATGCTTGACCTCACTGGCTCCACCCTCGACACTCACTTCTCGGGTCAGCCAAGAATCAGTCCCCATGAAAACTCCCCGTGGCGAACTTTGTATCTCTACTAAGAACCGTATGTGTGTGGGCCGCTACCAGAGGTCCGACCTCCTGCCTCAACAACTAGAAGGATTTGGGCTTCTAAAACAAAAAGGTGCTAGTAAGGGTATCCACTCGTGTGACCATACATGTGGCACTTTTAGCTCTATAAATACAGAAGGCTCCCAGCTGGTAGGGGTTATGCCCTACAACTGATCAAATAAATTTGATCAAACGGGTTTATGGGGAGACATAGTGTCGGTATGAACTAATCAGCACACGTTATCCATAGTTTTCACCATGAATACAATTATTTATAGTGGTTCGGAAGAGGTGGGTTTTCCTCACTACCACTTGGGTCGTTCTCTTCTCACTAGTAGTCCTAATGACCACACGGGAAGACAGGCCCTCTAAAGATTAAACAAAAAGAGCCTATTGCTCAAGACACAAAAGACAATGATTTAATTTTAGTGCACCAATTGAAGTGTTTGCTAGTCTATGAAAACAAGGCACATAATAAAAATCCAAAAACCCTTGCCAAGGACCTGCAATAAAGATTTATTAGTAGTTTGGATTGTTTCAAATGATCACCCCTTCCTGCAAGCACACAAATTAGGTCAATTTTAGATCCAAAAGACTTTGTGAAATAGGGGCCTTCAACAATGCGTTTTGTTAACCAAATCAAAGATTTGATTCATCATAAAAAAAGACCACCTGTAGAATTTCAAGAGATTTCCAGAAATGTAAAAAAATCCAAAACATTTGCTAATTTTCTCCAAAAATTAATTTTTTATGAAAAATCATAAAAAATTCATATAAAATGGAAAATCAGTCCAAAAATCTAAAATTTTTACTGGAGAGTCCTCATGATCTTCCAAACTTGCACAAAATTTTTTTTGCAACAAATCCAAGCAGTTTGTGAGATATGAGTAAAATAATGCAAAACCCTAATTTTAAAGATCTGATTTTTGAAGAATAATTTTCATCAAATTTAAAATCACAAAGAACAGATCCTATTTATAATTTTGAGATATTTCCAAAAATGTAATAAAATTTGAAACATTCGCTAATTTGCTCTCAAAATTAATTTTTTATTAAAAATAATAAAAAATTCATATAAATTGACAAAATGATTTAAAAAATCTGAAATTTTTATTGAATTCTTCTAATACTTTTTCTAACCTGCAAAAAAAATTTGATGTCAAAATTCAAAGCCATTTGTGAGATCTGATAAAAATAAGGAAAAACCCTAATTTTTAAAGATCTAATTTTTAGGGAAATATTTTGCATCAAAATTAAAATCACAAAGAATAGATCCTATGTATAATTATGAGAGATTTTAAAAAATGTAAGAAAATATGAAAAATTATCTCATTTGCTCTCAAAATTAATTTTTTATGAAAAATCATAACAAATTAATAAAAAATGAAAATTTGCTCCACAAATTCTGAATTTTGGGTTGAGAGCTCCTGATACTTTCTTCAACCTGCAAAAAACATTTGGTGCAAAATTTCCTAGCCATTTGTGAGATATGATCGAATCTCTCCAAGATCTTGATTTTGTGTCCAAAACCCTAGCTGCACAAGGTTATTCTTGAAATTGTTTTACAAAACAACAATATAGGGTTAGAAAAATCTGCAAAAACCACAGATCTAACAAAAATCCATGTCCATTTGAATATTACCTAAGACAATGCAAATCAAATGAAATCACAAAGATTATACCATCACATGTCCAATAGGGTTTGGATCTCCATTCTTCCTATCTCCATTGATCTTGCTTGATATATTTGGTCTCAGATTTTATGTGTGCACAAGAGCTCAACAAAGAACGGAAATGTGGTTGCAAGTAGGATCGCATATGCCAAGTAGTCAATTGATCAAGTAGTTAGAATGATTGATTAGGATGATTGATTAGGATAATTGATTAGGATAATTGATTAGGGTTGATAATGAAGGAAGCATCTCCTTATATAGAAGACACTATATGAAATGGAGGGATAAGATTGAGAGGTGTAAAAGGAGGTCGGCTATGATTAGAGGGTAGGTAAAAGAAATAATAAAATAATGAAAGGGGTAGGTAGTGTATGAATTAAGAGATGAATGACATGTGTCATGGGTAAAAAAGGTTAACAACTTAATTAAATAAATAAAGATTTATTTAATTAATAGAAGAAGTGGGATGATTAAATAAATAAAAATATTTATTTAATTTAGGAAAAGGATAATTTAAATAAATAAATGTATTTATTTAAATGAGAAATAAGGCTAGAAGAGGATAAATGAATTAATTAAATAAATAAAGATTTCTTTAATTAATAGAAGAATTAGGCTAAAGTAATTAAATAAATAAAGATATTTATTTAAATAGACATGACAATTTTAGGTGTCTACACTTCTTGCAAGAGAAGCACTTCAAGGGAAGTTTACCTTTATACTTTCCTTTTCCTCTTGGCAGTCTTCTTGCCAATAGAGCTTCAATCTCATCTTGTTCTTGTTCTTTAGATAATAGGTTGTCACTTTCATGACAATGACTGGTTCTTGTAGGAGAACTATTTCCAGTTTCTTTTCTTCTTCTTCTTGGTGGAGATATCATGGAAGCTTTGAAGGCAACATCAAACTTTGGTACACTGTTATCATAGTTTCTTAGTTCAAAGGCAGTCAACTTACCGATTAGTGAGTCAAGTGAAACACTAACTGTTCCTAAGGATCTAAGTTCCTGAATTGCAGAAACCCTTATGGCATATTGTGGTAGCAAGGTTCTCAAGATTTTACTAACCACAACATCTTCTTCAAGCTTTCCTCTAGCACTTCTGATAGAATTTACTACATCCTTTATTCTTTTACTATATTGCTCTATATTTTCTCCTTCTTGCATCCTCATCTTATCATATTTTCCTCTCAAGCTATCCACTTTAGCCTTTTGATCATGAGGATCACTTCCATACACAGTCTTCAGCTTATTCCACATCTGATAGGCTGATTTTAGATCTTGAACCTCAACATACTCATTATCGGATAGAGTGCTAGCAATCATATCCATAGTAGTAGTGTTGTCTTGCCTTTCCTTGATTTGATTTGTAGTGAGAACCCCTGTAGGTTCATTTTACTTTATGATTACATGATTCCAGTATTGATCTCCTAGGGTTCGTAGGTAGAGCTTCATTCTACAACACAATAAGGTGTAATTCTTCTTAGAGAAATTAGGACCCTCCTTTCGCATCATCTTGGATCTTTCCTTAAGCTGTTAGGCTCTTCAGAATCTAAGGACCAAATCTCTGATACCAATTGTTAGTCCCAATCGTTGCTGAGAGGGGAGGGGTGAATCAACACTTTACCAGTTTTACGCAATTAAAACTTTTAACTCAAGTCTTCACTAACTTAATATTCATCAATACAAATAACTATTGCAGAAGAATATGCATGCATGAAAAGATACACAATGGCGCCAATATTTATCTCATGGAAACCCAAATGGGAGAAAACCACGGTGTGAGTAGGAACTCACAAAATTTGTTCGCCTGATGAAGAGCCATCCCTGTTAGGAGATCACAAAGACACTGTTAGGTGCCCCCTGGTTCAGGGATTTTTTTAAGGCCTATTAGTGCCTTTACCATGTTAAAGGTATCCTAGTTAAAGGACTTATGAACATCAATTAAGATGTCACCCGATTAAGGGATTTTACAAAGGGACCTATTAAAGTCCACCTGGTTAAGGGATTTCAGTTGCAATGTTTAGAAATCAATAGAAAGATGTGTTGGCATTTTTGATGATTGATGCTGTGATTGTCATTGATGGACACACACTTGATTTGAGATCACTTTTTGTATGTATGAGTTAAAGCTTAACCGATATTTGTTCCAACTGGTATGATGTATTATAGTCTTTAGACTATCGATGTTTTGTAGAAAGTGTTTACCGGATCTCAAGCGGTATGAAGACCCCAAGCAGTTCGACGATCTCAAGCGGTACGAAGGAATGAAGCGGCACAACTCATATTTCCCAGGCTTCATTTTGTCAAACCGGCAATCGGTATTTTGCTTAAACCGGTATTTTGTATGAACTGGTAATACTCTGTGATGAGTTACCAACTGGCATTTTGCGATGAGTTACCATCCACCGATTGTTTTGCAGTGCCGATGGTAGTGCTTTTTGTGTCATGTTACCAAATATGTCTAGATGCACTGAACCTATAAAATTGTATTGTAAACCTATTGGAGTGACATGAAATTAGATTCCTTTATAAGGACATCATGTCTAGGGTTTTAGGGTGTTGCTAGGGTTTAAGGTGGTTGATGAGTTTTTGTAAGTGTGATTATAGAAGAGAAATTCAGGTATGTGAGAGAAGGTAGAGTGTGAATGTGTTGAATACTGAAGTAATGCTGGAAAGCATTAAGAATGAGCTATCAAGGATCTAACCAAGCAATCTGTGCTATTTGCTAGATCACTCACTTGTTGATTACTCACATCTTCGACAAGTCTGAAGCCCTTAACTGGGTAGGCCCAAAAAGCCTTTTGTAAATCCTCTAAAAAGGTGGTTCACATCTATGGATCTAAAATCCTCTAGCAAGGTAGTCCTTAATCAGACTTATCTCCTAACAGAGATTGAGATTCCTACCAAGATCTGTTCTGGTAAAGAACATTGTATGACCTTAACCGGTCTGGTTCCTATTTTGCAGATAGTTACTTGTGAGTTTCATCTCACCTTGGTTTTTCCCATTTGGGTTTCCACATCAAAATCTCTTGTGTTATGGTGATTGTGCTTCTGTGGGTGAATGCATTATTTGCTATTTAGTTTGCATGTGTGCTAACCAGTTTGTTTGCTAAACTGTTTTACCGGTTTACTGCTAGACTAGTAAAGTGTTTAAGTACAATAATTTTTGGCATACTAATTCACCCCCCTCTTAGTATTCATAAGAGCCAACCTTTCTATAAGTCTAACCACTTGGAAAGAGATATGGGGGAGTACACTGTGAGGGAACTTACTCACCGACTCACTCAGTCTGAGCAAGCCTATGATGAACTTATGGTCAAATATAAGGCCTCTTAGGCAAAAAGGAGAGAACATGCTGAAAAACTAATGGAGCTAACTGAAAACAGTTCCTCTGATGAAGCGAACATGGAAGCCCTAATTCAAGAAGTAGAAAATCTGAATGAATCCAATTCCAACCTAAGAAAGGAGTTGGATGGATTGACTATTTGAATGTGTCAAGAGCTTGAGAACTGGAGGAAAGTTGAAGATCTTGTAAAAGACAAAGATCATGAGATCTCCAAGTTAAAACAAGAAATCAGTGCCCTAACCGCTCAACTCCATGCGAGGAAAGTGGAAAAGGAAGACATGCAAGGAGAACTGAACATAGCCATCTCTGAGAATGCAAACTTGATGGAAACAAATGCTGCTATTTCCAAAGAACTCTCTGAGTCAAAGGAAATACTTGGTAAGTTCAACAAGAGTACTGTTAAGCTAGAGCAAAAGATTGAATCGGCCAAACCTGTCAAGAATATTGATGGACTTGGTTACTCTGGTCATGAGGAAGGTGAGACCTCTGGTGCAAATGCAAGAGCATCGAAGAAGAAACCGACATTCAAAGGTAAAGGTAAGCAAAAGTTCAAACCTGTTTGCTTTAACTATCTTAAAGAAGGACATACTGCTAATGTGTGTAGGAGCAAAGTCTACAATAATTTTCCTTACTTTATAAACAATGTACCTAGATCCAATAAGTTCAATGGTAATTGTTATGCATGCAACAAGTTTGGGCATAGAGCATCTGAATGCAGGTCTGTTATGAATAACACTGGAAGATATCCTCAGAGGACTCAAGGAGTTGGTTCAGAACCTTTTGTGAACTAGAATCCCGACTAGTTTAATACCTTTAATCATCAGTTAGGTAGCGGTGGCTATCAAGCAACAACTAGATGGAGAGAAAACTCTTTGATTTGTCATTTTCATGGTCACACTGTTGCAACATGCAGGAGAAATAATGGTAACATGAATAATGGACCATGGAGAGCACCTGAAATGGTCTGCTATCATTGCAACAAACTAGATCACATTACCAGATTCTACAGAACAAGAAAGAACATATCGGATGACATACCGGTCACTCCGGACGGAAAGATTGATATTGAAATTGTTAAAGTGGATATGAACAAAACCTAGAAAAAGAAACCAGGAGTATTCCAAGAAGAACTGGTTTCTGCACCTAGTGTGGATTTTTCGGAACCGACATACTAAGCTACAAAAAACTTAGGGGGAGCAAACGGTGAAATATCTCGAAACCCCGGTTGACACTGGTAAAAGACCTTAACCGGTATGAGATACTTGTCAGTCGACAGAAGGCCGGAAATGGTAAAAGGCAAATTAGGGTTTACACCCTAATATTGGAGCATTTATTATGGTAGGTGGAGAACCTGTTTAAAAGGAATTTTCAAATCATTTCTCATCATTTTTCGAGCGAAGAAGTTTTTCAAGTTTAGAGTGAAGAAAAGCGATTTATATTGCGATTCAAAGAATTTATCAAAATCCTGAAGAAGAATCTAAGGCAATCATCTGTTGGAGAAGTGTAGAATGCAAAGCGATATTTCAACAACCAAAGGAGTGTAGAGCAAAGTTCAAATTGCAAAGCCCTAAATTTCAATCTACGAAGGTATTTTTCAAAATTCTCTGTTTATCATGGCTTCCGCATCACATGCTAGTTCTAGTGCACCTGTTGATTCTGTAGATTTCAACAAACGAAAGGCAAAATACAATGCCATATCCCTAGTACTCGCTGGAGTTATAGTGGAGGAAGGCATTTCAGATTACATTGATTGTAAAATTGAAGACTTAGGGTCTCTTGTAATCCATTCCCAGTTGAGTTTGTTCTGCGGGAAGGATAAGAAGATTAAATTGGAATTTAGCATTTTGGAAAAGAAGAAACTTCACAACACAGTCTATTTTCTTGAAGAATTTTCAGATGATCACATTCGCATCATTCTGAGCAGATTGCACGGTGATAAAATGTACTTAGAGTGGATGCATGACATCACATTGGAAGCAATTCATGCTATCACTGGTTTCTGTAACATAAGGGAAGTGCTAGCCCTAAGGAAGGTCAACAAGACTGAAATGTCCAAGCTCACCGGTTGAGTGAGCGACTCACATGGAATGACCGCTAACTCAATCAAGGATGATCTGGTCAAGTATACCTGCATGGTGATAGGTTACTAGACGTTCTCTGCTAGCAGAATTAAATCTGTCTCTGCTGCAACAGTGAATGCCGCTTACAGGATGATCAAGGAAGATGCATCATTTGATCTATGCACTTGTATGCAAAGACAACTTTTGTTGAATCTTAATTCAATCAAATAGGACAATGCACTGAGATTTAAGTTCAAACAACTACTAGTTGGGTTGTTCTTTTACTTCCAAGGCTACTTTTCAGGAGTAGGTGACATTCAGTGGTCTGCTGACCAACCGGTGACAAAGAAAATCAAGGAAAGTCTACAAGTAGTTGGAACCGGCTATCCAGAAGTACTGAACAAATACTTTGATGAGTTTAGATGTAAAATGAACCAAAGCGTAAGAATATCCAGTGATATAGTCAAAAAGTATGAGGAAGACATCTGCTTCACAATCAAAGTGGATGAATGCATAATGGAGGCCGTTGAGCTCGGACAGGAAGAAGTGGAGCCTATGGGCTATGACGTAATGTATGATATGTTGGACGGGTATACTTCTACCCTAATCGCCTCACCCCTTGATCCTAAGGAAAAGAGAACTGGCACCTATTTGGAAAGGGTTACACCAGTTGTAGAACCCTCAGTAAAGAAAGGAAAGGCAGTGCCTTTAGCATAAGCACCAGTTACTGCAGCTAGCCCAAAAGTGAACAAGCGGTCACCAGCTAAGAAGAAACCAGAAGAGGCACCTGCCAAAATCTTTGAGAGGAAGCGGAAGACAAAAAATAGTACATTGGACTTAGAAGAAACTGTGTCAGAAGAACTGCCTAAGAAGACTAGGCAAACGAAGAAAAAGACAAAGAATGAACAGGCAACATCTGCACCAGTAAATATTGATATTTCTTCTTACAAACCTTTGACACATTGTCAAAGAACTATAAAGAATATTAGTAGAAAATTGCTGAATGATTTAATTGATTGTTTTGATGACTTCAATAATGATGAAAAGGAAGAAGTTGAACAAGAAATCATTAAGTATTTGTGTGTTAATGACCGATCGCCTTCAGAAATTAGATCTGAGACACCAGATTCTTTGTATAATTTTTTAGACAACAAATGGTGCATTACCATAGAGAAGGAACATGAAATAAGGGAGAAAGTACTTGCCCAATACTTTCCTAACTTGTCCAATTCTAAGCTATTTGAAGTCATTAACCAAAACAAAGGACTCTTCTTCACTAGAAGGAGAAGACTCTGGTTATCAGAAGGCATAATTGATGATGTTTCAAAAGACACTCATCTTCATATGATGACTGTTGTACATACTCATGAAGTGCATCAAGCCAACAAGAAGGCTGAGCAAGAACCGGAAATATCAAAATTGGATGAAGTATATGATAGTGAAGGGGAACCGGTCACTGAACAAATGGAACCCATTGACATTGACGCCTTAGATGGTGAAAAAGTTACTCATGGTACACCATCAGAAGGAATAGGATAGGAAAAGCAGGTAGAAGAAGAAGAAAAGGAGCAATAGGAAACAAAAAAGAAGAAACAAAAAGAGGAAGAGGATAAGAGAAAAGAAGAGAAAAAGAGGAAAGAGGAAGAGGATAAGAGAAAAGAGGAGGAAAAGAGGAAAGAGGAAGAGGAGAAGAGACAAAAAGAGGAGAAGAAGAGAAGAGAAGAGGAAAATAAGAAACAAGAGGAAGATAAGAAGAAGAAGGAAGAGGAAAAGAAAGAAGAGGAGAAGCAGAAAGAGGAAGAGAAGAAACAGGAAGAGGAGAAGAGGAAGAAGGAAGAGGAGAAGAAGAAGGATGAAGAAGAGATGAAGCAAAAAGATCAAGAGAAGAGACAAGAAGAAGAGAAAAGAAAGAAAGAAGAAGAGGAGTAGAGGAAGGCTCAAGAAGATAAGAAAAAAGCCAAGGACAAGGAAGCAGCGGTAAAGAGCACACAGGTGGAGAGCCCAATGGCAACTGGTAGTCAGGGTAAACTGGCTAACATTACTAGTCTCATTGACCTCCAGTCCACAATTGAATCAAAGTTGCTGCAGAGCATTAAGGTTGCTCAAGAACGCCTGGAAGTGATAAGGAGGAAAAAGGAGCAAGATGTGATCCAAGCTAAGGTGGACTCTCTTACCGGTTTGATACCTGGTATGAACCTTCCCAGTACCGATTCCTCACTTGCACAATTGAAGCTTCTATGCATAGTTGTAGAAGACCAGGTGCAAAGCCTAGAAGAGGTTGCAGAAGCAAATGCCAAGAAGGAACATCAAAAGGCTTTGGACACTGCCTTGGTGAGAAAGTTAATAGAGCTCCGGTCTGATCTTCAGAAGGCACAAAAAGACATTAGAGATGCAATGGGTGAGGGCAATCTACTACTCAACAAGATTTGTCAACCTCATTTATTCTGTGATGATGTGCTCACTCAGAAGGAAAAAATGCAAACTTATATGTAGTCATTTATTAGCACCTTCAAGATACCATATGACTCCTCCACATATAGCTAAACTTCTCACTGGTTTCAACTTCAGTTTGCAAGATTAGAGGCAGAGATAAGCAACCGGACACGAAATTTGTAGGAATTTCAACTGGTCCTACTACCAAGACTTCAAATTCTCTAGAAATGCTACCTCAATATAGATGCCCTAATGGTTACTCAAGAGATGAGTACCATGGAGGAGCAGGTTTATCAGCTACAAATAGAGCATGAGGTTGCTACCTCATTGCTTAAATCATGGTCTTTATCCATGAAGACATTTATGCAGGACTTTAAATCAGTTTTTGACAAGTTTCACTCTTTATTGTCATAAACTCTTTAAATCAGTTATTAATGCTAAAGGAACAAGGGTTATTCAGCTATACTTTGTCATTGTTGGCAAAGGGGGAGAAGTATACTAGTATTTGAATATTGATGCATATATTTAAATTTTGAAGCATACTATGTATACTTTCATGTTATTTCTTTTAAGGAGTAGTATACATTGTATTTTTTGCAAAAGGGATAGTGTATATGCTTAGGGGGAGTAATTTTGATTATGGCATATTTTTGTTGTAAAACACTTAGATGTCAAAATTTTTCTAAGTGTTGCCATCAATGCCAAAGGGGGAGATTGTTGGCATTTTTGATGATTGATGCTGTGATTGTCATTGATGGACACACACTTGATTTGAGATCACTTTTTGTATGTATGAGTTAAAGCTCAATCGGTATTTGTTCCAACTGGTATGATGTATTATAGTCTTTAGACTATTGGTGTTTTGCAGAAAGAGTTTGCCGGATCTCAAGCAGTATGAAGACCCCAAGCAGTTCGAGGATCTCAAGCGGTATGAAGGAATGAAGTAGCACAACTCATATTTCCCAGTCTTCATTCTCTCAAACCGGCAACCGGTATTTTTCTTAAACCATTATTTTTTATAAACCGGTAATACTGTGTGATGAGTTACCAACCGACATTTTGTGATGAGTTACCATCCACCGATTGTTTTGCGGTGCCAACACTCTTGTGGTGCTTTTTGTGTGATGTTACCAAATATGTCTAGATGCATTGAACCTAGGAAATTATATTGTAAACCTATTCGACCGACATGAAATCAGATTCCTTTATAAGGACATCATGTCTAGGGTTTTAGCGTGTTGGTACGGTTTAAGGTGGTTGATGAGTTTTTGTAAGTGTGATTATAGAAGAGAATTTTAGGTCTGTGAGAGAAGGTAGAGTGTGAATGTGTTGAAGATTGAAGTAATGCTGGAATGCATTAGGAACGAGCTATCAAGGATCTAACCAAGCAATCTGTGCTATTTTCTAGATCACTCACTTGTTGATTACTCACATCTTCGATAAGCTTGAAGCCCTTAACCGGGTAGGCCCAAAAGGCCTTTTGTAAATCCTCTAACAAGGTGGTTCACATCTATAGATCTAAAATCCTCTAGCAAGGTAGTCTTTAATCGGACTTATCTCCTAACAGAGATTGAGATTCCTAACAGGATTTGTTCTTGTAAAGAACATTGTATGACCTTAACCGGTCTAGTTGCTATTCTACAGATAGTTACTTGTGAGTTTCATCTCACCTTGGTTTTTCCCATTTGGGTTTCCACATCAAAATCTCTTGTGTTATGGTGATTGTGCTTCTATGGGTGAATGCATTATTTTCTATTTAATTTGCATGTGTGCTGACCGATTTGTTTGCTAAACTGTTTTACCAATTTACTGTTAGACTAGTAAAGTGCTTAAGTATAGTAATTTTTGGCATACTAATTCACCCCCCCTCTTAGTATTCATCAATTGGTATCAGAGCCAACCTTTCTATAAGTCTAACCACTTGGAAAGAGATATGGGGGAATACACTATGAGGGAACTTACTAATGGACTCACTCAGTCTGAGCAAGCCTATGATGAACTTATGGTCAAATATAAGGCCTCTCAGGCTAAAAGGAGAGAACATGCTAAAAAACTGATGGAGCTAACTGAAAATAGTTCTTCTAATGAAGCGGACAAGGAAGCCCTAATTCAAGAAGTAGAAAAGCTGAATGAATCCAATTCCAACCTAAGAAAGGAGTTGGAAAGGCCGACTATTTGAATGTGTCAAGATCTTGAGAATCAGAAGAAAGTTGAAGATCTTGTAAAAGATAGAGATCATGAGATCTCCAAGTTAAAACAAGAAATCAGTGCCCTAACCACTCAATTCCATGCTAGGAAAGTGGAAAAGGAAGACATGCAAGGAGAATTGAACATAGCCATCTTCGAGAATGCAAACTTGATGGAAACAAATGCTGCTATTTCCAAAGAACTTTCTGGGTCAAAGGAAATACTTGCTAAGTTCAACAATAGTACTATTAAGCTAGAGCAAAAGCTTGAATCGGCCAAACCTGTCAAGAATACTGATGGACTTGGTTACTTCGGTCATGAGGAAGGTGAGACCTCTAGTGTAAATGCTGGAGATTTGAAGAAGCAAATTGCATTCAAAGGTAAAGGTAAGAAAAAGTTCAAACCTGTTTGCTTTAACTATCTTAAAGAAGGACATACTGCTAATGTGTGTAGGAGAAAAGTCTACAATAATTTTCCTTACTTTATAAACAATGTACCTAGATCCAATAAGTTCAATGGTAATTGTTATGCATGCAACAAGTTTGGGCATAGAGCATCTGAATGCAGGTCTGTTATGAACAACACTAGAAGATATCCTCAGAGGATTTAAGGAGTTGGTCCGAAACCTTTTGTGAACTAGAATCCCGACCGGTTTAATACCTTTAATCATCAGTCAGGTAGTGGTGGCTATCAAGCAGCAACCAAATGGAGAGAAAACTATTTGATTTATCATTGTCATGGTCAAACTACTGCAACATGCAGGAGGAAGAATGATTACATGAATAATGGACCATGGAGAGCACCTGAAATGGTCTGCTATTATTGCAACAAACTAGGTCACATTGTCAGATTCTGCAGAACAAGAAAGAACATATCAGATGACATGTCGGTCAATCCGAAAAGAAAGATTGATATTGAAACTATTCAAGCCGATATGAACAAAACCTAGAAAAAGAAACCAGGAGTGTTGCAAGAAGAACCAGTTTTTGCACCTAGTGTGGAAATTTCGGAACTAACAAACTAAGCTACAAAAAGCTTAGGGGGAGAAAATGGTGAAATATCTTGAACCCCCGGTTGACACCGGTAAAAGACCTTAACCGGTATGAGATACTTGTCAGTCGACAGAAGACTGGAAACGGTAAAAGGCAAATTAGGGTTTACACCCTAATAATGGAGCATTTATTATGGTAGGTGAAGAGCCTATTTAAAAGGAATTTTTAAATCATTTCTCATCATTTTTCGAGCGAAGAAGTTTTTCAAGTTTAGAGTGAAGAAAAGTGATTTACACTGCGATTCAAAGAATTTATCAAAATCCTGAAGAAGAATCTGAGGCAATCATCTGTTGGAGAAGTGTAGAATGCAAAGCGGTATTTCAACAACCAAAGGAGTGTGTAGCAAAGTTCAAATTGTGAAGCCCTAAATTTTGATCTACGAAAGTATTTTTCAAAAATCTCTGTTTATCATGGCTTCTGCATCACATGCTAGTTCTAGTGCACATGTTCATTCTGTAGATTTCATCAAACGAAAGGCAAAATACAATGCCCTATCCCTAGTACCCATTGGAGTTATAGTGGAGGAAGGCATTTCAGATTACATTGATTGTAAAATTGAAGACTTAGGGTCTCTTGTAATCCATTCCCAGTTGATTTTGTTTTGCGGGAAGGATAAGAAGATTAAACCAAAATTTAGCATTTTGGAAAAGAAGAAACTTCACAACCCAGTCTATGTTCTTGAAGAATTTTTAAATGATCACATTCACATCATTCCGAGCAGAGTGCATGGTGATAAAATTTACTTAGAGCGGATGCATGACATCACACTGGAAGTGATTCATACTGTCACCGGCTTCTGTGACACAGAGGAAGTGCCAACCCTAAGGAAGGTCAACAAGACTGAAATGTCCAAGCTCACCGGTTCAGTGAGCGACTCATGTGGAATGACCATCAATTCAATCAAGGATGATCTAGTCAAGTATGTCTGCATGGTGATAGGTTACCGAACGTTCTCTGCTAGCAGAATTATTTATGTCTCTGCTGCAGCGGTGAATGCCGCTTACAAGATGATCAAGGAAGATGCATCATTTGATCTGTGCACTTGTATGCAAAGACAACTTTTGTTGAATCTTAATTTGATCAAACAGGACAATGCACTGAGATTTAAGTTCAGACAACTACTGGTTGGGTTGTTCTTTTACTTCCAAGGCTACTTTCCAAGAGTAGGTGACATTCAGTGGTCTGCTGACCAACCGGTGACAAAGCAAACCAAGGAAAGTCTACAAGCGGTTGGAATCGGCTATCCAGAAGTACTGAACAAATACTTTGATGAGTTCAAATGCAAAATGAACCAAAGGGTAAGAATATCCAGTGATATAGTCAAAAAGTATGAGGAAGAGATTT
Source organism: Cryptomeria japonica (assembly GCF_030272615.1). Lineage (NCBI taxonomy): Eukaryota > Viridiplantae > Streptophyta > Pinopsida > Cupressales > Cupressaceae > Cryptomeria > Cryptomeria japonica. Next base: position 53,517,045 of record NC_081406.1, on the reverse strand, counting down.
GCTTCACCATCAAAGTGGATGAATGCATAATGGAGGCCGTTGAACCCAGACAGGAAGAAGTGGAGCCTATGGGATATGAGGTAATGTATGATATGCTGGATGGGTATGCTTTTACCCTAATCGCCTCACCCCTTGATCCTAAGGAAAAGAGAACTAACACCTATTTGGAAAGGGTTACACCAGTTGTAGAACCCTCAATAAAGAAAGAAAAGGTAGTGCCTTCAGGATCCGCACCACTTATTGCAGCCAGTCCCAAAGTGACCAAGCGGTCACCAGCTAAGAAGAAACTGGAAACGGCACCTGCCAAATTCTTTGAGAGGAAGCGGAAGAAAAAAAGTAATACACCGGACTTAGAAGAAACTGTGTCAGAAGAACCGCCTAAGAAGACTAGGCAAATGATGAAAAAGACAAAGAATGAACCAACATATGTTAGGTCCCAAAGACAACTGAGAGGAGGGGGGGTGAATCAGTTGTCAAATAAATTCAAACCCCAAAAAAACTTAACCAACCAATGCTTAATACCGGTAAACCAGTTTAACATGTCGGTAGATAGTTTTAACAGTTAATTGTTATACCGGTAAGGATTAGTGCATGAAACATAAAGATAAAGTCATCCACAACACATAACATAAATATTTGTATGTGGAAACCCTATAAGGGGAAAAACCACGGTGGGAAACCTTACCCACAATTAGATGATACTACTACAGCTATTAAGTGTACATAAATGGGGTCTGCACATGTAGAAAGGCCAAGCGCTTAGAGCTCACTTCTCAATCACAAAATGGGAGTCACACTGACTATAATTGGATGGTTAAATCCAATAAGAATGTACTGCACAAAATAACATCTTCATATGCTGGATTCAGTACCGGTGTAGTTCTGATTATCTTCACAAAAACCCTCCTTCAATATTCAAATGATGTCTGCGTGTATAGCTCTGCTTGTTCTTGCATATACCTTCACACAATCCTTTTTTGCATCCTCTATTGATCTTACAAAAAAGATCTTACCTTTATACCATAACCTAAGACCAATTTTAATAGGTGGGCTCTACAAGATATTACAATAAAAACATTTTACAAATAATACAACATCTGATGCAATAATCGATTGAACATGTTGGCTTAATGCATTTACGACAATAATTAATCATCTCCATAGCGTGTCGTGCTGATTTGGAAAAGATAAACCTACTGGTGTAACCTTGGACCTATTTGCCGGTAACAACAAATATGCAAATGCTAATGTATCAATAAACAAAACTCCAAAACAAAGTGTCCACACAATGTCTTGAACATTACCAAGTGTTTTCCATATCATTCCAAGTGCTGGTGTACCAGATACAGGTGATTGTGCATGAGTCACTTGCCTGCCGGTGAATGTTGTTGATTCTCCAAAGTGCTAGAGTTTTAGTAGGTGTTGACATCAATGACAAAACCATACCAAAATACCAACAATTTCCCCCTTTGGCATTGATGGCAACACAAGATGGAAAAACCATCAAAGTGCCAAAACAGAAATGCCAAATACCAAAAACCAACAATCTCCAAAAAGGGATTATAACCAGAAATCAAAATCCAGATACAAAGAGTAATAATCTCTCCCAAACAACAATATCTCCCACTAGGAGCAATATGCGTTTTCCTTGTGTTTTTCCATACCAATCTCTCCCCCTTTGACATCAAATGCCAAAGTTACAACAAAACCAAGTTCATATACAAAATACAAATCAATTTAATATACCGACTGTATATGGTGTTAATGGATAACAATAATAACGATATTGAAAGGCTAAATGAATTCAACCACAAAACCCTAGCCTAACAACAACAAAGATCCACCATAACATAGGAAGATTATCTAAGACAATGCAAATCAAATGAAATCACAAAGATTATACCATCACATGTCCAATAGGGTTTGGATTTCCATTCTTCCTATCTCCATTGATCTTGTTTGATGTATTTGCTCTCAGATTTTATGTGCACAAGAGCTCAACAAAGAACGGAATGTGGTTGCAAGCAGGATCGCCTATGTTCAAAAGCGTAGTGTAGTCAAGTAGTCAACGGGGGGGGTTTGCATATATTGATTATAATGATTGATTAAGGTTGATAATGAAGGAAGTATCCTCTTATATAGAAGACACTATATGAAATGGAGGGATAAGATTGAGAGGTGTAAAAGGAGGTTGGCTATGATTAGAGGGTAGGTAAAATAAATAATAAAATAATGAAAGGGGTAGGTAGTGTATGAATTAAGAGATGAATGACATGTGTCATGGGTAGAAAAGGTTAATGAATTAATTAAATAAATAAAGATTTATTTAATTAATAGGAGTGTGATCAATTAAATAAATAAGATATTTATTTAATTTAGGAAAAGGACAATTTAAATAAATAAATGTATTTATTTAAATGAGAAATAAGGCTAGAAGAGGATAAATGAATTAATTAAATAAATAAAGATTTATTTAATTAATAGAAGAATTAAGCTTAGATAATTAAATAAATAAAATATTTATTTAATTAGACTGGATAATTTTGGGTGTCTACATTTTGCCCCTCTTTGAGACAATGCGGCTTGTTGTGTTGTTTCAAAGAAGATAAGATGAACTGATACAGAGTTGCCCCAAGATGGGAATGATATGCCCCCTCGAGAGATTGGATGAAAATGTGTGAAAAGACCATAGACGATCTCTTGATAAGAAAGAAAGGCTAGAATGGACTGACCAGATAAAATGACAAAATCACGAGATAACGAAGACTGACACAGGAGACTAGGGCTAGGGTAGTCTATAAGATCGACCACGAGAGGAAAACATCCTCATTGTCATCCACACATCCAAGATATCAGAGTGCAGAGAGAGAAAAGAGCAGCAACAGTCAACAGCGATGGCTTTGGTTCACAGATTTGATCGCGTTCATCGATTCCAGAGGCCAGCAGAGGTAGGAGAGCCAGTAAGTACCACAAAACCTCCTTGTACTTTGATGCATTTATTGTTGTCATTAATGCATGCTAGGTAATGTAATAAATGCACGTTTATGTCAGGAAAGTGTGTTTGTGTCCAAAAATGTGAATTTGTGTCTTCTAGGTCAAATCACCAGTTATGTGATGAACATATGCTATCGATTGGATAAGCTACTGAGAGGATACACTCAAGCAAGTCCTCTAGGGAAGACCAGAATAGATTAAGGGCTAGGATTGACAATTCTGTGATAGAACATACGTTGCCAATTAGGAAACTACTCAAGAGGATACACTCAAGTATAGGCCCTAGGATAAGATAGATCAATGCACTTTGTGATGAATAGTGAGTACCAAGATATAGTACTTTGTGATGAATAGGGAGTACTAAAATATGAGCAGCACTTTGTGATGAATAGTGAGTGCAAATGTGAGCAACATTTTGTGATGAACAGGAAGTGCCAAAAACGTAGTAGTTTGTGATGAACAGGGAGTACTACTAGGATAGAAGCAACACTTTGTGATGAACAGTGAGTGTCACTAGGACTGAGATGATTGATTTGTGTGACTACAGGAGTATTTGCCTATACTAGAGTCACGGGAGAAATTCCCATTGACTCAGAGGTTGCGACCTGAGTTGACAGCCGAGGACCGAGCTGCGATTGAGGCTATGGGATTGAGACATATTCTGTATGTGCTTGAGTTTCGGGTGAACATGGGATTGTTGACTGCACTGGTGGAGAGGTGGCACTCTGAGACTTGCACCTTTCATTTGACAATGGGTGAGATGACAGTCACCCTGAGGATGTATACAGGATATTGAGGATACCGATCGACGGTGAGCTAATACCCTACGATCAAGATGGAGACAGGGAGGCATTGAGACGAGTGTTCCAGGATCCGGGACTGGAGATGAGGGCTGGACATGTGGCATGGGACATGATGACACGAAAAGGATTAGCATTACCAATAGGGGTGATCAGTGGGTTCCTCTGTATCAGTTTTGTACCATTTTGTATGATGATGTAGACACCTATGGGTGATTGTAGCCATATGATTTTGACAACATTGTATCATGACACTTATGATTATATATATATGAGATGATTCATCTTTGCGGTAGCTATATGCATGTGTACTTATGTGATGAGATGTTCTTATGTGATGCTTATGATATGGATGCAAATATGTATATGATGCAATGCAATAAAAAATTTTTTTGTTCTTTTATGTTTTATATGTGTATGCATGATGCAAATATGAGTGTATGTAATGCAAATGAATATGATAATGAAAATGTAAATTGTGCTAACAGGTGTTGTGTGCAGGATGTGATGCAGTTGTGTTATCTATATGTATATATGAAATGCTTATATGTGGTAATGTAGGTGCAACTACATGAAATGCAAATATTTTTGGTGTGTCATTATACTCAGTCATGTGATAGTAGGCTACACGGACTCAAAAAGAACGATGGAAGTCAATCAAGAAAGGGGGATGGAAGATAGAAGATATGAAAGTGGAAGAGCTTCTTGTGCATTATCATCATTGAGCTTTATTATGGCAAGTAGGTTATGACAATCAAGGCATATGTTCGACCCAAAAAGTCATTGTACCTGTTTGCATGGAGATAAGACAGTTACAAACAAGGAATGCCCCAGTTCACACTAGACTCACAGTGTCCTCATATCCTTGGACAAGTCATAGCATTACTAAGAGACAATCTATAGATAGCAAATAAAAATAGATGATGATACCCCATCCCCGCCTTTCTAGTCAAAGACATCCTGGAGATAGAATCTCTAGTCAGAGACATCCCAGAAAAGATAAAAGACATGTCACCAAAAAGATGAAATCAAAAGAAAACCAAGACTCAACACCAACATCCACTGTAGCCCTCAAGTTTAGTGTCTCTTGTCACTTGTATAAGTCTTATTTGATTGTGGTCACAATGTTTACTTTCACAAAAAGGATAGATAGCACTGAACCATAATGTTGTCTGAGTCTGTTGAAAGATTTGATTTTGTTGAAGCACATTGTTGCTGCTGTGTATCATTTGAAACTAATTGAATCCATGAAACTGATACTTTATTGCAGAGAAGACAAAATTTTATTGTGGACTGACGATGCAGATACTACTTTATTGCAAATTGGGCGCAGATAGACTAAAGAAAACTTGAAGAAACTGTACTCCTTGAAACATGTGATGTTCTCAGTTCCACACCCATCAATAGACGTAGGATTTGCCTTAGCCATAGATAGGATCTAATTTATTATGGATGGAAAGGAGTGAAAAGGGAGGTTTATTATGAATGGTGAACCAATCTCAGGTAGATCAATAACAAGCCATGATGGGAATGTGTAAGTTTATTATGGATGAATTTGTCGTGAGTGTGTGCAAAGTGAAAGGATGAAAGTGAATCCTGAAGGAGGGAGGAGCAATGTCTCTACACATGGCACTGGTGACCCAATTTTCACCATGGTACTTGCCTAGGGTGCCACCGAAGTGGTTTTCACCGTTGGATGAAATTATTTCTCTTTACTTTTTTCGATTTTTCAATGTTTTTTGTGTCACAAGATGCCTGTTTGCCAGGTTTTCACCAAGTAACGATTTTTTTTGTTTTATAATTTTTTATTTTTTTTATTATTTTGTATTTTTTGAATTAGGATACTCTGAAGAGCTATGTGTAAAACCTGCGAAGGTGCATGTTGTTGATAGGATCCTCCAAAGGTTCACCCTCTGTGGCTGAGAGCTGATATGCCCCAGATCCATATGCTGCTGTAATGATGTAAGGACCAAGCCAATTTGGTTCAAACTTGCCCTTCTTCTCTCTGTCTTGTTGATTTTTAGGATTTTCTCTGAGAACCAAGTCCCCCACCTCAAATGTGCAAGGCTTGACTTTATAATTATAGTTGCATTGTTCCTTGACTGAATGATATGTAGCTCGAGTGACTGTCTTCCTTGATAAAGGAACTAAGATAGAATTACTAGTGTGTGGACTACATAGTCCCATATGCATGTCACCTAAAGAAGTTTGGGCATCCTTGATAACAAAGTCCCTCGAGGAAGCTCCATTAAAGGTCCATGATGTATCGCCAGAAGGGAAAGGATGTGTGGAACAAGTAGATGAGTTATGAAGGCTTATGATTGTGAAAGAAGTGAAAGTAGGATAGCATGATGGAGACTCAGGATCAACAAGTGTTCTTTTTTACTTGAAATTGTAGAATTTTTGCCCCCAGTTATTTTGGTATTAGGGGAGATCAACTCTTGTTCTTTTTGGTTCATAGGAGTTTTATCCTTGACTTTGATTTTTTCAGAGTCCAATAGCTTTTGATTTTGATTTGGACTAAAGTACTTTTCTTTATTTTTGACTTTTAGATTTTTCTTTTCAAGGCTTGATTTTTGATCCCCAATTAGTAAGGGCTTTTGTACTTCTTGTTAATCCAAGTCTGGAAATGGAGTGGAAATGGAATGAGTGGATGAAATGGTAAGGCTATGTGAGTTCTCAAGAGGTCTGGCGATACGCTCAATAGATTCTTCGCTGGAACCGCTCTTAGGACTATTGATATCAAGAGTTGCTTGCACCACTAGAGGAGATTTGTATTCAGACCTAGTAGCCACAACACTAAGTGCTTCGTACCCAATTCCTTGCAAATTATTTATAGATTGTTCTTGTTGACTGAATACCTTAAGAGATAGTGGAAGTTGATCAACATGAAAAATATACTCACCACATTCTAGGTCTTTAATCTTGAAATTTTCTTTGATCTCTACTTGTTTTGATGTAGAAGCTTTCAAGGATTCTAGATCCACATATGCTAAAGAAGGAATAGCTTCTCGATTGACTAGGATTGTTATTTCTGATCTAGGTTTCAGATTGTTGCAATATATGAATGGATTTGGGTCAGCTTTGACGCTCACTTCAACTCCATTGTGTGGAAACTTGATGCATCGATGATATGTAGATGGTACTGCCCTCATTTCATGGATCCAAGGACATCCTAGTAATATATTGTATGTGAGATCTAAATCAAGGACTTCACAAACCACATCTTTTGTAACTAGCCCAACTCTGAGAGGTAAGGTGACTATGCCCTTGGATGAACGTTCTTCATCATCATATGCTCTGATGGTAATTTTGTTTGTAGAATTCACAACTTTATTAGAATATCCCAATTGTTTAATAGTGCTCAATGTACAAATGTTCAGACCTACTCCTCCATCTATCAGGACGTGTTTGATTCTATGTTTGTGTATGAAGGCTTCAATGTGTAGTGGTGCATTATGTGGCTGACTTACGGAAGTGTCATCAACTTCTGTGAATGTAAGGGAGTGTGGAATGGAAAGGTATCCCACCATGGCTTGAAACTGGTCCACGTTCAGATCAGTAGGGACAGGAGTGTCTCTCAAGATTTTGTCAAGAATGGATTTATGTGTGGGGGATATGCGCAAGAGTTCAAGTATGGAGATGAGCGCGGGTGTCTTCCCTAACTGTTCTACAAGGTCATACTCAAGTTTGGCTGATGAGGAAGCGGTGTTTTTAGCTGGAGCACCTTGCAAAGTGAATTTACCTCGGTGGGTTGTAACATGACATTCAGAGGTAGGTTCCCAAGAAGATCTGATGCCTTTTATGATAATCTTAGGTCTTTGGGTAGAATTCTTAGGCGTTTTGTCCTTGATGATAATGGTAGAGACATAATTGTCCATCAAAATGTGATTGATAGTTGAATCATAGTTATAAGATGCTCTAGTATAGTTGGTTTGATCATCTGTGGCTTTAGCTTTTCCCTTGTCATGTTTTGGGAATGGTTCCTTAAATATCTCATGTTCTTGATTGGATGAGTGTCCTTCAATCTCAATGTCACCCCTATCAATGAGATCTTGTATGATGTTCTTCAGTCGATGACAATTTCCTATCTTATGACCCTTGCTCTTATGAAATTCACAATATTCATCATCATTCCACCAATTTGGTTTAACCTTTGGTTCATATGGAGGAAAATCTGGAATAGTGATTACCTTGTTTGCCACTAGCTTTTTGAAAACTGACTCAAGTGGTTCTCCCAATGGAGTGTACTTCCTTCGTGATCAAGAAGTTGTTTGAGTATTGACTTGGTTGTTTGTAGAGCTTGATCCAAAAAAAAAGAATTTGGGTCACACTGTATTGACATCAACAACACCATCATTGACTATGTTCTTGTTTTTATTGCAAAATCTTGGCTTATCTTTTCCTTTAAAGTCATCTTTGTTTTCCTTGAATATCTTAATGACTCCTTGTTCAATTAGGACCTTTTCTGTCGCTAAGCCTTTTTCAATGACGTCCTTGAAGGTGGACAAACAAGCTTTGCTTAGATCATAGCCAATGTCTTTGTTAACATTATGGGTGAACATCTCCACCATTTGTTTTTGTGGAATTTCACAAGAGCATCTGCTGGCTAGATTCCTCCATCTTTGTAAAAATGATGCAAAAGACTCTCCCTCCTTTTGCTTGGTGTTGCACAAAGTAGTGACTGATATGTCTGTCTCTATATTGTAGGAGAAATGTTGAATAAATGCCTCTGCTAAGTCACCCCATGACTTAATACCAGGTGGAAGTTGGGAGAACCATTAAATAGCTTGATCACCTAGGCTTTGTGGGAATAATCTCATCAAATATGTCTCTTCTGCTGCTACCTCAATGCAAGCTATGAAAAACTATCTTATGTGTGCCTTAGGATCCCTTTTTCCTATATACTTATCAAATTTAGGCGTCATTTCTCTGTTAATTCTGCTAGTTGATGATAATCATCAACTTCCTAAGTCTCTACTGGTGGGGGTATGACCCCAAGCTGATCTCTGAGATATTCAAAAGTCTCTTGAGGCAGAGGTTTAGTAAAGATATCTGCAATTTGCTCTTTAGTATTCACATAAACCAGTTTTATTTCCTTTGCTTCAACATTTTCCCTTAGAAAATTCAGTTTGATAGAAACATGTTTGGTTTTGGAATGTAATACCGGATTCTTAGATATGTCACTTGCTGTAGTGTTATCACAACAGATAGTGATGCTCTGCAAAAAGGACAAGGTTAGGATAAACAAACACTTGAATAAGAAACAACAAGAAGTTGATTGTTAAATGTTAGAAAATCATAAATTAAAAACTATCCTAAGCAAGCATATCAAGAAAGACTCTACTAAGCAAAAAGAAAGCTTAAGGAATCTACAAAAAGCAACTAAGCTCCTCCAAATGCTCTCTACCATGCTAGTAGTTTCTCCTTCCTTGTTCCTCTCCTCTCCAAGTTCCAAAATAGTGTAGCTCTCAGCAGCTTTTTGCACTATGGATGCTTATGGAGATTCAAGATTGAAGTATTTTCTCTAAATATGAATGAAAAGCTAATACTAGATGCTATAGATACTAAAATGATTTATTTTAAACCAAAATGACAATTATATGAGTTTATTATGCTAAAAAGCTCTCTAAAATTCCCTATAGATTAAATGCATGCAAGTTTTCAAGATTATGACTATGAATGCTAAATGCTTGAGGATTTGAAAATGAGGAATGTGAACTCTATTTATAGGTAAAATGGAGCAATGGATGGTTGAGATTGAGTAATCTCAACAAGGGTTAGGATTGAATTATTTGAGATCCATGTGAGGGCTTTTAACCCAATCCCTGATTGACAAGTGTCAATGTGAGATAAGTTGAGAGGAGAGGGAATAAGCATTAAATGCTTGACATGACCTAAGAGTTAACTTGGAAGTTAAGGTCAAGGTTGGGTTGAGTGAATAAATTCTTTATTCAAAGAATAAAGCTTTTATCCAATGGATAAACTCTTGTGCAAAGGCAAAAGGGATAACCATGGTCAAAGCAATAAATGCTTGAGGAGACACATGAGTGCAAGTTTAAATAACCATAAATGGTTATGTAAGAGCCATAAATGGTCATGTAAGAGCCATTAGTGGTTTTGGAAGACTTTGGAGGTTAAATTATTGAACACACAAAGCATTAAATGTTTTTCAAAGACTTTGAAGTCTTTGAGAAGTAACTCCAAGTTGCTTAGGAATGTGACAATAATTAGGGAATGAATTAGGCTAATTAGAAAGGGGTTAGAAGAATCTAGAAGGGGATCAGGATTGCAAGTGGGTTTTGTGGGTGAGGGAAAATAAGATTTTTAATTAAAATAAAATTCATTTATTTCAATAAATAAGTGCAAGTTGCATTTGTAGGAAAATGCAAGTGGGGGGGGAATAAATGATTTAAATAAATGTTTTATTTAATTTATTTAAAAAAGTAAAAGGGTTAAATGAAATAAATATGATTTATTCATTTAATTGATTTGAATTTGGTTTAATGAATAAATTAAAATAAATTGAATAACTTATTTAATTAATAGGAGAATGTTTGAAGATGAATTAATTAAATGTTAATTTAATTAACTGATGGCTAGTGGATTTTTAATCAAATAAATAGCAAATATCCATTTAATTAAACTGGACAGATTTATGTGACTACATTTGCCCCTCTTTGAGATAGTGTGGTTTATTGCGTCATTTCAAAGAAAGAAAAATAGGTGTGAAGAAATGCCCCATAAAATGTTAATTTAATGGGTGGTATGCCCCCTTGAGAGATGGGCCAAATTTTTTTGAAAAATCGAGCAATATCTCGAAAAAGAGTGAAAATTGGCAGGGTGATAGAAGAGAAGAAGTTAGCAACGCTCGTGAAAGAATGGGAGAAATTGGAGATAAAATGGAGAAATGGGAGGCTCGGGAAGTTAACGGGGACCACGACGGTGAGCGGGGGAAAGTTACGGTGACGGTAAAGGGTTTATATGGGGAGAAAGGGGTGAAAACAGGATCATTTGTTACTGCGACCAGTGTAAAACCAGAGCTCTGATAGTGACATTTTAGAGGAGTGAGCAATAGTCAAGATGTCGGTACCTATTTCAGAGCACTGTTTCGAGCGAGTCCGTCAATTCCATCGGCTAGACAACTACGGACCAGTGGTATGCAAATTTGAAACTTTGAATTTTACGCATTTTTATCATGTTTTTTACTAAGTCCAAGTTGAGTCAAGACAATAGCACTGAAACTATGTTTTGGTGCTTTTGTCCAATTAACTAGCGCTTTTGTGCCACAATGGCACTATTGTGCTGTTGTTTGAGCGCTATGGAAAATATTAGCACTATTGTGTGCATGTTTAAGGGCTTTTGTTTGTTTAGCGCTATTGAGGGGTCAATTGAGCGCTTTTGTCTTTAAGTAGTGCTATTGCATAAGTTTTGTTGCAGTTTTGCAATTTTAGCGTTTTTGTATGGTTGATTAAGCACTTTTGTGAGGGGTTTAACGTTATTGTTTTAGGAAGTAGCACTTTTGTTGAGGAAAATAGATGCCCTAGTTTGTGTGAACAAAAATCTCCCGATGCCAATGATGGATGGATAGGGATGTGAAGTGAGAGTTGTTTTGAACCATAACAGCCTTGATGAGACTTAGGTCATTAGAATAAATGCTTATTGAAGTCTAGGTGTGCCATGATTGCTTACCTGTTGAGACCCGAAAATACTTGATCAAAGTATCTATTGATAGTCTAGGTTTAAACTTTAAGAAAGTTTGAAAAAAAAAAAATGATGATAATTGATTGATGCCCGTGTGCAGGAGGATCTATGTGTGTTATAGTTACGTGAGAGACATCCAGTGACACAGAGGTTACAGGATCAGCTGACAGAGGCCGAGATTGATTACATTACAGTGACTGGGCTGTATGATGTGATGCATATGCCCATGATTCAAATGAATCATGGTTTGATTATAGCCTTGGCAGAGCGCTGGCATAGTGAAATGTGCACATTTCACCTAGCACAGGGGGAGATGACAGTGACTTTAGAGGATGTGTGGTGTATCCTTCATATTCCAATTCAGGGCGAGCTAGTCACATATGACAGATCATGGGGGACTCTAGCAGTGCAGTGATTCTTTGATGAGGACATGTTCATTGATGACGGCTCCATAGCATAGGAGGAGATCGTGGCGTTGTACGAGCCATTGCCTACAGTTTTATCTAGGATCGTGGGAGGGCTACTGTGTTCTAATAGGCACTCACATGGTCTGGCTGTTGGATGGGGATAGGTTATAGAGCAGATGATGATAGAGGGGACCCGATTTGCCTAGGGACCGTGCATGTTAGCACACATGTATCAGGAGCTGCATGAGGTAGCATACCGTGGGAGAGGCTCATTGGCAGTAGGAGTGATGCTATTGCACATTTGGGCATGGGAGCACTTATTGGTGACTCAACCAGTGAGTTTGAGATTTCGGGTAGTTGATCAGCCCTATATGTTCATGTATAGCGGCATGATGAGTCAGCCCCACCTGGGGAAGTTAGAGTGGTGGCGGCGGGCATTAGATGTTCTTGATGCGGTGATCTGGAGGCCTTATTTGGAGTGTGAGCCATGGGAGGATTATGTGGAGGCCTTGCCATATGTATTCATGACCCGATTCCTGATTGGGCGGACATCCTACGATGTAGAGAGATAGGTGTCAGGCAGGGTTTTGAGGCAGTTTGGATGGCAACAGGGATTGTCGAGGGGATTAGGAGAGTACGCCAAAGTGGTCTGAGAGAGACATGCATGGGGGCCAGTACTTCCATATGATTAGGCATTGGTGGAGTTCCAGATGCTTCAGGCAAGGCCATGGGATATACAGTTGAGGGTGGTGGATGCTGGGGTGTCAGATGAGTATGCATAGTATATGGCAGCTCATCCGATTTTGTGGATATCAGATCCAACAGAGCCTATTCCTGATTTTGAGGAGGAGAGGGGATGGAGACGAAGGAGGGGAGGAGGTCGAGGACTGATGATAGGTGGACAGGGGAGGGGGATGGGGATGACGGAGGAGGTGGTGGAGGTGGTGGAGGAGTTGGCTTAGGTGGTTGGGTCTAGCGGAGAGGGAGAGGCGGATTGCCACTAAGGATATCATAGGGATTGTTGGTGCCAGGCGGAGTCAGATTAGGTGGCCGAGGTATGGAGAGGGAGATATCGATGGATAGAGGGGAGGGAGCCACTGGAGAGGTACCTATGGAGACAAGGGAGGGAGCGATAGGGGGTGGTGATCCTCGGGAGCATATGCTAGCACATTTGCATACTCAATTGACAGCAGTCGAGATACGGGTGGAGGATCTGGAGGTGGAGGTTGCAGCAAGAGACGTGAAACTATTTGCATGAGAGTTAGAGCTGACTGTAGTGCTGCGGGAGAGAGATCAGGCCATTGACAGGGTGGTCCAGTTGCAGGAGAGAGTGAAGGTTTTGGAGGGAGTACAGAGAGAAGGTGGAGAGGTTGATTATTGACGGGGTCTATATGAGAAGGTGGTGCTAGCTAGTTAGCGAGCACTAAGTATAGGGACAGGGGCCGTCTATGGAGGCATTGGTGAGGGAGGTATAGAGAGAAGGTGGAGAGGCTGATTATTGATGGGGTCTATATGAGAAGGTGGTGCTAGCTAGTTAGCAAGCACTGAGCTATTCACAGATGCGACAGGCCAGATCAGAGCGATCTCAGAGGATGCAGAGCAGTGGAGGTGTGATGGGTCCTCTACAGAGAGATAGGTCAGGGGGTGCAGGAGCTAGTGGGGGTTTGATGGGGCCTCCACGGAGAGATAGATCGGATGGTGTGGGGACTAGTGGGGGAGTAGGTGGCGATGGTGGTGCAGCATCTAGTCAGAGTGGCATCTGAGAGAGCATTTTGCATATATGTATTTATATTGTGATTTTGGACTATGTCTTGGATGGCTCTTGGTAGCCAATTTTGTAGACTTCATTGTACTCCGATACATGAGATGATATATATGAGGAGATCCCATATTTTGATGATATGCATTTTGTGATGTATGGATGTTTATGCAGGATGGTGATTTTATGAGTTTATGTTTAGATGGATACGTGTATATGTATGCATTGATGAGATGATTCATATATGCATGTTTTTGTGATGTTTTATGATGTTGGATACTGACATATGAATGCAGGTTTATACATGTGCATGTTTTGTTTGATGTAATGCTTTATGTATGTAATGCCATGATGATGATATATGCTTATGATGATATGGACAAGATCTTTTGTGCTTTCATGTTTGATATAATGATAAGATAATAATATGCAATGATGTTAATGCAAAGAATGAATGATTTATGTATGGATATGCATCTAGATGTTTTTAGATGAATGAAATATGGATAAACAAATGTAAAGTACAAATTTTTATATGATGATGTCTAAATGAATGCATACGTATAATGGATATATAAAATGGTATGAACCAATGTTTGGAGACAAATGGTTTTATGATTCTAAATGCCTAAATATGATTAAGTAAAAATGATAATGTGATGATAATGCAACTTATGGTTTAATAACTGTACCTTAATGCAATTAAAAAGGGATAATGAATGCAATTTTTAAATGAATCCTAAAATGAGCATAATAAGACACTGAATAATGGATGAATGAATGCACTTAACTAATGAATAGATAAATGAATGTATGCAACAATATATGAAAAAGGATAATAAAGGATGATAATATGATAATGGATAACTGACACTAAATGAATGCATAGTAAATGGCTAATACAATCAGGGATAAATGGTTTATATGTATGAATCTAAACATTATGCAATGGTGAGATGATATAAGAAGACTAGTGTTTAATAAATGATAGTGAACTATATGCATTTTAACCAATTAAAATGATATGAAATGTTTTTGATGCAAATGCAACTAAATGTAATGATGATGAGATGATCATGATGAATGCACGGTATCTGAGGCTTTGCATGATGCATTGATGATGTATCAGAGTACTCGGTCGTGATTGTATCCAAGACCAACTCAATTGTCGTAGAACTAGCTCATTTTAACTTTGTTCATATTTGCATACAAATCATACATATGAATGAGTGAATGGATGGGTGATATGCAATGGAATGCAACATATAAACAGATGAGATGAAATGACAATCCATGTTGCTTTATTTTTCATCATCGAGCTTTAAAATGTTGTAAGAAAATACAAGCATATTGACATAATGATTCAAGATGACCAAAGTATTTCTTACATGGATTTGATATAGCAAGTTAATACAAACAACTTTATATAATGGGTCAAGTTGACCAGAGTATTGCTTACGGAATAGACAAGGATCATCTCCATTTATGCATGACTTGGATCGTCCTCCTTGATCTTGGGCTGATCATATCCTGAGACAAGTTCACACCTTAATAAGAGACAAAAATATTTATCCAAATTGGATGAGGAGGAACCAAAGAAGGAGCATTGTTCAGTAAGCAAACAGTATGTACATAAAGAATATGGATCCTTGGTAATGGTTCATGCTCATATGGTCAAGGTATACGTTGTAGTCAGCAAGCCATAGTGATCTATGACTGCATTTTGCATAAGATCATGTAGCTTAGTGAACTTCCCATGTAGACACCATTAGTACATGCCCCAGAACTTCATTGAAATAATGCGTCGAAGATACACAAACAATATTGTAGGATCCTGATATTTATAAATGAATGAATTACTCACAAATCAACCAAGTATTTGATAGCTTAACACATAATTTTCTTGTCAAAGAAAACGTCATTTTGTCTTTGTTTTGGTAAGGAAGGATGCATCCTTGTTGAAGACAGTTTTTGAGTGTTGATGTTGATTGTTTGGTTAATTTGGAGAAGTGATCATCATGCGAGTATTTTTCAATGCTTGTTTGGTATCTACTTGGATGAGTATGTACAATGTGTTGCCATGTTTTTTGTGTTTGATTTTCAATGTTTTATCATGTTTTTGGATTTTGTGAGATATTTTGAATGTTTTTGGTATTTTGTTGATTGTTTTGAATGTTTTTGGTATTTTGTGAGAGTTTTGAATGAAGAACTTAATGAATCACCAAACAATGTAGAATCCACTTCCATCAAATAGGTTAAGGGCATTGCCCCCAGTTTAGACATGACTATGACAAAGCGGGATGCAAGATGCATGAAGTACTTTCTTGATTGTAGATTAATAACAAGCCATGATTTGGACAGATGGATGTGTGTATGGAGTGGATGTGATTGCAATAAGTCTGAAAGACAATGGAGCCATAGCCTTTACGAGTGGCACCTATTTGCTAGGTTTTCACCATCGTACTTACCTAAGGTGCCACCAGAGCGGTTGTTCACCGTTTGGATGTATGATTTTTCTTTACTATTTTGATGTTTTTGGATTTTCTTTAGGACATTTTATCTGAATGTTTGTTTGGATTGATTTTCTGGTATGTATGGGTGCCTGATGCTCTGTACAGCTTTAGGTATAAAGCCATTTGAGGTGCATGCTATTGATCGGATCTGCTAGCGGTTCTCCTTCTGAAGTAGCCAACTAATATGCCCTGGACCCAAATACAGTCGTGACAACATATGGACCTAGCCAATTTGATTCAAACTTTCCTTGATGTTCTCGATTGGGTTGGTTGCGAGGATTTTCTCGAAGAACAAGATGACCTACCTTGAATGTACGAGGCTTAACTCGATGATTATAACTTCTACTCATGCGCTGCTAATAGACCTTGAGATGATTGTATGCAGCTTGTCGCTTCTCATCAAGTAGCTCTAAGTCTTGAAGACGGGATACTCTGTATGCTTCATCATTGATGAGATTGTGCAAGGAAACTCGTAGTGATGGGATCTCGACCTCAATAGGTAAAATAGCTTCTGCACCATAGACCAATGAGTAGGGAGTTGTACCTGTAGGGGTTAGAATGCTAGTTCGATATGCCCATAGTGTTGGATTCAATTGAACATGCTAATCACGACCGACATCATTGACTATCTTCTTGAGGATTATTAATATATTCTTGTTTGATGCTTCGGCCTGACCATTGCCTTGTGGGTAATAGGGAGTGGAAAAGCGATGCTGGATCTGAAATTTCTCACAGAGTTCACGGACATCCTAATTTTTGAAAGGAAGACTGCTATCTATGATGATGGACATGGGTACACCATACCGATAGATGATGTAATTGAGGATGAATGAGGCGATCTACTTGCCGGTAACTTGGGTAAGTGGAACAGCTTCGATCCACTTTGTGAAGTATTTGGTGGTGGTAATAATGAATTTATGGCCGTTAGATGAAGATGGATGAATTTTACCCACAAGGTCAAGGCCCCATTGACAAAAAGGCCATGGTGTCGTGATTGATTGTAATTCTTGTGCCGGTGCATGTATCAGGTCTCCATGAACTTGGCATTTCTTGCACTTTCTGACAAAGTAGTAGGAGTCTTTTTCCATAGATGGCCAGTAGTATCCAGTGCGTAGGAGTTTCTTGGTGAGTGACAGACCGCTTGCATGGGTTCCACAAATTCCTTCATGTACCTCTTCCAAGGCCTTTGTTATCTCATCTTGTTCCAAACATCAAAGGAGAGTACCATCAAGACTGCATT
This sequence comes from Cryptomeria japonica, assembly GCF_030272615.1. NCBI lineage: Eukaryota > Viridiplantae > Streptophyta > Pinopsida > Cupressales > Cupressaceae > Cryptomeria > Cryptomeria japonica. The sequence goes on along the minus strand of NC_081406.1, from coordinate 53,499,628 downwards.
GGTATAGGGTTTCGACAATAATGGTATATCGAGTAGTTTGGCGAATGAAGGTTTTACGTTGGTTATTCAATTGGTTAGGAGGAAGTGTGTGATTGCAAAGATAGGTGTAGAACTCACCATACCATGGGGATTCAGAACTGATTAGGTGACATATCATCTCGGATTCAGGGATATCATAAGCAGGAATCCAAAGTTGTTCTACCATGAACTTGTAGAGTGTTGAATTCCATGGAAGATCTAGGAGAGATGCAATGGTAGCCATAGCGTCAGTAGCTCGATTTTGATCTCTTGGTATCTGCTCAAAGGTGATAGTAGTAAATGATGCCTTTAATTTGTCCACCATTTGCTTGTATGGCATGATTTTATCATCCTTGGTCTGATATTCATCTGTTGCTTGTCGAATGACCAGTTGGGAATCTCCATATACTTGCAGCTCTTATAACTTCCATTGTACGGCGAGCCTAAGTCCTGTGATCAAGGCCTCATATTCAACTATGTTGTTTGTGCATGGAAATGTGAGCCTGTAAGACTTTGGGATGATGTCACCTTGAGGTGTGTTAAACAGAATGCATGCCCCCGAGCCGTGCCTAGTGTATGAACCATCAAAGTATAGCTTTCATGAGTGTTCTTCTATGATCATGAATATCTCTTCATCTGGAAAATTGGAAATGAGGGGATGATTGCCTATGAGTGGTGCATCAGCCAACTGATCTGCAATGACCTGACCTTTGATAGCCTTACGGTCCACATACTCGATGTCAAATTCACTTAGAATCATTACCCATTTGGCCAAGCGGCCTGTCAATGCTGCTTTACTGAGTAAGTACTTTAGTGGATCAATCTTTGCAATGAGTTGTACCTTGTGTGTCAAAAGATAATGCCTGAGTTTAGTGGCTGCCAAGATTACCGCTAGGCAAGCTCGCTCAATAGGGGTGTAATTGAGTTCATAGCCAACCAGTGTGCGAGAAATGTAGTAAACTACACACTCTTTCCCTTTTGCATTGTGTTGTGCCAATAGTACTCCCAAAGCTGTATTAGTTGCTGAAATATAGAGTAGTAGAGGCCTACTTGGATCTAGTGGGATCAGTAATGGTGTATTCATGAGATAGTCTTTAAGCATCTGGAATGCTTGCTGGCATCTAGTATCCCATTGAAAGCAGATGTTTTTGTGTAGCAGATGTGTAAAGGGGTGACACTTGTCTGCTAGTTGTGCAATGAATCTTCAGATGGATTGTAGTCGTCCTTGTAATGTCCTTAGCTGACTGATGTTCTTTGGTGGTGGCATGTCCATGATTTCTTTGACCTTTGCTGGATCAACCTCAATACCTTTGCTGGAGACAATGTATCCTAGAAGTTTCCCCGAGCTTACTCCAAAGCCACATTTCTTTGGGTTGAGTCAAACATGATATTGTTCTAGTCTATCAAATATTTTATCTAATATGTCAAGATGACCTTCTCTGGTGGGGGATTTTGCTAGTAAGTCAGCAACATAATCTTCTATCATAGTATGCATCATGTCATGGAAGATGGTGGTCATTTCTCGTTGATAGGTTGCTCCTGCATTCTTGAGGCCAAAAGGTATTACATTCCAGCAGTCTGTGCCCCATGGACATGTGAAGGTTGTCTTATGTTGATCCTCTAGTGTGATCTTTATCTGATTGTACCCTGAAAAGCCATCCATGAGTGAAAGCATGGCATGTCCTGCTGTTAGGTCTACTATGATGTCAATGTTTGGTAGGGGGAAGTCATCCTTAGGACATGCTTTATTTAGATCTCTACAGTCAGTACAAATACGGATGCCCCCATTTGGTTTGCCAACAGGCACAATATTGGATATCCAATCTGTATAATCAATTGGTCTAATGAAACCAACATCTGGGAGTTTCTTGAGTTCTACTTTGACTAGTACTGCAATCTGAGGATGCATTTTACGAAGCTTCTGCTTGACAGGTTTGGCTCCTTCTGCTATGGTGAGGTGATGCATGACTAAATCAGGATCAAGCCCAGGAATGTCTGCATATGACCATGCAAAGTTGATCTGACACTTTTGAAAGAACTCTTACAAATTTAGGTTGTTCCTTTGGAGTTAGAAGAGATGCCAGGTGTATGTGGTGAGGATTTTCAGGAGTCCCCACATTGTATTCTTTTATTTCCTTGATAAGAATCGTTGATCGTTCCCATTGTGTGCTACAGGGAAGGATGTCAAACCTTTCATCCTTAGGTACCTCAGAGAGGTTTTCACAATTGGATATGCTCTTTCTTTTTACTTTTGTTGAATCAAACAATGCCACGATGTGGTTTTCACTGGAAGATCCATGTTTTATTGTTATATTTTTGCAGCTGAAAGGTTTGGCATTTGCGCCGAAGTATGCTGCACTATTAAGTTCAATGGCGAATACATCTTTGTGATCCCTGCTTGGTATGTTATCTTGTAATTCCAAAAAGTCAATGATTGCCTCATCGTTTTGGAAAAGGTCAAGACATGGGGGATTTGGTTGGTTTCATTCGATGAGTTCAGGATGGATAATGGGCATTACCTCATCGATTAGGTTAAGTTCATGAGATGTTTCAGTGAGGGTTAAGACATTATGGGCCAGGTCGTCGATGGTACTCTCCCTATCAGAATCGGGCGTCAAATGTGACGTAGGGTCTGTGGAAGAAGTTTCCAGCTCAGGAACCCAAGAGGTCTTTATCTGTGCTTCTCTGTAAATAGGGATGTCTTTGCGAGGTGGAGGTAATGATGTGTCTTCCTCATCTGAAGTATTAAGCTGGATGGAATCAAATTCCCATTCATGTGAGTCAGTCTCTGAATCACTTTCCAGCATCCGATTACTATACCATACTAGGATGTCCTTTGTGTTAAACACTGTAGGTGTGATCAGTTGATGTACCTTTGTAGATGAAATGATCGGTGTTGCAGGAAGGATGATGGGGATCAATGAATCTGATACGGGTTGTATTGGTAGTGTTGACTCTGTTTCTTCTGCTAGAACTACTGATGTTGTAGATGTTGTTGCGGGTCCTGATATAGTTGTTGCTGCTAATGGTGCTATTGATGTTATTGTTGCTGCTGATGGGATCACTGGTTTGATTGGTGGGATGATTGGTGTTGTAGATGGTTGTGTTGGGATTGTGAGCCTCGGTGGGGCAGTTGTGATAGTGTTTGATGCTGATTTGATAATAAATGTGTTCTCTTTGCAATAGGCTAATATAGTGGTTTGCTGGGTTTTCCTTTGAATCTGAGCTTAGGAAAGATCTCCCTTTCAAAGCCTAGGCCTGCATTATCCTTGGGCTTTAATTCTAGTAGCAGTGGTTCATGTCTTCCTTGTTTGCAAGGTCCCAAAGCACTCTAACCATCGTAACCCATTCTTTGCATAATGAGGAGGCCTTTGCCATACTAATCCATGGGAAGTGTAGCTAGCAGCATATCGGTGGTGATGGGATCTTTATAGATCCATTCCGCTAAGTCGTCATCTCTGGTTTCTTCTTCTTGACTCTTCCCAAGGATGAAAGGCATCAAAGTACATGCTGGCATGATCAATGGTTGTTGAAGTAACCGCTGAGGTTTTCCATGTGTTCTAGGAGAAGTGGGCATTTGTCCCACACAAAAGAGTTGACTCAAATTGTATTCCCTGGGACCTTCCTTTGCTATTTTCATCTTAAGCTTTTCTTGCTTAGGTATAGTGGTGTTTGAACTGGCTAGAGAGGCTGGACTTATATATGATGTAGAGGAGATGGCTTCTCTATTGTTAGGAACGGTAATCTCTAGTTGATGATTGATATTATGACAATATGCAAAGGGATTTGCATCGCCCAGGATTGTGATCTCTACACCATTATGTAGGAATTTAATACACTGATGGTAGGTGGATGGAACGGCTTGCATGGCGTGTATCCAAGGTCTTCCCAACAATAAATTTTATGGTAGAGGAAGGTCCAAAACCTGATAGATGATGTGCTTCACCACAGGGCCTACTCGGATTGGTAGTACTACCGCTCCTTTGGATGAATGCTCTACATCATCATAAGCTTTGATTGTGATCTTCTTGCGAGGATCCACTGATTTTATTGCATATCCCAAAGTGATGACCAACTGCAGTGTACAAATATTCAGGTCGGCCCCATTATCGATCAAGACTCGCTTGATCCTATGCTAGTTGATAAATCCTTCAATGTGTAGCAAAGCGTTATGAGATTGTTGGAAGGAAGAGTTGTCACTTTCAGAAAAAGTGAGACAAGTTTATTACTTTAGACTTCCAACCATGGCTTGGAACTGATTTGTATTTAGGTTTGCAGGGACTGACACCTCTTGGAGAGCTTGATCCAAGATTGTTTTATGAGATGGAGACAGGCGCAATAGCTCTAAGATAGATATCAGTGTGGGCATTTTGTCTAGTTGTTCCACAAGATTGTACTGCTTTGGCATAGATGGGGTGCCTTGTGGAGCTGCCTTTATAGTAATTTTACTGCGACGTATAACAACATTGCAAGTGGAGCTGGGATTTTTTATGGTTATAGTTGCAATTTGTTCATTGGCATCGTACAGGTGATTTACAGTATAATTATATGCAGCTTGGTAATAATCAGTGGTATCAGTACCTCTCCTAGAAGTGGAAGGACCCCTTTGATCTTGTGATGGAAGTGGATTTTTGAACATCAGATGATCATTATTTGTTGTTTTTGGGTCATGTCCTTCGATTTTGATTTCACCTCGGTCAATAAGATCCTGAATAAGATCTTTTAATCTATGATAATTGCTTGTCTTATGTCCTCTCCCTTGATGGAAGTCACAATGTTTAGTATCCCTCCACCATGCAGGTTTGACTTGAGGTTCATAGTTTGATGTTTTAGGTAGGGTTACCAGATTTTGAGAAACCAATTGTCGCAACACTGTTTCGATGGGTTCCCCTAAGGGAGTGTATGTTTGTTTTTGTTTTTGTTGACGAGGTCTAGGTTCATCATGAGATGTAATGTAGCCTTGATTTGGAGGAGCAACTGTGTTAGCCTAAGGTGGGGGATTTTGTCTTGCAAATCAAACTACAGGTTGTGTACTTTTGATAGTTCTTGCATCCACAACCCCGTCGTTGACAACATTTTTGTTTTTGTTCCAGAAGCTTGGTTTGTCACTATTAGGACCATCCTTTGGCTCATTATAGATTTTGATAAGTCCTTTCTTGATGAGAGCTTGCTCACATTTTAATCCTTTGGTGATCATGTCATTGAAAGAGTCTGTGTCTTTGACATCCAGGTGAAATTTCATTTCTTCGTTTAAGTTGGAAATAAATATTTCTACTAGTTCTTATTCAGGTAACTGAAGAGAACGTCTGCTATACATTTGATGCCATCGTTGCAGGAATACTGAGAATAGTTCACCTGGTTTTTGTTTAGTGTTACATAGATTAGCCATGGTGATATCACGTTCAATGTTATGAGAGTAATGTGCCAAGAACTTCTGAACTAGCTCTTCAAAGGTCCTAATGCAAGTTGGTAGTCAGGAAAACCATGATGTGGTTGTTCCTCCCAAGCTTTGGGGAAAAAGTTGCATTAGGTATGTGTCCTCGTATGCCACTTCGAGGCAAGCTGAATGGAATTCTCTGACATGATCGCGAGGATCTCCCTTTCCTCTGTACTTTTTTGAATTTGGGTGTTTCGAATCCTTGTGGAAAAGGTGGCATATAAAGATTCCTATCAAAGGGATAGGGACAGATGTCATTGAGTGAAAATTGATTAGTTTTCACACCACTATGAAGTTGTTGGGCGAGATTTTCAACTTGTTGCTGCAACATCTCTATTTCATTTGGAGGAGGAGGTGGTGGGTTACCTCAAGGAATGTTATATCTGATGGGCTCTCTACCTCTTTCTTCTTCATGGCGACTTTGTCATTCTAATGCTTGTCTCAGTTATGCAAGATCAAAGTCAGAGGGGAGTTTGGCTACTTCTTGAGCAAGCTTTAAAATGTGAGCATCCACATTGCTCCTGAGTATTTCATCAAAAAGTTTGTTAAAGAGAGGGTTGTGTTGAGCAATTTCTATTGTTGCAGGAGCAGGAGTACTTGGGTTTTCGTCATTAGCATTTCCTCCAAGTGCTTCTTGAAATTCATTGATATTTTGCTCCTCTTCTTCTTCAATTTCTATTTCTCATTTCCTTGACTGTGATCGGGTATGAGCCATTTTGTTTATGAGTTTTTGTTGAAGTTGGGTGAAAATTATGATGAGTTTTTGATGAAATGAAAGATTGATGGTTGGTGTGTTCTTTTGCATGTGGATCTCTAGCACTTAAAGGTAGATATTACCACAGTTTTCTTCTTTGAATTGCTTGTTGTTTTTGATAAGGTTTAGATAAATCTGAGATGTGTTATAGACTTAACTACCTAGTAATGAGAGGATTCACTCACAAACTAGTTTTAACCTACATAGATATGTCTGTTAGGATGAGCTTATCCTAGATGTAGAAACAATCTATAAGGTGATGTTTTGTGTTTGATTCAAGCAATATCTAAAAAGAGAACTTAGGACAAGAACCTCTTAATGTTTTGAGAGTTGAAACAGATTGATGATGAAGTGAATGTGGGAATGGATGAGATGTTTTAACTTCAATAAAAACCATCAAAGTATAGCTTTCATGAGTGTTCTTCTATGATCATGAATATCTCTTCATCTGGAAAATTGGAAATGAGGGGATGATTGCCTATGAGTGGTGCATCAGCCAACTGATCTACAATGACCTGACCTTTGACAAGTGTCACCCCTTTACACATCTGCTACACAAAAACATCTGCTTTCAATGGGATACTAGATGCCAGCAAGCATTCCAGATGCTTAAAGACTATCTCATGAATACACCATTACTGATCCCACCAGATCCAAGTAGGCCTCTACTACTCTATATTTCAGCAACTAATACAGCTTTGGGAGTACTATTGGCACAACACAATGCAAAAGGGAAAGAGTGTGTAGTTTACTACATTTCTCGCACACTGGTTGGCTATGAACTCAATTACACCCCTATTGAGCGAGCTTGCCTAGCGGTAATCTTGGCAGCCACTAAACTCAGGCATTATCTTTTGACACACAAGGTACAACTCATTGCAAAGATTGATCCACTAAAGTACTTACTCAGTAAAGCAGCATTGACAGGCCGCTTGGCCAAATGGGTAATGATTCTAAGTGAATTTGACATCGAGTATGTGGACCGTAAGGCTATCAAAGGTCAGGTCATTGCAGATCAGTTGGCTGATGCACCACTCATAGGCAATCATCCCCTCATTTCCAATTTTCCAGATGAAGAGATATTCATGATCATAGAAGAACACTCATGAAAGCTATACTTTGATGGTTCATACACTAGGCACGGCTCGGGGGCATGCATTCTGTTTAACACACCTCAATGCGTCTCTACCTTCAAGGCAAATCAAACGAATTTGATTCAGAGTCATTAAACCACAGAGATTTTATGCAATTGTGTGGGGGAAAAAGTGACACTAAGCAAACATGCCCTAATCTCACTTTCAATCACACACTTGTGGAATACGAAAGAGCCTAGAGGTATCACACAATTGGCTACTTCTTTTTGTAGAAGAGAGAGCCATGGGCTACCTATTAGGATTTCTATTCCTTTGTTGCAAATGATAGATAAAATGATGCAAGTTCAACTACTAGCCCTAGAGTGCAAGTATGAACTAGTAACAAGATTACAAGATTGAGATTAAGTGATGAAAAGCTATAAACACAAGGACAAGACAAGAATGTAAATGCATACCTGGTGTTAAAATCTGAGTGAAAATGTTCGGGACGGGGGCGCAGGCACCACTGTCCTGATTCTGCCCCTGAAACTACTCCTGAAACTGCTATTTTGCAACTTGAAAAGCTGTCAAAAATGCTGAAACTTGCTGTCTGATAGAAGGACCAGGGCACCCAGTGCCCCTGTCCCAAGGACCAAGATGCCCAGCGCCTCTATCCTAGTAGGACCAGGGCGCCCCATGCCCCTGTCCTGGTCTTTTTCTCTGCAATTTGGTGTGTTGTCCTGTCTCAGTCTGCTTCCGTCGGATCTGCAACTTGCGGCGTCGTCCAAATCCTGAAACCTGCACTTATATCTAAAAAGGTATGGTGGGCGGCTATATAGGGTTTTGCCTTAGTCAAACCCCCGCTTTGGTGATTTCCACCTCCACGAATAGCCAAGTTGTATTGTAAAAGTAGTGTGTGTGTAGATCTTGTGTGTGTGCAAGATCCTAAAATGCAAGCAAGCTAGAGCAACCTAGAAAATAAACCCTAATTGCTTGTAAATGATAATGTAAATGCTCCAAATCAAGATGCAAAGTGATCTAAAGCATGAATACAAATGATATAATGAGGCCTATGCAAAGACATGAAAACAACATGAAATCATACCCAACCCCAAGGGAGGGGTACAAGCCAATCTTCAGTCGGTGATCCCTTATTGCTCTTCAATGTCTTCAAAGCCCTAAATGGATGAATGAAATTGATGAATGCTTGATGGGTGGATGTTGAATGTTGTTGAAGTCTTCAAAGATCTGCTCTTTCGCTGCATAGAAGGTCCTTTGAAACCAAAAATCTGGATCCTTTCAAATGAAGAAAGAGAGCTCTTATATATGAAACCCTAGGTCTTAATTTCAACTTTTGGCCAACCTAGAGATTGAATCTCCCACCAATTTCTTGGGGTTAAGCTTTATTTTATGATTGGATCGTGCTCCTAAAATTTTGGGAAAAATGTCCGGGACCATGTGCACGTCGAGCGCCATGGTCCTCTCCGGGCGCCATGGTCCCGACAACTTTTCACCAAATTTTTAGGGCCATCGGATATGATGATTTTAGAGAGAATCCCGAAGTTACAGGTGATTTCGAGATGTTTTGACCCCCGAAATCAAGCCCCCAAGTTCAAAATAGGACCTAATTAGGGTTTTTGATTAAATGATGTATTAGAGGAATAAAATGAAAGGGGCACACTTTAATGAAAAGGGCCCAACTTTATGATATGGGAGATGATAAAATAGAACCTTAGACCTAATTAATTTAATTAATTAAGTGTCACAAATGGAACAAATTCTACCTCTTCCCTTTCGGGTGTTGGTGGCATTTCTCGACCTACGTTGTATGTGATACAAATGTTTGGGAAGAAGTTGGGATTGATCTTGCCTCCTTGGTTTTTGTGATAACTCAAAGCTCTATATTGTTGTAGCGTCGTAAATTGTACGCACTTGCTAGGGTGGTACAATTTCACACCTAGTTTAGCACCCGCCTTGGCGCATTTTGCATTTTGCATTGCATTTCCCCTTTAGCACTTAATTAATTAAATTAATTAGGTCTAAGGTTCTATTTTATCATCTCCCATATCATAAAGTTGGGCCCTTTTCATTAAAGTGTGCCCCTTTCATTTTATTCCTCTAATACATCATTTAATCAAAAACCCTAATTAGGTCCTATTTTGAACTTGGGGGCTTGATTTCGGGGGTCAAAACATCTCGAAATCACCTGTAACTTCGGGATTCTCTCTAAAATCATCATATCCGATGGCCCTAAAAATTTGGTGAAAAGTTGTCGGGACCATGGCGCCCGGAGAGGACCATGGCGCTCGACGTGCACATGGTCCCGGACATTTTTCCCAAAATTTTAGGAGCACGATCCAATCATAAAATAAAGCTTAACCCCAAGAAATTGGTGGGAGATTCAATCTCTAGGTTGGCCAAAAGTTGAAATTAAGACCTAGGGTTTCATATATAAGAGCTCTCTTTCTTCATTTGAAAGGATCCAGATTTTTGGTTTCAAAGGACCTTCTATGCAGCGAAAGAGAAGATCTTTGAAGACTTCAACAACATTCAACATCCACCCATCAAGCATTCATCAATTTCATTCATCCATTTAGGGCTTTGAAGACATTGAAGAGCAATAAGGGATCACCGACTGAAGATTGGCTTGTACCCCTCCCTTGGGGTTGGGTATGATTTCATGTTGTTTTCATGTCTTTGCATAGGCCTCGTTATATCATTTGTATTCATGCTTTAGATCACTTTGCATCTTGATTTGGAGCATTTACATTATCATTTACAAGCAATTAGGGTTTACTTTCTAGGTTGCTCTAGCTTGCTTGCATTTTAGGATCTTGCACACACACAAGATCTACACACACACTACTTTTACAATACAACTTGGCTATTCATGGAGGTGGAAATCACCAAAGCGGGGGTTTGACTAAGGCAAAACCCTATATAGCCGCCCACCATACCATTTTAGATATAAGTGCAGGTTTCGGGATTTGGACGATGCCGCAAGTTGCAGATCCGACGGAAGCAGACTGAGACAGGACAACACACCAAATTGCAGAGAAAAAGACCAGGACAGGGGTATGGGGCGCCCTGGTCCTACCAGGATAGGGGCGCTGGGCATCTTGGTCCTTGGGACAGGGGCGCTGGGCGCCCTGGTCCTTCTATCAGACAGCAAGTTTCAGCATTTTTGACAGCTTTTCAAGTTGCAAAATAGCAGTTTCAGGAGTAGTTTCAGGGGCAGAATCAGGACAGTGGTGCCTGCGCCCCCGTCCCGAACATTTTCACTCAGATTTTAACACCAGGTATGCATTTACATTCTTGTCTTGTCCTTGTGTTTATAGCTTTTCATCACTTAATCTCAATCTTGTAATCTTGTTACTAGTTCATACTTGCACTCTAGGGCTAGTAGTTGAACTTGCATCATTTTATCTATCATTTGCAACAAAGGAATAGAAATCCTAATAGGTAGCCCATGGCTCTCTCTTCTACAAAAAGAAGTAGTCAATTGTGTGATACCTCTAGGCTCTTTCGTATTCCACAAGTGTGTGATTGAAAGTGAGATTAGGGCATGTTTGCTTAGTGTCACTTTTTCCCCCACACAATTGCATAAAATCTCTGTGGTTTAATGACTCTGAATCAAATTCGTTTGATTTGCCTTGAAGGTAGAGACGCATGTGACGTAGAAAAACTCCATGAGAGACAACGATTTGTCGATTTAGATAGAAGAATTTCCTCCTCTTGATCAAAGCCTTTGAGCTTAATGGTCTTCTTTTCAAGTTAATGTTCTGATGACGATTCTTCTTTCTCAAGATGTGAAGAATGGTCATAAAGTTTGATACTTTTCTTTGTTTTTGATCTTCTTGGTTGTTTTGAAAAATGTTTGGTTGGATGAATACTTGTTTTGGAATTGATTTTTTATTTTTCTTTGACAAGAAAACAAAGCAAGCACACAAACACAAGAATGTTGCCTCTAAAGGCACAAATGAGTATGGGTCTAGATCAACCCAATCCTTGGACTTTTTATGACCCTTTCCTTTAAGTGTATTTTAGGTGTTTTTCTTTCTTAAGCCCGAAGTCGGCTCAATTTGTATTTGGTCTTGACTAAAATGAAAACACTTCAAACACTTTGTATCCCTAAGGTCAAATGGCCAGTTGCGATAAATTCAGCCCACATCTTGATATTTCTTTGACTTTGGTACTACATACCTTATGAATCCCGTCGTGGCAGGTAAGGATGTGATATACTAAGTCTTGCACAAGCATAACAAATAGATGATCCCTATGATGGGGGAGTCACCACTTTCATCAAGCCACAAGTGACTTTTCAAAAAGCTATGTTTCTACTTAAGGAAATATGTATGGTGAGTATCTTGGGAGAAAAACCATCTATGCTCTTGCACTGAATTATATCACAAATATCCTCAATCAATAGAACGGGTGGGCTACTACTTAAAGGTGTTTAGTAATTTTTGATGTCTTTGGACATAAGTTCATTCTGCAGTGACTCACTTAAAAGCCTTGTAACTTGTGGTGGGGCCTATTTGTCCTTTTGAAAAGTTACATTGTAGGAACAACTATACTCAAGGCTACAACTTTCTCTCTCACCTGATTTCTATAGCGGCTCGAAGGATTTACCACGTGAGGTCATTCCCAAGAGTGATGTGTCTCTTGGCAGGCCTCTCTTAAAAAGATAAAAATTTGAGTGTTACTAACACTTTTCTCTTGCACCTAGGACCATGAAAGCCAAGGGAGAGGATAGTGTGTGTTAGAAGTAGGACCACTCAACCAACTTTTTGCACAAGTGTTCCAATCACAAAAAACACTTGTTCTTTTTAACTTGCCATTGCAATGATTTTCTATCTAAGTGGAGATGTTACTCTAACAACCATGATGTTCTTTTTAACTTCAAAGGCAATATGTTTAAGTAACTAGGAAAATGAAATCCTGGTCAACTTAATAAAAAGCACGTTTGCTTGAAGTAAATAGCTTTTGCAAAAAATGAGAAAAGTTGATTGTGAATTTTATTTGTACCAAAATTTTGAAGTGTGGATGTAAATTTTAGTTTGATGCAAGAAAGAAATTTGTCTTGTCTTGTTTTAAGCACCAAAATAAAATGAACCTAACTTGCAAGGAAGTAAATTTCTTTTGTTCAATTTTTAGAGCACCAAATGCAAATCATCCTAATCTTGCAAGAAAACAAATTTGCTTTGTTCAATTTTTAAAAACACCAAAAACAAAATTTTGATTTTAAGGAAGTGAGTTTTAGACCTCCACAAAAAGCAAACAGTTAGTAAAATCCACACCTAAGGGGGAGCTTCCACAAGCCTAAAACAAATCAAATTTTCAGTTATAAAGCCTTCCTTACAATGTTATGTTACAATAGCACTAGTCTGTGTGAAAACAAAAGCGCTAGTTAACCAAAAACATGTTTTTACAGAAACAAAGCGCTAAAAGAAGATTTTGGCGGTGAATACAAAAGCGCTAGAACAAACTCAAAAGCGCTGAAATAAGCACAAAAGAACTAAAACCAGCACAATAGCGCTAAACTTGAGACAATAGCACTATTGTAAAAACAATTGCGCCAGAATAACAAGTTGCAATAGCGCTACAATGTGATCAAAAGCGCTAAAGTGTGACCTGTGTGTCAATTTCAACATTCAAACATGTTAGTTGGTTTTTTTTTTTTTTTAAGTTTTTGGTTGCTTGATTCACGTCAGCTTCACCAAATGATGCTCTGCAAAAAGGACAAGGTTAGGATAAACAAACACCTGAACAAGAAACAACAAGAAGTTGATTGTTAGATGTTAGAAAATCATAAATTAAAAACTATCCGAAGCAAGCATATCAAGAAAGACACTACTAAGCAAAAGGAAAGCTTAAGGAATCTACAAAAAGCAACTAAGCTCCTCCAAATGCTCTCTACCATGCTGGTAGTTTCTCCTTCCTTGTCCTCTCCTCTCGAAGTTCCAAAATAGTGTAGCTCTCAACAGCTTTTTGCACTATGGATGCTTATGGAGATTCAAGATTGAAGTATTTGCTCTAAATATGAATGAAAAGCTAATACTAGATGCTATAGATACTAAGATGATTTATTTTAAACCAAAATGACAATTATATGAGTTTGTTATGCTAAAATGCTCTCTAAAATTCACTATAGATTAAATGTATGCAAGTTTTTAGGATTATGACTATGAATGATAAATGCTTGAGGATTTGAAAATGAGGAATGTGAACTCTATTTATAGGTAAAATGGAGCAATGGATGGTTGAGATTGAGTAATCTCAACAAGGGTTAGGATTGAATGATTTGAGATCCATGTGAGGGCTTTCAACCCAATCCCTGGTTGACAAGTGTTAATGTGAGATAGGTTGAGAGGAGAGGGAATAAACATTAAATGCTTGACATGACCTGAGAGTTAACTTGGGAGTTAAGGTCAAGGTTGGGTTGAGTGAATAAATTCTTTATTCAAAGAATAAAGCTTTTATCCAATGGATAAACTCTTGTGCAAAGGCAAAAAGGATAAGCATGGTCAAAGCAATAAATGCTTGAGGAGACACATGAGTGCAAGTTGAAATAACCATAAATGGTTATGTAAGAGCCATAAATGGTCATGTAAGAGCCATTAGTGGTTTTGGAAGACTTTGGAGGTTAAATTGTTGAACACACAAAACATTAAATATTTTTCAAAGACTTTGAAGTCTTTGAGAAGTGACTCCAAGTTGCTTAGGAATGTGACAATAATTAGGGAATGAATTAGGCTAATTAGGAAGAGGTTAGAAGAATCTAGAAGGGGACTAGGATTGCAAGTTGGTTTTGTGGGTGAGGGAAAATAGGATTTTTAATTAAAATGAAATTCATTTATTTCAATAAATAGGTGCAAGTTGCATTTGTAGGAAAATGCAAGTGGGGGGGGGGAATAAATGTTTTAAATAAATTTTTTATTTAATTTATTTAAAAGAGGAAAAGGGTTAAATGAAATAAATATGATTTATTCATTTAATTGATTTGAATTTGGTTTAATGAATTAATTAAAATAAATTGAATAATTTATTTAATTAATAGGAGAATGTTTGAAGATGAATTAATTAAATGTTAATTTAATTAACTGATGGCTAGTGGATTTTTAATCAAATAAATAGCAAATATCTATTTAATTAAACTGGATAGATTTATGTGACTACAGATAGTAATATGTTCCTTGCATTTTACCTTTATGTCTTTTAACATTTGCTTAAGCCACAGTACCTGTGTATAGTTAGTTGCCACTGCAACATATTATGATTCTATTGTTGATAAAGATGTACAACTTTGTTTCTTACTCAACCAAGAAACTAATATGTTTCCAAGAAATAATGCTCCGCCAGTGGTGCTTTTTCTATCATCCAGATCTCCTGCCCAATTTGCATCTGTGTATGCACATAATTCAAAATTTTCATCTCTAGGATACCATAATCCAAGATTTATAGTACCTTGTAAGTACCGGAAAATCCTTTTTACTGTTGATTCATGATTTTCTCTAGGATTACTTTGAAATCTTGAAACAATACATACTGCATTCATAATATCAGGTCTGGTTTGTGTCAAATACAGTAAACCTCCTATGATAGATTTGTATCTAGTTGGATTAACAGGTGTAGATTCATCCCTTAGTGATAATTTGTTATTTGTTGTCATAGGTGTGCTTACCGGTTTAGAGTTCTCCATCCCAAATTTATTTAGTAACTCTTTTATGTACTTGGATTGACTCAAAAATATACCTTTATCAGTTTGTGAGATCTGCAATCCTAAAAAGAATTTTATTTCTCCAATCATTGACATTCCAAATTCTTGCTGTATTTTAATAGAAAATTCTTTACATAATCTATCTTCTCCTCCAAAGATTATATCATCAAAAAATACTTCTATAATCAAGATGTCATCATTAGTCACTTTATAGTATAAATTGTTGTCTGCATTACCTTTAGAAAAACCAATCTTCAAAAGATACTTATCCAATCTTGCATACCAAGCTCTTGGAGCTTGTTTAAATCCATACAAAACTTTTCTTAACCTGCAAACCATATCTTTGTCATCTATCAAAGAAAATCCATCAGGTTGTTCAATGTACACTTCCTCTTCAAGATCTCCATTCAAAAATGCACATTTAATATCCATTTGATAAACTTTGTAGTTCTTGTGTGCTACAAAAGCCAAAAATAATCTGACTGCCTCAATTCTAGCTACTAGTGCAAAGGTTTCATTGTAATCAATTCCTTCTTTCTGAGAATATTCCTTACACACTAGTTTTGCTTTATTTCTAACAATCTTACCATCTTCATTAAGTTTGTTTCTGAAAACCCATTTGGTTCCAATTACATTTTTATCTTTAGGTCGGGGAACTAATGTTCAAGTGTTGTTTTTCTCAATTTGTTCTAATTCTTCTTCCATAGCTTTAATCCAAAATTTATATTCACATGCCTCATTAACAAATGATGGTTCAATTTGAGAAATAAAACATACCTCTTCATTTTCCAATCTTCCTCTTGTCATAACTCCTTTAAACTTGTTTCCAATTATCTGATCTTCAGAATGATTCAGTCTTACATATCGGGGTGTCTTTATTTGCTGTTGTTCTTCAATTACTGTGGAATCCTTAGATGGTACTGGGGTAACTGGATCTTCATTCTATATCGGTGGATTTAGAGTAGGTTCATTTGTCAAAATTTTTGTTGCCGGTTCAGAGTCTATATACCTTGAAGTTCCTCTGAATTGTTTATCAATCTTTACATTTGTACTTTCAACAATTTTCTGCAATCTTTTGCTAAAACATCTATATGCCTTACTCTTAGATGAATAACCAAGAAATATTCCTTCATCACTTTTAGGATCAAATTTGCCAATATACTCATCTCTTCTGATATAACATTTACTTCCAAAAATTCTGAAATATTTAAGAGTAGGAGTATTACCAAACCATAGTTCATGAGGGGTCTTACCAGTTTCACCTTTGATGTGAACTTTGTTGAATGTATAGACCATTGTACTGACTGCCTCTCTCCAATATACATGTGGTAGGTTTGCTTCTGATAACATACTTCTTGCTACATCCAAGATAGTTCTGTTTTTCCTTTCAACACTCCATTCTAGTGTGGTGTCTGAGGTGTTGATAGTTGTCTTCTGATTCCATTTACTTCACAGAATGTATTAAACTCCTTAGATGGTAGTTGGGTTGCTTTGAATAGTTTGAACTTTCCAAGTGCTTCTGATTTTTCTTTGAGAAAAGTAACCCAACACATTCTAGAATAGTCATCAATGATTAGCATGAAATATCTATCACCTTGTAGGATTTTAGTTCTAGCTGGACCACATAAATCAGTGTGAATCAAATCAAGATTATTATTGGATTTTTCTGGAATACTTTTGAAACTAGCTCTAACTTATTTTCCAAATTGACATTCCTTACATACTGTATTGTGAGGTTTGACAATTTTAGGTAAATCTCTAACTGCCTTAGTAGTACTGATCTTCACCATGCAATCAAAGTTTACATGATAGAGTCTTTTATGCCATAGCCAACTTTCATCAATATGAGCAATCAAGCATGTCTTTTCACTGTTATTCAAATGAAAGATATTACCTCTAGTCTGATTACCAGTTGCAATTTCTAAACCAGTTCTATTCATGATTTTGCATTTTCCATTTTTGAATTGTAACTGAAATCCTTTCTCAACTAATTGACCAACACTCAAAAGATTATGCTTTAATCCTTCAACATAGTAAACATTGTCAGTGTTATGCTTACCATCAAGAGATATTGTACACTTACCTTTGATCAAACAAGCTTTGTCATCTCCAAATCTCACTAAGCCTCCATTGTATTCTTGAAAGTTCAAGAATTTACCTTTGTCTTTTGTCATATGATGTGAGCATCCTGAATCAATGATCCATTCATCCTTTACTTCAATTTTAGCTACCAAGGCCTATTCTACCGGTTGAGCAGTAGGTGCCGGTTGATCTTCTGTTATAGCAAAAAAACCCATCCATTGTCTATCGGATCCTTATCAGAATCATCAGTCACATCTTCATCACCAATGTAACAAGATTTGTCTTTATTCTTCTTAAATCTGTATCTCTGATATTCAGGGTTAGGCTTGCATGTTCTTCTAGCTTCTTCTCTTAGTCTAGCATCTCTATCAGGGAATATTTAAGCCATATGACCAATCTTATTGCAATTAAAACATTTAAAGGGTGTTTTACCTTAATACTTACTTCCAAGTGGACCTTTAGGCATTTTCCTTGCAAATAGTGCTTCAAGTTCTTCAAGTTCTCTTGCATAAAAGGCTTTCCAATCAGATTTGTCAAATGATGGAGTAGATGATGTTGATGCTTTAAAGGCCAAATTTGTCTTTATAGTAGCAACAGGACCAAATTTTTCAATTTCAAAAGCTGAAAGTTTCCCAATCAATCTATCCCTAGTTACTGATGTATTAGGCATTGTTCTTAACTCATTTGTAGTAGTGAATTTCATTTTATATGCCGGTGGCAATCCTCTTAAAACTTTTGAAACAATTTCATCCTCACTTAAGGTTACTCCACAACATTTAATACCTAAAACAATCTCATTTACTCTTTCCATAAAAGCAGAAATCCTTTCACCTTCTTCCATTTTCAGATGTTCATACCTGACCCAGAAGCTTTCAAGTTTTGCAATTTTGACTGTGGAATCTCCTTCATTCAGTGTTTCCAAATGATCCCAAATAGCTTTAGCAGTAGATCTATCTGATAGTCCCATTATTTGTTGATCTGATAATGTGCTCAAAAGTGCTTCTCTTGCTTTGCAATCATTTTCCTCATCTTTTGTCAAGTTGGGTGGATTGGGCTGACTCTGAGTAGGAGCAGTATAACCATTCTTTGTAACATCCGAGATGTACTTTCCAATGTAGTTTACATATGTCTCCATTCTGATCTTCCATATGCCATAATTGGTTCCATCAAGTTTAGGACTCTCCTTCTTGAAATAGTTAGTAGACATTGGATCTCCTCAAGCCGTTAAAATTCTGCAAAAGAGGACTAGGCTTTGATACCAATTGTTAGGTCCGGGAGACAACTGAGAGGGGGGGGGGGGTGAATCAGTTGTTAAATAAATTCAAACCAAAAACAACTTAACCAACCAATTCTTAATACCGGTAAACCAGTTTAACATGCCGGTAGACAGTTTTAATAGTTAATTGTTATATTGGTAAGGATTAATGCATGAAACATAAAGATAAAGTCATTCACAACACATAACACAAATATTTGTATGTGGAAACCCTGTAAGGGGAAAAACCATGGTGGGAAACCTTACCCACAATCAGATGATACTATTGCAGATAGTAAGTGTACATAAATGGGGTCTACACATGCAGAAAGGCCAAGCGCCTAGAGCTCACTACTCAATCAAAAAATGAGAGTCACACTGACTACAGTTGGATGGTTAAATCCAATAAGAATGTACTGCAGAAAATAGCATCTTCATATATGGATTCAGTATCAGTGTAGTTCTCATTGTCTTCACAAAAACCCTCCTTCAATCTTCAAATGATGTCTGCGTGTATAGCTCTGCTTCTTCTTGCATATACCTTCACACAATCCTTTTTCACATCCTCTATTGATCTTACAAATAAGATCTTACATTTATACCATAACCTAAGACCAATTTTAGTAGGTCGGCTCTACAAGATATTACAATAAAAACATTTTAAAAATAATACAACATCTGATGCAATAACCGATTGAACATGTCGGCTTAATGCATTTACAACAATAATTAATCATCTCCATAGCGTGTCATGCTGATTTGGAAAAGATAAACCTATCGGTGTAACCCTGGACCTATTTGCTGGTAACAACAAATATGCAAATGCTAATGTATCAATAAACAAAACTCCAAAACAAAGTGTCCACACAATGTCTTCGACATTACCAAGTGTTTTCCATATCGTTCCAAGTGTCGGTGATCATTATATCTTGCCGGTGTGCCAGATTCTGGTGATTGTGCATGAGTCACTTGCCTGCCGATGAGTGTTGTTGATTCTCCAAAGTGCTAGAGTTTTAGTAGGTGTTGACATCAATGGAAAAACCATACCAAAATACCAACAACATCTGCATCGATAAATATTAATATTTCTTCTTACAAACCTTTGACACATTGTCAAAGAACTATAAAGAATATTAGGAGAAAATTGCTGAATGATTTAATTGATTGTTTTGATGACTTCAATGATGATGGAAAGGAAGAAGTTGAACAGGAAATCATTAAGTATTTGTGTGTTAATGATCGGTTGCCTTCAGAAATTAGATTTGAGGCACCAGATTCTTTGTATAATTCTTTAGACAACAAATGACGCATTGCCATAGAGAAGGAACAAGAAAGAAGGGAGAAAGTATTTGGCCAATACTTTCCTAACCTATCCAATTCTGAGCTATTTGAAGTCATTAACCAAAACAGAGGACTCTTCTTCACTAGAAGAAGAAGACTCTAGTTATTAGAAGGGAGAATTAATGAAGTTGAAAAAGACACTCATCTTCATATGGTGACTACTATACATACTCATAAAGTGCGTCAAGCCAACAAGAAGGCTGAGCAAGAACCAAAAATATCAAAACCGGATGAAGTATATGATAGTGAAGGGGAACCGGTCACTAAAAAAATGGAACCCATTGACGTTGACGCCTTAGATGGTGAAAAATTTACTCAAGGTACACCATCAGAAGGAACAAGACAGGAGAAGCAAGAAGAAGAATAATAAAAGGAGCAACAAGAAGCAGAAAAGAAGAAACAAAAAGAGGAAGAGGATAAGAGAAAAGAGGAGAAAAAGAGGAAAGAGGAAGAGGATAAGAGAAAAGAGGAGGAAAAGAGGAAAGAGGAAGAGGATAAGAGAAAAGAAGAGGAGAAGAAGAGAAGAGAAGAGGAAAATAAAAAACAAGAGGAAGAGAAGAAGAAGAAGGAAGAGGAAAAGAAAGAAGAGGAGAAGCGGAAAGAGGAAGAGAAGAAACAGGAAGAGGAGAAGAGGAAGAAGGAAGAGGAGAAGAAGAAGGATGAAGAAGAGATGAAGCAAAAAGATGAAGAGAAGAGACAAGAAGAAGAGAAAAGAAAGAAAGAAGAAGAGGAGCAGAGGAAGGCTCAAGAAGATAAGCAAAAAGCCAAGGACAAGGAAGCAGCGGTAAAGAGTACATAGGTGGAGACCCCAATGGAAATTGGTAGTCAGGCTAAACTAGCTGACATTACTAGTCCCATTGACGTCCAGTCCGCAAACAAATCAGAGTTGCTACAGAGCATTAAGGTTGCTCAAGAACGCCTGGAAGTGATAAGGAGGAAAAAGGAGCAAGATGTGATCCAAGCTGTTGTGGACACTCTTACTGGTTTGATACCTAGTATGAACCTTCCCAGTACCGATTCCTCACTTGCACAATTGAAGCTCCTATGCATAGTTGTAGAAGACTAGGTGCAAAGCCTGGAAGAGGTTGCAGAAGCAAATGCCAAGAAGGAACATCAAAAGGCTCTGGAGACTGCCTTGGTGAGAAAGTTAACAGAGCTCTAGTCTAATCTTCAATAGGCACAAAAGGACATTAGAGATGCAATGGATGAGGGAAATCTACTACTCAGCAAGATTTTTCAACCTCATTTATTTTGTGATGATGTGCTCACTCAGAAGGACAAACTGCAAACTGATATGTAGTCATTTATTAGCACCTTCAAGATGCCATATGACTCCTCCACATATGGCCAAACTGCTTACCGGTTTCAACTTCAGTCTACAAGACTAGAGGCAGAGATAAGAAACCAAACATGAAATTTGTAGAAATTTCAACTGGTCCTACTGCCAAGACTGCAAATTCTCCAGAAATGCTACCTCAATATAGATGCCCTAACAGTTACTCAAGAGATGAGTACCATGGATGCCATAGAGGAGCAGGTTTATCAGACACAAACAGAGCATGAGGTTGCTACCTCATTGCTTGAATAATGGTCTTTATCCATGAAGACATTTATGCAAGACTTTAAATCAGTTTTTGACAAGTTTCACTCTTTATTGTCATAAACTATTTAAATCAGTTAGTAATGCTAAAGGAATGGGGTTATTCAGCTATACTTTGTCATTATTGGCAAAGGGGGAGAAGTATACTGGTATTTAAATTTTGATGCATACTATGTATACTTTCATGTTATTTCTGTTAAGGAGTAGTATACATTGTATTTTCTGCAAAAGGGATAGTGTATATGCTTAGGGGGAGTAATTTTGATTATGACATATTTTTGTTGTAAAACACTTAGATGTCAAAATTTTCCTAAGTGTTGCCATCAATGCCAAAGGGGGTGTAGACATTTAAAAATAATTATTTTAATTATTTTTAATTCCTCACATAATTAATTAATTAATTATGTTAATTAAAATTCTTCTCAATATTAATTAAATATAATTAATATTGTCACTATAGCATATGATTGATTTATTTAATAAATCAATCCCTTTCTTTATTCTTCTAAAAAATCAAATCCTCACAAATCTCCCTCTTAGCTAATTAATTTCAATTAATTAGTTAACCTACATGATTCCTACAAATCATCTTCTTAATTCATCATTAACCTAATAAATTCTTCTAGAAACTCCCTAAACTCACCTAACATTATTCTTCTAATTTTTTATTCCCTCCACTCATTCTCTCTCCTAGTCAAATTCTCCTACAAATATAAATCCCACCTAACATTTCCTCTAATTCCCCTCCTAATGAGTCGTTAATGGCTAATCATCATGATTAGCTACAAAGTCAACTCTTTGTCCTTTCATTCAGCCACTAGCTTTAAATGCTCTTTTTCTAGATGAATGTAAGATTTTCAAAATCTCACATTCTTCTAGGAATTTCCCTCTCCCAAGGAATTTTTAATTCCTTTTTATTCTTCTAATCCCCATAATATCCGTTTTTGGAGAATTTTTAATTCCTCCAATGCATCTTGTAGAGTGTGGAGATACGAAATGCCTTTAAGGCATATTTCTTGGTCTCCACACCCTCTCTTGGACCTTGTGTGACCTCACAAGTAAATCTTAGCCCTTCATCTCGAATTCATCCTAGCCATCCATTTTCCTCTCCTCTTCTTATAAAATAGGGTTCCATCCCTTCATTCAGAACATCTTGAAATCCAGTAAGCTTATGCTGCCCTTTTGAGCCCAGGAAATCATCTTGGCAACTTGATCATCTCATCCTTATCATTTGTGCACAATATTGGAGAGCCATCCACATCCAGTAATCAAAGGAGCACATCAAGTGGAGCATTATCAAGGGGGGCCTTCACTTTATCAAGTTCAATCCGAAGGAGAAGGTAAAATAGCAAGGTGAAATGGTCTTTTTATGATATTTTAGCATTCTGCATGTTTATTTCATTATGTTTTGATCAGTTTACCTTTCAAATCTATTTTTCTCTCTTCATTTTGGCATGCCCAGTGGGACTCACGTCCCTGAGAACTAATGTTATTATTTTTTTTAAAGGTTTTTGTGAGTTGTGAGACGCAGGTTCCAGAATAGCGCGACTGCAGAAAAAAATAAAAATAAAATATATATATATATATATATATATATATATCTTTTTTGCAAGTTCCAGAATCGTGGCTTTGTATTTTTGCGCAATAGCTCCTCCTTATTCTGTTCTGTTTCTATTTTTTTTTTATGTTTCTATTTCTGTTGCAACACGACAACTCTGTTATCTGATTTGTTATTTGATTTGTTGTCTGTTCTGTTTTAGTATAATCTGTGTAAAAGTAGGAGAGTATGCTCTTGTATATATAGACAATCAGAAATCCAGACTTTTCACTTTTCTATTCTGTTTAGCACGACTGTATGCTCTGACCGCAGGAAAGTGTGAAAATAGGAGAGTATGCTCTTGTCTATCTAGACAATCAGAAATCCAGACCTTTGACACTTTTCTATCTGTGTAGTGCTACTGTCTGGTTTGTTAATCTGTCTGAAAATTTTAGGCGCTAACTGTAGTCTGCATTTAATTTATTTATTTCTTGTTATTTGCTCTATTTAAATATAATATGTCCGCCTGCAGGAAAGTGTGAAAGTAGGAGGGTATGCTCTTGTCTATCTAGACAATCAGAAATCCGGACCTTTGACATTTTTATTTTATTCTATTTAGTGCGACAATTTGCTTTATTAAATCTAGGGTTTCTGTTTTGTTAAATTTAGGGTTTCTGTTCTATTAAATTTAGGGTTTCTGTTCTGTTAAATCTAGGGTTAATTAAAAAAAAAAAAGTAAATTTTTTTTCTTTTTTTTTGCCATATCTTCTTTATCTTGACTCCATTTCCCTTCAAACTTCACCATATTCTCCACATTGCCATTTTCCACATTTTCTTCCTTGGAGGCCTTATCTCAAAAATCCACTTTTTGAAGCCCAAAAGCCCATATTATCCATCTTCAACTTTTGCTTCTTTGTCCCTCTTGGACAAATTTTCCCATTCCTTCATCTCTCCTCCAAAATCCCCATTTTTCGCTTGCCTATCCCTTAGAAAGTGGTAAAAACCTAGTCAAACCCCATTTACCCATCAAAGCTTTCTTCAAATCCACATTTGTCATTAGTAAAAAAAAATTTATTCATGTTTTTCTATTCATTCCCAAAAAATCGAAAAAATTAATATTTTTGTCATTTTGTTGATTTTTGCAGGACGCTTGTTGAAGACTATTTTTCCAAACTACTAATCAAGTTGTTTTGCAGGACGCTTTTTGAAGACTCCATTTTTCAAACTACTAATCAAGTGGTTTTGCAAGTTACCTAACTGATTCAACCAAATATTGTGCATTTATTTAAATTAGGCACCTAGATATTAATTAAAATGGAATGAACCATTGTCTTATGTGTCTTTAAGAAAAGCGTAAAGGTAGGAAAGTATGCTCTTGTCTTACTAGACGATCAGAAATCTAGACCCTCCAACCTTTTCTTGTTTGATTGTGTATTTACCTCTAGCGGGCTTGCCCTCCCAACTTGCTCTTTGAGAAGGTAAGAGGGGAACGACCCAAGTGAGTACACTCGGACCTGGGGTTCCCAACTCACTATAATAAATAGGCCATTGACTACGAAAGAGTTAATGGTTGGGGCTATATTAGAGTTCACTCTCACATTGGGTGCTTAGTAGGATCCTAGAGATCTCAATCATGCTTGCGTGACTACTAAGTTCTTGGTGCTTCGTTGGGCTATAGGCCTCAATTGCGCTTGCGCAACTTCGAAGGGTAGCTCCTAACGGGAAGACTTACTAAACACCTTGTTCATAGTGGCCAAAAACCCTCTAGTCATTGGTGTAGGAGGTCGGATCTCTGAAGCAGCCCATATTCTTACGGTTCTTAGTAGAGACACAAAGTTCGCCATGAGGAGTTTTCATGGGAATTGATGCTTGGCTGCCTCGAGAAGTGAGTGTCGTGGAGGGGAGCCAGTGGGGTCAAGCATCTAAGTGTCTGCTCTGGGTAAGCATAGATGGGAAAAATATTTGTCAAGACACAAACATATTGTCCAAGTTATTACCCACACCAAGTTCAAAATTGCGTCAAAACTTCGTCCGTCCCATTTTTCATAAGCCTAAGAGAGAAGCTAAGAGTTTATCCTCTATGTCAACATTCAAGTTTGTCCTTTGAAACACCTACTATCGTCCAAATCAGGGCGGTCATATCCCTTCATACAACTTGCCATTTAAATAGATCCTTCATGTTCATGCCAAAGACAACCTAGTCATCAAGTTTTCTTCTAAACCATCACTACCATACCTTCTTCATCAATCATCCTCAAATTTCTTAAGTCCTTTCATCACAAATTTCTTAAGTCCTTTCATCCACAAATTTCTTAAGTCCTTTCATCACAAATTCCATAAGTCCTTTCATCCTCAAATTTCTTAAGTCCTTTCATCACAAATTTCTTAAGTCCTTTCATCCTCAAATTTCTTAAGTCCTTTCATCACAAATTTCTTAAGTCTTTTCATCCTCAAATTTCTTAAGTCCTTTCATCACAAATTTCTTAAGTCCTTTCATCCTGAAATTTCTTAAGTCCTTTCATCACAAATTTCTCAAGTCTTTTCATCCTTAAATTTCTTAAGTCCTTTCATCACAAGTTTCTAAAATCCTTCCATCACAAATTTTCTAAGTCATTTCATCACATTTTTCCTAAGTCTTTTCATCACAAATATCGTGTATGGTCGCAACTCGATCCCAAAAGAAAAAGATGGCTGATCAATAATATGGCATGCTAGACATTGGTGTCCTATATGAAGATCCCATGCAAGATCATACACAAAGTGGGCAACCAAGCGATCAAGATCAAAGCCAAATTCTTGACATGGTTAACCAAGATGAACTTTGTTCGGAAGTGCAAACTTTCCTATCGGATTCTTATAACCAAGAGATGACAGAAAAGTTATTAAACACAATCCTACTGCACTTCTGAAAACTCTTCTTGAACATGGAGCTCAATTTCCGCCTGAATTTAATAGATCCACTCTCATCCAACAACCACAAGGAGACCTCGCTCCCACACAAAGTGCTGCACCTACTATTCAAACTCAATCAATTGCAGCCCCATCAATCATCCAAGCCCAATCAATGCCACCCGTGACACCTCCCACCATGGTCTCCATCCCGCCTTCTTCCTCCTTACCATCCATACCACTATCAAATCCAATCTCATCCATTCTCCAACAAACTTCTATACCACCTCCTTCTATTCAACCAAATATTTCTATTCCACAAACTTCCCTTTCTCCCAACAATGTCGCAAATTTTATCCAGACCACATTCAATCCCGTCACAACAGTCGGCGGACTGCAACCAACTATCACACAAACCCTAGTGACATTGGTCATCACATCCCATGTTCCCACCTCCTCATCATATCAATATATTGGTGGTGGTGCACCTTCTTTAGTTCATCCAATTCTTGGGGCAGATGCAATTCATCAATATCAAAGTCCACAACAAGACCTCATCAAGGAAATTCAAGACATGAAGAATATCATCAAAAACATGAAAGAAAAGACTAATAAAAGGAAAGCTTACTCATTCGAAGAGTTTTGCCCTTGTCCTTATGACCCATCTATATCAGTTGCACCGTATCCCCTGGGATTTGAGATCCCTAAATTCACCAAGTATGAAAGCAAAGGAGACCCCCGCGACCATGTCTGCGAATTGCACATCTTATGCCAAGAAGTCTCCTATAGTGACCTTTATCTTTGGAAACTCTTTCCCAAGAGTCTCATGAGAGACGCCCTAGCATGGTTCTCATCTTTACCATGAGGTTCCATTGTCTCTTTTCCACACTTGGCAGAAAAATTTGTGGCCCACTATGCATACAACATGGGTAACGATGTTTCTATGATGGACCTATGTAATACAAAACAAAGGCCTGGAGAAACCTTCACCAATTTCCTACAAAGATGGTGACATCTTATCAAAAAATTCCAGTGGGACATGCCAGAACAACATCAAATTGAACTATTTCAAACGAACTTGGTGCCTGAACTTTCAAGACCTTTAATATCTCAATGTATCAAATCCTTCCAAAAATTGACTGATAAGTGCCTCACCCTCGAATGTGTCTTGTTGGAGGAAGGAACCTTGAAACATTACCAGAAGTCATCACAAAGTTCTTCCTCTTATCATAACGACAAGCCAAAATTCTAGGCTAAAAATAAAAACATGGTCAATGATGGTGTAACTGATGTAAAGTGGGTCCAAACTGTGGCTGCTCCCCCAAAATTTACCACCAATATTCATCAATTCAACAATCAAAATAATTCAAATCAATCTCAAAAACCTCACAACAATGTCTCAATCCAAGGATGACCACCCCGATCGAATAACAGGACTCTAAGAGATTTCACTCCTCTTGCTGAGCCTATTGAAGTGGTGTTTCAAAAACTTGTCCAAGCAGGTATAGTGGTTTTTCCAATCACTCGCCCGTTTGATACCAATCAACCTAAACCAAGATGGTATAATGAAAATGAGTATTGTGAATACCATTGTATCAAGGGACATGATACACGAAAGTGTATGAAACTAAATATTTACATACAAGATCTCATTGATAGAGGTGAGATTGATGTAGCAAATGCAAAACCTAGTAATAACAATGACAAACTCAAAATGTACCAGGAACCCTTCCCAAAGCATGATAAAGGAAAAGGCTCATCATCTAACGCAATGGATTATGACTACGCTAATCACGTAACCGGTTTTGATTTTTTAGTAAGTTGCATTGAACCTGCAGACAAACATGTCAATGTCATAACCATCCAAGGAGTTAATTCTCCTTCTTCCCAAAGTAGACCAAATCTGGCTAGAATAGTCATTCAAGGTGCCACGCCTTCCACCTCCCATTTCCAGAATGACTATAATACAACTACATGCTGAGGAAGAGTCACCATCCAAGGAGTTCCTCCCCCACCAAACCCTCCACCCATGTCTTCCACCCATCGATATGACCTCCTTGATTAACTTGGGAAGACACCTGGGCAGATCTCCATTTTGGAACTTCTCAAGACCTCTCTAGTCCATAAAGAAATTTTTGAACAAGCCCTTCTCCAATCATGCATTCCTGATAACATCAATGCCACCCAATTTCAAACCCTCATCGGAAACCTTGTTGCCCAACAACACATTGTATTTAACTCCAAAGATGCTCCTGCAGATGAGGACCATAACAAACCTTTGCACATCGAAGGTCTCATCCACAAGCACAAGGTCAAACGTATCCTGATAGACGGTGGATCCGGCCTTAATCTGTGTACATACAAATTGATAAAACAATTGGGACTTTCTGAGGATCGGATAGACACATCAGGAAGGATCACAATAAAGGCATATGATGATGCAAAAATAATTTCAAAGGGTGTGATCACCTTACCTCTTCAAGTGGGCCCCATTACTATTGAAACCCCTTGCCAAGTAATATATCTTGATCTCCCCTACAACATTCTCCTCGGGAGGCCATGGATTCATTCCTTGTAGGCCATACCGTCCACCTATCACCAATGCATCAAATTCCCCTATAATGGAAGAGTGATCACTATCAAAGGTGTTCCCCAACCTTTTCAATATTGCAAACTATTAGAGGGGAAGCATCCGTATCATTTCCCACTAAATAGACCTTCACCAACACCTCCATCTGACACATCAAATGTTGCCTCCACATCATCCCAACCAAATAATAAAATCAAGATCTTGGATAATGGCTGTGGAGAATACAAATTGGAGGACGTCTTATTAATAGGCAACCTCCCTCTCTCTCCTAGGTCATTTGGCAAACCAAAAGAGCTAAAAAAGGACCCGAAACCAGTCATGCAATGCCAAAACACCACCTTCCAGCAATGGGGCCCAATTGATAATGAGAACCTCGAAGCAGATATCTCTTCATAGCTGTACCGGGAAGAGGACGATGATCCAACAAGAATATCCAAAGAAATGTATCCAAAAGCATTTGCCATAGTTGAAAAAATGGGTTACAAAGGACACGGTCTAGGACCAGAGGAGAAAGGAAGAAAAGCACCCATAAATCCTATCTCCTACAGATACAACAAAGGCTTGGGGTACACCCCGGTGCCTAAGATTACTATCATCGGTGCCCCTTCTAGTCCTTCTTTGGATATCAAAAGCGTTGACGAAGAGGAATTCCATGAAATGCCTTATGAATACGAGAAAGATACCTTCTTCGATGCTTACATCAATACCATCACCCCCGTAACCCCTCCCACTTCACATGAGCTACATCTTGTCCATCCTGAACTCATTGATTGGGGCCAATGAGACAAAACCCAATTTAGATATCTGCATTGACGATAATGCTCTCATTGCTCTCCTAACAACGCAAAATATGGAAGACGGTAATAGAATTGAGGGTATTCAACTACATGAAAAGGGATACTTTGGTAGTCAAGTCAATGCCCTTATCCACAAAAAAGATAATAAAAGAAAAAGATATGATTTCCTAGGTGAAAACCTCCTTGAGGCACCTTTGGATGAACAAGAAATAAAAACAAAGGGCATATCTGAAAGTGAAAACCTGGAAAAGGCACTTGATGATGAGGGATTTGACCTCCCTACCATTGGTTACCTTCCATAGGACAAATCAAATTTGTTGATAGAAGAAACAGACAACATCAACATGGGCACTGAAGTCATTCCAAAAAATGTGCTCATTGCCAAATCCCTCACCGAAATCGAGAAACAAGACTTCATCAACTTCCTTATAGAGGTTAAAATCAATTTTGCATGGTCCTATTCCGATATGCCAGGGTTGGATCCTGCCTTGGTGGTTCACAATCTTGTCGTCCGCCCAGATGCAAAACCTGTAAAACAAAAACTCCGCAAAATGCACCCGCATATTGCTCTCTTGGTCAAGGCAGAACTTCAAAAGTTGTTAGACGCAAAATTTATCAAACCCATAGACTACGCTGAATGGGTCTCCAACATTGTGCCTATCGGCAAACGTGCTAGGGGCATCCGCATTTGCACAGATTTCCAAGATCTAAATATAGCTTGTCCTAAAGACGATTTCCCGCTCCCAAACATAGATATGATTGTGGATCTTACAATAGGACATGAAATGCTATCGCTAATGGATGGGTTTTCTGGATACAACCAAATCAGGATAGCAGATGAGGATTAGCATAAAACTGCATTCATAATACCATGGGGTACTTTCTATTACCGGGTCATGCCTTTTGGCCTTAAAAATGTTGGAGCTACATATCAACGGGCAATGACAACAATTTTTCATGACCTCTTGAACAAAATTATGGAGGACTATGTGGATGATCTGCTAGGCAAATCCAAGACAAGACAAGAGCACATCCCTATTCTAAAACAGATCTTCGAAAGATTGGAAAAATACAAGTTGTGCCTAAATCCTAAAAAGTGTGTGTTTGGCGTCACATCGGGAAAACTACTAGGATTCATTGTTTCCCGCAGAGGCATTGAGGTTGATCCCACAAAAGTAAAAGCTATTATGGAAATGCCTCTGCCAAAAACTCTCAGACAACTACGCAGTCTCTAGGGAAAACTCCAGTCTGTCAGGCGTTTCATTTCACAGCTAGCCGACAAGTGCCATCCATTTGCACGTTTGTTACATAAAGACACAAAATTCAAATGGGATTGCCTCTGTCAAAAGGCCTTTGAAAAATTAAAATAATATCTAGCATCACCTCCAGTTTTGATGCCACCTTCCCCTGGAAAACCCCTCATTTTGTACATATGTGCTACTACAGTGGCATTGGGGGCATTACTGGTGCAAACAGATGATCAAGGGAAGGAACACGCCATTTACTACATCAGTCAGACATTGGTAGGATATGAACTCAACTACACCCCCATTTCACGAAAATCAAGTTTGATCAAATCCCACGAACAAACAATAGGGCTGCAGATGCAATGGCCACCATTGACTCCCTCCTTCAAATGCCAGCACATAGTCAGAAGTGCAAGTTCTTGGTCGAGCAATTGTTTATACCGGCATACGACCTACCAGAATCTAAAATGGTGTGTGTTCTCATTGGTCCAGAGTCCCCTTGGTACCAAGAAACCTTCGCTTTCCTTAAAGACAACACCATTCCCCCACATCTCACCAAAGCCCAACAACAAACTTTCATCCGCCGATGTGCCCATTACACCATCCTTGCAGACACCTTGTTCAGAAGGCATTTTGATGGTTCCCTCCTAAGGTGTTTAGATAAACAAGAAGCCGAATGGGCATTACGCGAAGTACATGAGGGCATTTGTGGGGCACACTCAAGTGGACTCACATTGGCTAAAAAACTTTTGAGAACAGAATACTATTGGCCTAAAATGGAAGAAGATGCATACAACTATGTGAAGAAATGCATCCCTTGCCAGTAGCATTGTGACAAGATTCATGCACCGTCACAAGAATTGCAGCCATTCATTACACCATGGCCCTTCTCGCAATGGGGGCTCGATCTCATTGGGAAAATCCACCCTTCATCTTCCAACGGACATAAATTCATTATCACCGCCACCGAATACTTCACCAAGTGGGTAGAGGCTATCCCTCTTACTTTCACCACCAGCAAGCAAATATCCAAATTCATCCTGAACTACCTAATCTGCCGATATGGCATCCCAAATGTTATCATCACAGATAATGGTAAACAATTTAAAAACCAGGATGTCAAAGAACTCTGCCAAAAATTCAACATCCAACACCACTTCTCCACTCCATATTATCCCCAAGGCAATGGCCAAGCTGAGGCTTCTAATAAAACCCTAATAAAAATCCTCAAAAAGATAGTCAATGAAGCAGGCTGTGATTGGCACCTCCAAATCCATCTTGCATTGTGGGCCTACCGCACCTCCATCCGCACCCCCATAGGTGCCACTCCTTATTCCTTAGTATTTGGTTCTGAAGCTATCCTTCCCCTTGAGATCGAGATCCCCTCTCTAAGGGTATCGCTGCAAAACGTCCTACCAGAGGAAGAATACAGAATTGCCCGCTTACAAGAGCTAGAATTGTTAGATGAAAGGCACCTCAAGGCCTTGAATCATCTCCGGGTATATCAAAACCATCTGCGCATGAGTTATCATAAAAAGGTCAGAACCTGAGAATTCCAAGTTGGTGATCTTGTCCTCATGGAGAATCAGAAAAGTCTACAAGAATGAGAAAAGAAAGGCAAGTTCGAGCCTAATTGGTTTGGACCATATGTAATCACAGCGAAATATGGCTCAGGAGCTTATCAGATGGCTACTCGTGAAGGCGATCCTTTGGATGATCTGATGAATATCATGCACCTCAAAAGGTTTTATGCTTAGTCCTCAGAAAGTCTTAAATTGTCAAAAAAAATAAAAAAATGAAAAAAAATAAAAAAGATCCTAAAAAAATTGTCACTTTGGTGCAAACCTAGCAAATAGGCACCTTATGATACAAAAAAATTAAGAAAAAAAAGAAGAAAAAATCAGAAAAAAGAAAGAAAAATAATTCATGGCGCTATGGGAAAGTATCTTGGTGAAAACCTCTGTGCAGGTGCCAAGGTAAATAACCGGATCCACTGTCTATCATGTCGATACTACAAATCATCTGCCATCTAGCCCACCCATGCACAACATTCCTTCTTTTCCGCCTCCCAATAAAACATGCGTATGATGATGAGTCTTCACCTAAGTCATGAACAAGAAATGTCCCAGTGAAACTGAGCTTTTATGCCTCTGTATAAGCTTCAAGAAGTCTTGAGAAACAATCCCAAATCCATCCTAGTTCTACTCTTGGCAAGAGGTATCATTTGGTCGCAAGGAAGAGACTTGTTAGATTTTGTTAGATCTTTTCATATAGGCTTGCATCTTTTGCCCTACAAATGGCACTATTTACGACTACCTGGGTTCTTCCATATCCAGGTATGTTATGATAGGTGCATACTAGGACATATTTCATAGTATGGCATGTTTTGGATCCTTCTTGTATAAACCGACGACCTGGTACTAGTGTTTATCAACACTTACCTTCTTATGTACAAGAGGTATCGGTGTGTTTGAGGGTTTCCTTGCATGAACCCACAACTTTGTATTAGTGTTTCTTAACACTTGCATTGTTGTGTGCAAGAAATTCCCATTTGTTTGCAGAGTCAGTCCACGCCCTGGGTTTCTCATGGCATCCTGATTTCTATAAGCAGTGGTGCAAGTCACTCAGGGCAACATCAAACTAGGTTGGCTCTCTACATTTGTTGTGCACAAAATCTCACCATCATTCCATCAAATCCTAAACTCAATAATGCCATGGAGTTCTCAATTGCCCCCATTTTCCTCTGTGGTCTCGCATCTCTTATTCTTCTTTCCAAATACCTCATGACTACTTCATATATCTTCCTCATTTATCCCTTCCACCCTAATTTTTCTTCCTCTATTTTTCTTTTTTTTCCTCACATAATCAATTCTGATTCTGATCATGTCTTATATAGGATGAATCCTTCCTGAAACCAGATGTTGTGATCTGATCATGTCTTATACAGGATGTATCCTTCCTGAAACCAGACGTGATCTAATCATGTCTTATACAGGATGAATCCTTCCTGAAACTAGACGTTGTGATCTGATCATGTCTTATACAGGATGAATCCTTCCTGAAACCAAACGAGCTGATCATGTCTTATACAAGATGAATCCTTCCTGAAACTAGGCACTCTGATCATGTCTTATATAGGATGAATCCTTCCTGAAACCAGACGCTCACTGTGATCGATCATGTCTTACACAGGATGAATCCTTCCTGAAAGCAGACATTGTGATCAATCATGTCTTATATAGGATGAATCCTTCCTAAAACCAGATGCTCTTATCATGTCTTATAGAGGATGAATCCTTTCTGAAACCAGATGTTGTGATCAATCATGTCTTATACAGGATGAATCCTTCCTAAAACTAGACACTTTAATCATCCTTGTCTTATACAGGATGAATTCTTCTTGAAACCAGACTAAATCTAGATCTTATCAATCGAATAAAATCAAATCTATCAGGATATCAATTTTGCAAAACTCCAAAGATCAAATACCTCAATTGATCTCCCAAGAGGGCATCACCATACCGTAATCTATAAATCAAGAGCCGGGGCATCCTATCAAACCAATATCAACATCAGAACAAGATTATTCTTTGAATCAATGCGTCATCACACCTCGCTTCAAAGAGGGGCAAAATGTAGACACTTAAAAATAATTATTTTAATTATTTTTAATTCCTCACATAATTAATTAATTAATTAATTATGTTAATTAAAATTCTTCTCAATATTAATTAAATATAATTGATATTGTCACTATAGCATATGATTGATTTATTTAATAAATCAATCCCTTTCTTTATTCTTCTAAAAAATCAAATCCTCACAAATCTCCCTCTTAGCTAATTAATTTCAATTAATTAGTTAACCTACATGATTCCTACAAATCATCTTCTTAATTCATCATTAACCTAATAAATTCTTCTAGAAACTCCCTAAACTCACTTAACATTATTCTTCTAATTTTTTATTCCCTCCACTCATTCTCTCTCCTAGTCAAATTATCCTACAAATATAAATCCCACCTAACATTTCCTCTAATTCCCCTCCTAATGAGTCATTAATGGCTAATCATCATGATTAGCCACAAAGTCAACTCTTTGTCCTTTCATCCAGCCACTAGCTTTAAATGCTCTTTTTCTAGATGAATGTAAGATTTTCAAAATCTCACATTCCTCTAGGCATTTCCCTCTCCCAAGGAATTTTTAATTCCATTTTACTCTTCTAATCCCCATAATATCCATTTTTGGAGAATTTTTAATTCCTCCAATGCATCTTGTAGAGTGTGGAGATACAAAATGCCTTTAAGGCATATTTCTTGGTCTCCACACCCTCTCTTGGACCTTGTGTGACCTCACAAGTAAATCTTAGCCCTTCATCTTGAATTCATCCTAGCCATCCATTTTCCTCTCCTTTTCCTATAAAATAGGGTTCCATCCCTTTATTCAGAACATCTTGAAATCCAGTAAGCTTATGCTGCCCTTTTGAGCCCAGGAAATCATCTTGGCAACTTGATCATCTCATCCTTATCATTCATCCTTATCATTTGTGCACAATATTGGAGAGCCATCCACATCCAGCAATCAAAGGAGCACATCAAGTGGAGCATTATCATGGGGCGGCTTCACTTCATCAAGCTCAATCCGAAGGAGAAGGTAAAATGGCAAGGTGAAATGGTCTTTTTATGATATTTTAGCATTCTGCATGTTTATTTCGTTATGTTTTGATCAGTTTACCTTTCAAATCTATTTTTCCCTCTTGAGGGGGAGATTGTTGGCATTTTTGATGATTGATGTTGTGATTGTCATTGATGGGCATACACTTGATTTGAGATCACTTTTTGTATGTATGAGTTAAAGCTCAACCGGTATTTGTTCCAACTGGTATGATGTATTATAGTCTTTAGACTATTGGTGTTTTGCAGAAAGTCTTTACCAGCTCTCAAGTGGTATGAAGACCCCAAGCGGTTCGAGGATCTCAAGTGGTACGAAGGAATGAAGTGACACAACTCATATTTCCCAGTCTTCATTTTGTCAAACCAACAACTAGTATTCTTCTTAAACCGATATTTTGTATGAACCGGTAATACTCTGTGATGAGTTACCAACCGACATTTTGCGATGAGTTACCATCCACCGATTGTTTTGTGGTGCCGACACTCTGGAGGTGATTTTTGTGTCGTGTTACCAAATATGTCTAGATGCACTGAACCTAGAAAATTGTATTGTAAACCTATTGGACCGACATGAAATCAGATTCCTTTATAAGGACATCATGTCTAGGGTTTTAGGGTGTTGCTAGGGTTTAAGGTGGTTGATGAGTTTTTGTAAGTGTGATTATAGAAGAGAAGTTCAGGTCTGTGAGAGAAGGTAGAGTGTGAATGTGTTGAAGACAGAAGTAATGTTGGAATACATTAGGAATGAGATATCAAGGATCTAACCAAGCAATCTGTGCTATTTGCTAGATCACTCACTTGTTGATTACTCACATCTTCGACAAGTCTGAAGCCCTTAACCGGGTAGGCCCAAAAAAACTTTTGTAAATCCTCTAACAAGGTGGTTCACATTTGTGGATCTAAAATCCTCTAGCAAGGTAGTCTTTAATCAGACTTATCTGCTAATAGAGATTGAGATTCCTAATAGGATCTATTCTGGTAAAGAACATTGTATGACCTTAATCGGTCTGGTTCCTATTCTGCAGATAGTTACTTGTGAATTTCATCTCACCGTGGTTTTTCCCATTTGGGTTTCCACATCAAAATCTCTTGTGTTATGCTGATTGTGCTTCTGTGGGTGAATGCATTATTTTCTATTTCGTTTGCATGTATGCTAACCGGTTTGTTAGCTAAACTATTTTACCGATTTACTGCTAGACTAGTAAAGTGTTTAAGTGCAGTAATTTTTGGCATACTAATTCACCCTCCCTCTTAGTATTCATCAAGATGATCTGTTGGAGTAGCTACTGATAGATTGATTAGATCACAATAAAAATCATACTCTATCTGCATTGGTTGTGTCTACTCTGCACAACACCGGTTTTCTGCTTATACATTTGGCTCTGCACTCTGTCAGTTCTCTGATCCTCAACTCTTCACTCTATCAGTCCTCTGACCCTTGGCTCTGCACTCTGTCGGTCCTCTGACCCTCAACTCTACACTCTGCTGGTCCTCTGACCCATTTCTTTGTACTCTGTCGGTCCTTTGATCCTCGGCTCTTCACTCTGTCGGTCCTTTGACCCTCGGCTTTGCAATCTGCCGATCCTCTGACCCTCGGCTCTACACTCTACCGGTCCTCTGACCCTCAGCTCTGCACTCTACCAGTCCTCTGACCCTCAACTCTGCACTCTGCCAGTCTACTTCA
Organism: Cryptomeria japonica; assembly: GCF_030272615.1. Taxonomy (NCBI): domain Eukaryota; kingdom Viridiplantae; phylum Streptophyta; class Pinopsida; order Cupressales; family Cupressaceae; genus Cryptomeria; species Cryptomeria japonica. The sequence goes on along the minus strand of NC_081406.1, from coordinate 53,462,932 downwards.
TGCTTTGCTAAATATTTTAGCACTTCCTCTCACTCTACTCTGCACTTTGGATCACCTTTCACATGATCTTCTCTTTGTAAATTTTATGATCAAGAATTTTTGAATGAACTCAAAAATACTTTATACACTTTTTGTCGTCACCTTCAAGTGTTTCCTCAATCAAAGCAATCACAGATTTCAGAGAATTTTAAATTCAAAATATCCCACTCTTTCTTTGTGCACCGTGCAACAAATCCACTAACCGCTCAACCAAATTCACCACCAGATCCCCCAAAAATAGTGACTTCTAGTTGAGTTCAGTCTTTTAAATGCGAACCTAAAAAATCCACAAGTAATCATGGCCTAATTGCATGATGATTGAAGTTGACTTCACCAACCTTTAGTTTGGTGTAGACACAAACTCACTGACTCACCTTTTGCCACCACAACTAATTAACCGATCATCACTCCAAGATTTTAGGCAAACACCTATCTTCCTTCTAGTTCACCAATCTATGGGTATACCACTATGCTCTTCATTTTCGGTTCATCCTTTGATGCCGGTTTGCAGTGCTTCTATCAAGTCTCTTCTCCTTTTTTCCAATGAGGTTTCAGTTTGCATACAAATTGAATCCTTCTTGCCTGTCACCTTTGGTGACTTCATTATCATCATAATGACCAACCTGAAGATCTGACCTCAACACCAATCTTCTTGAGTAACAGACCGATTATATTAGTTTGTCTTCCCTTAAGCTAGGTGAACCTTGATCACTTGTCTCTTATGTTGCTTCCATGTTGTTTACAAGTCATCACTTTTTCTACTGAGATACACCACTCCACTGATACCACTCCACCAGTCAGTGTTAGACATCAATGACAAATCTCAGCAAATATACTAGTTCTCTGGGTTAACTGGTTTTGTCAATGCTAGCACAACTGATCGTGATACACATCTGAATAGCATGAATAAGAGATCCATATCAGTTCCACAAACCAAAGAATACCAGAGCATACCGAATTAATATCATAATCCAACCACTCTACCAGAACCAACCGAGAACCGGTAAAAAACCAAAATAGTCGGTGTTGCCATCAATGTCAAAACATCAATGCAACACATAATCAATTCCTCCAAATTGCCAACAATCTCCCCCTTTGGCATTGATGGAAACACTAGATGTGAAAAACATTCAAGTGCCAAGAAATGCCAAACAAGTCTCCCACAAAAAATGACATAATAATGAAGCTCTAAACCAAACTCACCTAATGAATATATCTCTCCCTTATGCTTTTCACAAGAATAACTCTCCCCCTTTGACATCAATGCCAAAGATTTGACATAAATATCAAAGAAAAATCATAAATCCTCTGATTCCTATAGCTGACTACTCCCCCTAAGTAATAGCACCACCACATCAATCCAGAATAAGTAATATCTTTGATTATGCATACCAAACTGATGCCAATCAACATCACTCAAATCTCTACCGGAGGGGCATAAATCCCCAATCTGTCTCTGAAGTACTCAAATGATTCTTTAGGCAAAGTTTTAGTGAAGATGTCTGCAATCTGCTCTTTAGTGTTCACATAAACTAGTATGTTTTCATTTGCTTCCACCTTCTCGTTCAAAAAGTTATACTTGATAGATATGTACTTTGTCTTAGAATGAAATACCAGATTCTTTCATATATAAATAGCAGTAGAGTTATCACACTGAATAACTACCAGTTCATTATAATCCACCTTTATATCTTTCAACATTTTCTTCATCCATAGAACTTGTGTACAGTTAGTAGCAACACCAATATACTCAGCTTCACCAGTAGATAATGAGGTCCATGACTACTTTTTTATTAATTAATGAAACAAGTTTATTTCCAAGAAAGAAAGATCCACCAGATGTACTCTTCTCGTCATCAACATCTCTAGCCCAATCTGCATCTGTATATGCACATAATGTAAATTCGTCATTTTTAGGATACCACAAACCATATTCAGTTGTTCCCTGCAAATACCTGAAAATCCTTTTCACTGCACTCTCATGATTTTCTCTAGGATCACTCTGATATCTTGATACAATATAAATTACATTAATTATATCCAATCTAGTCTAAGTCAGTTAGTTTGACAGATGAAAATACCTTTACAAGTCTGAGTAATCTGCAAACCTAAGAAAAATTTCATCTCCCTAATCATAGACATCTCAAATTCATTCTTCATATTTTTAGAGAATTCCATACACAACTTATCTTCACCTCCAAAAATGATATCATCAAAAAAAAATTCAATAATCAATATGTCATCATCAGTGATCCTATAATATAAATTACTGTCAACATTACCTTTAGTGAAACCAAGCTTCAAAAGATATTTATCCAGTCTTGCATACCAAGCTATAGGGGCTTGTTTCAATCCATATAAAGCTTTCCTTAACCTACAAACCATGTTTTTATCATCTGAAGGTGAGAATTTATCAGGTTGCTCAATATAAACTTCCTCTTCAAGATCTCCATTCAGAAATGCACACTTAACATCCATCTGATAAACCTTGTAGTTCTTATGTGCAACTTAAGCAAGAAATAATCTCACAGCTTCAATCCTAGCTACCAGTGCAAAGGTTTCATCATAATCAATTCCTTCCTTCTAGGAATATCTGTTACAAACTAATCTAGCTTAATTCCTCACAACTTGTCCATCTTCATTCAATTTATTCCTAAAAAACCCATTTAGTTCCAATAACATTCTTATTTTTAGGTCAGGGAACTAAGGTCCATGTGTTATTATTTTCTATCCAATCTAATTCTTCTTCCATAGCTTTCATCCAACATTCATCTTTACAAGCTTCAATTACTGATGCCAGTTCAACTTGAAAAATTAAACATACCTCATCAGCTGCCAACCTTCTTCTTGTCACCACTCCTTTGTTTTTGTCTACAATGATCTGATCTTCTGAATAATTCAACCTTACATACCTAGGAGTCTTTTGATTTTCTATTCCTCTGTCTTGATCTTCAGTTACTGTTGAATTTTTTGATACTGTCAAAGCAACTGGTTCAACATTATGTTCTAGTGTAGGTGCTATCGGTTCAGTTATGATCATTTCCACTGTCGGTTCTCTCTCATAAGTTTTGATTTGACTTATGTTCTGCTCATCCACCTTGACATTAGTGCTCTCCACAATTCTCTGCAATCTTTTGTTATAACATCTATATGCTTTTCTTTCATTAGAATAACCAAGAAATATTCCTTCATCACATCTAGGATCAAACTTTCCAATGGAATCATCTCTTTTGATATAGCATTTACTACCAAATATTTTGAAATACTTAACTATTAGTGTATACAACTTTTCTTCCTTTCCACAACTCCATTCCGTTGAGGTGTCTAAGGTGCAAACAACTGTCTCCTTGTCCTAATCTTCTCACAATAGATGTTAAATTCATCGGATGTGAATTATCCACCATGATCTGACCTTAAGCATTTAATCTTCAATAATGTATTTGTCTCAACTTTAGCTTTAAATATTTTAAACTTTTCAAATGCTTCAGACTTCTACCTTAGGAAAGTAACGCACATCATTCTTGAATAGTCATCAATGATTAGCATGAAATATCTATCACCCTGAAAACTTTTGATTCTAGTAGGACCACACAAATCAATATGAATAAGATCAATAACATCACTAGATATGTCTTGTATAATCTTAAAAGAAATTATGATTTTCTTTCCCATTTGACATTCCTCACATACTAGATTATAGGGCTTTACAATCTTAGGTATATCTCTAACTGCCTTAGTAGAACTGATCTTCATAATGAAATTTTAAATTCACATGACTCAACCTCTTATGCCATAGCCAACTCTCATCAATTTGTGCAATCAAGCATGTCTTCTCACCAAAGTTTAAATGAAAATTTTTACCTTTAGTCTATGTACCGGTTGCAATCTCCAATCTAGATCTATTGATAATCTTGCATTTCCCATCCTGAATTGTAACTAAACTCCCTTATCCACCAACTATCCTACACTCAAAAGATTATGCCTTAAACCATCAACATAATAAAAATTATCAGTGTTATGCTTACCATCTAATGATATTGTTCCTCTTCCCTTAATCATGCATGCTTTGTCATCTCCAAATCTAATCAAACCACCATCAAATTCTTGCAAAGACAAGAACTTCCTTTTATCTCTAGTCATATGATGTGAACATCCACTATCAATTACCCATTCATCCTTGTCTTAAATTTTAGTAGCAAGGGCCTTGTCTTCAGGTACCGAATCATCTTCCTTGATAGAAAAAAATGGCCATTCCTTTCCATTTTCAGATCCACTAGCTGAATCTTGTGTTGGTTCATCATCAGAATTAGTCACACCTTCCTCATCAACAAAGTAGCATGATTTGTCTTTGTTCCTCTTGTACTTATGCTTGTTCTAATAATCATGATTAGTCCTAAAAGATCTTCTAGCTCTTTCTTCAAATCTTGAATTCATTTCAGGACATCTAGATGCAAAATTACCTATCTTATTACATGCAAAACATTTAAAAGGTAATTTTCCTTCATACTTACTTTATGTCGGTCCTTTAGGTACTCTTCTAGAAAATAAGGCTTCAATTTGCTCAAACTCTTCATCTTCTTTCTTCATATACTCTAATTCCTTCACATATAAAGCTTTCCAATCACTCTTGTCGATAGATGATGTAGATGCATAAAAAGCAGGTTTAGATTTTACAGCTCCAGAAGGTTCAAATTCCTCAAGTTCAAAAGCAAATAACTTCCCAACCAAGGTATCTCTATTGACAGAGGTGTTTGCCATAGTTCACAGCTCATTAATTGCAGTAGCCTTCATCTTATAATCCGTTTGAAAATATCTCAGTACTTTAGAAACTATTTCATCTTCGCTCAGAGATCCACCACAACATTGAATTCCCATAACAATCTCATTAACTCTCTCCATAAAAGTAGTAATCCTTTCATCTTTTTCCATCTTCAAGTTCTCATACCTCACCTAGTAACCATCAAGTTTAGTAATTTTAACAGTAGGATCAACTTTATTCAGAGTCTCCAATTTATCCCATATAGCCTTTGCAGTTGATTTATCAGTTAAGTCCCATAATTTGCCAATCCAAGCCTGTCGGAGGAGGATTTCAAGCTCCACAATCATTTTCAAGCTCCACAATCATTTTCAAGCTCCACAATCATTTTCAAGCTCCTTATCCAAGCCTGCCGGAGGAGGATTTCTAGATGCCAGATTAAAAGGGGTAACACCTTTCTCAGTGATCTCCCAAATTTCCTTTCCAAGACATCTCAGATGAGTCTCTATCTGAATCTTCCATACTCTGTAATTTGTTCCATCAAGCCTAGGAATTTCTCTCCAGAAAACAACTGTAGATGTATTTGATGAACTTGAACTGTTAGTTGCCATACGATCTTCCTCAAGTGGTTAAACTTCTATAGAGAGGACCAAGCTTTGATACCAATTGTTAGACAACTCAAATAACCATAGGACAAATGAGAGGAGAGGGTGAACCAGCTGTCAAAAGATTATAAAACTTTAAGCATTCAACTCCTTATTACCAGAACACATAAACTCAATACCAGAATGCATAAACTCAATATAACTGATATAGAAATTAAACATAAACATAAATCACAAAACAATTACCATCCATCCAGAACACATGATACCAATATTTGTACGTGGAAAACCCGGTAAAGGGAAAAACCATAGTGAGAAGCCTACCCACAGTAAGATAATACTTATGCAGTAAGTATGTGATTACAATATGAGGGGCCTACACATGCAGGAAGGTCAATATCCTAGAGTGTGTTGGCATTTGTGCAAAGTATGTTGACATGATGATATTATGTTGTCATTGATGTCAATATACAGGAGAGTGAACCAGCAATATGCTGAAAAGTGAACAGTATAATGTGGTGAACCAGTATATGTGCAAAGAAGTGAACATGTATATTGAAGCTAAGCAGTTGGCAAAGAGAACCAGTATAGCGCTATAAATCAGTATATGAGCAATAGGTGAAGCGGTATGTTTGTCCACGTGAACCGATATGATGGAATATAAACCGGCATATGGAATGTTTTCTAGTAAGGCTTAATATGGTATGGCTACCGGTTGGTAGTCTTAGCTTAAGGGTTTCCGGTTGAAGTGTTCCAAGCCTATGTGATTCAACCAATGACATTGTGTGATGAGCTAGCATTGTAATCAAGATTAGATCATGTTGTCACGTCATCCTTGTGCACACGAAGGATCTTGCATGAAGGAGATTGATCCTATCTACCTCGGGAATGTGTGAAGTCTTTGCAAACAGTGGAAAACACGTGATGGGTTATCGCCTCCATGAAGCGGTGAAGAGCGAACAATGAAAAATGTCTTGAGATCTGTTCAAGACCGTTGTATTCAAATGCAAAGTGTTCAATGGTCAGGATTGAACTGATCAATTGCTCAACCTAAGTGTTTAGGGTTTACAGTTTATGTTGTCGACCTATCTATGTTCTATAAGTTTGATGTTGTGTTTCATGTTGAGGTTGTTGGTAAATGGTGTGTGTGTATCTAAGTGCAAAGATACGTGATTCTTGCTAGACCAGATGAGATAAGAGGATTGATTCCTACATAGTGTGTGTGCAAAAGGAAGGAACTTAAGTGGATCTGCATTAGGCATTGAGTGCTATTATCAGATCATTGTAATACCCATTGATCTTTAACCACTTCAATAGTTGGAAAATCCCTTAACCGGGTAGCTTTAACCAGCTTGCTGTAAATCCTTTAACAGGGTGACTCAAACTCATTGAGTTCTTGAAATCCTTTAACAAGGTAACCTCTAACAGGGTTTAACCCTTAACCGGGTATTTAGCCATCCCTTAACCGGGTGATCTCTAAGAGGATCGGTTCCTAGCAGAACCTGTTGTAACAGTCTTTAACTGGACTAGGCTCCTAACAAAGCAGACTTCTAAAGAGTTCAAAAGTAGCTTGTGGGTATTCCTCCCCACCGTAGTTTTTCCCAGTTGGGTTTCCACATAAAAAATCTCAGTGTCATGTGTAGTATTTTTCATGTGATGATTTAAGTGATTTGTGTCTGAAGGTAAATCATGCTGAGCTAGCTGTTATTATATTTCTGATGATAGATTACCTATTCATGCATAAGGGTGAAATGGAAGTGTAGTATTAAGTTGAGTGGAAAGCTAAGTGATTAACCAGTTAATGCTTGTCACAGTCATTCTTAGCTTTATCGGTTGCACTCTGTTTCAGACTGGTGTTATTGTCTGTCAGAAATTTGCAATGTTTGCAGTCAAACCGGTTCGAGAAAAGTTTTTGTGACTGTACTGATTCACCCCCCCCCTCTCAGTATTGGTTTGGTCCTTATTTGTCATCATTGAGTTATCAATTGGTATCAGAGCATCCTCCAGGTCCTCTGTGTTGTAAGCTTAACCGCTTGAGGGAAAGATCCTATTGTAATGATGAAGAGGGAAGGTCCAAAGTTCAACATAGATAACTTCAAAATATGGAAGGACAAAATGAAGATTTACATCAGAAGCATGGGTGCTCAACACTAGAGCTATGTTGAGAATGCTTTTGTTATTCCTAACGGTACTCTCACCGATGATCAAAAGAGAGAAATACAAGAGAATGGGCAAGTCATGGAAGCCCTAATCAGTAGCTTATCTGACATTGATTTTATTGGTGTCCAGGATAAAGATAATCCCAAAGAAGTATGGGAGACTCTTGAGAATATCTATGGTGGTGATGAGCATGTAAAACAAGCTAAGGAAGAAAGCCTTAGAGGGAAGTTTGAAGACATGTGGATAGTTGAAGGTGAGACCATTCAACAGTATGGAATAAGAATCAAAACTGTTGTTGGAGATATCAAGAATGCGGGTGGTAAAATGGAAGATTCCACTATGGTAAGAAAAGTTCTGAGATCCTTATTACCGGTCTATGCAATAAGGGTTGCTGCTATTCAAGAGTTGAGATCAATAGACAAGACTAAGGTATCCCTAGACCCCATCATTGCAAAGTTGACAACCTATGAGCTAAATAGTTTTGATGGCCATGTTCAAAAGACTGAATTAGCTTTTAGAGCTTCTGTTGTATCATCCAGAAAAGGAAAAGAAGCAAGCACCAGTGGTGAACCAAGACAGAACAAAGAAATGGATGATGAGGAGATCCTGATGGAATTTGAAGCTATTCTTGCCAGGAATCTTCCTAAAGGAACTGGTAAATACAGAGGTAAGCTCCCTTTGAAATGCTTTTCTTATAACCGGATAGGACATATTGTTATAAATTGTCCTAATGGTGACAAGAAGGAAAAACCAGAGAGGTTCAAGAAATTCAAAGGAGGAAACCGGAGAAACTATTTTGTTGCAGTTGATGAAGGTGTCACAGATGAGGAATCGGAAGATGAAGAGAATGAAGATATTGTGTTTGTTGCAGTAAAGGAAGATGTGTCAGACAAGAAGGCTCTTGTCTCCCGCTTTGATAATTCCGATGAGTGGATTATTGACAATGGTTGTTCTCATCATATGACTGGTGACCGGAGCAAGTTTCTATCTTTGAAAGAATATGATGGTGGTGTGGTTCGCTTTGGTAATGATGCACCATGTATGGTCAAAGGAAGAGGGTCCATCTCTCTGAAAGGAAAGAGCAGTGCTGACAATGTGTATTGGGTGGAAGGTCTTAGACACAATCTATTGAGTGTTGCCAGTTGAATGACAGTGGACTCACTCTGGAATTAAAAAATGGAGTGTACAAAATCAAAGGAAAGAATGGTGATTTGATGGCCACCGGTATGCAGACCAAAGGTAACTTATTTCAGCTAAATGCAAATATAAGTACATGTCTTATGGCTAAGTTTGATGATAGCTGGATATGGCATAGGAGACTCTGCCATGTAAACTTTGATAACATTGTGAAGGCTAGTAAGATAAAGGCAGTTAGAGGACTATCGATGCCGAGCAAACTGGAAAATCCTTTGTGCAGAGAATGTCAACTAGGGAAAATGTCTTCCTCAACCTTCAAAGGTAAATCTTTCACAGCTGACAACTTACTTGATCTTGTGCATACTGATTTGTGTGGTCCTATGAAAACTAAGAGTGTGCAGGGAGATAGGTATTTTATGATTCTTATAGATGATTGCTCAAGAATGATGTGGGTCACATTCTTGAAGGACAAGTCTGAAGCATTTGGAAAGTTCAAAGCTTTCAGAGCACTGGTAGAAAAGGAAAGTGGTAGAAGAATCAAATGCCTTAGAACTGATCAAGGAGGGGAATTCACTTCTGATGAATTCAACAAATATTGTGAAGAGAATGACATCAAGAGGCAACTATCTACCCCCCAAACTCCACAACAGAATGGCTTAGTAGAAAGAAACAACCAGACTATGGTTGAAGCGGCTAGAACTATGTTGATCTAAGGAAAAGTTGCTCACATCTTTTGGAGAGAAGCGGTGAGCACTGCAGTCTACACAATGAACCAGGTACTTATCAAAAAGGGAAAGGATAAGACTCCTTATGAGTATTGGACCAGTAAGACACCAGTGGTAAGCTACTTTAGAATGTTTGGTAGCAAATGTTATATCAAGAGGAGTGAACATCGGAGCAAGTTCGATGCAAAATGTGATGAAGGAATATTCCTAGGATATTCCACCAAGAGTAAAGCTCTCAAATGTTTCAACAATAGGACTCAGAGAATTGTTGAAAGCATCAATGTTAGGGTTGATGAAAACTCTGGGAAACCTAAGGAAACCGACAGTGAACAAGTAGGAGATGAACCAACAATAACCTTCTGGGAACCGGCTGCAAATTAGCCCAGTACCAATAATTGTGTTCCTACACCGATGGATGCTGATGCTGATGAAGATGAGGATGAAGAAGAAAAGCTAGAGGAATCTTTTAAGAACATACCTAGATATGTCAAACTCAATCATGATCCAAAGCAGATCATAGGAGAAAAAGATGCAGGAATTCTTACAAGAAGAAAGGTCAGAGAAAGCTCATGTATGATCTCTGAATTTGAGCCTAAATCATTTAAAGAGGCACATAAAGATGAATAGTGGATCAAGGCAATGGAGGAGGAACTTGACCAGATAGAGAAGAATGGTACATGGTCTTTGGTACCCAAACCGAAGCATAAAAATGTCATTGGAACCAAATGGGTTTTTGAAAATAAGCTAAATGAGGATGGCACAGTGGTAAGGAACAAAGCCAGACTAGTGTGTAAAGGATATGCCCAAGAAGAAGGATAAGAATATGGAGAAACCTTTTCTCTAGTGGCAAGATTGGAAGGAGTGCGTATGCTTCTTGCATATGCAGCTTTTAAAGGATTCAAGGTATACCAAATGGATGTAAAATCTACATTCCTAAATGGAATACTTGAAGAGGAGGTGTACATAGAGCAACCAGATGGGTTTGCCCTATCAGAAGACAATGACATGGTGTGTAGGCTACATAAAACCTTGTATGGACTAAAGCAGGCACCTAGAGCATGGTATGAATGCTTGCACTCACATCTTATGAAGATTGGATTTGAAAGAACAAGTAAAGATAGAAATATCTATTTGAAATCAAAAGGAAATCAGATTCTGATCTATGAAGTATTTTTTGATGACATCATCTTTGGAGGAGATGACAAGATGAGTCATGATTTTGCAGATGAGATGAAAAAGGAGTTTGAGATGTCACTCATAGGAGAAATTAAGTTCTTCATTGGACTGCAGAATTAGCAAATGAAAGAAAGAATCTTTATTACTCAGTCCAAGTATGTCAAAGAGGTGTTGAAGACCTTTGGCATGGAAGACAGTAAACTGGTTGGTACACCAATGGTGACCGGTTGTAAATTATCAAAAGAGGATGACTCAGCATTGGTAAATGAGAAGGATTATTGATCAATGATTGGTAAGTTGCATTATGTAGTGCATAGCAAACAAAACATTGCACATGCAATGGGTATTACCACTTGGTTTCAACAAAGCCCAAGAGAATCCCACTTTGTAGCAGTCAAGCAGATTCTTAGATATCTGAAGGGAACATTTGACTATGGGTTATGGTATCCATGCAATAATGATTTTAACTTGAAAGTGTTCACAGATGTTGATTGGGCTGGTAATGTAGATGACCAGAAGAGCACAATTAGTGGTGCATTCTTCCTTGGTGGTAGACTGGTCTCATGGATGAGTAAAAAGCAGAGTTGTATCTCTCAGTCTACAACAGAAGCGGAGTATGTTGCATCTTTTATGAACTGCACCTAGACTATTTGGATGAAGCATGTATTAAATGGCCTCAAAGTTCCTGTATCTGAACTAGTAAGCATATTTTGTGACAATACAAGTGCAATTAATATTTCCAAGAATCCGGTTTTGCATGCTAGAACCAAGCACTTTGAGCTCAAGTATCATTTCTTGAGGGAGAAGGTTTAGAACAAGGAGGTTGTGTTGGAACATGTTTCCAATAAGGAGCAGTTAGCAGACATATTCACCAAGCCTCTACCAAAGGCTATATTCACCTATTTGAGAGGTCAATTAGGTGTGTTGCCCCTTCAAGAGGTGAACTAAAAGTATGTGCTCCACATTAGTCAGGTATTACAGTGTCCAATATTTTTCAGGATTGATGTGTTGAAGGATGCTACTCCTTAGGGGGAGCAGCATAGTGGAACAGGAAAACTTGTGCCTCCACCTTGGCATTGTTGTCAAAGGGGGAGAAGATGTCAAGGCGGAGAAGATGTGAAGCGGAGGTAATATATTTGTATATTGCCATTAATGCCAAAGGGGGAGATTGTTGGCATTTGTGCAGAGTATGTTGACATGATGATATTATGTTGTCATTGATGTCAATATATAGGAGAGTGAACCAACAATATGCTAAAAAGTGAACCGGTATAATGTGGTGAACTGGTATATGTGCAAAGAAGTGAACAGGTATATTGAAGCTAAGGAGCTGGCAAAGAGAACCGGTATAGCGGTATTAACCGGTATATGAGTAATAGGTGAAGTGGTATGTTTGTCCAAGTGAACCGGTATGATGGAATGTGAACTGGCATATGGAATGTTTTCTAGTAAGGCTTAATATGGTATGGCTACCGGTTGGTAGTCTTAGCTTAAGGGTTTCCGGTTGAAGTGTTCCAAGCCTATGTGATTCAACCGATGAAATTGTGTGATGAACTAGCATTGTAATCAAGATTAGATCATGTTGCCATGTCAGCCTTGTAAACATGAAGGAGATTGATCCTATTTACCTCAGGAATGTGTGAAGTCTTTGCAAATGCTGGAAAACGCGTGATGGGTTATTGCCTCGATGAAGCGGTGAAGAATGAACGATGGAGAATGTCTTGAGATCTGTTCAAGACTGTTGTATTCAAATGGAAAGTGTTCAATGGTCAGGATTGAACCGATCAATTGCTCAACCTAAGTGTTTAGGGTTTAGGGTTTATGATGCCGACCTATCTGTGTTCTATAAGGTCGATGTTGTGTTTTATGTTGAGGTTGTTGGCAAATGGTGTGTGTGTATCTAAGTGCAGAGATACATGATTCTTGCCAGACCAGATGAGATAAGTGTCATGCCCAAACCTTTGGGCACGAACGAGATAATTTTTTTTTTATAACAACCTAATAACATTAAATTTGCTAATACGAAACGCACTAACAAGTTTTGTCTTAACTATGTTTTGAGTTAACTCTAACCATTAACTCAAGTAAGCGAAAATAATTTAAATTAAATGCGGAATACTAAATGAGTTATTTATTATCTCATCAATTTCAATCAATAAATTAATTGACAAAGATAGTATTAATCTCCAATATCCATTAATTGCCTTTAGGAACTAAATAAAATGGTCCTAGCACTTAGATTATTAGTGCCTATATTTTGTTTTAACAAGAATTAAAATGTAGTTAAACTAATTCGACTAAAGGGTCAATTAAATTCCATAATGTAAATTGCCCTATAAAATTTAGTTTGGAATACCCTAAATTTAGGTGGACTAAAATTAATACCCTATGGCCAAAAATCTTACAAAGTAATTATAATTTCCTAAAAAATTAAACCCCAAAATAATTTAAGATTTAAAACATCACATTTAAATGTTCAAACAATATGAATGATTAATTAAAATAATTAAACTAAGTTAGATGTATACATTCATATTCTTAACTATATGTATTTTCTTTAAACAAACATTATTATCAAGATACCCGCGAACCCTAATAAAAATATTATAAAATGCCCCTTTTAAACCCCATTTCTTTTCCTTTACAACTTTCATGCTACCCTAACCCGAACCGGGTTAGGGTTTTATCTTTTTCTTATTGTGTAGGGTGGAGGAGTGTTTGGTTTTATTGGTCACGGGAGGCGACGGCCATGGAGGGTCTCGGCAGAGGAGTGGAGGAGGGATGGAGGTGCGCCGGTGGGGGCCTTCCTGGGCACCACTGGGTTTCCCCATAGTGGCGGTCGAGTGCCGCCCACTATGGGTAAACACAGTGGCGATCGGGGCCCTTTCCGCTATGGTTACCCATAGTGGGAGGTCTCCTTGCCGACCACTATGGTTGCCCACAGTGGCGGCCCTCGTGCCGACCACTATGGGAAGCTAGAGTGGCAGCCCAAGCCGCGTTGGCTCACTGTGTTTACACACAGTGGGTTCGCCCCCCCCCAAAAAAAAATAAAAAACCCTATTTTTTTAAAAAATAAAAATTTAAAAATTTAAAAGTTGTTTTTCTCTCTTTTTATTTATTTGGTTTTAAAATATAACAAAAAAAAAATAATATATTTATTTAAATAAATATATATATATATATATAATCTAACCATGGTTAAATCATAGATAGGTTTAATATAGATTTTCATAAATGTATAATGTTATATTTTTTTGTTTTCTTTAAATATTTATAGGAACTTATTAAAATAACTATTATGATTAATATTTACAGGAATCTATAATTTAGGTGGACTAAAATTAATACCCTATGGCCAAAAATCTTCCAAAGTCATTATAATTTCCTAAAAAATTAAACCCTAAAATAATTTAAGATTTAAAACATCGCATTTAAATGTTCAAACAATATGAATGATTAATTAAAATAATTAAACTAAGTTAGATGTATACATTCATATTCTTAACTATATATATTTTCTTTAAACAAACATTATTATCAAGATACCCATGAACCCTAATAAAAATATTATAAAATGCCTCTTTTAAACCCCATTTCTTTTCCTTTACAACTTTCATGCTACCCTAACCCGAACCGGGTTAGGGTTTTATCTTTTTCTTATTGTGTAGGGTGGAGGAGTGTTTGGTTTTACTGGTCACGGGAGGCGGCGACCATGGAGGGTCTCGACGGAGGAGTGGAGGAGGGATGGAGGTGCGCCGGTGGGGGCCTTCCCGGGCACCACTGGGTTTCCCCACAGTGGCGGCCGGGCGCCACCCACTGTGGGTAAACACAGTGGCGGTCGGGGCCCTTTCCATTGTGGTTACCCATAGTGGGAGGTCCCCGTGTCGACCACTATGGGAAGCCAGAGTGGCGACCTGAGCTGCACGGGCCCATTGTGTTTACACATAGTGGGTTCACCCACCCCCCCCCCCGAAAACCCTTTTTTTTAAAATAAAAATTTAAAAGTTCTTTTTCTCTTTTTTTATTTATTTGGTTTTAAAATATAGCAAAATATATATATATATATATATATATAATCCAACCATGGTTAAATCATAGGTAGGTTTAATATAGATTTTCATAAATGTATAATGTTATATTTTTTTGTTTTCTTTAAATATTTACAAGAACTTATTAAAATAACTAGCATCATAGCATTAGACCAATATTTTTATTTCATCTTTTAGATCTAGACATAAATCTATAGTGCAATTATTTAATTTTGATTTTGCAATAAATAAAGGAGAAGATGACAGAATTAATTAAATTTAAGCAGCAACTATATTAGTCTAGAAAACATTGAAAGGCATGCTAATTTTTAGATTTATATGAAGATTTGATTCAATAGATGAAATTTCAATATAAGGTTTTATGATCCATTTTTTCATCAAGTGCTCAGTTGACAGTAAAGTTGTTTCTATATTGGAATCTCATTTATATCCATTTATTTTTCTATCACAGAAGTATTGAAGATTTGGTGCAGTGCTGATGCTGTTTGCTTTGATGTGGATAACACTATCTGCATAGACGAGGGCATCGATGAATTGGCAGAATTTTGTGGTGCAGGGGAAGCTGTTGCAGCTTGGACTACAAGGTGAATTTTATTTGTTTGCTAGCCTTATCTTATTTTGTGAATTTTGTGCAGTCATAAGAGTAATGAATTTTGATGCAGAGCAATGGGTGGTTATGTTCCTTTTGAGGAAGCCCTTGCAACTAGGCTTTCCTTATTCAAGCCTTCAAAATCTGATGTTACTAATTTTTTACACAGGAATCCTCCCAGGTATGAAATTTTGTGCTTGATATTTGTTTATTCTGATGATTAATTGTAGTGATGTTTAGGGACAACCATTGAATATGAACATATATCTGAATCTATAAATTAGTCTAGAAAACATTGAAAGGCATGCTAATTTTTAGATTTATTTTCTGTGAATAAATAAAAGGGAAAATGACAGAATTTAATAAACTATATTTGCATTTCCATAAATAGGACTAAATGTTTTATTTCCAGCTTACTAACATACATGCTTTTCTATTTCATTCTTTTCCAATATTTCAAATGCATAAGGGGATAAAATGAATTTCTTGATTTTCAAAATAACACATACACAACAGATATTATTTTCAGAACTATAGGAACTAAATCCAGAAATACACATTTCATTTTTTTGCAACAAAATAATACTTAATAAAAATAATACATTTCTTTAAAGTGTGTTTAAAATATAATATAGCATGCCAATAGTGGCATGTTGTGATGGTTAAGTTGTTGTGTTGTTGTTCTTGCCATCAAGGTTCAAGCCCCACCGGTTCATAGCTCCGGGTTAAAAGCGTTTACCCCTTAAAAAAGATAAAAAATAAAAAAATAAAAATAAAATAAAATATAATATAGCCAATAATACAAATGGGTGATATACCCAACTAGTCTCTCATTTCTATTAAATGAGGACTTTAAATAAAATAGATACATTTTCTTTTTTTTTAAGGTAACTACAACACGCAACTTTTTATTTACATTCCTACAACTGAAAATATAGCATCCCTTTTCTTAATCTTTTTTTGCAAACTGAGTAAAAACAGCAACTCCTAGCTTGACTTTTTCTTTCCTCTCCAAGCAACCTGCAAATAAATCATAAGGCTTGACCATGGAGTGCTCACCTCCTAGCCTAGGCTTACTAGAAGCCACCCCCGAGCTTGGAGAACCAAGCCCTAGATAGGTTACAGACATGCAAACACAACAAGCAAGGGAAAAACATATAGCAAACACTTTCCCAACCAAGGCTACACTTCATCGCAAAATGTGATGATTTTACATGGGTGGTAGTGGACCAAATACTTTGAGGAGACTGCAAGAATGATAGATCACAAAGCCACCTCATGGCAACAAAGACATAACATAAGTTCATTAACCCCACATCCTTATGCCCCCCAAGGAATTCAAGCCATACTTCCTCCCCTTATTACCCCCAAATGCATAAACCAGGCCATGTAGCAAGGGTCACATATACACCCCTTGAGTTTGCTCTCAAATGAGAGTCTCTCAATCGAGGGCTGTCAAACTCCTACCACCTACAAGACCATCCTACTCTCCCAAGAGTAGAAGGCCTTGGTTACTCCCAAATCACAGGAAATGCACAAAAGAATAAAAGAAAGGATGCATAACAATTTTTTTTTTACAAAAGAAAATACAAGACAACAACTTTTTCATTTAAACAATCTTTCCAACATACACATGCAACTTAAAAAGAAACAAAAGAAGAAGATCAACCAACCTTCAATCTACCCAAAGGTTTGCTAGAACTAGTTTGAGGATGAGCAGCCCAAATCAACAAAACTTCCTTCTACACTTAGCCAAAATTCTATCCCAAAACTGTATTTTTCAAAATTGCATGATCTCCAAAAATGGAGAATGGGTGATTACCCACAAAATCTCTCATTCTTGCCTAAAAAGACCTCAGTGAGAGTTCTCCCAAGTTTCTAAAACTGAAAAGGAAAAAGTAAGAGAAAGTGGAAAAAGGATCTCACATCAAAAAGGCAAGTTATCTAACCTAGATGGCACCTTCTAATTTCAATTTTCTCTCACCTTAGTAAACTCACTTTTTGAGGTGACTAAACAGTCAGATGGGAGTAGACACATGCCTAAAAATACTCCTAACCCATAGGTATACCTTATGGACTTTAGGAAAGACTTTTAAACTACCCCTAGGAGTCCATTTGACCCCTTATAAACCCATCTGAAGTTTATTTTCGGGTTAAACTTGAGTTGACCACTCCAAAGATTCTCTACCCAAGGAAAATTTAGAAACACATTCAAATGTTTGATAAAGCTATGGTTGAAACAACTCCCTCCAAGAGACAAGTCAAAAATCTAGACATAAATCAACACGTGTCAAGTGACACAATAAAATACATTACAAAATTACACATGGAAATTGTCTCTTGTTGGATTTAAATAAATCATTAAATAAAATTTAACACACATGCATCATTTACTATTACAAATAAAATATGATACATATGGGGTGTTGTCTCTCCAAATAGACAACCCCTGGCTTTACAAACGTACATAGGTCTAGGTTTGGTTCTCCATAATATTTCCATGGTCACATGGATTATTTTCTTGCGCATCTCAATTACACATTAGTACTTCCAAATAACCTCATATAATATTAAAACACATGAATAAGAATACATGTCAAACACTCTGCATACAATTGACATTAAACAAAATCAATATATCTTGTATCAAAATAAATCCACATAACTAATTATCATAATCCCCATAATTTTGATCCATACATAAGACATGCATCCTATTTCTATCATCATAGTAAAGTCCTGCAAATCCAATAATGACATACATCATCACAAAGTTATCCTATTCTAGAATCACATAGAGTTCTATATCTATAATGCATAGAAATGAAGCATCAATATATATCAATGCTATCCAAATCATGGAAATCATATAAGTTCTAAATCCATAATGCATAAAAATAAAGCATCCATAATAGTCTCAACATGAAAATGATTGAAATGCTAGGATGAGTCGGGCTAGGGCCTCACAATAAGAGGATTGATTCCTTCATAGTGTGTGTGTAGAAGGAAGGAACTTAAGCAGATCTACATTAGGCATTGAGTGCTATTATCAGATCATTGTAATACATGTTGATCTTTAACCACTTCAACAGTTGGAAAATCCCTTAACCGGGTAGCTTTAACCAGCTTGCTGTAAATCCTTTACAGGATGAATCAAATTCATTGAGTTCTTGAAATCCTCTAACAAGGTAACCTCTAACAGGGTTTAACCCTTAACCGGGTATTTAGCCATCCCTTAACTAGGTGATCTCTAACAAGATCGGTTCCTAGCAGAACCTGATGTAACAGTCTTTAATCGGACTAGGCTCCTAATAGAGCGGACTTCTAAAGAGTTCAAAAGCAGCTTGTGGGTATTCATCCCCACTGTGGTTTTTCCCAGTTGGGTTTCCAGGTGAAAAATCTGTGTGTCATGTGTAGTATTTTTCATGTGATGATTTAAGTGATTTGTGTCTAAAGGTAAATCATGCTGAGCTAGCTGTTATTATATTTTTGATGATAGATTACCTATTCATGCATAAGGGTGAAATGAAAGTGTAGTATTAAGTTGAGTGGAAAGCTAAGTGATTAACCGGTTAATGCTTGTCACAGTCATTCTTAGCTTTACCAGTTGCCCTCTATTTCAGACCGGTGTTACTGTCTGTCAGACATTTGCAGTGTTTGCAGTCAAACCGGTTCGAGAAAAGTTTTTGTGACTATACTGATTCACCCCCCCCCCCTCAGTACCATTTTGGTACTTATTGTTCATCATTGAGTTATCAGAGCGCACTTCTCATCACAAAAAGGAGCTTCATTGACTACAAAATAAATCCAGACTACAATCTGGAAAGAAGAATGAAATGTAAAGATAACATCTCCTATGCTTGAGTACAATTTTGATTAAGCTCAGTACCGGAGGTCTTAAACCTTTCTTACCAACCCAATTTGATCACCTATGATCGACCAAAACTCCTGCATATGATTATAACATTATTCACATAGGTAATTGCATAACCATCCCATAACCATAATCACATTAACCATAATACCATTCCCATGATCTACAAAGAGATCTTACATCATATTTATACCAACCTGGGACCTAAACAATTAGGTCGTCCACCTAAAAGATAATACAATTAATTTATAACATAAACCCACAATCCAATGATCAACCAAGTCGGCTTAGGTTGAAAACAATGTAAAACAATCATTAAATCCTATCAGTAACACATCAGGAACATCCTTCAACACATTACATAAACTGATCCATAACCTAGATATCTTCGGACCTAAAATAGGTCGCCATAAACCAAATCCAACATCACCAATCAATAGAAACATGAACAGGATAACCAACAACATCCCGAAAGCCATCTAGAAGTCATGCCAACACCACTTATCACGTGCATCAAAATATCTTCAACAAATCTCTGGCAATAAAACCCTTACCGGTGACCAAAAGGCTTACTAGAATAAATGATAGTATTTGAGTCATCAAATCCCAAACCAACCGATCATGATACACATCTGAGTAGCATGAATGACATATCCAAATCAATTCCACAAACCAAAGCATACCGGAGCATACCGGATCAATATCATAATCCAACCAGTCTACCGGAACCAACTGGGAACCGGTAAACAAACAAAATAGCCGGTGTTGCCATCAATGACAAAACATCAATGCAACACATAATCAATTCCTCCAAATTGCCAACACTTAGGGCCTATTTGTCCAAATAGTTATGGCATATTAGAACCTATTAGGACCTATTAGGTCCTATTATGGCATATTAGGACCTATTAGGACCTATTACTAAGTCCTATTGTGTCCAGTAGAACCTATTTGTCCTAGTAGGACCTATTAGGACCTAATAGGTCCTATTATAGCACATTAGGGCCTATTAGGACCTATTACGACCCCTTAAGGCCCCTTAGAACCTATTAGTACCCCTTAAGACCCCATAGGACCTATTTATCCTAGTAGGACCTATTAGGTACTACTATTGCATAATAGGACCTATTTGGTCCTATTATTCCTAGTAGGACCTATTTTTCCTAGTAGGACCTATTAAGACCTATTAGGCCCTATTATGGTATATTAGGTCCTATTATAGCATGTTACGATCTATTAGGACCTATTAGGTCATGCATTATGGCATATTAGGACCTATGAGGTCCTATAAATGCCTAGTAGGACCTATTAGGTCTGATTTGGTTCTATTATGGCATAATAGGAGCTATTAAGACCTATTATGGCATATTTGGACCTATTAGGACCTATTATGTGCTATTATGGCATAATAGATCCTATTACATGTCTTAAGACCCCTTATTACCAATTAATTACGACCCCTTAAGACCCCTTAGGACCTAGTAGGACCCCTTAAGATCCCTTAAGACCTATTATGTCCTATAATGGCATAATACAACCTATTAGGACCTATTAGGTCTTATTATGGCTAGTAGGACCTATTAGGTCCTATTATGGCTAGTAGGACCTATTTGTCCTTGTAGGACCTATTAGGACCTATTAGGACCTAATAGGTCCTATTATGCTAGATTGGCACCTATTGGGTCCTACTATGGCATATTAGTGCCTATTAGGTCCTATTATGCCTAGTAGGACCTATTACAACCCCTGAAGACCCCTTAGGACCTATTTGTCCTAGTAGGACCTATTATGACCTATTATGTCCTATTATTGCATAATAGGACCTATTAGGACCTATTAGGTCCTATTATGGCATATTAGGACCTATTATAGGACCTATTAGTACCTATTAGGTCTTATTATGCCTACTAGGACCTTTTACAACACCTTAAGACCCCTTAGGACCAATTAGGACCCCTTAAGACCCCTTAGGACCTAATATGGCATAATAGGACCTATTAGGACCTATTACGTCCTATTAGGACCTATTATGTCCTATTATGACATAATAGATCCTATTACATGTTTTAAGGCCCCTTAAGATCCCTTTTGACCTATTATGACCCCTTAGGACCTATTACCCAACCCCTCAAGACCTCTTAGGACCTATTATGTCACATTATGTTCTCAAATGTGTCTAGATAGTTTGTACATGTATGCATATATGTTTAATTATTTATTCATTTTAAAATTTAGTTTTAAAAAAATTATTTATTCATTAATTGAATTTAAATGTATATATATGCAGAGCTCAGATTATACATGGATGAGTTTGACATAGATGAGTTTCTTAATCCACAACAGTCTCCACTCCCCCCCCAATAACCTAACTGATGGTGCACCACCTCCACCTCCACCTCCACCTCCACCTCCACCTCAACCTCCACCTCCACCCCCACCTCCACCTCCACACCCACCTCCACCTCCACCTCCACCTCCACCTCCACCTCCTAGATCTGATGAGGCTCTCTATCGAGCCATGATTGGTCAGAATGTTGGAACCATACAAGAAAGAGTACATGAGATCCTTAGAGCACCCTACATGTCACGTCACATGGTGTGTTTTGCTTCGACATTCTTCATGTAGTTAGAGCCATTCATGATGAGCTTGATTCTCATCGTGCATGGAGAGAGGAGAGACACCTGTTCTATTCAGATGGCCTCTCCTATAGGCAAATTTTAGACTTGAAAATAACCAAAGCACACATAGCTCCTTATTTTCCAGACCCTATCACAAATGAACCAATTTGTACAAATAAATCACGCATATCAATGAGGTGGTGTATACATCAATAGATGGCTGATAGTTTTTGGGAGCGGTGGTGGATGGTATTTGATTAACCACCACACGCTAACTTAGAGTGCCCCCTATACTTTTTGAGGAAATTATATGTAGCATTTATTTTGGGTTTAAAAAGCAATTATTTTGATATAAGATCATTCCTAGGTGTTGGTGGTGATATGCCATAACATAGGTTGGGGGCACGTATTGACCCCAACCAACCTGTCCCTCACCAACCCATTGTGGACCCCCCTTCTACTATTATACATGTTCTTGTTCACCAAGTTTCTATGATCTGAACATTGGGTGCATTGATTGCACTTACTGGTACCCTTAGTGAGAAGAAATTTGATTTGGTTGTTGGCCATGATGTTGGTGGATATTTAGAAGGAGTTGATGATGACATTGCAACCATTCCCCGTACATATGCACCCCACTTTTGTACTAGTAGTCATCAATTATTCTATGGACCCGATAGTGATCCAAGTGCATTCAGTTCATATCATCATCCATCCTCTTCAGTTGCACAAGGAGCATCCATTGATCATGATTATAGTATTGGGTCCTATGTCTATTTCCTATGTGTTGATGATCATCTGATAGATGAATGTGATAGATAGATATGTATGTAAGTTATAGATATATAATTTTTAATGAAATTAATTTATTTTATATATATAGTTCATGTACACATGTATTTCTTGATTATGTCTCTAGGCCATGGTTGGGGCCCACACATTGACTAGATCTTCATATCGTTTTACTCTACTGTCGACACCTCTCGATCTCGGTAGGCCTTTTGGGGTACTATTTTTAAAATTCGATTGATTTTTTAATTTAATTTTCATAGAAAGTACATAAATTATTTAACTTACAACTTCAAGTACATTTTTAACTTAAATTTTAAATGTAGATTAATTTAGACAACCATTTGTGTGCATATTATTAATTTGTCGACCTATATAAATTTAAATGTCAAACTTTTTTAACTTAGGGGATTGTGACACCGACTTCCACGTTGGATCATCCACCTGGGATTTTTGTGAGTGCTCCTCCAACATCGGTTGTTGTAGATGAGCCTACATGTATTTGTTACTATTTACTAAGTTGTCATTAGTTTTATGTCCAAAGTCATTCTATATACTCTAGTCGGTTATTACTACCGAAATATTCAGTCAGTAAGCACGGAGCAGTCGGTTATAGAAGAAAGGAGTCACAAAGCTTAGTATACACCGAGTTGTCTACTGAGTAACATTACATGACTACTGAGCAGAAAAAATGGGATACCGAGTTGATACACACCGAGTGAAATGTGTTACCAGATTCATTGAACCTAGACACATATGGGAAATGTGTTACAAAGATCGAGGAACAAGAAACCATTAACACATTGGAAATTGCACTTAAGATTTTGTATGATTTTGAGGACATCTATCCAGTGAAATATTTTTTATGGTTATTCATTTAATAAATCATGTTTGTAAGATCGAAACATGAACAAGATCACCATTACAAGAGATCTATTTATACAGCATGAATTGAGGATCAATATGTGAGTGTGAAACAAGACATATGTGAAAAGAAAAATCATGGGAAAGCACTGAGTGTTATGACTGTTGCGATTGACAGAGATACACAGAGGTCATCGAGAAGGATTTTAGAGAACAGTCAAGGAACAGAGTAAATTGAAAGGTTTACCGAGTTAATTTATGATTTACCGAGGTATGCTATAAGCAAGGTAATTTCATTTTGAGAACATAGATTCTACTATAACATTTTAGATG
The DNA here is from genome assembly GCF_030272615.1 of Cryptomeria japonica. Classification (NCBI taxonomy): domain Eukaryota; kingdom Viridiplantae; phylum Streptophyta; class Pinopsida; order Cupressales; family Cupressaceae; genus Cryptomeria; species Cryptomeria japonica. The sequence continues at coordinate 53,439,217 of NC_081406.1, read as the reverse complement.
TGAAGTTGCAGATATTTTGTAAGATTTTGACTATAATATTTTGAGTTGCAAGAGAAACCTTTAACAGGGTAAAAGACTCTAACAAAGTCTATAAATTGTAAAGCCTTTAACCAGGTGCAACATTTAGAATACGTGTTGTAAAATCCTTTAGCAAGGTAGATCTAAAGATCTTGATACTCCTAACAGGGTAAGCTATCAGAAATAGCTAAACATGTAGCTCTAACTGAGCAACCTTTATTATTGTAGTAGTGAAGTTGTGGGTGCCATCCTCACCACAGTTTTTCTCTCTAACAAGGAGTTTTTGCGTAACCAAAATATATGTGTTATTGAGTGAATCATGTATGATTGTTATTTATTTGTTTTAGCATTATATTATGTTTCAGCAATATTCAGTTTATGCTTAACAGTAAAGTTATTATTGAAGAAAAGATTTGAAGTACTGATTCACCCCTCCCCTCTCACTACATTAGCTTTCCATATTGGGCCTAACAATTGGTATCAGAGCTTGAATCTTGGAAAAGGGTTTAACTACCTAAAGAGAAAGATCTTATCAATGGAAGGCTACAAACAATCTTGGAGAATTGTGAATCTACAAAATGAATGGGATCATGCTAATCAAGTGATTGCTGACATGCAGAAACAAATGCAAAAATCTGTGAAAGTTAGAAGAAGATTGTCTGATGATTTGCAGGACTCTCAAGAGTTGGTGGAACAAATTGAGACATCATCTAAGAACAATATATCTGAAGAGACTGAAGAAATGATTGGAGCATTGAAAGAAAAGAACAAAGCACTATCTGGTCAGCTAAAAGCAGTGAAAAGAGAATATGAACATTTCAGCACACAAATGACTAAAAATCTTGATGCATTGAGGACAACCGAGGATAAATTAAGAGATCTAGAAAGAGAAAAACAACAGCTTGAAGCATTAGTGTCTAAAAAGAATGATGAAATCACAAGGATGACTGGAATTCAAAGTAATCTATCAGATCAATTGGGTTATGCACATCATGAAGCAAATCTGAAAGATGATGAGAATCAAGCATTGAAACTTGAAATATCAAGGTTGACTGATGAACTTGAAACAGAGAAGAAATCCAAAGAAACACTGAAGAAGAGTTATGAAGCATCAAAGATGTTGGATGAACAACTGAATACAACAAGACCCAACAAAGATGCGGGACTCAGTTACAAAGGAAAAGACTCTACCAAGAAGGGAATCCACACTACCAAGAGAGGAGAATCATCAAAGCAAGCTGGAAACAAGAAGAACATCAAAGGAAAGAAGCCTATTTGTAACTAATGTGGAAAACAAGGACATACTGCCAACATGTGCCAAATCAGAAAAGGTAAGCAACTAAATGTCACTAGGTCTAATGGTTATTGCTACAATTGCAATAAGTATGGTCATACATCTAATCAATGTAGGACTAAGTCGGTTAACAATTATCAGAAGGAAAAATTCGAGGGGTTTTGTAAAAAATGCAATAGAAATGGACACAGTACCAAGAAGTGTTGGTTTAAGCAGAAAAACTATATGTGGTCCTCACATCGAGCAAATGCTAGAAGTTACCGAACTCACACAGATATCAACTGACACTATACTGTAGTACCATGGGATTACAATACAAGGATATGGTGTGAATGTTGTGGAAGATATGGACATATAAGTGCCAACTGCTTTATAAGGTTTGGATTGAACAACCGAAGATCATGGAGAAATCCTGGTATGGCATGTTTTCATTGTCACAAAGTTGGACACTTGGCCAGAGATTGCAGAGATCAACCTAGAGGAGATATTAAAGAAATAAAAAGAAAATTCTAGATGATTTGGAAAAAGAAGGAAATTGTGTCAAATGAAGAAAGCACCTTACCTACCGAGTTAGGTGCATCTATTCCAAATTAATCAGTAAAGGTATGAAGGGACTACATTCTCTCAAGGTTAAAATCTTAACAGTTCATATTTTATCATGTACTAAATTCAAAATCTGCATAGCTAAGATGCATTAGCAAGTTTGAAATTTTATCAAGTCTTTTGGAGCACTAGTCAAGTCAATAAATACAGGAAGTCTGGCTACTCAGTAAAAGCATAAAAAGGAAGGAACCGAGTGCATTTAATGTTTTCTGACCTAACTGCACAGAGCCTGATAGGGTATAATGTGTACTTAAAGCTTTTGTACGGTCATTTTACACCTACCAAATTTTCAGAAAGAAGAGCGAAGTGATTCAAGGCGATCAAATCTCTTCTAAAGCGAAATTCAAGGTATTTATATCAATCACAACGCATTGTCAAGTAAATTAACCGATCATATCAATTGAGAATATTTTTTTTATATTTACTAAGTGGAAAGAGTCTGCCAATTAAAAGTTTTCAAACCCTAAGGCTATTTCGTTAGTGATTATCCAAAGTTTGAAATGGCTCCTAAGATTCAGAAACCTGTTGTTGTTGAGAACATTGAGAAGCCCGTACTGAGATACTCACTACCTCCCAAAGTAGCATCTGAACCGGATGATAAAACTACATTTTCACTCATTCCAGATAGGATTTTACTAGTTGAGGATGTCAAATTCTTCACTAAGTGTCGTGTTGAGGAACTAGGTCACACAAAGATCAAGGACACATATGATGAATTGTGTACCGATGGAAAATTGGATAGCAAGTTTGAACATATTAAAATCAAGGGATTGACCGAAGCCCTAACCTACCCTTGAGTCTTCAAACCCCAATGGGTTAAATTCATTTTGAGCAGAGTTCATGATGACTTTATGTGGTTAGAGGAGCAACCATTCAAGATCACCAAGGAAATCATCCACTTGATCACCGGTTACCCTATTTTCGACCATGCCCAAGCTCAAATAATGATTTCACAGAAAGAATTGATCACTTTAATCAGAGTTGAATCTGATTGCAGAGGTCTGAAACTGAACAATGTCATAGATGCAGAGCTGAAGTTTGCAATTAGAGTCATAGGTTATTATTTCTTTCAATCGGCAAGGGAAAACAGTGTACCCTGTGCAGCTGTTGATTTAGCCTATAAAATTGTGAAGAAAGGCATGAAGATTGATCTATGTGAAGTGTTGTTGAAAAATCTATTTGAAAATCTCAACACCATAAGGAAGCCGAAGAAGAACAACTCGGCAAACACACTGAAGTTTGGATCACTTTTGGTATGCATGTTTTTCTATTTTGAGAAATTCTTTCCATCAGTCGGTAATGTAGTTTGGGAGCTACACCGACCAATCACCCATCGAATCAATGACTTCATCAAACAACTAGGTGATAACTTCAATGAGATTATGGATGATTATTTTAGCAAGTTTCAGGAAAAGATGCATAACAGGCATAGAATACCACCCTAGTTAGTGGAGAAATACAAGGATAGTATATGTTTTGAAGTGGACACCGACTACTGCTATGTCAATGCGGTAGAACCAAGAACTCAATCTTTGCCACCTATGGGTTATGAGATTGATTTTGACATTACACAACAGCAGATAGATGCTTTTCTTGCACTACCAAGGCATGCTACCGAGATCAGATATGGTACATATGAAGAAGTTAAAGAGAAACTCAAAATGAGCATTGTAGTACCAAAGGCTACAAGGAAAGCAACAAAAATGATTAAAGCATTAACAGAGAAATTTGGAGAAGGTTCTTCCTCCACTCCTATCAAGAGTGTTCAAGTCATCACCAAGGAGGAATCTGAAGCCCAAGAAGTAGCTATTACATTAAGTACCGAATTACCAAAAGGGAAAATTTTGAAAAGGAAGAAACAGGATACATCACAGGTATCACTGACTCCTCCAGTGAAACGCCCAAACACTAGATCATCTGCAGTGTCACCAAGCAAGAAATAGAAAAATGTTGCAATTCCAAAGGTAACAAAAACTTATAAGAAATCTACTCGGAGACTCATTTTGAATAAAGAGTCCAGTGACACCGAATCTGAAAACAAAAGTAAATTTCAGATTGTCAAAAGCAAAAAGGAAGATGTACATAGTTTTGATAATTTTTGTGCCAATCTGAACCAATATGGTGGATTTGGAGCATTTAGATATGTAAAATATGACTCCAGATCTGATGCAAGAGGCAAATTGAAGAAGCTGTAATCTGCACTCTTCTAAAATTCCAACTGGTCCCATTGGAAGTAACTAATTCTCTTCCAAAAGCATTGTATTTACATATTGATATCAGGCGGAAATATGCTATGGACTCAGAAAAGAAGATGAGAGAAAGAAGTCTGGTACATCTATTTCCTGACATGTCGGTAGATGAGATAAGTGAACATTTGAAAAACTACCACACAAACTTCCTAGTCAAGCAAAGAGCCTTGAAACTGATGAATGGCCTTTATCTTGATGTAGAGAATGAGACAAAAGAAAAATGGCAAGAAATCTTTCGAATCAAGAGTACTGATGAGCAAGGTGAAGTTGAAATAGTGGATATCACCGAGAAAGATCCCACTGAAACTATACAACCTGATGAGGATGTCATGGATACCGAGGAATAGGAATAGGAACAGGAAATGATAGAAGGGAATGCTTATGCCAAACTGGTATCAAGTGAGTTACTTTTGGAACAAGTCAAGTCCTATCCTTCGATAAGTCAACATGTTTCAACCGAGACACCTCAGGATACTGAATAAGGAAAAGAGGGTCAATAGTCTACCAAAGGAGAAGCTACTTCTTAGACCACCGAGGAACAGACTCCTCAAGCCCCTTCAAGCATTGACAATGTTACAACTGAGACCCCGAGCAAGGATTCATCGAAGGCTACATCTGAGGCTAAAGAAATTGACAAAAGAGTTGCCTCTACTGAGTAACCTACCGAGGGTATACAAGCCTCCCAAGCCATTGTATTAGTTCAATCGGTAAAATCCTCCTCCTCTAAAGAAAAGAAAATGAAAAAGCATAGTTTCAAGTTAGATTTGTCAAAACCAATTATGTTGCTGAATGTAGACATATCCAAATTAAAAGGCCAAGCACTTATTGAATTCGGTGAACTATGCAAAGCCAAAGCAGAACAAGAGAAACAAATGGCTATACAAAAGAAAAACATAGTACTTTAGAAGGTCAAAGCACTATTAACAGATATGCTACCTGAAGCTATAGTGACAAAAGATGCAGCCATCCATATTCAATTGGATGAACTCCTCAATTAGATCGAGACATCTGAAATAGACGCATCTGAATACCTGAGCAAATTGAAGGACAAAGAGATCACTGCAAAAATGATTGAAGAGGTACAGAAAGCCATTGCTATCAGTAAAGTAAAACTTGTCAAATTTATTGCAGAGTTGTCCCCTCAACTCAAGCACATTCTTTATTTATTTCAGAAACTCTGTACATTTTCTTTATTCCTTAAAGATATCAAGAATAAAACAGAAGTGATTGAGAAAGAGATCACTGATCTCTCCAATAAATTGACCACTGAGCCAAAATCTATTCAGAATTTCTATACTAAGTTACAAATGCTCATGGCTCAACAATTGGAACTTAGGAATGAAGAGCACAAAATAAGGATGGACATTATGACTCTTCAAACCTTATTCATTCCACACATGTCCTCCATCCAAGAACAGATCAACAAGGCTACCTCCTTATCCACTCAGCCAGAGGGAAGCACTTTAGATGGACTAATTTCACTATTAGCTAATATTACAGCTCAAAATTCACTCATGGATAGTGTCAAGGATGCACTCTCTACCGCTCTAACCGATGCAAGAACAAAGTATAAATCCATTTTTGACTAGTTGCCTCCACCAAATGGTAACTAGTTTTGATGTTTATCAAAAAGGAGGAATATAGTGTATACAAAAGGAGTATACCGAGCAGATCAGCATATTCGAGTATATAGATAATTTTGACAAGGGGAGCAGTGATAACCGAGCAGTGATAACTGAGTAGTGATAACCAAGCAGTGATAATCGAGCACTGATCACCGAGCAGTGAACCGAGCAGTGAATATAGAATATTGATCACAGCACATGCATAATCAGAGTTATGTATAGTATATTGATAAGGGGAGTATATCCGAATATACTATTTTATTGACAATTGTATATACTGTTAGTTTAGTCAAATTTTGTAAGTATATAGATTTTTTGAGTTATGACTTTGAAAGAAGTTTTGTCAAACATTTCAAAACTAATGTCAAAAGGGGAGATTGTTAATATTTACTAATTTGTCATTAGTTTTATGTCCAAAGTCATTCTATATACTCTAGTCGGTTATTAATACCGAAATATTCAGTCAGTAAGCATAGAGCAGTCGGTTATAGAAGAAAGGAGTCACAGAGCTTAGTATACACCGAGCTGTCTACCGAGTAACATTCCATGACTACCAGGCAGTAAAGATGGGACACCGATTTGATACACACCGAGTGAAATGTGTTACCAGATTCATTGAACCTAGACACATATGGGAAACATGTTACAAAGATCGAGGAACAAGAAACCGTTAACACATTGGAAATCGCACTTAAGATTTTGTATGATTTTGAGGACATCTATCCAATGAAATATTTTTTATGGTTATTCATTTAATAAATCATGTTTGTAAGATTGAAACATGGACAAGATCATCGTTACAAGAGATCTATTTATATAGCATGAATTGAGGATCAATATGTGAGTGTGAAGCAAGACATATGTGAGAAGCAAAATCATGGGAAAGCACTGAGTGTTATGACTGTTAGGATTGACAGAGATACACAGAGGTGACCGAGAAGGATTTTAGAGAATAGTCAAGGAACAGAGTAAACTGAAAGGTTTACCGAGTTAATTTATGATTTACCAAGGTATGCTATAAGCAAGGTAATTTCATTTTGAGCACATAGAATCTGCTATAACATTTTAGATGTGAAGTTGCAGATATTTTGTAAGATTTTGACAGTAATATTTTGAGTTGTAAGAGAAACCTTTAATAGGGTAAAAGACTCTAACAAAGTCTATAAATTGTAAAGTCTTTAACCAGCTGCAACATTTAGAATAAGTGTTGTAAAATCCTTTAGCAAGGTAGATCTAAAGATCTTGATACTCCTAATAGGGTAAGCTATCAGAAATAGCTAAACATGTAGCTCTAACTGAGCAACCTTTATTATTGCAGTAGTGAAGTTGTGGGTGCCATCCCCACCGCAGTTTTTCTCTCTAACAAGGAGTTTTTGCGTAACCAAAATATATGTGTTATGGAGTGAATCATGTATGATTGTTATTTATTTGTTTTAGCATTATATAATGTTTCAGCAATATTCAGTTTATGCTTAACAGTAAAGTTATTGTTGAAGAAAAGATTTGAAGTACTGATTCACCCCTCCCCTCTCAGTACATTAGCTTTCCATATTGGGCCTAACAATATTGTACATTGACTCTCTAGAACCAATTTTTTATACATGTCTAGATATAAAAAAATTTACATTTGAACAATCGAGAGCTTAAGTAAATGTAAAAATTTCAAATTTTGTTATAAAAGGACATGACTATTCGGATGGGTTTTTCAAACCCA